>NC_051068.1:39106585-39751585 GCF_004664715.2 Peromyscus leucopus
GGACTGTTAAGCCCTGTACTCACTATTTGGAGTCTACAGGACTGGCCCTGAATGTACAACTTTCACATCAGTCCAGAATGCTCAGCCCTGCTTCCCCCTAGTCACATATCCTATAGCACAGCACAGCCTACTGAGACTGCTGCAGCTTAGCCCAGTCACTGCTATATCCAAATTCCAGGGTTAACCTGCTTTGTACATGCTGGGTGCTGGTTCAGTCTGGTGAGTCTCCGTGAGTCTAGCCCACCTGCACCACAGCCAGCCCCCAGGCCTAACCTGAGATGCACATTTATATGGGGCCCTCACTTGCCTCTCCAGCCTTGTTCCTGTGCTATGGTAACCAGACTTGGGTATGGAGGTGTCTTTTAGAGCTAACAGAAGTTCCATTGTTACTGTTTTCCATTTTAGATCTTACATGCTAGAAAAGACAGAAACTACATTATGGCATCATCTATAAGGGTAATTTGGGGAGGTTCTCACAGGCACACAGCTTTTCAGTCTTGCAGCAGTACTAAGAAATCGATCACCAAAGCCAGGCGGTGGTGGCACATGCCTTTAATCCCAGCACTCAGGAGCCAGAGCCAGGTGGATCTCTGTGAGTTCAAGGCCAGCCTGGTCTACAGAGTGAGATAAAGGACAGGCACCAAAACGACACCGAGAAACTCTGTCTTGAAGAACAGAAAAAGAAGGAGGAGGAGGAGGAGGAAGAGGAGGAGGAGAAGAAGGAAAGAAAGAAATCGATCACCAAGAAGCCAGCATACCAAGGAATTGTATCTCTGCCTACATCCACTCAGGACAGGTAACTGAGGTATATACAAGGATGTAAAAAACAATTTTTCTTTTCTTTTTTTTACTTTTTAAAATTTTGTTAAAACTTTTTTGAAGGCATTGGGTCTGGTTAATTTGAATGTGTGATTTTTTTTTTATTTGCAAGATTTTTATAATAAATTTTATAAAGTCTTTATTGTAAATAAGTTGAGCCGGGCGGTGGTGGCGCACGCCTTTAATCCCAGCACTCGGGAGGCAGAGCCAGGCGGATCGCTGTGAGTTCGAGGCCAGCCTGGGCTACCAAGTGAGCTCCAGGAAAGGCGCAAAACTACGCAGAGAAACCCTGTCTCGAAAAACCAAAAAAAAATAAATAAATAAATAAATAAAAAAATAAGTTGCAAATTAAGAACAAAATTAACAGCAAAAGAAACTAGAACCAAATTCTATACATATCAATGGATTTCTATACAGTTAGAATTTTTAAAATATTTAAAGAGCATAAAACAAAAACTGACCCATCTATTTTTATCTTGGATATCTGCTATTCTGCTGAAAGCCATTTTCAGCAGTAAATTTTCTAGAATGGTTTTTAATGTGTTGTTTTTCTTCCCAGCCTCTTGAACTCTGAAGTTTTTAGCTTCCTGTAAAGAAAATGGAAGTGCACACACTCTTTAAGATTCCAGATATTTCATGGGAAAGCTGAATGTTGTTGTAAAGTTCACTTAAGGGAAACAAATAACAAACAAACAAAACTTCCTGTGAATAAAATTAGGGTAATTTCAGGGGGACAGAGATGGGATTTGTTGTGTGATATGATAAAAGACAAGTACTTTCAGTCTTTTTATTTGAAGAGTCACTAGTGGATTGGTTTCACTTAATTTTCCTCATAATTATTTCTCATAATTTAAAATATGATCTGCCACTGGAGGAGTTAATAGTTATACAATGCTGTTTTGCCAAGGCTACAGATCCTGAAGCAGGACAGACTGAGCTTTCTGCATCGTGCAACAAAACACACAAGTAGCTCAGCTGCAAACATGAAAGAACCTTATGGGAATCTTCTAAAGCAGATCCAGGTCTCCTTTCAGAGGAGGCAAGCCTGAAGGACAGGTGAGGACCTATAGGGACAATTCCAAGGCATCCCCACATGGTCGCGAACACAGCAGTTAGAAATGTTAACTAGGTAAATGCCAAACCTCGGAGTCAGCAAGGATCACAAGGTGATGCTTCTTAGGCGCATGTTTCTTAGATATTTTAAGGTCTGAAGGAATTGACACTTAGTGTTAAACCACTGCTCGACTCACTGAGAGATGCCCGCAATTCTGTTTCCGCTCTGGATGACTTCCACTGGCCTTTTAAAAGGATTGCTCTATGCAGTAACTGTGTCTTGCTCCACCCTAACCTCACCAGACACTATTTAGAGCTGACTAAAAGTAAAGGAGCTTGGGTTAGAGCTAAATTGTTTGGAGTTTGGCGTCTGCAGAATGTAGAGTTCTTCATGTCGGATGTTCACTGAAGAGCGTCTCTGCTGAACCCAGACAAAGTGCTGTGACTGCCTCTTTTCAAAGTTTGCTAAAGACTCACTGAAGGACAGCATGTGCCTGCCTTAGGGGACTGTCACTCGTGTTTATTTAAAAAGCTGGATTTGTAAAGTTGGATAGTATATCACAGGGAGTAGTAAACCACTTTTCGTGGGTATCCTATAGGTTTTTTTGTTTGTTTGTTTTTGTTTTTAAATTTCTTAGTCTCAAGTGAACTTTCTTTCTTTGGGAGGAGGGGAGAACCAAACCAAACCAAAACAAAACAAAACAAAAAAACCTACCTAATCCAAGTCACTAAGCACAGGTACCCAGGGAGTTTTCCCACAGCCCTGGAGGACTAGTAATCATCCTTCTGAGTTACTTCAACAGAGGATATTTTTAAAAAAACTTTATTTTATATTTTATTTTGGCTGAAGTATTTGTAGTATAATATATTACTTTAATCCTATTTGTTTATTTTTGACTAGACCTCAATTCACAGTTGTCTTCCACTTTTTTTTTTTTCAGAATGTGTTATATGCAGTCATCTACCCTGTATTAATATATTGGAAATCAACAGATCTGTTTTCTACATGTTATACTGTTAGATAATTATAATCAAAACGTTTACTAGAGTCTTGAGCAAGTTTAGTATTCCTAGAAAGGAGATAAAATAAAGCAAAATAAAAGCATTCTGATAGTGTTCATGACTTAGACAATTCTTTCTCCTCTTCTGCCCCCTTGTGGTCACCAAGGCTGTTGCTGGGTATAAGCTAAAATGAAGATAAGTAGTCTTTGAATACGTACCTAATAATTCCACATTTGTGTGTTTCAATGTGAGTTTAAAAAAAAACATTAGCATTTCCTCGATTGAGAAAAGTATTTCAGATTATAAATATCTCAAAATCATCTCTGAATGAAGATATATCCAATTCCTAAATTTTAAGCATTCAGCACTATCACCAATAAAATTTTCTTCATTCTTAAATGATTTTTTAGCTCCTAATAAGAAAAGAAAATAGAAATAGACTTGGCTATAAATTACTTGTCTTTTCTCCTTATTGTTTCTTTTATTTTTTGAGATTATAATTACATCATTTCTCCATTTTCTTTCTTCTCTCAAAGCCCTTTCATATATTCTACTCTCTTTCAAACTCAGGGTCACTCCCCCCCCCATTAATTGGTGTGTGTGTGTGTGTGTGTGTGTGTGTGTGTGTGTGTATTCTTAAATATACCCTGCTCAGTCTGTATAATGTTACTCATAGGCATGTTTTCAAAACTGATCATTAGGAATTGGATTGCCAGATAGTGTGCTCTTCCCCGGGGAAGAGCACCATGCCGCTCCATCAGCATTCCTTAGTTGCTTGTAGCTCTAGTAATGTCAGAAGCTACACCCATAAAGTCTCACCAACATGGCTGCCAAAACATGAGCTGAACAAGGACATACTAAAGTAGATAAGAGAAAGACCACAGGGTCCCAGCTCTAAGTACATTTTATGGAGTTCAAAACTTTTCTTCTAGTGAATCTATAGAAACTAGAATGCTAAAACAATTACCAGGAATGGCACAGGAAGCAACCCACCAGGTTGCCTTTCACAGGTGGCCCTTTGCATGCGTTTAATGTACCATGGATTGTTTTTAAGATATTTATGATTTTCTGGAAAAAAAAAAGTCAACTGAGTTATTTTTACCCCAGGGAGCAAGAAGCAAATTACACATCCACTGATGGGTGTTGTAATTGATACTGCAAGGCAGATTTGGACTCCAGCAGATGGTATCAGTGCCTGGCTGGCTTAATTTTTAAATGTTCACACTTACAGGTTACAAAAAGTGTTTAGTGATAACTGTCTTATGACATGTTTTGGTAACTAATAGCTAAATATGGCTAGTGTCTTTTGATTTCTAAATTTCAACTGTTTAAACAGGCGGTCTCTAAGCTACAAGGTCATCAGTCAATATTATACACTCAACTTAGTTTTTCTTATTCATGTTTCATTTGATCTTCTCCAGTACACATTCTTCTCTCAGGAGTTTAAAAGGCTAAGTTTGCCTTTAAGTGGCACCATAGATTTTTAGCTTTCTGGGCTTGGGTGAGTGAGTGAATTCTTAAATGAGATAAATAAGAATTATAAGTAATTAGAATGTCATTTTCTCAATGTGAACAGAAGTTCCTAGGGAAAAAAATTACTAACTATGTTAAAAATTATGCAAGATAAACTGACTAGAATGTCTGTGATTGTGAGTAATCAGAGTGTTGCAGACACTCTTATCTTATGCTATCTTTAGCCTCTTAATAGTCATTCATTGCCCACTTAACATGTTTCACCCAATATACTGTGACTGGCAGGGGAAGCAAGTAAAGCCTGCTAAATGGATCTGTAGTTTCTACAAACCCAAAAGCAAAGAATGTCATCAGCTTGCATTTGAGACCCAAAGTAGAGATTTCCTCCTCTTTTTGTAACATGTCTTTAAAGTGTCTTGACTTAGAGTTTTCACTATTCTGTTACTATGAAACTATTACTATGTTGGAGCATGGAGTTGTGGATAACCTGGATTCATGTTTCCAGGCCATGGCTACTCATAATGGTTTCATCATTAAGTATCTCGTAATTCCCCTTGAGATTCAGTATGACAATAGCCTTTTTTTAAAAATTGAAAATAGATTCTTCTTTCATATAATATGATCACATTTCCCCTCCCTATACTCCTCTCAGCTTCCCCTTACTCATGCCCCAAATTTTTCCTCCATTTCCTCTTCAGAAAAGAGCATGCCTCCAAGAGACAATAGCCAAATAGGACAAAACAATATAATAAGACAAGGCAAAGGCCCTTATGTCAAAGCTGGCCAAGGCAACCCAATAGGAGGAAGACTCTCAAGAGCAGGCAAAGGACTCAGAAATACACCCACTCCCACTGTTAGGAGTCCCACAAAAACACCAAGCTAACAGCCATAACATATACACAGAGGACCAGGTAATATGCTACTTCAAAACCTAAAGCCAAGGGAAACCAAGGGATGCAAACTGTGCCATGTGCCCAGTATGCACACAAACACCATTTCCTTTTATTTATAGCTGCCTATAAAGCTTTGGCTATCCCAAACAGAAGCCATCAGATCTTTAAACTCATTTTTCTCCTCTCTAAAATAAGATAGTAAGACCTGGTCAATTACTTTAGTAAAGTATGCTGGTTTCTTCTGTAATGAAAATTTGCACACTGAAGTGTCTGCATAATTTGCTCTCATAACTACAACCTTCTGCAGCTGGATGTTTTCCTGTGTCATGCCTGGTCCTGCAGCCACTCAGACCCCAATAAACACACAGAGATATATTATTTATAAACTATATGGCCTAATGGCTCAGGCTTCTTGCTAGCTAGCTCTTACATCTTAAATTAACCCATTTCTATAAACCTATACTTTGCTACGTGGCTTGTGGCTTACTTGTACTTTACATCTTGCTTCTCCTGGTGGCAGCCAGCAGGGTCTCCTCAGCACTTCCCCTTTTCTGTCTAATCAAAAAGGAAGGTTTTATCTTTAACATAGTAAAATTACATATAACAAAACAGTTGTCAAGCAAGAATTACAGTTACCATATCAAGAATATTGGTATTTTGTAAAATTAAAGAAAACATTCTATCATCTATCCTATATTTGTGAGTCTAAAGTTTCAAACCTAATTTATCTTTTATCATAACCAAGAAAAATTAAAATTATAATTACCTAGTCTTTAACTACATCAAAGACCCCAAAAGGATATAATATTACCTAAGTAAACAGGTAGAGCATTGTAAGCAACTTCCAAAAATCTAGAATGACAAAGACAGCTGAGTGCCTGGACAGTCACCCAAAGTTCTTCTGCAACATTGGAGCATCCATCTTCAGCCTATAGGACTAGTCTCTCAGTCACTTCTCTCTGTGCCCTGTAGGATGTCTGGCAGTTTCTTCTGCAAAGCAAGAACCCAAAAGACCATCTTGCCTTGCAAAGTTCAGTGGTCACCTTCCTAGGGTCCTGAATGTCCAGTTTATACAACATACTATCAATCAGTTGACACAAGGGCACTTTTTTTGCACAGTGGCTAAATTTTGCCACAAAAAAAGCAAACTCCATAATGAGTTTATTTAATGACCATCATTCTCCTTGAAGTAATTGGTGCTGCCAGGAGCAGACATGTCTCATTGTCCAGAAAAGTCTAAGTTTTTAAAACATTTTAAATGCCATATTCTGTAGGTCTTTGAAGTGTTTGAAGATGACCTGTCTACCTATAATATATCTCTGCTTGATCTTGAAAACATACCTAATAAAACAAGTTTGATTATAATGGATGACTAATTATTAATCTGTGTATTTCTTAATTATATGTTACAATTTCAAATGAGCTGCACAGACATAATAACTTTAAAAAAGTAGAAATATACATATAGTATAATGAGATTAACTTTAAATTTGTATCAATAAACTAAAATTTACAGCAATATAAAACATTTTAAACAAGTTGCTCTTTAAAAGTAGATTCAATAATCTACCCTTTCATCCTATCATGTCTGTATTCTATTACCCTTATTTCTTTTAAAAAAATATTGACTATGACCAATAACAATTTATAACCAATCTCTAACAAAGACAAATATCCATAATCTATTATTTGGGAATATGGGCATAGTGTTCTAGGCTACTTCCTGTTGATAGAGGGTGCTGGTAGTCTTATGGGAATCCTGAGAAAATTAATAATTATGATCAAGTCCTGACCGGAATAGTCTGTGACACTATATTCTTTGAGCCAGTTTTCTTGAAGTTGTTCTGGATGTTGGATCATCTGGAGATGTCTCAGAGGTTCTTCCTTGATCAAACCATATTAGCCTAGAAGCAATCCATAGGTTCTCATCTTCTGTGGAAACAAAAGTAGAACCTCTTTTCCAAAGCAGTATATCCTTAGACATAAATTTTGAAATCAAGATATCTTTAAAATATACATATTGATTTAATTCAGCAGTTTTTATAATCAAAAGTCTCTCTGCAGTTAAAAATCCCAAAGATAATATAATCCAGACCTTCTGTGTGACAATCATCTTTACATGGCTTATCTTTTATATTACCTTTACTATCTCTTTAAAGACTTTATTTTTTTAAAACTATTTCTTTATATAACTGTCTATATTTATTTTCTTCTCTCTTCCAAGTCTATGTACATTTTTGTACACATTGTAAACAGTTTAGAGCTTTATTTCATCTGAATCTGTCTTATTGTAAATCTATCAGCTTTCTCTGGCCAGGAGAGATTTTAAATTGTTAACTGCATGTCTAGTACAAAAAGTGGCAGCCGTGACTGTTGACTCTACCCACCTCAGCTTCCCAATATGGTGCCAGCATGTTTATAGCCAGTCCTGTACACCATGCTCTCTGCTGACGCTGGGAGGCAGTGGTCTGTGCCTCCATCCAGCAGCATGTAGTCTAGAAACAACTTCTTCTTCTTTTTCTTCTTTTTCTCCTCCTCCTCCTCCTCCTCCTCCTCCTCCCCTCCTCCTCCTCCTCCTCCTCCCCCCCTCCTCCTCCTTTTTGGTTTATTTTATTTTATTTTTTATTATTTTATTTTATTTTACAATACTATTCAGTTCTAAATAACAGTCACAGATTCCCTTGTTCTCCCCCTTCCTGCCCCCCTCCCCTTCTCCCCAGCCCACCCCCTATTCCCACCTCCTCCAGAGCAAGGCTCCCCTGCGGACTGAGATTGACCTGATAGACTCAGTCCAGGCAGGTCCAGTCCCCTCCTCCCAGATTGAGCCAAGCGTCCCTGCATAAGTCCCAGGTTTCAAAGCGTCCCTGCATAAGTCCCTGGTACCACTGCCTAGTTGCTCCCAAACAGATCAAGCCAATCAACTGTCTCACCTATTCAGAGAGTCTGATCCAGTTGGGGGCCCCTCAGCCTTTGGTTCATAGTTCATGTGTTTCCATTCATTTGGCTATTTGTCCCTGTGCTTTATCCAACCTTGGTTTCGACAATTCTTGCTCATATAAACCCTCCTCTTTCTCGCTAATTAGACTCCCGGCGCTCCACCCGGGACCTAGCCTTGGATCTCTGCATCCAGATTCCTCAGTCCTTGGATGGGGTTTCTGGCACAACTATTAGGGTGTTGGACATGAGTGGGAGCAATGAAGGGTGAGGGTTGAGGGAAAGAGAGCAGGAGATCCCAGCTGGATCAAGAACAGAGAGGGAGAACAAGGATAGGAGACCATGGTAAATGAAGACCACACGAGAAAGGAAGAAACAAAGAGCTAAAGAGGCCCACAGAAATCCACAAAGATACCCCCACAAAAGACTGCTGACAATGGCCGAGAGACAGCCAGGACTGACCTACTCTGGTGATGGGATGGCCAAACACCCTAATCTTTTTGGTTTTTTGAGACAGGGTTTCTCTGTGTAGCTTTGCACCTTTCCTGGAACTCACTTGGTAGACCAGGCTGGCCTTGAACTTACAGAGAAAAGCCTGGCTCTGTCTCTGGAGTGCTGGGATTCAAGGCATGCACCACCACCACCCAGCTTTTTTTTTTTTTCTCTAGCAAAAGTTAAATCCACCACACAGCATACTGTGCGGCGGCTTGGAGATGCCTCTGTGTACCACAGTGGGAATCTGTCATGCTGTGTTTCAGCCTGCACTCTGTGAACCCGCCATACTGTAGATCAAGTCAGCACGCCATGGCATCTCTGTACCTTGACGTCTCTCTATCTCGGCCCACATGAGACATAAAGTTGAAAGCTGTTTTTGGCTCCATTATTGTGTGTTTAGAACTCTTTTTAAACACTTTTAGGCCTTATGGAAATTCGAGAGCCCCACATTGTTATGCCAATTATACCGAAAAATTTTCTCCCACTTGGCCCCAAGGTCCTGTAGCCACTTATAAAATAATCACTCAGAAGATTAAATTAATTATAACTGCTCAGCCATTAGCTCAGGCTTATTACTGACTAGCTCTTACACTTAAATTAACCCATGTTTAACCACATGACTTGGTACCCTTTCTCAGTCCTGCCTTGTTATCTTGCTTCCTCTGTGACTGGTTGGTGACTCCTGATTCAGCCTTCCTCTTCCCAGAATTCTCCTTGTCTGCTTATCCCACCTATACTTCCTGCCTGGCTACTAGCTAATCAGCATTTTATGTATCAACCAATCAGAGCAACACACATTCATAGCATACAGAACGATATTCCACAATAACCTTCTAAGTGTACATTTGAATTGGGAATGGTTTGGATGGGTACATTATAAGTGCTGTGTGTGACCTTGCAGTCCATCTTAAGGTGATGTCTTGAGCTCTAAGACGATGCTTCTCAATACAACATTTCTGGGTCTTTGTGATCCTCAAAGGTATTTTTTATGATTTATTTATAGTGTTTTGCCTATATGTATGACTGCATACCAGAAGAAGGCACTAAATCACATTACAGATTATTGTGAACCACCATGTGATTGCTGGGAATTGTACTCGGGACCTCTGGAAGAACAGCCAGTGCTCTTAACCTCTGAGCCATCTCCCCAACTCCATCAAAGGTATTTTTGATAGCCCACTACTTCAGAGATGAGAAACCTTTCTCAAATTACTTCAACTTTTGATGTTTATTTTACAACATTATTTTCACTTGGTAAGTAGAGTTATCAGCAGAAATCAGCACATTGTAAAAGAGAAACAAAATTGTTTTTCTCTACATTTTGAGCTCTCAGCAATTATAACCATTCAAAAAAGAAATAAAATGAGCCAAATAAGACAAGATCCAGAATGTGTGAGGTAAAACTCCAGCAAGAGTGGTGAAGGAAAGCTGTCAAACATCAGAAACCCGTGCACTGTGCTTTGCAGCATTGCTACAGAAATCTCCAGTGCTCTTTCTCAAAATATGAAGAAGGGATGCTGCAAACTCCTACAGAAAGCAAAAGCCAAAAATAGCAAGCTTTTATGACTTTTATGATGCCAAGCATGGTATGCTAACAATTTTAAGGACACATACTTAACTAGAACAAAAGATCCTTTAGGAAAACATCAAAATAATAAAGCTGGTGCCGAGATGAAGTTACAAACCAATGAAGTGAATGTTGATAAGGACAGCTGATCCAAACACAGGTGGTTGGCCTATCGATTCCAGAATAAACATACGGTGAAGGCCGCACTGGTCACACAGAAATCACCCAGAGAGACTGAAGCAGAAGGAAAATGACAGAACTGTTAGGTGTGTATTTCAGTCGGATTATTTTTAGAAGCATCTACCAATTCAATAAAAGAAGTTCAAACTTGACTTCCATTCACAAGCAATTTATGATCCACAAAATTTGTTCATATCACAAAAAAAAATCATAATTTAAAAAAAAACATTGAATAGAACATATATGTAGTTTTCTGAAGCTAAAAAAGCAATTCAATTATTTTCCTGGTATACTTTTCTTAAGGTGATTTTCATTTTATGTGATCTGATAATTATTATCAAAATAAAAATTCTTACCTACACAAGCATTTTATTATAAAACAATACCCACTGTGCTACAAATTTACATTTTATTATAAATTTTACAATTTACATTTTATTGTAAAATAATACCAACTATGCTATAATTACCTTATTTCTTATTGCTTTATGTTTTATTTCTACACATTACAAATGATATACTTATAACTAGTATTGAAATTATGACTTTAATTTAAAAACTAAATGTAGTTCTTTACACATGTATTTTTAATCTGTAAAAGACTGCTTCTCATTCTCTATATTCATTTATTATCAAACACATTAAAATAAATATAAATATGCAGATAAAATTATATCTGTCCATATAACTTGGTCTGCCTCTTCCTTTCTAAGTCATGATTGGAAATAACCACCTTGAGTAACAGTGACGACAAGACCCATCTGGCTCAAAGAACAAGACAGCAGATGAGCAAGCCTCCTTCCTATTTTATATGATGTTCACACAAACAAGAGAGAAAGCAAACATTATTCCCTCTGCTTTCAGAGAACAAAAGATTAAAGCACCAGCTGGTGCTGCCTTCCTGAAGCCATCGATCACAGATGTGATTGCCTAACAGCAACTTAAAGAGGACAACATTTCATAAACTGGGTGAAGTTATATAGTGAGAAGAGACTCACCTCTTCCATCTTAGGACTTCTCGACAGACAGACAGACACACAGACACACACACACACACACACACACACACACACACACACACACACACACACACACCATACTCACCATGGGTGTGATCTTTGTCCACATATTTAAAGTGTATCATTTTTGACATAACTGCCTACCAGGAAACCATGACCAGCTCAAGATAATGAGCATGTCCCTCAGCCCTGACCATTTCCTTTTATATCATTTTTATTGTGCATTTACTGTACAAAATGATAGGCTTTACAATGGCATTTTCATTCAAGTTTACCATGTACTTTGACTATATTTAACTGCCATTAGCCTCTTCTGTCTGTTCCCTTGCCTTTCACCAGTCCCTTTCTTATTTGCAAAAAATATTTCTCTTCTTTTCTCATGGTGTGTGTGTGTGTGTGTGTGTGTGTGTGTGTGTGTGTGTGTGTGTGTGTGTATTTGCAGGTTCCACATATGAGAGACAATATGGTACTTGTTTTTGTGAGATTGAGTTGTTTTGTTTAACATGATGATCCACAGTTACATACATCATTATCCTGTAAATAAAATAATTTTGTTCTCCTTTACCTTGTTGTATATGTGATAGTTGATCATGATCGTCAGCTTGACTGCATTAAGAAACACCTAGGGCCACTTGTGCCAGGGAAGCAGGTAGACTACCTGCAGCCCGTCACCTCTCCAGTTCCCCAGTCTCATGCCAAGCTCTGCAACAGAATGCCTGCTGCAGCCTCCCTCCCCATTTACCTCTCTCTCCAGCTGATCCCTCAATATTCCTCTCCTAACTGTCCTCCTCCACTCTTTGGTTTATTTCAATACCCGACTCCCGCAGGCACGATCTAGGAACCCACAGGCCACTTCTGACAGGGAAGCAGGCAGATTAACTACATGTTCTCACCTCTTCCTCCATTCCTCCAAGTCCAATTCCACACTCATCCTCAACTCTCTAGAAAACTTCCCGTGCTTTCTCCTAACTCTATGGTCTCAGTCTCAGTGGAATAACAAAGCAGATCTTGGTGGAACACTCAACTTTCTGCTCTCTTGGGAAAGCCCAGCCAGGTGCCAAGCCCATTCCCATTCCTAGTCTCAGGTCCCATTAGACAGAAACACAAGTTACCTGAAACTGTAGTCCTCACGCCTATCAAGAATCCAGAAGATTTTCCAACAGGCAACACAGCCACCACATTCTTCTAAGAACCTGATAGAATACAGAAACAAAGGAACAAAATACACACCCAACAAAGATAAGACCAGCTGTCAGCATATGGAACTACAATCACTACAATCCCAGATGCCTGGATTTCAGCATAAAAACACAATCAATAACAGCCAGGACAATATGAATGCACTAGAGCCCAACAACCCTACAACAGATCCAGAGAATTCCAACATACTTGAAACACAAATAAAGACTTTAAAACAGCCTTTACAAATATTATAGAAGTCTATGAAGAGGAAATTAATAAATTCCTTAAAGAAATCAGGGAAAGCACAAACAAACAATGGAAGGAAACAAATAAGAATGTTAAAGTCCTGAAAATGAAAGACTGTCAATAAAGAAAACCAAAACTGAGGGAAATTTAGGCCGGGTGGTGGTGGCACATGCCTTTAATCCCAGCACTCGGGAGGCAGAGGCAGGCTGATCTTTATGAGTTTGAGGCCAGCCTGGTCTACAGACTGAGATCCAGAAAAGGCACAAAGCTACACAGAGAAACCCTGTCTAGAAAAACCAAAAGAAAAGAAAAGAAAAATTTAGGAACTCAAACATGAGTCTCAAGGCAAGCTTCATCAACAAAATACAAGAGACAGAAGAAAGAATCTCAGGCATTGAAGACACAATAGAATAAATAAATACTTCAGTCAAATAGGTTATTTTAAAAAAAAACTACTGCCACAAAATATACAGGAAACGAGATACTATGAAAAAAACCCAAATTTAAGGATAATACTAATAAAGGAAGGAGAAGAAACCCAGATCAAAGGCACAAAAAATATTTTCAATAAAATAATAAAAGTAAATTTTCCTAACCTAAAGAAGGAGATGCCTAATAAAGTATAAAAAGCATACAGAACAACAAAATGACTGGATCAGAAAAGAAAGTCCGCTTGGCATATAATCAAAACACTGAATGTATAGAACAAAGAAAGTATATTAAAAACAACCACTCTGGAAGTCAATAAGGTTGTTCCTCAGAAAACTGGGAATCAATCTACCTCAAGACCCAGCTATACCATTCTTGGGCGTATGCCCAGTGGATGTTCCATCCTACTACAAAGATACTTGCTCAACTATGTTCATAGCAACTTTATTCATAATAGTCAAAACTGGAAACAACCTAGATATCCCTCGGCCAAAGAATGGATAAAGAAAATGTGGTACATTTGCACAATGGAGTATTACTCAGTTGTTAAAAATAATGATATCTGTAGCCTCCAATTCTAGATCCTCCTGCCTCTGCTCCTTCAACAAATCCTCCTGGCCTGCACCTAGGCCCTCTTCAGACATTAGACAGTTGTGTAGCTTAGTCTGTTTGAGGGGCGCCTGGCAGTGGGATCAGGATCTATCCCTGGTTCATGAGCTGGCTTTTTATGGAGCCCATTACCTATGGTTGGACACTTTGCTCACCCTTGATCCAGTGGAGAGGAGCTCAGTCCTGCCTCAATTAGATGTACTAGTTTTGAAAGAGGGGAGCGGGGAGATCTTTGGTTGGTATGTAAAATGAATAAAAAATTTTAAATAAAAAATAAAAGAAAACACCCCCCCCAAAAAAAAATGACATCATGAAATTTGTAGGCAAATGGATGGAACTAGAAAAAAAATCATCCTGAGCAGGGTAACCCAGACCCAGAAAGACAAATTTTATATGTACTAACTTATATTCACTTATAAGTGGATATTAGCTATTAAGCAAATGATAATCATGCTACAATCTACAGACCCAGAGAGGCTAAGTAACACGGACAACTCTAAGAGGGATGCATGGCTCTCCCTGGAAGGGGAAATAGAGTAGATTTAAGTGGACTGGGGAGCATGTGGGAATGAGAACAGGTTCAGGGAGAGATGGAGGGAGAGAGTATGGGGAGAAACAACTGGAATTTGGGGGCATTTGGGAGTGGCAATTTGGTAACCTAGTACAATAAAGAATTCTATGATGGTGATCCTAGTGAGGACTCCAAGTAATGGAGGATATGGAGCCTGAATTGGCCATCTTCTGTAACCAGGGAAGGCTTCTAGGGGTGGGACTGCAACACCAACCCAGCCACAAAACCTTTGACCTATAACTATCATGCTTGCAAAATATGCTGGCACAATGGTTGTATAGAACTTGTGGGAGTGGCCAACTAGTGACTGGTCTAATTTGAGGCCCACACCATGATAGGGATACATCCATCTGCTGCATTCAAGAAACACCCAACTCAACATCAAGAATACACATCACCTAAAGGTAAATGGTTGGAAAGAGATATTCCAAGCAAATATACTGGAAAAACAAACTGGCATGGCTAGTTTAATATCTGACAAAATATTCTTTAAACCAACACTAATCACACTACATACTCATCAAAAGAATATCTACCAAGAGAATACTGTAATTCTTAACATCTATACCCTAAAACAAGGCTACCCATATTTGTAAAAGAAATATGTCTACAGCTTAAATCACATACTGACCTGCAAACACGGGTAGTGGGAGAATTTGATACCACTATCTCACCAATACACAGGTCATCCAGACAAAAATTAAATTAAACAGAAATTCTAAAGCTAAATGAAATGGACCTAACAGATATTTACAAAACATTTTATCCAAATACAAAAGCATATACCGCCTTCTCTTCACCTCAAGGAACTTTATCCAAAATTGTCCACATATTTAAGACAGACACAAAGCAAGTCTTAACTTATACAAGAAAATGGAAATAACACCCTTCATCCTATCTGACATCCCAGAATGAAGCTGGATATCAACAACAACAGAAATTACAGAAAGTTTGCAAACTAATAGAAATCAAACAGCTCTATACTGACTGAAAAATGGGACAACGTACAAATTAAGAAAGAAGTCAAAGACTTCTTTGAAATGACTGAAAATGAATAAACAACATACCCAAACTAATGGTATACAATGAAGGTAGTTCTAAAAGGCAAGTTCATTAAGCTCCTACATAAAAAAAAAAATTATTGGAGATATCATCTCATACTAGAAACTTAACAGCACACTTGAAAGCTCTAGAACAAAAAGAAAAAATCGCACAAAATGAGTAGACTGCAGGAAATAATCAAATTCAGGGATGAAATCAATAAAACAGTAACAAAGGAAACAAAACAATAAAAAGAACCAATGAAACAAAGAGCTGGTTCTTTGAGAAAAATCAATGAGATTAACAAATCCTTATCCAAATTAACTAAAAGGCAGACAAAAATATCTAAATTAACAAAATCAGAAATGAAAAGTTGGGCATAACAATAGATACAGAGGAAACCCAGGGAAACGTGAGGACATACTTTAAAAACTGTACTCTAACAAATTGGAAAATCTAAAAGAATAAATAATTTTCTC
The DNA here is from genome assembly GCF_004664715.2 of Peromyscus leucopus. NCBI lineage: Eukaryota > Metazoa > Chordata > Mammalia > Rodentia > Cricetidae > Peromyscus > Peromyscus leucopus. The sequence continues at coordinate 39,122,578 of NC_051068.1, forward strand.
AAAATATACCACTTACCAAAGTTAAATCAAGATCAGATAAGCATTTAAACAGACCTCTAATTCCCAGTGAAACAGAAGTACTAATGAAAAGTATCTAAAACAAAAGAAGCCTAGGGCCAGATGGTATTAGTACAGAATTCTACCAAACTTTCAAAGAAGAGTTAACCCCAATACTCCTCAAATTACTCCACAAAATAGAAACAGAAGGAACATTGCCAAATTCATTTTATGAGGCCACAAATACCCTGATATCTAAACCACATAACGGCCCAACAAAGAAAGAGAATTACAGATTAGTTTCCCTAATGAATATAGATGCAAAAATACTCAATAAAGTACTTGAAAATCTAACCCAAGAACTTATCAACCACCATGACTAAGTAAGCTTCATCCCATAGATGCAGGGATGCTTTAACAAATATAAATCAATAAATGTAATCCACTTTATAAACAACTGAAAGACAAAAACTATATGATCTCATTAGATCAGAAAAGACCTCCAAGAAAACCCAACACTATTTCATGAGAAAAGTACTGGAGAGATTGGGAATATAAGAAACATACCGCAACATAATAAAGGCAGTTTACAGAAAGCCCATACTCAACATGAATGGCAAGAAGATCAGAGCAATTCCACTAAACTCTAGAACAAGCCAAGGTTGCCCAAGCTCTCCATTCCTATTAAATATATCACTTGAAGTCTTAGAAAGGGCAACAGGACAACTGAAATAGACCAAGCAGATACAAATTGGAAGGAAAGAAGTCAAAGTATTTTTATTTGCAGATGATAAGAGAACATACATAAGTGACCTGAAAAATTCTACCAGGAAACTCCTACACCTGATAAATGCTTTCAACAAAGTAGCAGGATACAAAATTCACTCACAAAAAAATCAGTAGCCTTCCTATATACAAATGACAAATCAACTGAGAAAGAAATCAAGGAAACACCATTCAAAATTGTCTCAAATAATATAAAATATTGTGGAAAATCTATAACCAATCAAGTGAAAGACTTATATGATAAAAACTTCAAGCCACTGAAGAAATAAATTGCAGAAGATATCAGAAGATGAAAAAGTCTCCTACATACATAGGTCAAGAGGATTAATATAGTAAAAAAAAAAATGGCCATCCTATCAAAAGAAATGAACAGATTCAGTGCAATCCCTACCAAAATTCCAACACAATTCTTCAAAGATCTTGAAACAACTACGTTTGACTATGTATGAAAACACACACACACACACACACACACACACACAACACACACAAAAAAAAAAAAAAAAATGGGATAGTTATAACAATGCTGAATGATGGAGGAAAAAACTGCTGGAGATGTCACCATGCCCAATTTCAAGCTGTACTACAAACCTGTAGTGGTGGTGGTAGTAGTAGTAGTAGTAGTAGTAGTAGTAGTAGTAGTAGTAGTAATAGCATGGTATTGTCACAAATACAGACATATTGAGCATGGAATAAAATTAAAGGTCCTGACATAAATCTACTCACCTATGAACATCTTATTTTTTATAAAGAAGCCAGAAATATACACTGGAAAAAAGAAAGCATCTTTAACAAATGATGCTTGTCAAAATGGATGGCTGTATTAGAAGAATCTAAATAGATTCATACTTATGACCCTGCACAAAACTCTACAGATGGATCAAAGACAGCAATAAAAAAAAGAACAGATACTGAGCCTAACAAAAGTGAAAGTTGGTACAGACTTGAACTCATTGGCACAGGAAAAGACTTTTTGAATGGAACATTGTTAAAACAGGTATTAAGATATAAAGTTAGTAAATGGGACCTCATGAACCTGAGAAGCTTTGCATGGCAAAGGACACTGTCATTTGAACAAAGCAACAGCTTCCAGAATGGGAAACGATTTTTACAAACTACGCATCTAACAGAAGGCTAATATCCAAAATATATAAAGAACTCAAGAAACTAGATACCAAAAAAACCAATTACCCCAAATAAAAATGGGGTACAGATCCAAATGCAATCTTCAATAGAGGAAACTCAAATTGTTAAAAGACACTTAAAGAAATATTCAATGTACTTAGCCATCTAGGAAATATAAATCAAAACTACTTTGGGATTTCATTTTACATCTGTGTGAATGACTAAAGTCAACAAAAAAAGTGACAGCTCATGCTGGTGAGGATGTGGAATAAGAGGAACACCGATACATTGCTGGTAGGAGTCCAAACTTGTACAGCCACTGTGGAACTCCACATGCTGTTTCCTCAGGAAGATGCAAGTAAATTTACCTGGAGATCCAGCTATACTATTCTTGGGCATATACCCAAAGGATGCTTCATCCTACCACAGAGACACTTGCTCAACCATGTTCATTGCTGCTCTCTTTGTAATAGCAAGGCATTGGAAACAACCTAGATGCCCCTCAACAGAAGAATGAATAAAGAAAATGTGGTGCATTTACACAGTGACATATTACTCAGTCTTTAAGAAAAAAAATAACGTCATTAAATTTGCAGGCAAATGGAATGTACTAGGGAAAAAAAGATATCCCACACTAAGAAATACAAGGAATCTCTTATATGTGGTATTAGCTGTGAAGTTAGGGATAAGAAAGCTGCAATCCATAGAATCACAGAAAGTAAGTGTAGTTAGTGTAAGGAACTAGAAGGAACAGATCTCATTAGAAAAGGGAAATAGAATATATATTTATGGATGAATGGTGGGGGTGGATAGGATGGAAGGAGGATAAGGTGGGGATGGAAACAGGAGAGAGTGTAATAGAAGGGAATATGGGGAGAGATGGTTAAAATTAAGGCATTTGAGGAGGCATATGAAAGCCTCACACAGTAGAAACCTCCTAAAGTACTTACATATATGAAGAATGATCAAAGTGAATTTACCAAATAATGGGGAAGACAGAGTCCCAATTAGCTATCTCTTGTCACCAAATAAAACATCCAATACTGGGTTTGGTTTGCATCTAATTGAATATTGGCCAAGGGGTTTTCACAGGAATGCCTCCTCCCCCTCAAACAAAACCCAGACTTTTGCCATGACAGCAGGTTGCTCTCCAAAACCTGACAGCAAGGCCTCATTGCTAAAGACAATGTCTATACAACTCAATGAACACTGAGATGGCATGGTGGTGCCTACAAAGAGCCTTCACCCCTATGTTTCAATGTCTTTGTTACAGGAAGGTAATCTGCTCACTATTAAAGGACAAATGTAAGCACCAAGCCATCCATGAATGCTTTATGTACAATGGTGTACTACCTGCAAGATATGCTAAGGTAATGGTGGCACAAAGCCTGTAGGAGTAATCAACCAATAACTGCTATGACTTAAGGCACATTCCATGAGATGGAACCTATACCTGACACGGTTTGGATTACCAACAAGCTGAGAAAAGATGGCCCAGGGACCTAGGCAAATCCAAATAAAACTGTTCAAAAAGAAAAAAGAAAAGATATGAAGTGGAAAGAATGTAAGAACCAGAGGAAACAGAGAACATTAAGGAAACAAGGTCCTTGAAATCAACACGAGCAAAGCTCACATGAACTCACAGAGACCGAAGCAGCATGCACAGAGCCTGCAGGGGTCTGCACCAGGCTGCACCAGGCCCTCGGTGTTTACATTATGACTTCCAGTTTAGTGTTTTTATGGGATTCTTAAGTGTGTGAATGAGTGGATCATTGACTCTTGGGCCTTCTCTTGGGCTTTTTTCCTTCTGTTGGCTTGGCTTGTCCAACTTTGATGCAATAGATTTTGTTTTATTATGTCTTTAAAACCAATTAATTAATGAATGAATGAAAATCTAGCAACTAGGGTAAAGTTTAACAACTGAACCATCACTTATATCTTCTGGAAGATGGAAAATTAGTTTTCTCCAATGGAATGAATGACATTCTGTATAGCAGCTACTCCAGGACAGCTCTCAAGTTCAAGGCTAGTTGACCAAGAACAGATTTTTATTGTTATTACAGTTTGGTTTTTGTAGTTTTTTTTTGTATTTCAATGATGTATATTGTTTTTTAGGTTTTGTTGTTGTATTGGGCTTTTGGTTTTGGTTTGGGTTTTTTTTTTTTAAGAAATGTACATTCATTTTCTTCATATATTTTTTTCTATCCCTTTACTCTTAGTTGATAACTACCATTGAGCAGATATGGTTTTTTGATTTGCCATTTCTTTTCTTAAATGTTTTATTTTTACTTTAATTCACATGCATGAATACTTTACCTGAATGTATGTCTGTGAAGCACCTTTATTCCTGCTGCTACCAGAAGAGGCCATTATTTCCCCTAGAACTGTATTTACAGATGGTTGTGAGCCATCATGTAGGTCCTGGGAACAGAACCTAGATCCTCTAGAGGGTAAGAACTTCTCTTTACTATTCTGCCACCTCTCCAACCCCTGATTTGGAACTTGTATTTGAACATTTGGAGGCAGTAACAAGTGAGAAAACACATCCAATGTACATAGAACTTCTATTGTTCAGTCTTTCTTCACCTTCTCCTCTTGATCCTCTTATTCCACCCCCTGATGCATCCATGACTATCTATTCTATTTCCCTTTCCTGATGAGAGCTATCTGTCCTCACTAGTCCATTACTCTATACCTAATCTCTGTGATTCTAAGGGTTGTAGCTTGATTATCATTGACTTAACATAATATCCACATATTAGAAAAAAATTTGCTGTATTTTTCTTTTTAGTTCTGGGATACCTGCAAACATTCATACAATCTTAATCACTCAAACACAGTTCTTTGCTTTCTCTCTGCAAAAATGATCTATTTGCATACTCATAACAAATGAAATTAAGGAAAATCAGACTATTCTGTGCCTTTTCACATTCATGGCACCTAATACCAACTGCACCATTAAACTTCTAGAACTGCCCCACATTTTCCTATTCCTCTCATGTTCACTGGAACACAAACACATATTTCATGCCTCCTTCCCTCTTAGCCTTCTGACCCACATTTCTCACTTTTAGCTAACAGTTTATTTACTGAAAATGCAGACACAATCAAAAGACAGCTTTCCAATAGGTGAACATCATATCCACTATCTATCACCAATGACCAAACAAAGCAATAGGGTTTAAAATAAGTCCACAAAAATATCATTGAGCTCATTTTGTATTGGTCATCTTTTTATTTTAAAATGTTTCTCCTTCTCCAATCTTTACAGACTTGCCTATGATCTGTTGTAAAACATTTCCATGGATGCACTCTATGGCTGTTCCTAAACTTCCTAAATAAAGTCTTTGAAAAGTCATTGTAGCTAGATGTTGAATGGATGGATAGATAGATAGATAGATAGATAGATAGATACATAGATAGATAGATAGATAGACAGACATACATAGAGAGATACATAGAGAGATAGATAAGGTACACATGTACATACATAGATGATAGATTCTTCCATTCATTAATAGTTGACTTTTAAATTTCTAAGTCATGTATTCATATTTTTCACTATAATTGCATACTTATAAGTAGCATTTCCCCAACTATGATCCCTGGGTAAACTGATCTTTCAGAGATATTTTTGGTTTCATGTAATCCACAAAGGAATCTAACATGTCCTTATTATATATGGTCAATTAAACTCATGGGTTGTTGATGTCAGCAAGATTAGCATGACAAAATTACAAAGAAATTCATGTCACAATGATGAAGTTTTAACTACATATGTATACTCTTTATTTTGGAGTTGATTTGACATGGAAGATCATATTTATTTCATTGGATTTATAGAATTGCTGAAATTCTATAATCAAAGAAATCAACTGTGTTTTAGGTTTTCTGTTACTGTAATGAAACACTATGACCAAACATCAAGAAAAGGTTTATTTGCCTTACACTTTCATACTGTAGTCCATACTGAAAGGAGCCAGGGTAGGAATCTAGGGGCAGGAGTTGATGTAGAGGCCATGGAGGGGAGCTGCTTACTGGCTTGCTCCCAATGACTTGCTCAGCTTCTTATAGAACCCAGGACCACCATCCCAGGGATGGCACCACCCACAACTGGCTAGGGCCTCCTCCATCAATCACTAATTAATAAAATGCCCTACAGCTGGATCACATGGAGACATCTCATTTTCTCAATTGAGGCTCTCTTTTTTCAGGTGACTCTAGCTTGTTTCAAGTTGACATAAAATTAGCCAAGACAGACTGTATTTGATCCAAAATCTCTTTCCAATACTGCTTGTTATACAGGATTGCTTAATGAAGATAAAAACATAAATGATTATGAAATACAGTGCATGTAGAGATCAACCCTATGAGTACAAATTTTTTTAGGTAAAAAAATGTTTATGTGCATGCCAGTTAGTTTAAAGAAAAGTGGGAAGGTGTAAAGTAGTGTGATGATATTTTATTTGTGCTGAAATGTGGGGATATTTTATTTGTGCTTTAATAAATAAAGATTGCCTTGAGATCAGAAGAAAAAGCGAGCCATAACACAGAAGTCATGCAATGTTAGCACATGCCTTAATTATTCTCAAGCAATCTAGTGTTCAGAATACAGACCAGGTGTGGACATGCTTATTCCACTAGTTACTGGAGGTCTGTACAGACAGAGAGGAAGTGACAGAGCTGGGCAGGAAGAGGAAATGATGTAGCTGAAGAGAGAGAGAGAGAGAAGAGAGAGAAGAGAGAGAGAGAGAGAGAGAGAGAGAGAGAGAGAGAGAGCAAATCAGATGGTAGAACAGCAAGGCATATAGGCATGGGTAGACAGGAAGTAACTAGCATTTGGAAGCTGCAGAGTTGGTGAAGTAAGGTTGGCTGGTGGCTTTCCCTATTTCCCTGATCTCTCTAAGGCTTTCACCCCTATATTTAGCTACTTGTTTTTTATTTAATAAGACAATTTACAAATTCATCTACAAAGTAACTCTTCAAGAGTCTACATCTTTGGGGGATCCAAGGTTGTAACTGAAGGCTTCAAAGATACAAGCAAATACAATGTTTTAATATAGGTACATTTCCAAACATGTTTAATGCTCCTCAAAAAACTGGAATAATAGGAAACAATAGCAGACATAGTTTAAGCACAACACTAATGTATTTATCATTTAACAAATACAGATATGGATGCCAGTGTGTTTCTATTATTCAATTTGTGGGAGGCACTGGATAATATGTTATAATTTATTGCAGAAAAGTTATTATTAGTCACAATTATTTCGAAGAACCATGGCAATCAAATATAAGCAGCTTAAAATGTACATCTCTGGTTCACACATTTGATCAAGTAATTCTACTGCTTGTCCTATTTAGAAGTCAGATTTTCAGGGCAAGAAGAGCTCTTGGAATGAGAACATCACTGAGTTACAAGCTGTGGGAATTTAAAGATATAAAGGGTCAAAGAACCAAATTCCACAGGACATGGAGGCACAGCAACTATGAAGCATAAACAAAGACTTCAAAAATTGAAGTGAAAATGTAAGATAATAATGTATTTAAATCATTTGTGTAAAATTTCAGCTATTACTCAATGATTTTAGCTATGTGAATCTTATTATTGTTAACAACATTAAAAATTGCTCCAATATATTACTGCTTATTAAAAATGACATTTTGAATGATATTTATTGTGGATATTCTTGAGAGTTTCAATTTTTAGCCTGTAACATTATATCTCTGGGATTTTTAAATCTCAGAGGAAATATGAAAGTCCAAAAGGATACTTTATAATTAAGTCTGTGTGATAAACTCTATTCCAGAATTTGGAAGGCCCTGTATCCAAGGGGCTCCCACATCAGTCTTGACCTCTGGTATGTAGGAACTGTCAGTGACCCCTGTGCACATACATGTAGACATGACTTTATAAAAATTAAAACAAGCTTTTTGAAATATCTTGCTAATTTATCATATCCCTGAATGTCCTTATGTTTTAAAACTGAAGATATCTAAGATATTTTTTGTAAGGACACCAAGGGGTGGAATGATGTATGGTTCATGCTCTTAACATCTTTTATTACATAAGTTTAGGCTTGACTTTGAGAAAAACAGAAAAACCCAAAGCATTTATTCCCTGTTTTCATTAAAGAGCATCTTCAAATAGATGGTCCAGGAAATTCTTAAAGATGGGTTTAATTTTGCCCTTCCAGTTGAAGAGTACTCATTCTTTAAAATAGCACACAGTTCCTAACTAATACATCTACAACACAACTCCTGCACCCAAGCCCCAGGGATCATTGTGGAAGAAAGCGCAGGAAGATTGTAAGAGCCAGAGGAACAGCTAGTTTTCTGTGAGACTGTGCTTCCTAGAAATGCCAGATGCTACACCCATAAAGCCTCACCACCATGACTGCCTAAATATGAAATGAACAAGCACAAGAACAATAGATACGCTGAAATTGATGGGGAAAGCCCATGAGGTTTCAAACCTACAAAGAATACAGACTAAAGAATGCAGAGAGTGTGAGAAAATCTTCTCCAGGGAGGAGCACACCAAGCAGTTATTCAATATCGGATGGTCAGCACTGAAAACATGTGTACAAGTAACACTATACAGACTGAGAAGGGTAGAGTTATGTACTTAAGAATATATATGCAAATGTACATGAACATACACACACACACACACACACACACACGCACACACACGCATGCACACATGCATGTATGTAACAACAATTAATGAGAATAAGAGGCCATGGATTTAAAAAAATGAGGGTTCTGTGGGAGGATTTAAATGGATGAAAGAGAAAGGGGGAGAGAGATGTAATTTTATTATGATACAAGGAAAATAAATAAATGGAACACGGTTGACTCTTGGCTCTGATAAGATCCCCTGTTCTAAGTATGTGTGGTGGGACTGACTCCTTTGACAGACAAGCACAAAGAATTAATGTTTTGGAAACAATTCCTCTCTTAGATGTGCATCTTTAAAACATCAATAGTGCAACATTTTTTGTTCTGGTACATAAAGGCAAACCTGTGAGAAAGGTCTCATAAGTCCACTTATGAGAATGGGATTCAGGACACTCTTGGAACACGCATGCTTCATATCAGTATTGTTAGCTTTTAACTCATTTCAGTGAAAGGTTAAAACTCAGGTATTTATCCTGGAGAAATAAAAACTTCCATGTACAGAGAAACCTATATGCAAGTGGTTGTAGCAACTTTATTCTTACTAGCTCCAAACTGGAAACAACCCAGATGTCCTTCAACTGTTGAATAGTTAAAATGAACTTTTATATATACATGCCATTGAACAGTCCTTAGACTTAAAAAAATGAATGAATGAATTAGAAAATATAACCACAGAGCTTTATCCCCAGAGAATCGCAAAGTCCTAGAAAACTGCATGCTTCATAATTCATGCTTAAATTATAGAAATGGATATCATATACAAGATTTAAGGATAGGGAACACTGAGGCGTGGCCAGAATACAGAAGTGGGACATGCTGGTCCTTGAGATGACAAAGTGCTGTGTCCTAAGTAAGTCTGTCAGGGCGAATCAACAGCTTTGCAGGGTTGGACCAGGGGGACAGTAAAGGACACCTGTGGCTTCTCTCAGTTGTTTCATATGACTACTGGTGGCATCATCATTATCCTCAATAAAACACTTAATATTAGAATGTGACCAGAACACACACAAAGAAGTAGAAATACACAAATGAAACACATTTGTGAGCAATACTCATATAGTTTGTTGTCACAATCTGAGTAGAAACTTCTTTGGCCACATTAACCTTTTCTTGACACTTACATTTTCTTCATCCTATAATTCATTTGCCCTGTTACTTTTGTTTTCAACTTAGTGTTAGATATTACATGGTGGTTTGATTATTAGAAGCAATAGGTGATTTTTATTTCCTCAGAATTAAAAACAATAACATTTTATAACAAATTTAGGACTTTGTCCTAATGGAACACCTATAAATAAGCTTTATAGTATGGATTGATGGTAACAATTGATGGTTAACAATTTCTTAAAGACATGGAATGCAAACTATAGTCAACAAAAAGGATATAAATTCTGGAAAAAATCTTTCCCATCTGTGCAGATAAAACTTAACAGCTATGAAATAAATGAAGAATACTGTGATAATTAAATATTTAAACTACTGACACTGGTTAGAGAAAGTAAGCTATATACCTTGAAATTTACATATTTTAGCAAATGTACTATTTAGTTGCTGTCAATGCCATGCTTGCCCTTCCCATTGTCCACTGGACTGGTACACAGATCCAGCCTCCAAACATGCCCAATATCAGTATACCCTTTGATGTCCTGATTTCTGCTCCTTTCTGTGATCTCTTCCCCTCCCCGCTCGGTTTTAAATTCACAAAAGTGGTAGAATGTGTTAGAACACGTTCGCCTGCCTTCCCTGTTACACAAACCATCTGATAGACTGGGTGCCTGCCCTTCTTTGCATGCATGATTCTTCTCACTATTTAAAGAAAAAAGACTTGTGTAATGAACAGAAAATAGCACTGTCCTTTCATTAGTCACAAACCCAAATACCACAAAATTAACTGTGCATAGCATTCTAATCAATGCCCTAGATTCCTTTAAGTTGTGACCCTATAAGTCTAGAGCAAGAGAGTAAAGTTCATACTAAAATCAATTAGTGAACATTAAACCAGTCACTCATTATTTAGACCCTGATATTTTGTGAAATGTTTTAAACAAAAATTTCAGACATAATGAAATGACTAAAGCCGCAGTAAGTGGATCAACTATGTTCAAACTCACCAGTAGTGAAAATCCAGGATTTTGTTGTTGTTGTTGTTGTTGTTAAATTCTAGCATAGTGGGCCAAAAAGAAGCTAGACAAATTGTGTCTAATATGGAACCAAATGTGGAGAAAGACTGTCCTCATATCTCTTGTTTGCCATCTGTCACTCAGCCCAAATTTGCTTAAAGTGCACAACAACAAAGACTCAATGATGATGGCAAGTTTTCAAAGTCAAATGTCAGATAATATTTAATTTAGCAAACAACATATGACATATTTGCTAGTAGAGACCACAGAAAAGACAGACAGTTCAGAGAATATTACATAAACTCGATCTTTTGAAACCCCAACAACAGTACCGTGTTATAGACTAGCTGATGTGATACGGATGGACTACAAAAGGAGACTTCACATTTGACAGGAGCATTGACAATTTGGCAAGGACTTGAATGGAAGAAGACAATCAATTCCTTGGGGTCACACAAAAGAAAATACTTGAAGTTAGGGTTTACATATGAGAAGACATTTGCTGTTTATCTTTCTGTACCTGAGTTACAATATTTTTTTAAATTTTTTCCTTTGAATTTCAATTTTTCTGTATAGGTAAGAAAGAGTCAGTTACATATAGGTGCTATGTGTGCTTGTCCATTCATCTGATTAGTGGGCATCTAGGTCAAATACCTGCTTTGTAGTTCAGAGGCTAGAGGTGGGGCCTACCATGATGGTTTTGCACAGTGGATATGCTGTCAAATTGCCTTCTAAACACTCATGTTTACACACTTCCATTTGTGCTACTGTTGGCCTTGGTCAAATAGCTTCTTTGTACACTGGGCAGTGGTCAATGCAGAGATTCATAACTGCTCAAAGTCCTGATGATAAATTACTGGAAGTGCTCAGTCCTAAATGAGATATCAACATCAAACCCCTTGCTGAGACTCAGGGAATATCCCAGGATACTAAGCAGAAATAATGTAAGAGCTAGAAGATGTGGAGGAGTATTGGCGAAGGCTGTCTTCTGGACATGAGTATAGCACTCGTGGACACAGCAGCTATGATTATTTGAGCAAGATTGAGACCGGAGGAATTCCACATGGATGTGGGAGGAGCTTATGAAATCTCACCCCTAGTTGAGGAGCTACTGGCAGTTGATGGTGGCTGGCAGAGGGATCGTCATTTATTTTGGTCAGTGTGGCCAGTACAGGTTGCCCATGTTCTGATTCACGACTCCACATTTAAGCACACACAGATAACATCAGTTGGATGCAGTGGGATATAGAAATAGGGCTCATGAGGTTGGAAGGAGACACATGAGAAGGGCCCCAGGAGAGAGGTGGGAGGGGATGGAATAAACATATTTGAAATTCTTAATAAATAGGAAAAAATTCTTGATGTTGGGTTTTATGCCTATGTGTACACTTATTTCCCATGACTTTAACTGGTTAGGAGAAGGAGCCATGTCTTTGAATTGATTATTGAAAAGAAAGTGAAGTTTGAGATAAGTGATAAAAATAGCACCTCAGCTGTGAGAATAAAGTAGCAATTAAGAGATAAATGAGAACTGTTCTAGTCTCTGCTTTTTTCTTCAATCAGGAACCTAATCTCAATAAACAATTAATTGAGCCAATGTATACAAAATATAATAAAAATAAACAGAATAAGACAAAGTAGTTGAATGGTCAATTAGCAAATGAAATTTTTCAAAGTTGAGGGGGCCACTCTCCTACCTTAATGAATAGGGCTCTTTGATCACGTTATGAGCATATGATTTGATTTTAGACTTCACACAAATGTTTGGATTTCACAGATCTTGATTTCCATCAGGGAAGCAAGAAAATATTATTTGGGTGGACTAGATGCTACGCAAACCTCTAACAACCATTTGCCTGGTGAAATCTGAATTTAAACTGGAAGGCAAAAGGTGAGTTCTTTGTGTTTCTCAGCACTAATACTGGAAGGACTCAGAATCAACTGTCACTAGATATTTTTGCAAATAATACATTTTAATTAAACAAAAAAGCAATTATTTGAGTGGGACCTAGTGATACAAACCAATATTCTAGCTGCTTAGGAGATTGAAACAGAAAGAATGTAAATCCAAGGCTAGCCTGGACAACTTAGTAAGACCCTGTTCCAAAAACAAAACAAAACAACAAAGTAAAAAAGTAGGATGGAGGATACAGCTCATTGGAATAAAGGGGTAAAGGTTTTACTAAGTCAGAATGAGGCCTTGCATTCAACACTCCCAATAGCACAAAGAAAGGTGGGGGGCCACGAAGAGTATACCCCTACAATTCCAGTGTTTGTGACATAGAGGAATGAGAATAAAGATCTTAAGGCTAGTCTTGGCCTCATCCATGGGGAGTGTAGATGAACCTGGGATATATGAGACTCTGGATTACAATAGCTAAATAAAGTAAGTTTTAAAAATATGGAACTTCGCACTATGAATGTAACTTTTTTTTAAGATGAGGTTTTCTTGGCTGGCCTTGAGCTCAATATATAAACCAAGATAGCCATGAACTCATAGAGATCCTTCTGCCTATACCTCCTGAATGCTAGGATTGAAGTTGTATGCCACCATGTCCAGCTAATGTGACTCTCAAATGACAAGTTTTTATCTATTTTCCCTTTAGAGAAGAAATGGATTATTGCTCAGACAGAATTATAAATAGACTGTATTTCATAATAAAGTAAAGTCAGCTAGTAGAGCAGGGTTGGTGTCTAAAAACTGCAAGAGTATAGACATACTCTCCTCTACTGTATTCCCTTTGCTCTGGTCTCTACAAAACCACTGTTAAATGAAGGCGGTCTTCATCTTCTTAGGTTCATTTGACCCTTTGGGGTTGTTATGAACATTTCCCCTTAAGGACTTAGGGAAATTTTCTTGGCATGAATAATTTTCCTCCTCTTTCCTGGCTTGTTATCTGGTGAAAATGCTTGACCCTTAGGCCAACTGCTTTTCCATACAGACTGTTTTTGTAATGAAAGAATGTATCTTGTAAGCATGCCCAGAGGCGTTGCTAACAGGACCATCACATAAACACTTCAATATTTTGTCTCTGACTTTTGTTTATGTAAAATGCTCTGGGTTTTAGATGGAAAAATCTAATTCTTAAATTTGATAAATAATAAATCTTGTAAATTATTGCTAACTTTTATATTATTCAAAATTCATTTTATTAGAGAAAATCACATAAAATTACCATACTTATGGTAAAAAGTATTTAATAGCACTAATTTTACATTCTGACCTAGCAGTTTCTTCTTTTGTGTGAGAGTCAGAGTAAGGTCTAATGCTCAATTTGAAGAGAAAAGACAAGCCCGGAAGGTCTGGCTCAGTCCTTAGTCAGCTGTGTGATATGGGCATTGTATGTAAGTTTTATTGGGCCTCAGTTTCTTCAGATGAAAATTTGGGCATTCATAGTTTGCTCTGTACCACATTTTTGTGACTATAAAGGAATTGGTAGGTGGAGAAAATTGGTATGTGGTCCTAAAGACCACAGAAGAGACATTGGGAATCATTGTCTTGGATGGAACTGGCATTTGATGTCTCTCTTTCCTCTGGATTTTTTTTCTCTTGAATTCCCTGCTGAGTGAATTTTTTTTTTTTTCTGTGGACTTCTGGTGCACGCTTATTGGACTTTCAAGCTTTATTTTCCTCTACTGTGAACATGGGGAGCTTTATGGAATGGAGTCCCTGCCCCTTCTGAACAAGGAAATCAGCTTAGGCAGGTTTGTTTCACAGCTCACACAGCCAGTAAGATGCAAAATCAGGACAAGGATTCAGTGATCTTCTTCCCTTGCTGGTTCTTAGAAGAATATTTAAATTTAGCATGCCTGTGACGAAACCAATAGCCTTAAATCAAAGTTACCATTCAGAAGGAAGTTTGATTTATCAGAAATTTCTGTAATAATTAATCTTTAGCAAGCAAGTATCACACACTGTATTGGTCAACAGGGCTGAGCTAATCTCCAGTCTACAGTATAATTAATGTCCACACTTCTATGTAGACAAACATGCTCCCTGGGATGGTCACAAGTGTCCCTACTTTACAGATAGGAAAACTGAAAAGGAATAGGCAGTGAGCTTCAATGTGTGACCTTGTTTCTATAAACAAAGGAAGCAAAGCCCAAAAGTTTTGCCCTCTGAAATATTATATTCCTGAGAGATGTATGCTCTCCTGGGCAGAATTTGCAGATCCCGTACAAAGGGAAATATTTGTCCCCTTGTTATAAAATTAATAAAAATTTAGAACAAATATGTGACCACACTATGTGGAATCAGGAGTGCAAAGCCTGTGTGCTGGACATGGGAGGTGGCCCAGCAGCATGACAATAATCCTGGCCTGGCTGGACAGGCTCTGTAACCCTGAGTAAGGCAGCATGGTAGGAGAAGAAGAGCAGTGCTTGGTCTGTTTCTTATGTCTGCCTGGTTGTCAGCAGAGGGATCCTGAGACAATGCTACGTAGGGCAGGACAGCAAAGGTATCAGGTTGCAGTTTCTCCTCTTGGAAAAAAAGAGAAGTACAAGCCACTTTTTTTTTTTTTTTTTACTATCAGGAAGTAGGGCAAAGAAACAGGAAGCTTTGGGGAACTCCAGGCACCCACAAAGAGGGAATCACCTTGCCCCCCTCATAACAGCAGTCAAAATTTATGAAATACTCTCTTGTACCTTTTCAGCTTGGAGGAGTCTGCCTAAGAGATGTCTAAAATGAACCAGCCTGACTGGCTACTCCAACACATTCTCTTTCTGAAAATTATACTCAAAAGTAATCTCTAGCCTTTTCCCTCTGTAAGTAGAAAATGCCTGCGATTTTTTTCTCAGGTCCTAGCATGATCCTCAGTATAATCCCTATGAATCAGGTCAAGCAAACCAGGTGTTTACTTGAATATAAACCTAATGTATCCCTGAGAAAAGGCCAGGTGTGTTTCCTGTCTGAAATGGTTGGTCGGCTCTTCCGGGTGCTTATTCAGGGCACTGACTGAGATGTGTCTACTGCCATCTCTTGAGATTGTCATCTTAGATAGTGCCTCTTTCCTTAATCCCTAGCCATTTGATGTACTTTTTTATGTCTCCTGAATTTAAGCACCGGAAATAAAATGGATACAATCAAAAGTTCTAGCAGCCTTTCAACAGCACACTGATAGGGTGCATGCTCAGACTGGCTTCCAAAGGTTCATGTTATAGTTCCCTCAGGATTTCTACGAAGCAGTTTAGTTATTGTACGCTTAATACAGAAGTCACCAAAAATGTGAAAAGCAAGGGAAAAAAAGTGACTCCAACTATATATTAAACATAAAATGTTTGCTATTCCTTATTATCTAAATGTGTGCATACATGTGGAAAGAGAGAATGCTTCTTTGCTGTTTAGGGAGTGCATACAATAATTTCAATTAGAGTGTTCTCAAGATGTCTTTGTTAAAAGTGTTTCCTGTGACATGAGTCATCTGTTGTGTCTTCACTCTCCAACAGTTCCTCTGCATGACTTGTAGATTTATCTGAATAAATTACCCCTGCCTTTTGAATTATTAATCTTGGCTGCATGATATGCAAATCAGACTGCCCTGGCCATGTCCAGCGACACAGCACTGGGTCAGAAGCTGTCTCCAGTTCCTGGCAGAGTTTCTGTCAAGAGAGAGGCCGTCATCAGAATGGTAAGGGATACTATAGCCCATGCCTCCTGGACATACTAAGGAAGGCCAGGCTTTGTGGGGAGGGTTTCTTCAGAAAGTGGCCTGTGAGCTAAACGGCGCTCCCAGGGAACTATTCTTAAGTAGATGTGAAGCAGCAAAGGGCAATGCAGTCACATCTGACTTTCACATCTGCTTCCTATGGCTCACACTAAATGCACTGATTTGGTGGTTAAATGCTAAGTTTATTTTACTTTAAAAGGTCCACTGTATTTGATAATGCCTCAGCAAAAATAAGTAAAACAATTTAAATAAATAAAAGTATTTACAGAAGAGGGGAACTATCTTGCACTGTGAAAAATAACTTACCAGGTAAATTTAAAGAAAAACATAATAGGGTGAATTTTAAATCATTATAAACTTTGAATTTTGTATTTATGTGTAGCAAAATGAGTATATTTAAGAATAAGATTTTCTAAAGTCATAAATTTAAGAAGTGATTGCTAGTCTACTCACCAGAACTTTTCAAACTGTATAAGCTATTCTTTAACAATTTAAAGGAAGATGTAACTTGATATATACTATAATTTTTAGTGTTTTGCTGTCATTTGTGGAATATAGAAAAATGAAGTAAATGAGTACCAAATGCTTGTGTTTTTTACATGCAAATACAGTTTCATTTAATTTGTTTAATAATGAAAGTAACTTGTTGAATTATATTTATTACTATATAACTTTCCAGTGGCAGTTAAAATTTTAATTTCTGTTAGGCTCTCTATAATGGCCAAGGATATAGAAAAACATTTTTTATTAGAATAGAGGGGATTTTTTATTAATATCAATTTTCTAAATTTCTGATAAAGAGCATACATTATTTTTACATTTAGGAGAATTGATTATAATGAATTTTCCATCAGTTGAAATTAAAAATGAGTACTAATTGTCCCCTATGAGTGCATTCAGCTTACTTGTAATACTAATAGACTTGGTGTTTGTGGGCTAAGAACTAATGATTTCACTTTAGTTATCAATGTGTTTCTTAAAGAACATGTTCTATTAATGGTTTACTCGAATAAAATAACAGCATATTAGTCAGCATGTCCATTGCCTATAAATAGGATGGCTCCCAGAAAGTGGAAGGCTAGTAATATTCCTTGAGAAATGCCCCTTGTATTGGGAATTTTGCTTAAATGAACACACTTTGCTTCTCTAATTTGTATAATGACATCATAACAAAAACACACTCCAATATACACATTACTGAATTTGGAATATATTATTCTCAAAATAGTGTGTCCTCGTGAAGTTGAATCAGCCTAAAAATATTGGATAGCCTATCTCAAGAAAACCTTAACCTGTTAATATTATGAATGTGGAAAAGGCTATAGGAATGACTAATTTAAACATTTATATTAAAGAAATAGTTTATAAGACATCTTGAAAAGCAGAACTGCATTTTAACAAACAAAATTTCAGTAATATTAAAGTATTAAAAATATTAGGACTGATTGGTTTAAAATTTTCCTTTATGTTTTACTATTCGTATCCACACTGTATTATGCAATTAATATGTACTTTATCCACATACTTTCTGATTTTGTTTGTTTAATTATTTCTTGTACTTTATATTATATTATAATTACATTATTTCCCCCTTCCCTTTCCTCTCTCTAAGCCTTCCTCTATACCCTTCCTTGCTCTCTTTCAAATTCATGGCCTATTTCTTCATTAATTGTTGTCACATGCCTATATGAAAATGTATATTCCAAAATACGACCTATTCAGTCCATATAACATTATTTACAAAACAACATCCAAAACAAAGACTTGGGGCTTGTTGTGGAAGAGGGGGCATGAAGACTGTAAGATTGTAAGAGCAGAGAGTTTCCTGTGAGACTGTGTCTCCTAGTAATGGCAGAAGCTGAACCCACAAAGTCTCACCAACATGACTGCCAAAACTGGGCTGAACAAAGACAAGAGACATGCTGAAGTGGATGGGGAGAGACCATGAGGTCTCAACCCTAACAAAGAACTACAGTCTACTAAGGAATGTCCAGAGTGGGAGCAATAGTGTTACTCAGGGAAGAGCATACCAACTGTTTATCCAAAGCCACACAGTCAACCTGAATATAGACACTTTGAAAGTTGTGGTTGTGATGGTGGTGATGGGTGTTTGTTCTTAAAGCAAGATTCACTCTGTAAGAAGCAAGACAAAGGTACAGATTAATAAATAAAAGTAATCAATTAATTTAGCCATTTATTTTCCTTAACTGGCCCTGATAGTCTCTGTTTTTACTAAAGCATCAGTCTTCAGACTCTCAGGATCCCTGGAAAACAGAATTCTCCATCACTTCCACTTGCCCCCTGACTTGATGATTGGTAGCTACTGGCAGCCGGGCATCGAGTTGCACATGTCTTGGTGGATACATTTTCCATTCCATTTTGTGATCCATATAAATTACATAAACCCATGGCACTTCCTCAGCTTAAATGGGATCCGGTATAATCAGAGAAAGAGGAAGAGGAAATTCAAAATCAAACAAATGAGTTTTTTATCTCAAGGAAACTTTCTAATGTCTTAATTTTCATTTAATGCATGCACCAGCAAATCAGTATTTCCTACATGACATAATGATCACAAACTGAGTCTTGAAGAACACCAACATTAAAGCCTCGACAAGTAAGGATGATCTACAAAAGAACTGGCAAACGGAGAAAAGGGAGAAAAAGATTGCGATGGTCTAGAAGGCAAGGAGGGAAAAGCTTCCAAACTCATGGCATTGAAAGCTGCAGCAGATTTGAGTCTAACAGTGAGAAACATTCATTGTCTAATGAACCACGCATGTCATTAGACATGTCCATGTCCATGTCCCTCCTTTTTCTTTTTTTGCTTTTTTTTTAATTTTTGAAAATTTCACCCATAAGTACTATATTTTCATCATTTCTTCCTGTCTCGCCCCCATCCAACTTCTCTTATATTCTTCCTTTCCTCAAATTCTTCTGTAATTTTTAGTTAGACACACATATATGCACACAGAAAGACACATATTTAGTGGATAGATACATACAAATATAGATACATAGGTAGATGTACATGTATATGTATACATAACCCATCATTAAGTCCACCTAGTGTTGATTGTACATACACATGCTTAGAGGTGATCACTTGGGATTCAATAACACCAGGAGGCTCATCCCTAGAGAAATCTAATTTTCCCCTCTCCCAACAGTTGTGGATTGCCATTAACTTCTCAACTAAGGGTAGCTTCTTCTGAAATCTCCCATTCATACTGGCATCTCAACAGGTGTTGTCATTATGTTAGTCTTGTTTAGGCAAGCATTTTGTTGAGATTTTCTGGGTGCAACTTCCCTGCCGTGTCTAGAAGACACTATTTCACAGTAGGCAGCTATTCCTCTACCTTTTCAAGTCATTCTGCCCCCATTCCACAATGTTGTCTGAGCCTTAGGTTTAGAGGTTGTAGATGTACTGACTGGGGCTGGATAACCTACAGTTACTTATTCTCTAGGTTTCCCAGTTGTGGATATCTGCAATAGTCTCCATCTGGGAAAAAAGGAACTTCTTTAATGCGGGGTGGAAGCTATACTTATATGACCGGACTGATGTACAGGGTCCATTTTTTAATTTTTTGTAATTTAAAAGTTTTGTGTTAATAACTATATGCATACTTTGGTGTATTTAAAAACAACTAAATAAGCATGGACAGACAGACAGATAGAATACAAAGATAAGTCAAAGGAGAAATAACACAATAAAAGTGATCTGGAATCTTACTGATAAGTCTGGAATCATTAGTATTTTGGTATATATCTTTTTAGAATTCTACATGTTTAGCAATTTCAGTTTAAACTCTAATTAAATGTCTTAAATCCTTAAACCAATTCTTGAAGTTACATATTAAAGTTTGCTTTATACAAATATGTTTATAAATCAGAGGTCTCACTACCATAGTGACTGATTTTATCTATATTGTATATGTGTCCTATTAGGGACAGGCTAAGCTTTTATGGTGAAGTAGATTGGTAGATCTCATTTTGTGGATTTACTATTTCTCTAGCCTTGGAGGAAGTATTTACGAAACTGCTTTATAAACAGTCAGGTTTCTGGCCCTCTCTATTTAGCATGCAATTCCAGACCACATACTATCTGTTAGCCACTGTGCAGATGTAGAAGATAAGCAATGAACACAACAACTTTGTAAAAAACTGGTAAGACAAAATTTAATGGGTAAGGAAAGCATGCACTGAGGGCACCTAGTTCATCTAGATTTGGTAGGCAGACAGCCGACTCGGGGACAGCATCTTTGAACTGGCATCTGAAAGAAGTGCAGATAAAATATGTGGGCACGAGGAGGAAAGCAGCAGTGAAGAGATGCCGTCGGGGCCAACGCAGGGGGCCTGCTTTGTGCAGTCGGAGGACAGAGCTAGAACAGAGCAGGGGAGCTGAAGTGGGCGCAGGGCGGTGGGCAGGCTGTACGAATCCGGACTTCAGTCCTTGGAAGGATTTTAACACAGGATCTCAATGTGATTTGATTTTTGAGCTATAGATTCTTCAAGACTGGTTATTTGTGAAAAAGGTGAAATGAACGAGAGCCAGAAAAGGCATGAGGGCAGGGCAGGAGAATCCCATACATACAACTGTTCTCTTCCACAGACTGATGGAATTCTATATAGTGAGCAACAGTGACAGATTTGAGAAATACATAGACATTAAAGTCAACAAGGCTTGGTAGTTTTTTCTTGATGGGGGTTAAACTGGGGCTGACTGTAAGGAATTTTGTAGTTAGCATTTGGATAAATGGGAAAAAAAATCACTGGTAAAGTGCTTCAAGATTGGCTAACAAGATAGGCTGAAGAGGCAGAGACAGGAGGATCCCTGATACTTTCTGAACAATTGTTCTAGCCGACTGGTGAGCTCCCGGTTCAGAGTGAAAGCCTGTCTCAACAAATCAGGGAGTGTGTGAGGAAATATATGCTAACCTCTGGCCATCACGTGTACAAATACATATGCGAACACAAATGTACTTATACACATACACAAGCACACACACACCTCACAAAAGCAATAATAAAATACTGATGTCGTCTACAAATTTATGATGTATTTTCATAAATAAAACACTGCGAAAGTACCAGCAATCAACTTGAATAAAATTTGAATTTGACAAAAGTAGATATATTTTATACATAGCTTCCTCATAGAAAACTCTACTGAGTGTCTAAATGCTTCATATGAAAACAGGTCAGGTTATTTTTATTTACAATGAAATAATTATTTGGCTCTAACTAATACTCTGAAACCTGTTTAAGAGGAAATTTTTAGAAAATTTTGTTTTCAACCTTGTTTTCGCTATTAGAAATAATTGGGATCTATTTTTTTAAATCAACATATTTCCAGATTACTGAAGTCCTTGAAATATTCCAACTATAATGTATTATTGCTAGAGAATGAGAATTTATCAGAACATTGGAGATTTGAATCAGTATTCAGAGGGTCTTACTACAATGTTTTATTACTTGGTATGGTGCTGAGTTTTAAAGGTCAAGGTGACATGACCTAGAATTACCTGGACATAGGTTCTCAATGAGAGACTGTCTACATTGAGTTGGCCTATGAGTGACTGTCTTAAGTGATGCTGGAAATATGGCCCACAGTGGATAGTACCATTTCCTAGGCAGATCCCTAAGCTCTAAACATGTGGAGAAATCCAGCTGAGTACAAGCAAGCAAAAAAATGAGCACACACTCATTGATTTCGCTCTACTCTTTACTGTGTATGTGATGCACTTTTGTCTTCCATGCTGTGATGGACTGGAAACGGAAAGTGTGGGCTTAAATAAACTCTCCCTAAGCTACTTTTTTGTCAGGGCATTTTGTCTCAGTAAGAGAAATGAAACTAGAAAAGTTAGGAACATGACCTCAGCAAGGGCTAAGTCTGAGTGTTGTGCTCTCAAAATCCACAAGCTGGGACCTAATCGTATGGAATGGCGGAACTTCTGTGAAAGCAAAGGGTTTTGCTCTTATAATTTGGATAGCGCCTTTGTAACGGAGGATGAAGGAAGCTGCCATGCCCTTATGTCATTGCCAGGAGAATAGAGTGACTCATCACCAGACACTGAATCTGCTGGCACTTTCATCTTGTACTTCCCTAACTGTAAAGAAGTAAAATAGTTCTAGTATTGCTAAATTGCCCACTACAAGATATATTGCCATAGCCACAGGAATTGACTAAAATAGCATGATACTGAAGTTTCTACACTTCAGTGAAATCCTTCCTCAAATGATTCTACCACCTGTCCAAACTTCATATTTGTATTAAATGAAGCAGTCCTTTGAAAGTGTTGAGCACAGTGCCTGCTTACCCTCTTAGCTTTCAAAACATGGTGACCATTGTTGGTATTCCTGGGTTTCCAGTATCTTGTTTTAAATCTGAAGAAACTGTATTTTAAAGTGGAGTAATATGTTCTAAGTTTAATAAAATGAGAAAAATCCTTTACTATATACAACTAGGTAAAAGCTATTCAAAAAGACAACTGTATCCAACAACCCTACTCCATTTCCTGAGTTCAATTCAGTTTAACTCAGCAGAATTTGTAGGGATCTGTGTCTGGCCCTGAAGATACAAAGGTGAGTTAGAGTAATCTTCTTGCTTATTTAATCACTTTCTCTTACCTTTTTATTAAGCCCTCTTTTTGTTTCTATGCTGAGCTCCAGCACATGTTCTTCCTGTGTCTGGAAACAACTCTTCTTCAGGTAGAGATCTAGTTCTTATTTCCCAAACAGTGAGCTGCACTCCATCCCAAAACTTGCTCACACTTTTATTCTACTTATTATTTATGTATGTATTTACGTGTGTGTGTGTGTGTGTGTGTGTGTGTGTGTGTGTGTGTGTGTGTATGGATGCTCATGCATAAGCATGCACATGTGTACTTTAGCAGGTACAGGTATGGAGGTCAAAGAACAAATTGCAGGAGTCAGTTTTTGTCTTCTAGCATTTTAATTAGTACTCGTTTTTTGTTCATATCTATAATACAGAATTCTGTATATTTTTCCCTGATTTTTTCCCAGGAAATCATCTACTGCCTCACATTAGCCACCCTGCTCTACTCTTTGCTTATCATACCCAGAGACAAGGATACAGTTTGAAGATGTTCAATGAAGCCTTGTTGAAATAATATAGTTGCATACACATATAATATGTGTGTTTGCATACAATTTACTAATGGGTATGAGCATGTGCTTTTTTTTTTTTTTTTGAGACAGGGTCTCACTTCATGGCCCTGGTTTGTCTGAAACTCACTTTGTAGACTAGGTTGTCCTGGAATTCACAGACATCTGCTTGCCTCTTCTTCCCAGCCCTGCTGTCAAAGGTATGCCCCACCATGCGTGACTAATGTATGTATTCTTCGCCAGCTCTCCACAGTGAAGTGTTAGGTTTTCAATTAGTGTTCTACCATTTGTCCTTGGTCGTCCTTGGTCACAGTCTAGTGTTTGATCTTGTATTTCCTTTCTGCTTTCATCACAGAATTCATCTTGTCAAAACTGGCTGGCTGCAGAGAATATCCTGAAAAAGTACTACCTATCCACATTTTATGGGATGGAGTTCGTTTTCGGGATGTTTGGGAACATCACCGTGGTGTTTGGGTACCTCTTCTGTCTGAAGAACTGGAACAGCAGCAACATCTATCTCTTTAACCTTTCCATCTCTGATTTTGCTTTCCTGTGCACTCTTCCGGTGCTAATAAGGAGTTATGCCAAAGAGAACTGGATCTATGGAGATGTTCTCTGCATAGGCAACCGATACTTGCTTCATGCCAACCTCTACACCAGCATCCTCTTCCTCACTTTCATCAGCATTGATCGATACCTGCTCATGAAGTATCCTTTCCGAGAGCACGTTCTGCAAAAGAAGGAGTTTGCCGTTCTAATTTCTTTAGCTGTCTGGGTCTTGGTGACCTTAGAAGTTCTACCCATACTCCCTTTCATAAATTCTGACCCAACAGACAAAGACGCCATCTGCAAAGACTATGCAAGTTCTGGAAACCCTAAATACAACCTCATTTACAGCCTGTGCCTGACTTTGCTGGGCTTCCTCCTTCCCCTCTCTGTGATGTGCTTCTTCTATTACAAGATGGTAGTCTTCCTAAGAATGAGAAGTAGGCAGCAGGTGACTGCCCTGCCGCTGGACAAGCCTCTGCGCCTGGTGGTCCTGGCGGTGGTGGTCTTCTCTGTACTCTTCACACCCTACCATATCATGCGCAATGTGAGGATCGCCTCACGCCTTGATAGCTGGCCACAGGGATGTTCGCAGGAAGTAATCAAAACCTTGTACATCGTGACCCGGCCTCTGGCCTTTCTGAACAGTGCCATCAACCCAATCTTCTACTTTCTCATGGGAGACCACTTCAGAGAGATGCTGATTAGTAAGCTGAGACAGTACTTCATGTCCCTTACATCCTTCAGGACATGAGCTGCGGGATGCTGGTCTTCACTCAGCCAAATTGCTCTGCAGCTGAGTTAAAACCAAGTAGACCACTATCTCCAGGCTTTAGCTCCTCTGTCACCCACAATGCTGGAGTACAATAGGTATACATATATCAGAAGAGCAGCTATCTGTCCTTATTTCAGCTTGTACCCAGAGTATGGGAAAATATGCATTAGAAAGTATTGATATCTTCATCTAAGAACTGAAAAATGTGAACTAATGTTGTCAATGTTTAGGAGACTTAAGATCCAAAACTTTGTTAACTTTAAGAACTCTTCTATCAGTGTAAAAGAAATAAAAGATATCTAGATTATCATACTATATGCATTTCATCATTGACCAGGCTGATTATCATGGTTAGGAAATATTCTATACTATTTTTGTTCTTGCAATATTAAAACATTATGTGAAAAATAAGTGGAACTCAATATATACCATTAACTGTTATTTTTGGAAGTTGTATTCTTGAAAAATGTAAATAACAGCAATGCTTAATAAAGCAATGTAATTTGTTTCTCTGTACTAATAATGGACTGTAATTAACCTGTAATGTAACCATCCTTTTCTTTTAGATGGACTATAGCAAATAGGAATCTTAGTTTGTGTTGGCAGAATGTAAAATGTTCAACAAAGGAAATTAGTAAGTTCTAATTTGTCTCTCAGGAAATTTGGCCATGATGAAATTCCATAGTAATTTTACTCAAATATGGAAGACACATGCCAAGGATGGATTTAGAAATTCCACCATTTCAGAACTCTAAATATGTTTGAAACTCATAGCAAGATAAAGCACACCAAAGTAAGTTCATTGTTTCTATGATGATTGTGCTGTCTGGAATTTTGATGTCACATTCTGATGCTGTGGAAATAGAGTAAACGTCGCCTCTCCTTCCATCTCCTCTAAACAGAAAACTTTAAAACACATTATTGGGGCTTCTACTTTTTCATGGGAAACCCTTCACATGCTTTTTACATGTCCTCAGATCTTAGAGACACTGTTTTTGGTAAGAAATGTGACTAAATCATTAGTAGAATTGTTTCCCCCTAGAAGAAAATAGGCTTAAAAATATTAGGTAACTCTACATCCCATACTAGCTTGAATTCCCATTTAAAATATTGTCCTACTCATTGTCATAGGAAGACAAGGAAACCAGTTGAGACAGGTGTACAGACAGAACACAGGAATGATGAGATTGCATTAGAAGGTCACATCAAGATTAAGCCCAATCATGTACACTACACTGGTTCTGGAGTTCAGCATGTTCCTTTTTCAGCCCCCCGCCCCCACACACCTTCTGTCCATTATCATCAGCAGGAGATGTATTCTGTCATTCAGTGAGAAATACGAGCTGTTTAAGTATTGAATGCAGCAGGTCAGGAAAAACAACACAACATGTGCACATGCATAATATCAAATCAGCATTTATTCAGACCTGCCTTCCATCCTGGGACAGTCTTCCTTCTGTTCCTCTTCCAACATAAGAGATCTGGAAGCAATCAACACCCAAGGTTTCCCAGCTGCTGTCTCTGACTAGATCCGCAGGTGCAAATTAGTCTAGAAACCTTGCTGGTCCAGTTCACGTTCTAATCCATGGTTAGTAGTACCAAACCAGGTGTTCTCTTCTTTTTTCTTTATTTTGGATTTCTATTAGAACCTTTTTCAGAACCTTAGAAGGAAAGACATATTACTGATCAGAATTCAGGCACCAAATTTCATTCTAAATATTTAATCCAAATGATGGCACTTCACTCAGGGAGAACTTTAAGTATGCCAGGCTCGGATCATGGGAACTCATAGAGTCTGAAACAACAACCAGGGAGCCTGCATGGAATAGACCTAAGCCCTCTGCATATAGGTGACCACTGTGTAGCTTGCCCTATATGTGGGACTCCTGGCAATGAAAGCAGAGGCACTTTGACTGGCTTTTGGGAACCAATTCTCAAGCTGGATTGCGTTTGTCTGGCCTGAATACGGAGAGGTGCTTGGTCTTGTGGCAACTTTATATGCCATGC
The DNA here is from genome assembly GCF_004664715.2 of Peromyscus leucopus. Classification (NCBI taxonomy): domain Eukaryota; kingdom Metazoa; phylum Chordata; class Mammalia; order Rodentia; family Cricetidae; genus Peromyscus; species Peromyscus leucopus. The sequence continues at coordinate 39,149,412 of NC_051068.1, forward strand.
TTTGCTGAAGTCCATGGGAAGCCTGTCCCTTGCTGAGTGATTATGGAGGAGGGGTGGATAGAGGGGCAGAGGGGAGGAGTGGAGACTGAGTGGGAGGAGGGGGAAGGGAAACTGCAGTCAGGCTGTAAAATGAATGAATGAATGAATGAATGAATGAATAAATAAATATATAAATAAATAAGATAAAAAGAATGCCAGGCTCTGTCGCTTTGTATACAATCTATCATCAAAGCTAGTGGTGTTAATAGATGCTGAAATCCAAGTGTGGAGCTTAGTGGTGGCTCAGGGTTAAATGGTTGAACTCCAGAGACCATGACTGACAAACTCACCACACCACAAGGGCAAGGAAGGAATAATACTTCCATGTCATAGATCATCTGTGATGATGCTGACTTGGAAGATCATCATGTGATTAACCTCAGTGAAATCTGCTGACATGGAAACTATGGAAGAAGTCTCCAAAACCATGTGAGGATGGGCTCTTGTCTGATTCATTCCAGGTACAGAGGCAGTTTTGAACCTTGGCATAGAGGGTACAACCCAGGAACAACATTTTCACAAGACACAACAAGCTTGAGGCTATGTACTCTGTCTAGATACAAATTTTCTTTTTTTCCTAAATAATGACCACCTCTGTAATGTTTGTATAAAGGATCTTTAATAATGTTATCCTGCCCTATGACACAGAAAGTCCTGTTTTAATGAGATTTCCAGCAAAATCCATGAGCCATAGTCGTGTTCTCCCACGCACTGATCATACAAAATGTACTTAATTAGAAGACCTATTTTTTCTGGCTTTCTATTGAAAGTAACTTTATGTTTAAATCACAAAATTTCCTGGGCTATTTGCTGTAGCTAGAAAAATAGTGATTTGACCTGGTTTCTAAAGATGGTAAATCATTTCACATCAACTTTTATGTCACATTGGCCTATCCTACCTGGGTCAATAAGGAAAATGTACTGCTACTGTGGTATATTTGCATCATTCTCAAGGAGAAATGAAGCAAGGGATATTCTGTGCATAGTTTCTGGCTTTGCTACTTAAACTCACTAGGCCTGTGGCATTCCTCTCCCCCATGTGCTACTGATGAAACAGGCCTTAAGAGATTTCATAAAGATGTTTCCAGAAACAGGGTCAGAGATGATTTTGAGTCTTAGATCTGCCTGACTTCAACATATGCCAGAATCTTGCTCTAGCATTCTATTTGAACATGAATTCTCCATGGCATTTATTTAAGAAATGCTGTCCAAATGACCACCTTAGCCTTTAATCTCGAGAGATCTAAGCACCGGGGGGGGGGGGGGGGTTTGCTCAACTATGGGTCATAGTTGTTATATGAAAGGACTGATCTCAAGAAAGATTTTTAAATTGGTTTGTTCCTGAAAAAAATGTAGTTTTTGTCATATAATGTTTAATCTTTGAGAATAGAGCTTGAAGTAAATGTAAAGAATGTCAACTTCATGACTTTGTATAGAAAGTTGTATTAAGTTAAGTGTACAAAGGTATGTGTAATTAAAAAGCCTTCACTCCAGTTCACTCGTGGCTGTGAGATGATGATGTTGATAGTGGGGAAGGATGAGATGAGCCATCCTGATACTTGATAAGCCATTGCTGATGCTGTTATTAGCTCCCACACACTGCGCAAGCTTTCTGTCATGTTCAAATATGTGACAAACTGGGTAATAAACATTTTATCAGAAAGTTAGTAAATTCTGTAAGACTAACGTATTCTTGTGGAATTGTCGCCACACTTAACATTTACCATGTCTATTACTGGGGAAAGCAGCATGTGGTTTGCATGCAGAAAGGGTTCTCTGAAGGGTAAACAGAATGTCACCACTGTCAAAACACAGTCACACAGGCAAATTCAGTTGTATCTCATCCAGGGAAATGGTCTTACACAGAGAACACAGTGCTAAGAACAGGCACAATGTTAGTCCCATGGATTTTTCTTTTGGCTGGAGCCTGTAAGACTAATGTCTGAATTATTTGAAAAGAGGTAAATATGACCTGATTCCAGATGAGTTATTTATTTTCAATATTGCAAAGCACTGAGGCACAAGCAGCATAAATTTGCAAACAACCAGCATACACTGTACCAAACCCCCAAGTAATGAAAGACAAACGTGAACATTTTCACACACTTAACCTAAAGAAACAGTAAGTTATTTTGAAATGATGACATGTATAATCATCTGGTAACGGTTTTGGTGCCCATGAGAACCTGGGATGCTAGATGAAAGGGAAGATGTATGGGGGTAAGGAATTAGTCAGAACTCTTGGATTCAACAATCCCAAGGGGATGCATGCAAATGGATCTGGAGCAAAGGAAAAACAAAGTGTGAGCTAATGTAAGAAAGCAAGTGAGGCATGTGCTTTCACAAGCAATTGGTGCCCCATATTAATTCTTGTGCAGGATTTTAGAGCTTCTGAGTAAGCACAGCATAAATGAGAAAACTCATTTACATTTTACAGTTCTATCATGTTCACAAATGAGTGGAGCTGACAAAGTCTCACTATATTAGTCAATCATTTTCTTCCTGTGTCCCATTTGCTCATTAAACTCTCTGTAGCTGGGACTGATGCGATAAGGTAAAACACTGATAAGGAGATGGATTCTAATTCATTAAAAATAAGCATAAAAGTCATGTTTTTATATACAGGTGAAATTCTGTAACAGCTTGCCTGCTCTGCAATGAACCCACTTTTTAACAAATATCTTTTGAGATTCCTAATGTTTGCCAGGCTTTCTGTTGTATATTGGGCTATAAATAAACAATACTTCCTTTTGATTATCTCAGGGTGTTATACACACAAACAGACATGAGTATTATAGTCTAAGCAAATGCAGAAATGTACCAAGGTAACTAGAATTGCATAGAAGAAGAGACATAATTCCATTGTGAATTTGGAGATAATCAAAGTCCTACAAAGGTCTGTCATGTTCCAGAGTATTGGAACTGGGGTTCACCTGTGCAAATAAATGGGACAATATGGTAAAGACAATGATTCCACCAGTGTGCAGTTTCAGACATCATCATTGGGAGAAGACAGTTGTCACATTTGAAGGCTGAGCAGCTTGCTCTGCAGTACAGATAGAACCTTCAAGAATTTTTATTTAGATCAGAACATTTTACAAAGTTTCTTTTTTCTTTTTTCTTTTTGAGGGAGAAGGCTTAAGCAAGAAAGAAAACAAAACTTACTGAATGGTTAAGTAATTATTTTATCAGACCTCATCTTATCCTTGTCCCACTTTCTCTGTTGTCTTTATTCAGCATAAACAGCTTCCAGTATACCCTTAAATTTCCTTGGTTTTCCTCTCAGAAATTCATTCTTATACATTGTCTTTTGCACGTGAGTTTTCTTAACAATATGGTTGACTAAACAAGATCCAGATAATACCAACACAAATCAACATGCCAATGCAGAAAAGAAAATTTTTGAAGGCTCACTACTAGATGAAGAGCTTGAGACAATCAATGACTATTGAGAGAAGAAGAATCAATCTTCTCCAGGGAAGAGCCCCCTGATAGGTTACATAGATACATACATATATACTTAAGAGTAACACTAAATGGACTCTGTAGATTTTATACACACATACACCTAAATATACATGTATATGTATGCATATAGAATGTGTCTAACAATAATAATTAAGAAAAAAACTTGACCTTGAGAGAGAGAGGATGTGAGAAGAGTTAGAGGTAGTAGTTGGAAGCATAGAAATCGTGAAAATATAGTACTTCCTTATCAAACTCTCCAAAAAATTAAAAATTTAAAGAGCACTATAATGGATAGATAACACATTAAATTTTAGGTATATAAAATGAAGAGTGAAATAATCCCTAAAATATATCACAAACAGAAAAATGAAGTGATTTATCTTGAGAACAATGAAAGAATTTTAAAATTTGACAGCAACTGAATTATGTTGAATTTGAGAAGGAAGGGATTGTAAGTTGACTTTTATGCTGCATTTAGTAATATTGATTTTGCTGAAAAGAAATAAAAGCATTCATTTTGCAAAGCTACCGAATAATTACTAAGTATGTATTTGGGAATATATTTCATCTTTGAATGAAGTGGCTTCATTGGAAAGCATTCACTTGTTTGGTAACATAATTTTCTCAAAAAGAGCTTTTTATGACTAATTTTTAAATCATTTGACATTTCACCAGGCTTTCACAACTCAAAAACTTTCTCATTTTCAGTAAATCATCTCATTTATGAGAAATCTTTCTTTCCCAAGATGGTATTTAACTGTTTAACTCCAAGTATATATTGGAAAATTAAACAAGTATTTACTTAGAATTTTATGGAGTACAAATGATAAAGGTACATTGAACTTGTATAAACTGAGGCTTTTGGCACCAGATGTATAAACTCACAGCATGACTGCTCCAAGGTACGGTCAAGCACATGGTTTTTGTTGTAGATATGAGAAAGGACGTAGCAACATGCATCTAGAAGGTCCCAGAGCAGAGAGAGAAAGCAGTAGACTGAACGTGGCTAGGTGACTGCATTTGATCATGCCAGAGAAGAGAGTGGGAGATAATGAGAGAGGAAGACAAAGAGGACCAAGAGTGAGGACCAAAAGAGGGCATAGAGGCAGAATTAAGAGAGGAAGACAAAAGAGGGAACATAACCAAAGTAGCATGGTTCTAAGGAGAAATGAGGAGCTGGGCAGAGGAAAGCTCATGGGACTGAGAGCCCCAAAAGCCAGGATGCCAGCATGGACTCTGGAATGTGTAACAGGTACTTGTGATCTCTAGGGAGCCTGGAGGACCAGCATTCATTTTTGGTGTGCTGTCCTCCACATAGCCTTTCTGTCAGTGATAAGGAAAAGGTTCCTTTGGTAGAGGGGAACTGGCTTTATGAATTCCTGGGGCATGCTGGCTTTAGTCTAACTGCCAGAATATGAACTGACAGGAAGCTGTATTCACTTTCCAATAATATAAAAACATTTACTTTTTCAATTTAGAAAAAAATAATAAGATAACAATAATAGCAAAACAATAGTGCTAGCATTCACATGAGCCTGGCTTCAGTCTCCAGAACCACTTTACAAAACAAAGAAACAAGCAAAAACAGTAAGTGAAACTTTAATATTGCTTTGATGTAGGCTGAATATTTATCAGCTCAAGGAGACTTTTCATGGTGATATTTTATTTATACTGAAATGTGATTTTATTTGCATGTTAATAAAAGTTGCCTGGGGTCAGAGCTAATAGCAAGCCATAGCAGAAGCTGGGCGGTGGTGGTGCGCGCCTTTAATCCCAGCTCTTGGGAGGCAGAGCTAGGCGGATCTCTGTGTGTTCAAGGATACAGCCAGCATGGAGACACATGCCTTTAATCTAAATACCAACCATAGAAGACCTGGAGGTCTGTACAGACAGGCAGTGACGAGGAGGTCATGTGGTTGGGTTTACAACCAATGAGAAGGCAGAATAGAAAGTCTATAAAAAAGACAGACAGGAAGTAGATCTCTTGGCTGAAGAGGATAGCAGCAGCAGTGAAGGGTAAGGTTTTTAGCTCTTAGCTCTGACCTCTTGGGCTTTCATCTCTGCATTGTTTCTGTGTTTCTTATTTAACAAGACAGTTACATCTACAACTTTTTTAAAGATTTTATTTTATGTTTATAGGTGACTTGCCTGCATGTCTGTGCTTCATGTACCAGAAATACACATTGAAAGCCAGAAGAGGACATCAGATCCCTTAGAACTGGATTTACTGACTCTTGTGAGCTGTCATACTGGTGCTAGGATTTGAACCTGGGTCCTCTGGAAGATCAGTCAGTGCTCTTAACTGCTGAGACATCTCTCTAGCCAAGATTTTTTTTCTTCTGTAACCTATATTACTCTAAAGTACATCCCAGACAGTGTATCTTTTGATCCATAAATGTTACAAACTGTATCTGAAGGAACTTTTTTTGAAATAGAGGGCTAATAGAATGTGTAATTGTTTCTGTCTTCGTATCACTCCAGTTTAGAATCACTCATCCAAGAACTTTCCAGCCCCTTTGGAGTGTACCCTACCATTTCAGAATGTTTGTTACTTATATATTAAACTTGGCCATACACAAATCTTAGAACAGTGCTATTCAACCCTTTGGGATTAAACAACTTTTACACAGGGGTTGCCTAAGACCATTGGGAAACACAGGTAGCAAAATTACAGTTATGAAGTAGTAACAGAAATAATTTTGTGGTTGGGGGGTCACCATAACATGAGGAACTGTATTAAAGGGTCACAGCATTCGGAAGGTTGAGAACCACTGCCTTCGAGTGGTAGTGCTCTTCTACCATGAGCTGAGACTCAGATGTGCTACTTGATTAAGTCTGCCATATAAGCTAGACAAATTCTGAGATTAGAAAAGAATGTGAAGTCTCAGAGAACTGACAAACTCATGGGACACAGCTGAACAGTCACGTTCTTTTGCAAGATTCGTACAGGAGCTACATTTTGCCTCAGAATTAACTTTAGGGAGATGATCTATGACAAAGCTAAGGCAATTAGCCCTATAATAATTTTATATCAACTTGACACAAACTAATGTCATCCTAGAAGAGGGAGCCTCAGTTGAAGAAATGCCTCCTTAAGAGCATGCTCTAAGGCATGTTCTTAGTGAGTGATGGGGTAGGGCCCAGCCTATTGTTGGTGGTACTGTCTCTCGGCTGGTGGTTCTGAGTTCTATAAAAATGCAGGCTGAGAAATCTACGGGGAGCAACCCAGTAAGCAGCACCCCTCTATGGCCTCTCCATTAGCTCCTGCCTACAGGTTGCTGTCCAGTTTGAGTTCCTGACCTGACTTCTCTCAATGAGGAACATTGATGTGGAAGCATACGCCAAATAAACCTTTTCCTTCCCAATTTGCTTTTGGTCATGGTGTTTTAACATAGCAATAGTAACCCTAACTAAGACAACTATGAATAAAGAGAGCATTCTGTAAAATCTAATACATATAGCAGAATGGTCTGTGGATACATCTGTGGTGGGTTGCCTTGATTGTTACTTATGTGGGGCAGCCCAGCCCACCATGGGTGGCACCATTCCCTGGGCAGGTGGCCCAAGGCTATGGACTACAACCTAGAAGTAAAAGCCAAGTAAATCCTTTCTTCCCACAAAATGCTTTTAGCTATAGTGTTTGTTAGAGAAACAGAAAGAAATCTAGAACAGATACTATTGCTTTAGACTTCATCTTCCCAAAATTTGTATACTACTAAAATAATTCTTAGTTATTAACAAATTACCTAGGGAGGATATTACGATGTGAATGTCTTGAAGGTGGTAAGGTATTGAGGGTAGAATCCTCATAAGAGGAATCACTGCCCTTATGAAAGAGTAACGAGAGAGCTTTCTCTCTCCTTGTTACCATGGGAAGACATCAATAAAATGGCTGTCTGTGAAACAGGAAGCACCCTGCATTAGACCTAGAATCTGCCAATATCTTCATCTTGAACTTCTCTGCCTCCAAACTGTGAGCCATATATTTTTGTTACCTATAAACCTCACATTTTATTAGCAGGGAATTTGTTGTAGTGGGTAGAATGGACTAAGATTTTTGAATATTTGAAAGATCTACCTAATAAGAAGGAATTAGATTGAATTTGTGTTGCTATGAGGTAGAGTGTGTCCAGTAAGCAGCATAAAATTTAAAAAACAGCATCCTCCAGACACAACAGGAATTGATACATATGAACTCACAGAGATTGCAACAGCACTAACATTCCCAGCACAGGTTCAAACCAAAGTCCAGGCACTGAGAAGGGGAAATAGACACAAAGTCTTTGCCATAACTAAGGAGATATTAACAACTGATACCTGTTGGGGAAGGAAAAGAATAAATTATATCAACCATACTTCAGAGTAGGCCTCATGTCCAGGAGTAGTTGGGCAATACAAAACAAACTCCATGATTATTTTCGTGTGCACTTTTTGTTTAGTTTAGTTTTATGTTGCTATTTTTGTCTAATTGTTTTTGTTGTTGTTGTTTGCTTGCTTTGATATTTATTTTGTGGCTGTTTTTGTTTATTTTTTGAGAGAAGGAAAGAACTTGAAGTTGGGTGGAAAGGAGATGGAAGGATCTGGGAGGAGTTGCGAAAGGGAACAGGATATGATTAAAATATATTGTAAGAAAAAAAAAACAACAAAAAAAGATTATTCCAGCTCCAGAAAACAACAAACTGTCTCGATGACTGTCTGAAAATGAAATGGGCTACCTTGCAAAGCAATGTGTTCTATAACTGAAGGCATTGAAGAAAAAACATATCTCAAATGGATCTGAGTAATCCTAGTTTCTTTTCTGTTTGGAGATCCTATAATTGAAATTACTTTATGTAGAAAATAATCTCAAACTTCTTGTACCTGAGGCCAATTGAACAATTCTTTTTTAAAACGTTATCACATTAGGGAGATCCATCGTTTGGCAATGTGCCTGATGTACATGCATTAAGACTGGAGTTTGAATCCCCTGGACCTATGTAAAAAAAAAACCTGGGCATAATAGTGTGTCCCTGCAATCCCAGGGAGGAGAAGCAGAGACAAGCAGATCCCTGAAGTTCACTGGTCCGCCAGCCTAGTCAAATCAGTAGGCTTCAGGTTCAGTGTCTCGAAAAATAGAAGGTGGAGAGTAACTGAGGAAGACATTTTGTCTCTACTCCTTGTTTCCACCTGCATAGTTACATGCTCATGCACATACTTACAAGCTCATATAACACACCCAGCATATGCACAAATAACACACACACCCAGCACACACACACACACACACACACACACACACACACACACACACTTCTCATTCCTTTTCAAACTGTCATTGTTCTATCCAGGTTCTCTCTATAACATTTAAACTCATCCAGATATAGTACTTATTGAGTATTTATTATTCCAAATTTCAGTGGTTCTAACTGAATGGAATCATTGCCTCCTAACAGATTTCAAAGTAGGTATTACTGTTTCCACTTTAAGTATTAGAAGGTGAAGGCCTTTCTGAGTTCAAGTATGCTGCAAAGGTCTGCAAAGTTGATGAAGGAGAGGGCTCCTGTAGCTCCAGAGAAGTCAGCATATAGGGTTAGGAGCACCTCTGGTTCAGGTTCAGTCATTACCCGGCTGGCTACATCTCTCTTCTGAGGATTCTTTGTACTACACATTGTGCAATGGCATACCTTTTAGGGAGAGTTATCTGCATTACCAAACTCCAAAGGGAGAACAGAGATGGTATGAGATTGTAGGAAGTAGTTAGTTTCTGGTTTTATTATCACAACATCAGAGAACTCTTTCAGACAGTTGTGTGTGTCAATCTGACTCTGACCGCACAATTCATTTCTACCTCTTCTTCATAACACTTGATGTTTCTTAAATCAATTCAGCCATTTCTTCTTTCACCATTTGTTAGTGTTTTGTTTCTAATAATCAAATCATAGTTCAGTTAGTTGAATGGTTTATTATCCACAAGTTGCACAAGGGAAAATGAATAAAGAAAGCAGAAAATGGAATCCTCAGTTCTTTCATGAGAGATTTCAGAGGTCAAGGTTCTGTGACCTTGAATGCATAGACCCAGAGACCAGCATCATGGACAATCATTAAAACTATGTCATTCAGGCTAAGTACAGCATTAAGAAATGGCTTCAGTAAAATTTCCTATTAACATTCAAGCAAAAAGTACTATGAGGGGCTAGGGTGGTGGCTTAATGGTTAAGAGCAGCTGCTGCTCTTGCAGAGGACCTGACTTTGGTCCTCAGCATCCCTATTAGGCAGCTTACAAAGGTATGTGACTCCAGCTGCATGGGAGCCTCTGAGCTCCTTTGGCACCTGCACACATATTTGCACACACACACACACACACACACACACACACACACACACACGCATGCACGCACACACACACACACACACATTTTAAAATAAAATAAAACTTTTAAATATTTTGAGCAATGGTACCATTTTTAACAATGTCATTCTTGAATTTCATAGTGGTATTAACTCTCCAAGGTCATGGGTGATAATTTTCTCATGACCCTGAACTTCTTGGACATCAGAGTCACTAGTCAGAGCTACTGAACATGTTATTTCTATACACATGCTAGAGTTCCAGTGATCAAAATGTTTCAACTGAAGTTGAGCAGGTGGCTCAAGCCTGCAATACCAGCAGGAGAAGCCAGAGGCAGGAGGATAGGCATGAATTTGAGGCCAACCTGATATAAGTGTATGTGATGTGATTTCTAGGCAAGCCATAGTTATAGAGTGAGATCTTTGTCTCCATAAAATAAAAACAAAATTAACAAAAAATTAAATAATTCTAGTTTAGAAGAACAAATGTTAGGAAAGATCATGATGAGGAATATAAAATATAAATATATGTTTCTACCTTCTGTGCTACTAAAGATGAAGTGATGTCACAGGCAATGCTATTCAAAGTGAAATACAAATAAAATCTGAATTATATGGGTGTTTAACAACAGATTTTCCTTCCTTGCAGATGTCCCACTTCAGTATTAAAATCTATTTGCATTCTTTCAATACAAACAGACTGGCAGAAACAATTGCATGTGTCTTAAATAAGAATAAGAAACTGTCACAAATTTTTAAATTTATCTTGAGCTACACACATACGCACCACACACACACACACATGCACACACAAGCACAATACACACATATATACAAACACTCACACACAATACACATATGCACGCAAGTACCCTTATACATACACACACTCATACAAACACATGCATGCACACATGCACCCACACACACACACACTCACATGCACATGTGTACCCACACCCCTACATGCACACTCACACAATATACACACATATACACACATACAGACATACACACAACACACAAACAACACACACATGCATGCATACATCCACACACAGCCACACACACTCACACCACACACACACACACACATACTCAACACGATACACACGTATATACACACATACTGACACAAACACAACACACAAACAGCACACACACATGCATGCATGCACCCCGACACACACACACACACACACACACACACACACACACACACACACACACTCACACAACGTGCACATAAACACACACACACATACTTACAAAAGTAAAGAACTGGTTTTGTAGGTTTTCTCAGTTTGGTCAGGGTCAAGGCTCCATAGCTAAGCAGCACCCTTGACTTCTGCTTGCTATGGAAACTCAGGCTCAGATCCAGATCCAGCCCAGGGCTCCACCCCAAGTCCCAGTCTCAGTTCACTTAGCCTTTGCTCCAGTCCTAGACTAAAGCTCACCCTAGTGCCAAGCAGGACCTGTGCCCAGTCATGTTTCTAGGAAAGAATATGGCACAATTCTACTCTTAGGCTCAAAGCTGAGACAAGCCCAGTCTCAGCTCCGAGCTGAGCATAAACCCTGGAACAAGAAGAGACCCAGGCTCCTGAGCTTCTGACCTTAACCCTTTGCCCTGCTACCTAAAAGGGTAGCACCTGTACAAACACTAACATTTTGAAGAGAGAAATGTACTAAAGTGTGGAGCAGGTACATGCTTAAATCAATTATACTTAGTTTCTAAAACTCCAGCAAAGACAAGGCAAATACTAGATTCTCATGCATTTTGGGAGAGGGTTCTGTATTACCCTTGTTCTCTGTAGTTCGATTACAAGTGAAAACTTCATGATTGTGCTTTAATCATGGGTGCTTTAGTGGTTTTGTTCAATTTCTCAGTGGCTGTGTGTAGATGGCTGTGGACGTTTTCATGAGTGCATCTGACCAGAGTGGACATGTCTGTCTGGTGGCACTGATTCCCTTCTGTTCTTTACTGTGATGGGGTTTGGGGGTCATCACCTTTCATTTCTCGCAGAGATTCAGACTTCTCATTTTCTTTCTTCTCCTTCATTTCTTTCTTCTCCTTCCCCTTCTCCTTTTCCTTGTTGTTTTTCCCCTACTTTTCCTTCCTTCCTCATTTTCTTCTATCTTTCTCCTCCTCTTCTTCTTGAAAGTGTCTTATTGTTATCCCTGGCTATTCTGGAACTCACTATGTAGACAAAGTTAACCTCAGATTCATAAAGATTGACTACCCCCTCCTTGTGGGTGCTGTGACTAAAGTTATACACCATCACACCAGCTGCAGACATCTTTCTAAAGATGTCTGATAGTGCAAACTTATGAGGAACTTGGGTTATTTCATCATCTGCTTTTACTCCTCCACAGTTACAGAGGAATTTTAATGGGGTACATGTTCAATGAGAAGTCATAACTTTCGGGCTTGTATTCATTCAGGGTTCATAGAAAAGTTGTCTCTTTCATTCCAAGCTCTCTGAAAATCCACCAGGACTCTTTAACACTCAGATGGTCATTTACCATTAGCATTCAAACTAGCAATAATCTCTCTAAAAATAGTCTTCCCCTCCTCATATGACCTCCTTCCCTTTTGTGTGGGAAACATTCTCATATCAGCATACATTTTCTCCTAATTATCCTTAAAACTCTATGTTCAGCAACCTCTGGAGGATAAGCCTTTTGTAGCTCAGTCTTGGAGATCTCAAAATCTTAACTGTTATCATGCTTGGCTTTTGAAATTCCTGGCTCATATAAGTGTTTTTAAAATATCACTTGTATTTATTCTTCAAAAAACCCATACACGTACACACTGTGTCTTAATCATATCCATCTCCATTCTCCTATTCCAACTCACCCAATAACCTCCCAAACATCTGCATCCCATCTTCATGTCTTATTTATGGGTGACTTTATTGATTTTTTTAACCCACTAAGTCCAGTAAGTGCTACTAATACACTTAATACGTGAATGGTTGTGAGGTCACCCACTGGGGCATAGGCAAGTTCCAGTGGCTGTCTTTCCACAGAGGAAGTGATTCTTTGTCCCCAGGCAGTCATCAGCTCCCAAGCTCATCAGTTGGGGGTGGGGCATGAGGAATCTCTCTCCACTCCAGGCTGGAATTTTAACTGGCTGACCTTATGCTGTTCTTATACAGGTAATCACAACTGTTGAGAGCTCACATGTGCAATAAGTCACATCATACCTAGTATATAGCACTTTACAGTGCTCTACCCTATTCTCCAGCTCTAATATTTTACCCCTCCCTTCAATGTTCCCAACTGCATCGAGAAGGAGGTATAGGGTGATTTGTTATAGACATCCCACCAGCAGCTGAGCACCCACAGTAATTTATTCTCCATACTTTGAACAAACAGCATGAGTCTCTGCATTAACCACTAAGCACTGTAATAAGACACTTCTCTGCTCAAGGTTGAGAGCAATACAAATATGTCTCCCAAACCATAGATACTTACAAGGCAGCTTAGCAATATGACCATTTAGAAAATTAGCAGTACTCCCCTGCTTCCTCCAGGGTTTATGACTCTAGCCATGGGTCTTGACCATGACCAAGCATAAATTCTTTCCTGTGGAATTAGACCTCAAATCAAATCAAGAGAGCTTTTGATTGCCCCATAAACATTTTTCCATTATTGTACCAGTGGGCATATCTATCCTGACAGGTCAGTATTGTGGCAGGCAGTGTCAAGTGCTGGATAAGACCACTGATGCCAGCAGCCTACAGATCTCCTTCAACACTATGAAAGCTAGCTCTCAGGTAGAGAATTTCCTCATTAGTTTAAAATGATTTCTCTATTTACCTATCTAGTAATGGTGAACAGCCAAATGCAATGGCTATAGACATTTCTCCCCTTTGCTTTTTTGTAGTTCTTTTGTATTTTGAAATTTCAATTACATTATCCCCCCTTTTTCTTTCCTCCTTGAAAGCCCCCTCATATACCCATCCTTGCTGTCTTTCAAATCAGTGGCCTCATCTTTGATTACATGCACATGTGCACACATGCCTGCGCACAAATTTGTCCCAGTTGAGAACTACTATTATAGCTACACAGTGTTAGCCTGGGTATTCTAGCCTATGAATGAGGTTAACCCTATATCCTATGCCCTAATCCGTTTACACACATGTACACACACACACACACACACACACACACACACACACACACACGGTTATAACACACATAATAATATGAGAGAGAAAAAGAAACACATTCTCCTTGTTCATTACCAACTCTTTTAGACATCTTGTGTGGTTTAGTCGAAATGTCCTCTCTTTTTTGTTAATAGATGACTGAGCTAACTAACACCCAAACCTTGAAGTAAAAGACTAAACAGGGTTGACAAAGCAGCAGTATTTGCTTTCAGATGGTTGACCAAGAACACAATGTCAGTTTAAGGTACAGAGCACCGGGGCCTGGAGAGAAGGCCCAGTGGTTTAGAATAACACTTGATGTTCTTTGCAGAGGACTTAGGTTTGATTCCCAGCACCGATGTGGTGGATCACACCCACCTGTAATTACAGTTTCTGGGGATCTGATTCCTTAGAAAAGCAACAGACTAGAAACAGCATGACCCCTGGCAGAAGGTGACAGTTGCAGATTCAGAGCAGAGAAAAGACCTGTGATGCAGGGAGATGAGAGGAGGAATCGACCTCTTTCTCTGTGCACATATCCGATGTGTGGAAAAAACATTCATGCATATGAAAAATAAAATAAATACGTCTAAAAGAAGTATAAAAGAAGACTAGAGCACTAAAGAAGAGTTCCTGGGGAGTTTATAACCCCTGGGTGTTTGAAGGAAGGCACAAATATGGTGATATAAATTGTTTCTTACCCAGAAAGTTGTGATTAATATCCTGCTGGGAGAATCTATTTCAGCAAAAATATGTGCAAAAAATATACCAAGATCAAATGTTTCATCTTGCTTATGCAGGTAAGGGACTCTTAAAGGAGTTAGGTTCAGAGTGGTTGGAAAGAGTCTACTGAAAAACGTTACCATGCTGATGGTCCACAGCAGGGAGGCTCACTGTGGGCATGCAGAAAACATGGACCTGTGGAGGCTCACTAGCTATGGGACATCAGAGACTAAAGGCTATAGGAGTGTGTGAATTGATCCCATTTATCTATGCATAATAATTTGAAGCAGTAGTAAAAATCTCTCAGAGGAATATAGTTCCCAAAGCATGAAAAACTGATTACAATATCCAGTCAACTTTTTCTAGTAGCTGAATAGGACTACATGAACCTACATGCTTGTGGATACAGTTAAGCCATTTCCAAAATATTCCAGTTAATGGTTTTAAATGAGTATAACATGGAAGTGTGAGTTTAGACAGTTGGGTACCATGAAAACTCAGAATCAGTCAGCCTTCTGATGGTGAGCTTCCAATGAAGATGCATAATGCATTCTCTAAGAATGAGACAGACTAGAAAGTGATATAGAACTGAGCACAGCCCTGAGACGCTTCGCTCTTTGAGGGTGGAGTTTACAAAGTCATGCTGCTCTAGTAACCACCTTGCAATCAGAAGAGAATGTGTTTTAGTTCAAGTGAATTTTGATAGATTGAGAAAAATATATAAGTTGTCAATAACACACTAAACAGGGAATCAATTTGATCAATATTCTTACTAGCATGCCCTGGGATTTCTGATAAAGAGGATTCTTACTGCTCTGTTTACATAGCATCTGTGATGAAGCTAAAAGTTGGAGAGTGGGTAATTAATCAGGAATGTTTGTGCAGTCTGGAAAAATAGATATCTTCCACCTCCCCTTGACTGATATAGGTGCATATTTCAAAGTTCAAAGTACAACATTATTTAGAAAGCTGACTGTATTAGAGAGAATTTTATGGAGAAAAACCAAATCCCTAGAGTATTGGTCTGTTTGGAGGAGGAAGAACTGAAAATGTCCTGTGAGAACTGTTACTCCTGCTGAGCCTCACTTTGTGTTTACCACACAGCTGGAGGAGTTTCCCATGCGGAGAGTGGTGCCATTATGTGCTGTTCCCCACTCTTTCCTTTGGAGACGTAATGAAGCTTTCGGGGTTCAGCTACAGGGTTAATGTGAAAGATCACACCTGGGTCCTGACTGTTTGACTCCTGAGAATTTGGCTGGCACTATGCTTCCTCTGATTGTGGGCAGATGTCCCTGGCATCTGTGACAGAGAAAAGGAATGACACACCACAGGCACACTCTAATGAGGCATTTTTTATTCCTACATTGCTCATTCCCAGCAGTGCAGACTCTTGAGAATCACCTGCAGTGTTACTAGAATTCAAAAATTCTGATTCAACTAATCTTCTCCAGAATAAAAATTACCAGTTGCCTGTGGTGTTTAGTTAGGATACAGAAGCTCTTTACATCAAAACATCTTTATTTTCATTTTTTGGAACTGGCTAAGAATTACACCTCAAACACTGATCTTGGCTTGGAACTCTGAGGAGTGGCATAGTATAAAAAATAAAATAAGCTGGGCTGATATATTGTGCAACCCAATAAAACTTATCTGGGGATCAGAGGACAGAGCCAGTCACTAGATTAGACATGGAGGCCAGACAGTACGGCACACATGCCTTTAATCTTATCACTCAGGAAACAGAGATCCATCTGGATCTCTGAGAGTTCAAGATCACACTGGGAACCAATCCCAGGTCTTAAGATCTCATGCCTTTGCTTGGAAAGCACACATGCCTTTAATCCCAGGAAGTGACATGCTGGGTGGAGAATGGTATATAAGCCATCAGGAGACAGGAACTAAGCAGCAGTTCAGCTGAGATCTATTTGGGTAAGGACTCAGAAGCTTTCAGTCTGAAAAAACAAGATCAGCTGAGGAGTTGGCGAAGTGAGGTTGGCTGTGGCAAATTCTGTTTCTCTGATCTTTCAGCTTTCACCCCAATATCTGGCTCCAGGATTTTTTTTTTTTTATTAATAAGACCATTTAGCAATTTGTGTTACAGTAAGCTCTTAAAGAAAACAAAGATGCCAATGGCTGCCGGCAGAGTTCTGTGAAGTCTAAGAGATCCATGGAGGCTCCAAAAGGTGATGAAGCAGTGGGAAGAGAGTCTATAGAGCCTGGAGTAGCTCCTGACAACCAAAAAAAAAAAAAAAAAAAAAAAAAAAGGAGGGGTGGGGCAAGTCATATGAGAAGATGCTTTTAAAAAGTAGACTCACGAACCCGGACCCCATCGCTGGGTACCAGCCACTCCGGGAAGACCTGCCCAACTTGGCCCCAGGTTCTGGCCACCGGGTTCAGGTTCCCTTCTAGCCCCACTGGGAGGGATCCCCTTTTCCAAGCCCCTCGGCAGCCCCTGCAATCTCCACACCCATCTGCCCAAGACCCCAGCCACTTCCTGAGACTTAGAGACCGGCCTCCAGCTCCCATTCTGCCCCCGACTTCCCTTCTGGACCAGAGAGGGAGGGCTCCCATCTTGCCCTGGACTTCCCTCCTGGACAAGATCTCACATCCTGACCTGGACTTCCCTTCTGGACAAGAGCACACATCCTACCCCAGACTTCCTGTCTGGACAAAAGCACCCATCCTTCTCCAGACTTCCGGTCCAGATAAGAGCTTCCATCCTGCCCCAGAGTTCCCATTTGGACAAGAGAACTCACATCTGGGTAAGAGAGAGAAACTTCCTGAATCTGTCAGCTCTTTCTGAAACAAGTACACTGATAAGACCAAGAAGGAACCACAAGGAGATGGGCAGACATCAAGGCAGAAGTACATACAACAAAATGAAGAGCAATACAGCATTACCAGAACCTAGCCTGCCTCCAACATCATAGACCTGAACATCAAAAATTGGAAGAAGAAGAAGAAAATAGCCTTATGAGTAACATCATGAAGAAGTTAGAGGCTTGTGTAGAGGAAAAGACAAAAAAATGGGAAGAATGCTGTAAACAACTAGAGGAAAGGACAAACAAATTAGAAGAAAACAATAAAGTCCTGGAAGAAAACAATAAAGTTCTGGAAGAAAACAATAAAGTACTAGAAGAAAATCATGAAAAAGCAATGAAACAAATAAAGGAAACAGTCCAAGACCTGAAAAGGGAAATTGAAAAAATAAAGAAAACACAAACAGAGGGAATGCTGGAAATGGAAAACCTGAGTAAAAGATCGGGAACTTCAGATGCAAGTATAACCAACAGAATGCAAGAGATGGAAGAGAGGATCTCTGGCATTGAAGATACAATAGAAGAAATAGTTTTATCAGTCGAAGGAAACACTAAAGCCAACAAAGTCATAAACCAAAATGTCCAAGAAATTTGGGACACCATGAAAAGACCAAACCTACGAATTATAGGGAGAGAAAAAGGTGAAGAATTCCAACTCAAAGGCACAGAAAATATATTCAACAAAATTATAGAAGAAAACTTTCCCAACTTAAAGAAGGAAATGCCTATGAAGATACAAGAAGCCTATAGAACACCAAACAGACTAGACCCCCCCCCAAAAGTCCCCTCTACACATAATAATTAAACAACTAAATGTACAGAATAAAGAAAGAATATTAAGAGCAGCAAAGGAAAAAGGCCAAGTGACTTATAAAGGTAAGCCCATCAGAATAACACCCCATTTCTCAATGGAGATTTTGAAAGCCAGAAGGACCTGGACAGATATAATGCAGACACTAGGAGACCATGGATGTCAGCCCAGACTAATATACCCAGCAAAACTTTCAATCATCATAGACAGAAGGAACAAGACATTCGAAGACAAAGCCAGATTTAAACAATACCTATCCACAAACCCAGCCCTACAGAAAGCACTAGAAGGAAAATTCCAACTGAAGGAAGTCAGATACACACTCAAAAACACAGGCAATAGATAAAGCCACAACGGTAAACCCCAAAGAAGAGAAGTACACCCACACTACCACCAAAAATAACAGGGATGAACAATCACTGGTCGTTAATATCCCTTAATATCAACGGACTTAATTCACCTTTAAAAAGACATAGGCTTACAGAATGGATACAAAAGCAGGACCCATCTTTCTGCTGCAAACAAGAAACACATCTCAAATTCAAAGACAGACACTACCTAAGAATAAAAGGCTGGGAAAAGACTTTCCAATCAAATGGTCTTAAGAAACAAGCAGGGATAGCCATCCTGATATCCAACAAAATAGACTTCAAACTAAAATCAATCAAAAGAGATCAAGAAGGGCATTACATACTCATCACAGGAAAGATCCACCAAGATGAAGTTTCAATTCTGAACATTTATGCCCCAAACACAAGGGCACCCACATATGTAAAAGAAACATTACTAAAGCTTAAACCACATATAAAACCCCACACATTAATAATGGGAGATCTCAACACCCCACTTTCACCACTGGACAGATCTCCCAAATGGAAACGTAACAGAGAAATAAAGGACCTGACTGATGTCATGACCCAATTGGACCTAATAGATATCTACAGAACATTCCATCCTAACAAGAAAGAATATACCTTCTTCTCAGCACCCCATGGAACTTTCTCTAAAATCGACCACATACTTGGCCACAAAGCAAATCTCAACAGATACAAAACAATTGGAATAACCTCCTGTGTTCTATCAGACCACCATGGTTTAAAGTTAGATTTCAACAAAACAAAAACTACAGAAAACCTACAATCTCATGGAAACTGAATAATGTTCAACTGAATCACCAACGGGTTAAGGAAGAAATAAAGAAAGAAATTAAAGACTTCCTAGAGATCAACAAAAATGAAGACACCACATACCCAAACTTATGGGACACTATGGAAGCAGTGCTAAGAGGGAAATTCATAGCACTAAATGCCCACATAAAGAAGTTGGAGAAATCCCACACTAGTGATTTAACAGCACACCTGAAAGCTCTAGAACAAGAGGAAGCAAAATCTCCTAGGAAGAATAGACGCCAGGAAATTATCAAAGTGAGAGGTGAAATTAATAAATTAGAAACTAAGAGAATAATACAAAAAATTAATGAAACAAAGAGTTGGTTCTTTGAGAAAATCAACAAGATAGACAAGCCCTTATCCAAACTAACCAAAAGACAGAGAGAGAGAATCCAAATCAACAAAATCAGAAATGAAAAGGGGGACATAACAACAGACATTGAGGAAATCCAGAGAATTATAAGGTCATATTTCAAAAACCTCTACTCCACAAAACTGGAAAACCTAAAAGAAATGGAGATTTTTCTGGATAGGTACCACATACCTAAGTTAAATCAAGACCAGATAAACTATTTAAATAGTCCAATAACCCCTAAGGTAATAGAAACAGTCATTAAAAGTCTCCCAACCAAAAAAAAGCCCAGGACCAGATGGTTTCAGTACAGAATTCTACCAGATCTTCAAAGAAGAGTTAATACCAATACTCTCTAAATTGTTCCACATAATAGAAACAGGAGGAACATTACCAAACTCCTTCTATGAGGCTACAATTACCCTCATTCCTAAACCAAACAAGGATGCAACAAAGAAAGAGAACTACAGACCGATCTCCCTCATGAACATTGATGCAAAAATACTCAATAAAATACTGGCAAACAGACTCCAAGAGCACATCAGAACAATTATCCACCATGATCAAGTAGGCTTCATCCCAGGGATGCAAGGGTGGTTCAACATACGAAAGTCCATCAATGTAATAAACCATATAAACAAACTCAAAGAAAAAAACCACATGATCATCTCACTAGATGCAGAAAAGGCATTTGACAAAATCCAACACCCCTTCATGATAAAAGTCTTGGAGCGATCAGGAATACAGGGAACATACCTAAACATAATAAAGGCAATTTACAGCAAGCCAACAGCCAACATCAAATTAAATGGAGAGAAACTCAAAGCAATTCCACTAAAATCAGGAAGGAGGCAAAGCTGTCCATTCTCCCCATACTTATTCAATATAGTACTTGAAGTTCTAGCCAGAGCAATAAGACAACATAAGGAGATTAAGGGGATACAAATTGGAAAGGAAGAAGTCAAGCTTTCCCTATTTGCAGATGACATGATAGTATACTTGAGTGACCCCAAAGATTCCACCCAGGAACTGATAAAGCTTATAAACACCTTCAGCAACATAGCAGGATACAAGATCAACTCAAAAAATCAGTAGCCCTCCTATATACAATGGACAAAGAAGCTGAGAAGGCAATTAGAGATACATCACCCTTTACAATAGCCACAAATGACATAAAATACCTTGGGGTAACACTAACCAAGCAAGTGAAGGACCTATATGACAAGAACTTTAAGTCCCTGAAAAAAGAAATTGAAGAAGATGTCAGAAAATGGAAAGATCTCCCATGCTCATGGATAGGCAGGGTTAACATAGTAAAAATGGCAATCTTACCAAAAGCAATATACAGATTCAATGCAATCCCCATCAAAATACCAACACAATTCTTCACAGACCTGGAAAGAATAATACTCAACTTCATATGGAAAAACAAAAAACCCAGGATAGCCAAAAGAATCCTGTACAATAAAACAACCTCTGGAGGCATCACAATCCCTGACTTAAAGCTCTACTATAGAGCTACAATAATAAAAACAGCTTAGTATTGGCATAAAAACAGACATGTGGACCAATGGAATTGAATTGAAGACCCTGACATTAACCCACACACCTATGAACATATAATTTTTGACAAAGAAGCCAAAAGGGTACAATGGAAAAAAGAAAGCATCTTCAACAAATGGTGCTGGCATAACTGGATATCAACATGTAGAAGGCTGCAAATAGATCCATATCTGTCACCGTGCACAAAACTTAAGTCCAAGTGGATCAAGGACCTCAACATAAATCCAGCTACTCTGAACCTGCTAGAAGAGAAAGTAGGAAGGAGTCTTGAACAAATTGGCATAGGAGATCACTTCCTAAATATAACACCAGTAGCACAGACACTGAGAGAAACAATCAATCAATGGTACCTCTTGAAACTGAGAAGCTTTTGTAGAGCAAAGGATACAGTCAACAAGGCAAAGCCACACCCTACAGAATGGGAAAAGATCTTCACCAACCCCACATCTGACAGAGGACTGATATCCAGAATATATAAGGAACTCAAGAAATTAGGCATCAAAAAGACCAACAGTACAATTGAGAAATGGGCTTTAGAACTAAACAGAGAATTCTCATCAGAGGAAACTCAATTGGCTGAAAGACATTTAAGGAATTGCTCAACATCCCTAATCATCAGGGAAATGCAAATCAAAACAACTCTGAGATACCACCTTAAGCCTGTCAGAATGGCTAAGATCAAAAACACTGAAGACACTTTATGCTGGAGAGGATGTGGAACTAGGGAAGCTCTCCTCCACTGCTGGTGGGAATGCAAGCTTGTACAACCACTTTGGAAATCAATATGGCGCTTTCTTAGAAAATTGGGAATCAATCTCCCCCAAGATCCAGCTATACCACTCCTGGGCATATACCCAAGAAATGCTCAAGCATACCACAAGAGCACTTGCTTAGCTATGTTCATATCAGCATTGTTTGAGATAGTCAAAACCTGGAAACAACCTAGATGCCCTTCAACTGAAGAATGGATAAATAAATTGTGGCACATATGCACAATGGAATACTACTCAGCAGAGAAAAACAATGACATCACGAGGTTTGCAGGCAAATGGATGGATCTAGAAAAAATCATCCTGAATGAGGTAACACAGACTCAGAAAGACAAATATGGTATGTACTTACTCATAGGAGGATGCTAGATGTGGAACAAGGATGACTGGACTGCTACTCACATCACCAGTGAGGCTACCTGGAAAACGGGATCCCAAGAAAGACACGGAGAAATGGATGAGATCTACATGAACAGCCTGGACATGAGTGGGAGTAATGAAGGGCGAGGGTCGAGGGAAAGAGAGCGGGAGATCCTAGCTGGATCAAGAAAAGAGAGGGAGAACAAGGAATAGGAGACCATGGTAAATGAATACCACATGAGAAAAGGAAGAAACAAAGAGCTAAAGAGGCCCACAGAAATCCACAGAAGACTGCTGGCAATGGTGGAGAGATAGCCTGGACTGACCTACTCTGGTGATGGGATGGCCAAACACCCTAATAGTTGTGCCAGAAACCCCATCCAAGGACTGAGGAATCTGGATGCAGACATCCATGGCTAGGCCCCTGGTGGAGCGCTGGGAGTCTAATTAGTGAAAAAGAGGAGGGTTTATATGAGCGAGAATTGTTGAAACCAAGGTTGGATAAAGCACAGGGACAAATAGCCAAACGAATGGAAACACATGAACTATGAACCAAAGGCTGAGGGACCCCCAACTAGATCAGGCTCTCTGAATAGGTGAGACGGTCGATTGGCTTGATCTGTTTGGGAGGCATCTAGGCAGTGGTACCAGGTCCTGGGCTCGTTGCATGAGTTAGCTGTTTGAAACCTGGGACTTATGCAGGGATGCTTGGCTCAATCTGGGAGGAGGGGACTGGACCTGCCTGGACTGAGTCTATCAGGTCTATCCCAGTCCTGGGGGAGACCTTGGTCTGGAGGGGGTGGGAATGGGGGTGGGCTGGGGGAAGGGGAGGGAGGCAGGAAGGGAGAGAACAAGGGAATCTGTGGCTATTATGTAGAACTGAATAGTATTGTAAAATAAAATAAAATTTAAAAAAAATAAAAAAAACATAAAAACTGGACTCACAAGATTGGAAAGAAAGATGGAGGAACAGAGTCACATGAAACAGAGAATGACAATCTATATACCCTTTGCCAAGGTGTCCCAGCCAGCAGGCTGCAAATACAATACTTGTGCTTGATGAGCCTTGGGACTGGCACCATCAACAGGGCGATGTGTGGCGGCTTGGAACTCCCTCAGAACCAGGTCAATACAGAATAGGGTCGGCCCTATGCCTCCTGGCAAGCTCCCAACATGGAGCTACCATGGCTGCAGACTCTGCTGCTTGTCCTATTGGGAGATGGAGTGCAAGGGGAAGGGGAGCTGCTACAAGCACAAAGAGGGAGCCTGGGAGCCTTGGGTCAGCAGAGGGTGGGGAGTTGTTCAGCAGCAAACTCCCCTCCTTCCCCTCCCACTCCTACTCCCAACTCCCATGCCCTGCCTACCTGCAATACACCAGGCCTCTGGACAACAGCAGGGATTTCCAAGACGACTCTCTGCAATGGTCCAGTATTTATGTTTCTTCAGAGGCCAGAGACCTGGAACCAGACCAACAATTCTTTATAATGAATGTTTGCATGTAGGGTTGTTTGGGGGAAAAAACATATATTATGTGACATGCTGCAGTTTCCAATGCCACTTTAACAAGTAAGCATGCATTGGAGAGATAGGAAAGATGGAGGAATGGAGTGGTGAGTGCTGGGGAGGTGGAACTAGATACGAGATGGTGGTGACAGATGTGGGAGAAGGCTGTGTTGGAAAATGGAACCTGTCGTTGCTAACTAAGTACAGCTGACAGAGTGGTGTGCAGCAGCCTGGAGCTTGTGCAGACTCAGTCCCTGAACACACTGCCCAGCTGCACCAACACCCTGGTTCTGAGCAAAGACAGGGTATCCGAGATGGAGAATGGTTCATTTTCTGCATTGGACCTCCTTGAAAGATCTCTTTGGTCTGTACATGCCCTGAAGGCCACGTTGGTATCCACAGTCTGCTGCCCAAAGCCCTGTTGAAGTCTGAGGTTCACGTGGATGTCCTTAGTCTAGGCTGCCACTAGAGGTCATGTGAATGTCCTAGGCCCTTGCTGCTGCCAGAGGCCACGTGGGCTTCCACAGTCTATGTTACCATAGGGGGCCATATTAGTGTCCATGGTCCCAGTTGCTGCCAGAGGCTACATGGATGTGAGTGGCCTATCCTATTAACTATAGCCATAGTCCTCGTTCCTACTGCAGCCAAGGGCGTTATTGATGTCTGTGGCCCGTGTTACCACTGAGGGCCATTCAAATATCCTTGGTCTATGCTGTGGCCTGAAGGCATGTTAACTGATATCCATGGGTCATGCTGTCCACTTTGATATCCACCAGGAGCCACATTGATGTGAGTGGCCTATGCAGCCAACTGAGGCCTTGTGGATGTCCTTGGCCTGTGCAGCTGCCGAGGGCTCTTTTGATGGTGTCCATGGTCCATGCTGACTCCTGAGACCATGCGGATGTCTGTGGTCTGTTCTCCTCCTGACTTCCCAAAACCAGGAAGCTGCTTTTGCAGTGGCATCAATGACAGCAGACTCACAGTTGAGAAAGAGGGACATAGAAGGCTTCTGTGACCACCTCTTACCCTCCCCCCCCACCCCCCAACATATACAAAAAAGTAACAGACTAGACAGGAAACCATTGAAGAGAACTCTTAAAAACTTGGATCAGGATGCTGAAATGTAGCTCTCCACAATTGATGGCTTCTGGCAGGTGGGGCCTGGCAGGTGATGAAAGATTCAGTTTCCTTTAAGGGACTGGCCACTGGAAGTTTAACCACGCTCAAGTGAGTCTATAGGCACTACACATTGACTTGTGGGGTCTTTCTCCTTCTTTTTTGAGGGAGGTAGGTCACAAGGGTGGGGTTGGACTTCAGAGGACTGTGAAATAAATGTTATTGAGGTGCATGATGTGAAATTCCCAAATAATCAATACAAATGTTATGTGGGGAAAAAAAATAAGTTCTTAAGAATTTGCTAGCCCATGATCAAAAGCTTAACTTTCCATTATTCACAGCTACAGTGTTAGGCAGTGAAGCCAGAAGCTATACTTAAGATGCATGTGTCTGGGGAGCCTTTTCAACAGCAACAGCGGCTGCTGCTGACGACATTTTTGCATGCACCCTCACTGTTGTAACTGGCTAGACAATACTACAGCTCATAGTTGTGAGCATGTGACGTCTGGACTTGTTGCTGGCACAGGCGGGCTGGAAAGGACAAATTCTTTGCTTATGCAGATATTAATCTCCGATCGATGACACCCTAGGGTATGTGTGGAAGTAAAATCCCTTTAGGGTGATAAACTGAGGTGGCCTCACAGTGCCAGGGTGGCAGAGAAACGATTGGTAATTTTAGGCTTCTTCCAGGGCTCTTCTTAACAGTGGCTGGATTAAATAGCCCCGAATCTAGGGACAAATGAACTGCTGACACCAGAGTCTTGGGAAGGGGTTTGGGAGGTGAAGATGAGCACAGAGTGACAGATGTGAGTTTCAGAGTACATGACACTTTCCTTAGAAGCCTGAGGAACCTATCCCAAGCTCCAAAGAAATCATCTATCACGAATGACATGCGGCTTGCAGGCCTCCTGCCCAAGACATCGGCTGTGGCAGCACTTGGTGTCCCTTCAGAAAACCTCCCCTCTCAGCTGAGGGAGAGGATGGCGGCACTCTAGGAAGGATGCATCCCAGAGACCTAAGACACCATACACAGAGGACATTTATGCAAAGTGTGGCTGTTTCCTAAAGAAAAAGTAGTTTCCAAGTTAACGCTGTCAGCCACCAAGCCTTTTAATCAATACACATTCACTTTCTGTGCTTAGAACACTGGCAAATTCTAGACCACCTCTCAGCTATCGCCTACCTGCTTTAGAGTTACTATGACCGTGACATTTCAGCCTGAGCATGTTCTGTCTATTTAAAGGGAGTTAATGTGTGTTTTCAAACACATGATAAGTTGTTACCACCACAATACAGCAGAGAAATTAACACAGTGGCTGTGAATGGCACTTGGTTATTGCTTTTGAGGTGAGAAGTGTTTAAGAAAATGGAGGGGCTTAGACCTGCCTCAACTGAATGTACCAGACTCTGCTGACTCCCCATGGGAGACCTTGCCTTGGAGGAGGTGGGATGGGGGTTGGGTTGAGGGGGAAGGCTGGGAAAGCAGGAGGAGACTCTGTGGTTGGTATGTAAAGTGAATGGAAAATCTCTTAATAAAAAATATTTATTAAAAAAAAAGAAAATGCCTAATAATCCAGGTTAGCCTACAAACCACTATGTAGCCAAGGATGGACTTGCCTTGGACACCTGATCTTTCTGCCTTCACTTTCTAAGTCCTAGGATTACAGGCTTGTGACACTAGACTCAGCCTGCCACTTACCCTAGAACTTCATATTGAAAGTATCATATAATACTTACACTCTGATGGCTGAATTTCTGCCACTCAACCTAATCCCTCTGCTGTTCCTGTCTGTGCTGTTATAGTTCACTCCTTTGTGTTGAGTGGGGTCATGGAGCTGTTGTTTCTGCCACAGGAGAACAATGGAGTGTCCATGCTCAGGTTTGTTATCTATTCAGGGTATTGTTGTTTTTCTGAATAAATATATAATAAATATTTTATTTTTGGAGACAGATGTTCTCATTTTTCTTGGTATGCATGTAGAAGTAAGAATTCTTAGGAAATTGGTTAACTACCTTTACTGGAAACTTCCAATCCCTAGTTCAAAAAAAATACCATTTATATTCCCATCAGCAATTCACATAGCATAGAATCAATATTTGATGGGTTAATTTAAATTACTTTACACAGGCAGTCACTTAGAATTTAATATCATTATTCTCTTCAGAATTATTTTAAGTAGACTTACTTCAGAAAATTACCAGAATTTTAAGCAATGACATTTGGCAAATGGCAGACAAGTTCCTGCATCAAATGTATTATATAAAATGTATGCCCAATTCTGTAAGTATACTTTTATTGCTTGATAGTTGAATAAAAGTATATTAACATAAAAAATAGATATTATAATGTTATTACTTTTCACATGATAGGTATTTTGGAATTCATTTCTTTTTTTTTCTTTTTTTTGGTTTTTCGAGACAGGTTTCTCTAAGTAGCTTTGTGCTTTCCTGAGCTCACTTGGTAGCCAGCTGCCTCGAACTCACAGAGATCCGCTGCTCTGCCTCCAATCTGGATAAAGGGCGCCACCCGCCAGCTTCATTTCTTATTATAACACTCTTTCAACCTTTTTCTCTTGGTCTAACTGTCCTCTGTTTCCTTTGATTTCTGTCCTCTGTTTATGCGTTAGTTTTCTTCCTCCAAAGACCTTTGCTTCGTCCAGGCCCTTATCCTGGTACCTGGGTTGGTTCAGCAGCCTCTGAATTGAATTTTGTCCTTGGTTTGAAGTTACTTCTCGCATTTCACCCAATATCTTTTTGTTGTCCACCAGCAAGTCATGCCTAAACTGTCCAGTTGCATTTCCCCAGTGCCAGCTTGTGTTTTGGGGTGACTTTTAAAAAAAATATATTTAATTTATGTGTATGTCTGAATGAACTCTATGTATGTGTGTACACCAAAAGTGTTCCAGCTGCCTGGCTGTCACTGGGGTTACAGATGGTTGGGAGCTGCCATGTGGATGCTGGTCCTCAGTAAGCGCAAGACCCAGGTCCTCGGTAAGAGCAGTAAGTACTCTTAACAGCTGAGCCATGTCTTTTGCCATAAATTTTATATTTTAATATTGTCCCCAGTCCCTTGTATCTAACTGGGAGCCCCTTGAGGTTGTAGGGACATCCAGGTAACTTGCCCATCAGCAGACCTTACTATCAGTTTCTGCACAAAAGTGCTTAAACTACTCCCTTGAGGTGGTTTAAAAGAAAATGGCCTCCCAAAGAGAGTGGCACTATTTGGAGGTGTGGCTTTGTTGGAATAGGTGTGGCCTTGTTGGAGGAAGATGTCACTGTGGAGGTGAGCTGTGAGGTCTCATCTATGCTCAAGATACCACTCAGTGTCTCAGATCACTTCCTGCAGCCTGCTGGTCAAGATGTAGGACACTTGACTACTTCTCCAGCATGATGTCTGCCTGTATGCCACCATGTCCCACCATGATGATAATGGACTTGATTGTAAACAAGCCACCCCAAGTAAATGGTTTTTTTTTTTTTTTTCATAAGAGTTGCTATGGTCATGGTGTCTCTTCACAGCAATAGAAATCCTAAGATGACTCTGAATGAAACTTATCTCTCCTATTGACAAGACGATTGGTATCTTCATGTATTTGAGATCACCTAACACGTTTCTCAAATAACCACTCAAATTCCAATTTTGGCTAATGTTTTGTTATGAATGATGTGGCTGGCCATTGTATGAGATTATATTTGTTCCTATTTCTATTTGGGTTACCTAAAAACTGAGAACAAAACAATAGAGACCAAGAAGTGTAGACGAATTTCTAAACTGTCTTATTAAATAAGAAACACACAGCCAAATACACAGATGCAAGCCATAGAGATCAGAGCAATAGCCGCCAACTAACCTTACTTCACCACATCGCCATAGCTTCCCAAAGGAGCCTCTTCCTGTATAACCTGCGCCTTTATTGCCTTGCTGTTCTGCCTTCTCATTGGCTCTTAGCCCAGCCACCTCACTTCCTCATCACTGCCTGTCTATATAGACCTCCAGGTCTCTATGGTTGGTACTGGGATTAAAGGCATGTGTCACCATGCTTAGCTGTGTCCTTGAACACACAGAGACTCTGCCTGCCATGTGATTGGATTAAGGGCATGTACTACCACCTTCTGACTTCTGTTTATGGCTATGACCTCTGATCTCCAGGCAAACTTTATTTATTAACATACAAATAAAATATCACATTTCAGCACAAATAAAACATCACCACAAAGAATTGAAATTTTCAAAGTGAGTCTAAGCCCTTATGCAGACCTAGAGCTGGAAGGGGCAAACCTGAGGTTGCTCCCCAGCTGTGGGTGACAGAGAGTTAAGTAGGCAATGTCAGGGAGTTAGGAAAACTGATTTTGTGAGTGTCATCTGAAGGGAGGGGCATGAGGCTCCATCACTCCAGAGGGCAGGGAGCTGCCCCAGGCTACTCTCTGACTCACACCAGGAAAGCAGGGGACAAGGCCTGGCCTGGGACTCCGTGACATCTGTAATGACTGCACTGACGGAGTGTGCGTGCCTTCTTTTATTTTATATATTTTAGGGTTGCTGAGGATTCAGCATAGGGCGCTGAACATACCAGGCATGCACTCTGCCACCTCCCCAGCCCTTCTGTGCTTTTCATCCGTGGGATCCTCACCGAGGTAAAATCTAAGAGGAGGCTAAAGGGAGGTCAGAAGCTGCCAGCTGGAGCTGAGGCCCAGCCCAGGGCTGAGGCTATAGTCAAGCCAAGTCCTGTAATGTGTGGGCTCTACAGAGAATAACCATTTTGATCTTGACCTTTTTTTAGAATTTAAGGAATTTTATTCAAAGTAACAAACTAAACACCAGTGCAGTGGGGTTTCAGGACCATGACTTGAAAAAGAAAAGAAAAATGGAAGTACTTTATAAAAGTGTCCAAAAGAATTCTACCCGCTTACTGCTGTGGTTACAGCAAATTTTGTGGTTTTTTTTTTTTCAAACTTCTCAGGGTGATCACATGCATGTGCACAGTCTATCCCTGTGCAAGCCCACATTCCTGAATGGATGTTGAAATACACTTTCACGAACTTAAAAGTCAATGAGGTTAAGCTGAACTTGCTGCTCAATTGAGCAATATTCCAGAATCACATTCCTTTTAAGTCATCATATAAGAATGATTGATGGAAGTAAACAGAATGATAATAAGCATGTTAATGTTTTCATGTTTCTGTTTTTTCATTTACAAAAGAAGTCCCTGTGTGTACAAATCTTGTCCACAATATAAGGGCAAGCCATGTGCTTTTACTGCCCTCTTGTGGTTGTGCTTTGTCACTGCAATGTCTCTGCATGTCTTCAGTAGGCTATTTGATAAAGGAAATTTAGAATAATGGTCTTCTATTCTAAAACATTTTCTCAATAATAAAATCACAAGCTTGGCCAGGTGGCTTTGTGTAGTTAATTAAAATATTTCCTCTTGTACTGATCTGTCAAGACGACTGCCTAGGGATGTGTGCAGATGTTTCCATGCCAGAAAACAGTCCCGGTTGGCAAGAATTCTAACTCAACTCGTTGGTAATTGGGCATGAAGACATTTTGGTGGTGAATTAACATCTTCTTCTAAATGAAGTTTATGTAAGTATTCTGCCCTAAGCTTTGATCCTTTGTAAATGCAGTTCTTCCCCTGCATTTCACAGAACAGCTTCACAGAACATCTGGAGTGCTGGACACTCACTGTGCTAACCCATAAATTAAGGACTTACAGCAGTGCATGGCCAGACCACAATGCTGCTGGAGGGTCCTCCTTGATGCTTTTCATGCTTGCTATGATCTGAGACTAAGTGGAGTCCCTGTCTATCTGCCTTGATCCTTGACCTCAGCCTCCTGTTCAGAATGTACCTGCAGACTGGAATGCTCCTGGGACATTGATTCTTCAACTTGACTTGATCTGGCCATTACAGGACAGCTAGCTCTCATTAGCCTTCTTTCCCAAAGCTAAGGAAGAACAGAGAAGTGTCCAGATGTTTTCACTCCAGAAGACAGCCCATGCTGACCTGGGCCATCGCTGTTTAGGTCAAAACACCTGAAAGGATGTGCAAAAACACCCGAAATCGTGTATAAAATCTGTTTGTTTGTTTGTTTGTTTGATTGATTGATTTTTGTATAAAGTCTGTTTGTTTGTTTGCTTTGTTTTTATTTTGCCTTATAGTTCTGGAGGTTGGAAGTCAAAGGCTGGAATGTGCACAACTCTCTCCGACAGCAGATGGTAAAAAGGCAAGCAAGCACATGTAGCAGGGTCAGGAAGGGGGCAGCTGAACCCTTCTCATCAAAACCCTCCTCTGATGGTAACCAGTCCACTCCCATAATAACTAACAGTATTAAATCATTTGAAGGGTAGCACTCCCATGTCCCACTCACTTCTGTTTGGGGTTACTTTTCAGCGTAAGCTTTTGGGGATACATTCAAGCCCCAGCATAAGGTGTCAATCCCACAATCCCTATTACTCAAGCGATACCCAAGCTAGACTGTTCTGGACCCTCTGATAACACACAGCTTTCCCAGCCACTCCCGAAGGTCCTTACTAAGTCAGTGGGTCCAGTTGAGTTCTGACTTGCACATTTCCACAGGCTGCCAGATGTATTGCTTCCAATCCTCCTAAAATCACGCTTTACAGACCACTATTCGGAACTCTCTCTCCTCCTGAGGATTCACACTGAGGCCTGTGCAAATGTAATAACACTTTGCAGGGATGAACCTTAAAATTATGGCATCTCTGCCCACTGAGGTCAGTGTAAACATGTCATGTTTACTGGGTATATTGAATTAGGATGACATAATGTGGGATTTGAGAGTGATTTCAATGGTTAATAGTTGATAATTCTATAAAACATGTAACTAAGATAGTCTTGATGTTTTAATGATGGGCTTCTGATACTACTGCAATTTCCTTGTGGCTCTGATGAAATTCATGACAGAATGCAATATACAGTGTGTGGGGGAGTGGGTCTGTGTTAGCCCACAGTGCCTGGAAGGCAGGGAGTTAGAGTTGAGATCTTGAGGTATTTGGTCAGATTCCACCAGGAGGTGAAGACAGGTGGGCCCTGGGATTCCTCTCACTTCTTTTTTCATCTCTTTCTAATTCAGTCTGGACTCCTGTGGTGGTTTGAAAGAAAATGGCCCCCAAAGGAAATGGCACTATTAGGAGGTGTGACCTTGTGGGAGTAGGTGTGGTCTTGTTGGAGGAAGTGTGTCACAGTGGAGGGAGGCTTTGAGGTCTCATCTAAGCTCAGTCCATGCCCAGTGTCTCGGTTTATTTCTTGTTGCCTGTGCGAGATGTAGAACTCTCAGCTACCTCTCCAGTACCAGGTCCCACCATGATAATATTGGAATGAACTTCTGAAATGTAAGCCACCTCAATTAAATGTTTTCCTTATGAGAGTTGCCTTGGTCATGGTGTCTCTTCACGGCAATAGAAACCCTAAGACAGCTCCAACCCATGGGAAGTCGCCACCAACATTCGGAGTGGTCTTCCCATCTCAGTTAAAATTCCTTGCAAATGTTCACAGACCCATCTAGAGGTGTGTCTCCCGGGGATTCCAAACTCAGTCAAGCTGACAAGGAAGTTTAATCATCACAACTATAAATCACAAATAACAGGCTTCATGCTTGAAATAGCTCAGAGATTCCTGATCATATTCCTGACAGATAATATAAACTTTACCTTCCACTGTAAGTAAAAAACAATTTTACCACCTTTCAATCATTTGACACGTTTGACATTTAGTTAATAGCTGTAATGATTTTTCCTTTTAACTGGAAGGTTACAATTGTTTGAAGCTTCTTGTGATAATAGAAACAAGTTTCAACAACAATGGAACTTGTGTGTGCCCAGTATTCTAGACAAAGTGTATACTCACCCTGCCAAGGCAGTCAGCTGTGGCTAGATGGCTCTGCGGAAGAACATAGACTATCTTCAATTCATGTGAAGGGTAAGATTCAACGCCCTAGCCTGAGCTGAGCTGGCCTCCTGCAGGTCCCCTATACCAGGCCCCACTCTGCAAACCCATGCTATGGACTTTGTGTCCTGCTCCCATGGCAAGGTCTGCAGACCTTCTCACCATGCTGAGTCTGTCTGCTCAAGGTAGGAAGTGGCGTCCTTCTTGGTTCTGATTGCTGCTGTAGCCGATACCTCCTTTCCTGTAGAGGAGGGGAAGAGGTTGTCAGTGACTTAGGACTGAGGCGCTTGTAGGTGCCAGGCGCCCAGTGTTATTTACCAAGCGCGAGAACAAAACCCACTTTCAGAGTTTATTGGGGGACAGGAAAGGACAACTGGAGAAGAAGTGTGCAGAAAAAGGGAGGGGGAATGGGTGGAGTCTGTTTTTCAGGATCACCTCCAACGTTCAAGCATTCATATAGGGGTTTACTTAGCTACACCAGGGATCCGCATAGATTATGTGACCACGATAGGCATGAAATACATAAGATGTAGGCCATGGAGTGACTGAGCTTTTTGCCTGACTGCTAACAGCACATGTCGCGGTCATGTGACTCTAGAAGCAGCTAGGAGGGTGTGGAGAATGATAACACCCAGGACCGTGTTTTTCCCTGCAGGTCAGAAGGAAGCAGTGTCATGGGGACACCTGTAGCATTTTCATAGCAGAGTCCAGTAACCGCAGCAGATGCTCTGTTGGTAACAATCCCTGGCCTCTGCTTCCAGCCTCCTGTTCTACTTCCTTAGTTTTAGTGTTAAACTCGTATTAGTTTTTGTTAAGGCCCCTTAAAGGGATTCAGGGATTAATTTCTCTAAAGACAAAAAAAAATATATCTCTCTTCTTCTTTTTTGTGTCTTTCTATAAAATATGGAAGCAAACTATTTTTCCTATTCATCATAATACACCTGGCATCCATCACATTGACTTTATCACATAAGGGAGATTCTGCAGTTTTCCTTCCCTGGTGAGTATCAGAATAATCCCAAGAAAAGAAGATTCATTAGGAAAATTTAAAAACTCAAAGTACTGTTGGTAACATGAATATTAATCTAAATTTTTCTGAACTCTGAACATCCCATGTAGCTATACACAGCAGACAGACCTGCCAGAAGGAGACTCTGTGATTCCATGTTGACCATTCACGTTTCACTCTAATGTGAAAAGTAAAAGACAAACAGCTTTTAAATAAATTCCAGGCTTGAACCACCCACACAGGCCAGCCAGCTTGTGTCCATCTTTTTCTCATATATTTCCAACCCTGCACATCTTCCTCTGGGAGCTCTTCTCCTGCTGCCAACTCATAGGGATGGATAAGCCGTGTCTCATTCAGTTCAAAACATGCCTTGGTTTCCCCTGATTTTCTTTGACTTACATGTTATTTACAAATGTAGTATTTGCTTTTTACACTTTGAAGAGACTTTGTTACTGATTTCTAGTTTATGGTTTGAAAACAAGCTGTGTACGATTTTTAATCTTTGTAAATTTCTTAAGGTGCCTTTCTGCCTTATAAAACAGAATGCCCTGGTAAATACTGAATCAGAATACTGAATATTGGGAGCTCAGCACCAAGGTCCTTATGTCCACAGATTTGCAGGGAGACCAGAAGTGTTGAGCCTGCAGGACTGTCTTTCCAATGAGAAACATGTAAAAAACCTGTTCTTCCACCCAGAAAGCTAAGAATTGGGGTGATCAATTAACAGCCTGCTGATCTGCATTATTTGTTGGGCCAGGCCAAGTCAAGATCCTACAGCCAGACCAGAGGTGGCTAGTAATCTAAATGACCCTTATAGCCAGAGGCTCCCCCAAGCTCCCACAACCAGGACCAGAGGTGGCTATTAACTGGAAAGGCCTCTATGCTATCTCTGTGACTAAGACCAGGCCAGACTCTTAGGCCCTTAAGCTATACAGGCAGTGTATCTCTAGAACCCATCTTCTTGGAGGAAATGGCATGTATGCTGAATGGAGTTTCCATGTAATTCTCTTTCCTTATGCACCAACGATTTTAGTACACGAGGAAACTTTTTTTCCAAATTATACTGTGTTTAAATTTGTTGGGAATAAAACACCTGGCATCAGACTCCCTGAGGTTTGATCCAGGTTGTCAAAGTCAATCTGAATATTTTCATTCTCACCTGTTCCGGGTTCACTTCCCTGCCTGCTGTGACCACCTGCTGTGATCCTCTCATTAAAAGACTATCTTTCATCTCTGATGCCCACCTCCTTTTTCTTTGGGCTTCTCCAAGGACTCCTGCTTACAGCCTCTTACCTGTGAGTCACTGTTGTGTTGGTGTCCTGAAGTGGTGGCAGGGTAATTATGGCTCAGTGTCTTTTTTTCTTTGTCAGCTTGCTCTCTGAGCTGTACCCCTCACTAATGTTTTTCTCATAGTGCAGCCTTTTTATGTAACATTAGAGTAGAGAGAACTAGAATTGGATGCATGTCCTTTGGCTACTGCTGCAGGGTCCAGCTGAGTGCTCTTTCTCTGCAATGGTGCTCATTATTATAGACAGAGCACAGTGAATAGCCTTACCTTTCTTGCCAAAGCCTCAAGACTTCTTTCTTGGCTCTTTATCTATAACCTTGGATGGGTTCCTGGAGGTGGCATTCTTGAAAGTCTTGAATTCTTCCTAAACCTTTGGCCCCCAGTACTTATTCCACCCTTAACTAACAGCCTCAGCCACCAGAAATTTGGCAAGTGCCCTCTTGGCAATCAGTAGATTGAAACCTCGTGGCCCCTGTATCTTCTGCTCTAACTAAGCCACTCTACTGTGACTCTGGATTACCTGGGTGTGACCTTCCTATTGCTGCATAGAACATCACAAACGTACATTCAAACAACCAAACAACTCAAATTCATTATCTTAAGCATTCTGGAATCTGAAGTCTAAAGTAAACATCATGGCACTAACATCTATGGGCTTACATTCCCTTTTGGAAATCATAGGGAACATTCAGGGTCGTTGGCCTGTCCACTTCCAAAGGCCACTCACATTGTTTTGGGTAGAGATGGCAGTAAGAGATGGGGCTGGAGAGATAACTCTGTGGTTAAGTGCATTGGATGCTCTCCTGGGGGTTCAGGCTTTGATTCCCAGCACCCACATGAAGGCTCAGAACTGTCTGCAACTCCAGCCTAGAGGATATGTCACCCTTGACTCCCCTCAGAGGACACTGCATGTACATGTTGGCAAAACGCCCATACATATAGAAAGGGGGGGGATGAAGCGGGAGGAAGGGAGGGAGGGGAAGAGGAAGGGAGGAAAGAAAAAAACAAAACAGCTTCAGCATCACAGTCATGGGATGCAGGATGGAAGGAGAGCCAATATTGAAAGACTATTGTGATTTCATTAGTAAAACCCACAATAATCTCTATACTTAATTACCAGTTTACTAGCAACCAAATCCATCTTCTGCCTTAACTCCCCCTTGCTGTGTCAAATATCATATTCATAGATACCCTCAACAGGGCTAGGCCTGGATTTCTCTTGGAAATAGTTGGTCTGCTTCCCCATCAAGTTTCCAAAGGTTGTTTTACCTGCAAACTGGGATGAGTCTAAGAACAGTTATTGATCTTTGGTGCCCCCCCTCTCTGCCTCTCTCTCTCTTTTTCTCTCCCTATCCCTCCCTCTCCCTTCCTTCCTTTCTTCTTATTTCTTCCAAGAACAGATAATTATCCTAAACTTTATACACAAGAGGATAACTTCACAAGGAGCAAGCACTATAGCCTATCATCCCTATGATTCTCAAACAGCATAAGCCACATGGGTTAACAGAGGAGATATGGGAGCTGGGGAGATGGCTCTGTGGGTAAAACCCATCTAGACTGGAGCTTGATCCTCAGACCCATTCTGTGGAAAGAGAGAGCCAATGCTGGCAAGTTGTCCTCTGATCGCCACATATTGCACCGCATGTGCACGCACACACACACACACACACACACACACACACACACACACACACACACACACAAGCTGGGGATGATGTTAATGTGTTGCTCTGA
Source organism: Peromyscus leucopus (assembly GCF_004664715.2). Taxonomy (NCBI): domain Eukaryota; kingdom Metazoa; phylum Chordata; class Mammalia; order Rodentia; family Cricetidae; genus Peromyscus; species Peromyscus leucopus. Next base: position 39,186,522 of record NC_051068.1, read on the forward strand.
TGGATTGATAAATAAAACACTGATTGGCCAGTAGCCAGGCAGAAAGTATACTGTAGGAGGGATAAGGAGAGAGGAGAATTCTGGGAGATGGAAGACTGAGTAAGGAGATGTAAGATGTAAAGTACTGGTAAGCCACAAGCCACATGGAAACTTATAGATTAATAGAAATGGATTAATTTAAGATATAAGAACTAGATAGCAAGAAGCCTGAGCCATTAGGCCAAACAGGTTAAATAATACGAGCATCTTTGTATTATTATAAATATATTTAAGAATATATTTAATAATATTATATTATTGTAATATAACACCTCTTACATGCAGTGTCTTCTGAGGGCAGTCAAGGGTGACATATCCTCTAGGCTGGAGTTACAGACAGTTCTGAGTCTTCATGTGGCTGTGTGTTTATTTGGGTCTGAGTGGCTGTGGGTCTGAATGGGACAGGAGAAAACAACTACACACACACACACACACACACACACACACAATGAATACATAGAAAATTTCAACAGAGAAAGATCATGGAAGGATGATGTTCTTGCCATTAAATAGCTTTTTATTTAAACTGGGAGAATTAGAGAAAAAGAACAAATATGGTATAGTTCAGTTTATACTTCTAGATGTGTTCAAGCTATGCTTTAAAAAAGAATTAGAGGAAAATAGAGACAGACTTGGAGGAGAAGGCTTGCATCTGGGAATTTGTGGTGTGAAGAGCACACTGTATGTCCTTGGAGAAGTAAAACGACATTTGAACATTGCCCAAACCAAACGAACCCATCTAACCACATATCAATTCATTAAATCTGTCTTGAAAATCAACAACAATGAAAAAGCAAAGAGAATGCTATTATAAGGAATTAAAATGTGTGAATATCATTTAAACTTCTTTTTCTATAGACAAAGAGTGTGTTTAAATACAACTTCAAAAGCCAAGGATTAATAGTAAGCTATCAGGAAAATTTTTTAAAAATTGAAAATTGTCCCACACTATGATTTCCTAGAAAATATGGCTAAAATGTAAATAACTGAAGAAAAAAATTACAAAATGAGACTCAGATATTCAATGAAAGTCTCCAAAAATTCATCCTAATAAATATAGGCCTTATTAATCACTAATAAATGCAATTCTCTATGTAAGAATATATAATTCTGTACAGAAATCAGGAAATAAGCTCTTCCACAGTTTTTTGGATAAAACTGATTACATTTCCATTTTCTTCTGATTAAAAAATGCTCAGAGTCAACTTCCACTGATCTTTTACATTATGACTCAGAATTGAACGTGGATTTTTGAAATGTGATAAATTTTGGGACAGCTGAGTGTCTTTTCTGTAACACGAATCTTAAAAGGTCTTATAACAAAATACCTGGAGCCAGATATTGGGGTGAAAGCTGAATGATTAGAGAAACAGAACAAGTCAGCCACATTCTTACGTCTATGAAATCTTCAGCTCAAGAGAGCAAGTTTCTATTTCCTCATGCCTTATATACTTTTCTGTGTCCTGCCATATTACTTCCTGAGATTAAAGGCATGTGTCACCACTGCCTGGTTCTGTTTCTCTCACATAGCCCAGTGTGGCCTTGAACTCACAGAGATCCAGATGGATCGCTGCCTTCCCAGAGTTAGGATTAAAGGTGTGTGCCACCACTGCCTGACCTCTGTGTCTAATTTTGTGGATGGCTCTCTCCTCTGATCCCCAGGTAAGCTTTTTTAGGGTACACAATATATCACCACACTTTTTTGTGCTATTGTATCCTGTGTTTTATTAAGTTTGGCTAGTAGACTGTAGCTAGAGTTTTCCTGCCTGGCCCACAGTCGGGACAAATCTTTGTCACCCGCCAGTCCCACAGCTGCTCAGACCCAACCAAGTAAACACAGAGACTTATATTGCTTACAAACTGTATGGCCATGGCAGGCTTCTTGCTAACTGTTCTTATAGCTTAAATTAATCTATTTCCATAAATCTATACCTTGCCACGTGGTTTGTGGCTTACTGGCATCTTCACATGCGGCTTGTACTGGCGGCAGCTGGCTGTGACTCCTTCTGCCTTCCTGTTCTTTCTTTTCTCCTCTCTGTTAGTCCCGCCTATACTTTCTGCCTAGCCACTGGCCAATCAGTGTTTTATTTATTGACCAATCAGAGCAACACATTTGGCATACAGAACATCCCACAGCAGTAGACCTTTTTTTTTTTTAAAGATTAAATAAGTTGTGTGTGTATTTTTGAGAGAGAAAGAAAGGAAGCATGAAGCTGGGTAGGAAATGAGGGAGGATCTAGAAGGAGTTGTGGGTAGTTGCATGCATAAGGTCAACTGGAAGAATAAATGTCTGACCCTACCCAAAAACTAATAGGTATACACAGATATAGAAGTAACATATTGACTGATACAGAAATAGCTGTGTCTCCAAAGAGAGACAAGTGAGCGGCAGTGTTGACAGAATTGAACAAGGCACAGAGGATAACAGTATCAAGCAGGAATATGTTGCTTGTGCTGTCTTATTAACCCATTTTCCTTAGAATGCTATGAATTCATTTGTGCACACTGCAGCACATTTCTTGAAGACACTAGTTTGCTTAAAGTCACATGCATGCAATTCTTACACTAAGTGATTTCAAAGGGAACCCCACAGTACCTGTAAGCCTCTCTCAGCCCCCTGTTGCCTTGATCTGGGACAGAATACACCCAGACACTAAATTTTCAACACAAAGTAAATTGATTGCCATAGAGGGACAAGTGGGAAGGGGCTGTCTTTGGATCAGGCAAAGCCAGCAGCAGGTGTCTCTGCAGAAGTGAATCTTAAGGAGAAAAGGGAAAGTCTGTGTTAGGATGAGTTGGCAAGTCCTGACTGGACATGTTAGGTAGTATAGCCAAATAATGAATCTTGATTGCTGGACCTTGGTGTTTTGATAGTTGGACCTTCGTGATCATCCTCAGGAATGAGTCAGTTGCTAAATAAGGGAATAGACTGTGTGGACTAGCTTTAGGAATGTAATCTAATGGTTTAGCAAGGGAGAGGGAGGGGTGGGCAAGACCTGCAGGTACCATGTTTGGGCCTGTTAGAGAGACCTTCCTAGCTTCACTACCTTCCTAGCTCCCTCTTCTCCCTCATCTCTCACTTTCTTCTCTCCTTCCTTACTTCTCTTCCTTCTTCCCCCCTCGCTTTCTTTCTTTCTTCCCCCTGTGATAGTGTTTATGAAGTCTTCACTTACATGCCAGCTACTTTTTAGGGTGTCAAGATCAGTAGTGAATGAACAGTCCTGTTTTCTAACCCTAAGCATTTATAGAGCACAGGTAGATACAGACAACAGACAGAAGTCCTCCTAGAGTACCTATGGTCAACATTTGCCCAATATATCCTTGATGCATCAAGCATAAGCAAGCATAACCTCCATCTGAACAGAAGCCTGTGCAAGACTAGACCTGATTATTTCTCCCTCCTAATCCATGCTTGCCTATTTCTTTGTGCAGGAATTATACTCTTGCCTAAGAATGTTTTAAGAATGAAGAATCAAATGAAGAATCACTCGTCTTAATGTTTTAACCTTTTCTTTCAAGCACTAACATGAGCCTAGAATCGGTTATGTTTACCTTCTTAGGTGCTGCAGTAGCATGCCACCTCTCAAGGACAAGGCTACTTTATTCCTAGTTTGAAAAGTTGAATGGAGCTAATTTTCCCTGACTAAAAACAAACTGAAAAGCTAGGCTCTAAATGAAGTAACCACTGGGAATAAATCCTGTCCAAATATGTACCTTCTTCCTCTCGTGTAATGGCCTTCATTCAGTGTATTCTCTGGTTTAATTAGAAGCAAAAAGTACCTTCTGCCTTCTAAAAGCGCTCAAGGGCAACAAGGAACTAAGCTCTCTCTCCTGAATACTCCAAAGCCTTCAGTTCTTAATTACAGCCACTTGCCAGCAGTTATTAGTACAGTGTCAAATTCCAGCAAAAGGAGGCACCGAGACAGCACAGCAGGCTTCTTAGTGAGAAAGACCGTGGGGTGGAAGCCATTGGTCAGTTCCCACTGCAGGGGTGTTAAACAGCTAGGGAAATGATACAAAGCAAGCTGAAAACAGAAAAATGAATGTCTTCCATTGCCTCATGCTGAACTTGGGGCCAAGCATGCCTCTTTATTTACAAAAATTTAAGACCTCATAAAATGAGCACTGCTTAAGGCAAATTAATTGTGTTGAAAGTGAATCTACCAATATATTAATTAAGTATGCTCCTATTATTGGGCTGCATATATTTTATGTCCTCTGTAGGACAGAGGATGGGGACTGAAACCTTTCTGTATAAATAATTGAGAAGGATTGTTTTGTGTTCCACTGAGACTGAAATGTTTCCAAATATATATTAATGGTAACCCAGTCTCTAAAAATAAACTGGGTGTCTGTAACTTACAATTCTGGCTTCATTGAGAATTGGCTTTACATGTTTTTTCCATGCCCAGAAAAGAAAAAAAAAAGGTGTGGTTACCAGTGCAAGCACTTTTGAAGGTCTGTTTGATGGTTTTGTATGACCCATAAAGTGCCTAAGCATTACTCATGTATCGCTGGCTTCAGAGTAACCAAAATGATCATAGTGATTGTTTTTTAACTCCCTTCAGATGTTGGAAAATTACAAGTCTAGTGCTTCATAAAATAAAACATCGCTCTGCCTACGCACAGCACAGCTCCTGTCTTTATTTTAATGAATGGAATTCTTTAAAACTTTTGAATTGTGTGCACTTAGCTTCTCTAAGCAATGATTAGAAGTTACTCACTGATTATACAACTGTGCAAAAAATCAAAGTTGAGTTTCTTACATTTCGTGAGCTCCTACCAAAAGAAAACAGGCTTATTATTTTTACTTTTCTTTTATTGGCTCTCTATATTTTATTTAAACATGTATAGTGATGCTGTTTTGGTGGCTAGGGAGGGGAGAAAAAGCATATTTTCCCATTTTCCTTTTCTACATTTTATGTGCAGGAAGCTGTTGCTAAGGTGAGAAATAACTGGAGAATGAACAGTGAACGTGGCATGCATGTATTTTCTGGCCTGTAGTCAGCCCCCTTGAACACTGACCTTCTGACCTGGTGCTCTGCATGGAAAGCTATACGTGAAAATACTAAACCTTTAGTAAATTCTGAACATCTTTACCTGATCCCCAAAGGTTTACACTGAAGCCTTTGAGGAATTGACATGAAGGGGGTCCTGAGCCCACACCTGAGAAAGAATAGAAACAAGAGATGAGAAAAGATTGGAAGCCATTACTCTGTGTGCTGCTGATTATGAAAAGGACATTCTGGAGGAACTGAAATAAGAAGTCAGGACTTGCAACTCAAAGAACTAGGCTCATTCTGAGAGCCCTGGCTAGTGGAATTTGTACCAAAGCAAATGCATCCACCAAATAGTCCTACACTCAGAAGGCCATTCAAAGGATTTAGCTATCACTAAGTATTTTACAGGAAGCATCTATTTAAGCAAAAATAAGTTAAACCTAAAGGATTTTCTTTTTAGATTGTGAGTTGTGTGTATTCCTGTACAAACGATAGGTTTCATTATCTTGTTTTCTCCATCTGATTCATCACCCCATTAGCTTCTCTTACATCCTTTCCCTGTCTGTCACTGGTCTCTTCTTCTGTACAGAAGTCCACCCCCAACTTTCTTGTCTTATAGATCCTAAAGGAATTTTCACTATTGGACACCTACCCCTACAGAATTCCAGAGAAGCTGGATGTCAGACGCTAGACATAGGCAGGGATAAAGAAAGGCTGAGTACTAAAGAAACAAGTCAAAATTGCCAGGTGGTGGTGGTGCACGCCTTTAATCCCAGCACTCAGGAGGCAGAGGCAGATATATCTCTGTGAGTTTGAGGCCAGCCTGGGCTACCAAGTGAGTTCCAGGACAGGCTCCAAAGCTGTTGAGAAACCCTGTCTCAAAAAAAAAAACACAAAAAAAAAAAAAAAAAAAAACACAAATGTTATGATCCCAGCTGCAGGGTATCAGACATTCCCATATCCACCCCAGATCTTGCCTGCTGTCGCCACTGCTGCCAGCATGGATTCCGGAGCTATTTTTCTCTGCTCTATGCACTGGGAAATGCTTCCTTAACTCTGTCTTTGCATGCCTTATCCCAGCGCGACATGAGCAATATCAAGATTATAAGCCTTTATCCTATTATAAAACATGCAGAAGCAAAGATCTCTGATCTGTGGACGCTAAGAATAATGTGCGGCTCTTTACCCTGTTCCTTGGCCAGGAGAAGCCTATGGATGTGCTAAGTAGACAATGTCACCAATGACAACAGCCAGACACATTTTATTTGACTTTCCCATTTGGAGAGGAGCTACTTTTAAAAATAATTCGCAAAGTAAAGAGTCAAATAATATAACAGAGACGCTGCTTCCCAAGCCAGCACAGGTTTAACCGAACCCCACCCCCTAATCTGCACCAAACCTCTACTGAACTGCCTTTCTCCTTCCCTCCTTCCTTCAGCCTACAAATCAAAGGATGGGACCAAGTGGAGTTAAGGGTCCTTTTTGCTGTGACAGTCTCTAACTTGAACATGAGGGTGTTAGTGTATACAGGTTTCTCTTTCATCATTTCATAGTTCATCATTTCATGCTCAGATCTAGAAATAGAGAAGATTTCTAAAATTCACCTCAAAGATTAAAATATTCCGGTCAAAATCCAGAAAGCGGGGAATCCTGGGTGGAAACACAATTGGTGTAGCCATCAGATTTGTTAAGGACTTATCTGGAAAAGTCAAGTCAGTGTGCTTGCTCCTGCCTTTAATAGAGAAGGAGCACCCCAGTTACTGAGGCAGCCTTCTTTATTACTGAGTGAGGGCATCACATCAGGATCTCTACAGTATTGAGAGACCTGACTTCTGGACAGGAAGACATTGTATTAGGGTTTGGAGTAGTGTTCTAACAAGAATCCTCATCATCAGATCATATTTCCCTGACTTCATTTTTCCCAAATAGGAAAATTTTAAATGTGAACTTTGAATACACACTTAAGTTTCCTTTATGCCCAAGATATGTGTCACTATATTGATACTCAATTTGGTAGCATTGCATATATAGATGTGAGACCATGATAGAAAAGAAGTATGAATGGTAAGCAATATTTATGCTAATTTTTAAACTAAATAACTTTCAAGTAATATTTTATTTAAAATATGCTATTTTAGTGATCAAGAATGGGTAAAAGAATAAGAAATTAAGGAGAGTTATTTAAATAATATTTTATATTGTGCTTAATTAAAAATTCATTAACCATTTACAGACAGAAATGAAGCATTTATCAACCTAAACTCTACACAATTGAGGTTTGGTTGTAATATTTTACATACGTGTCCAGTTGTGGATAAAAGTTGTATTCCACTTTTTAACTTTTCTATTTATTTTTGGGCATTTAAACTCGATTAGCTATTTATTAGGTGTGGATATCTGTGGCTTCATCTTTTCTCATGAAAATCAATGTTTATTTAATATTTTTGAAGGATATAATTATCATCCTTGTTCAGGGTGGTCCTGGTACTTTCCAGACATAAAATAAAACCAGCTGAGAACTCAGGCAGTCTATGCAGGTTAAGGGTAAACAGAATTGTGGTTGTCTTAGAGTTGAAACTAGGGCAAGTCAGAGACTCATAATTATTATTGTGCAAAACATAAGGTCATGGGATCACTACCGAAATATATGAATCACTCCAAGGAGTGTCTTAGCATGAGCCTTTTAAATATCAATAAGGAAGAAAGAACAGATTCAGTCTCCCCTCCTCCAAACTAAGATCAGGAGAGTGAGTGAATGCTGGGGAGGCAGAGCTCATGTCTAGTATGTCTGAGGTCTAGCTCAACCACAGCTCCGTCAGAAGGAAGGAGAGAGGAGACAACAAAAACCAATTTTAAAAAACAGCTTGTCACGGTGACCCATGCCTAAAATTCTAACATTAAGGAGCCTGAGGTAGGAGGATTAATTTGAGGCTAGTCTAGTAAGTATTGGGCAAGCCAGGGCTACCTAGAAAATACTTCCTCAAAAATTCAAAAAAAGAAGATGAATAAATTTGACATTGGCAGAATTAATTCCTTAGCTTGTGCAAAATCAAGAAGCACACTAAGCTGAGATGAAGACTAAACTGCAGTGCTGCACTCATGGACGAGGCTGTATTTTACCAATTATATATTTAAATATCCCTTTGATTAAAAGAAGCATAAAATTCAACTTAAAAAGTTTTTGGTTAAATCATCAATTCATCTCCCGACGAGCTCAAAAGAATGTAAATAAAGAGTATTATCCTTCATTTTACAGACTAAAGTAATAATCCTCACTCAGTGACCTGCAGAAAGGTCAGTGTTTAGACTGCCTCGGCATCTGGGGTAAGTTTAGAAAAATGAGAAGGCCACATGAAAACAAAAAGAAAGAAAAAAAGTAATAAAACGAAAGGCAGAGCAGATGCTGATTGCTGGATGTCACTGACAACAGGAGGGAATCAAGACATGTGGCTTCAATGTTCTTTCCGCAGACAGAATCTCAGGAAAACAGACTCTGGAAGACCAGACCAGTTCTGCTGGACTGCAAGCCACCGCCTTCAACACTCAGCTGCGTTCCTTTGCCGAGAGAAACAGGAGGGCGGAGAGGAAAAAGACAGCTCAAATTTTGGGAGAAGAATCAGAAAACCGCCAGTGAAAGAAGTACCCCAGAACCCCCTGATCAGTAGACTTCAACACCAAGACCTAGATGGCTCTCTAGATAGTCCTTTTTTTTTTCCCTGTTCACAATACCTATAGTGAAGTTTAACTTATAAATTATATACGGTGAGAAATTAACATCATAGCTAATGTTAAAATTGCAAATGGTATAACACACTGTAATAAAAATTGTTTAAAATTTAGTAAGTGTTTATCCTTGGAATTTTCCATTTAACATGTTTAGCTCTTAGTTGGCCATGGGTAATTAAATCTAGAAGCAGAACCACAAGACTGCTGTACGGGGGCCACTCTGAGTTAGAGCCCATGCCTTGTGGTTACGAGTCACCACACCACATTTTTGTCTGCCCAGAAGAAAACCACCCAGTTTATGATCTAAGCATGAGCTATGAGGATAGTAAATATCCTCCTCAAAAAGAGGAGGCCCATTGCATAGAATCTCTGAGCAGAGAGGTTACAGACTGGGTTCCATATAGGCTCTGTTTATTCTCATTCTCAACAAACATGTTCTGTTTTCTATGATCTCTGTCAATTAGGAATATTTACAACCTAATTCTAATGCCGTTTCAGGAAGTATAAAAGGAAATGTCCAAAACAGATCTCTGAGACTGGGACTTATCATTATAGATTCTTAAAAAAAACATGTGTTCTTTTTTCTTTTCTTCTTAATTATGTGTATGTGTGTGTTTTGAGCGGGTAGGTGCTTGTCAGTACAGGAAACCTTGGAGACAGAGACACTAGATCCTCATGGAGCAGGAGTGACAGGGATTGGGAACCCCACTTAATGTGGGGACTGGGAACTCAGCTCAGACTGTCTGCTCAAGCAGCATTAACCTCTCAGCCATCTCTTCACCTCCTAGCATTATTTTGTTTTACATGTGCTACGTTGATGAATATCCATTCCCTGGTTTGGTTTTGTTTTCCTCTCCATAGTGTCCCAAATACTGAGAGTTAAGTCATGGCACTAGGATCTAATACAGTCAATGAGAATGGTAACACAGAGCCCCTTCTCAGGAGGATTTCACGGTTAACATAGGAAGATAGATGTGGGTGAGTGCTGAGAGACAGGTAAGTCTGGAAACTGATGTCCATGTCACCCAGGCAGGAGTCTGGATAGGAGTCTCGGCTGTCTTCTTCAGCGATGCATCATCATCCTGCCGGATTTTGGAGAAGTGGCGCCAACAAACCAGATCAGGAAATGAGGGCAATCCAGAGGACCCACAGGGCCTGCAAGCTGTTGCCTGAGAGGGAGAAGCAGAACTGTGCTTTGTGTTTTCAGTTCCTTGATAAGTGGTGGGTGCAGAGAAGCCTCAAGACCCGAATGACAGGAGGAGGAACCCAATCTGTTTAACAAACATAGCTGACTCTTGGCGGAATGAGGAGCAGACTGGAGGCTGCCCAGAGGCTTCTGCTTTAGTCCGGGTACAAGAAGTTGAAGATAAGGCTTTGGCAGAGCCAGGTGATGGAGGAACCTGGGGGAATCTGAAAAATAAAGAAGCCTTGTATTGGAAGTCTGAAGGGAATCGATGAAGTATATCTCTGTGACTACAGGTGTCCAAGGAGTAGTTCTATCCCCTCAAAGCCAGCAGTGTAAAGGGATAGTGGTGAATGCAAATCAGCACAGGTGTGTGACGTTGACAGTGACCTGCACAGTGTGTAAGTGATGCCAGTATTTGTTCTAGCTGTACTATGGTTTTGTACCACAAGACAAACAAATGCTAGAGAAAGTTTTACTTAATTATCAGCTGCCTTTTTTACTTTTAAAAGCAATAGTTGTATTCCTTAATAGCTTAACAATTTTTTTTTCTTCCTTGTCCATCAGGTTTATCGCTTGTTTCACAATGGCCATGTAATTAGAGTGATCGCATTTTATGCAGTTGATCTATCCCTGAAACTGTTGTATAACCAATGTTTACAAAACCCAAGGCTCAATTCAGTTGAGCAGAGCTGACATTTCCATTAAGCATCTACATTACTGTACAGGCACAAACACATTTTCCCATTCACTGTCTTTCTAGTTAATATCATTGTAAAATTGGCAAAAGAGATTTTTGAAGTGCTGGTACTTAAAACTCTGTGGTTGATATCCTAATAAAACTTATCTGAAGGTCAGAGAACAGAACAGCCACTAGATTTGACACAGAGGCCAGAAAATGGTGGCACACATGCCTTTAATCCTATCACTTGGGAGGCAGAGATCTGTCTGCATCTCTGTGAATTCAAGGCCACACTGGGAACAGAGCCAGGCATGGTGACACACACCTTTAATCCTAGCACTTGAGATCTCATGTCTTTGCTTGGGAATGATACAGGCCTTTAATCCCAGGAAGTGATGGCAGGAAGCAGAAAGGTATATAATGACCAGGAACTAGAGGTTTTGTAGGCATTTAGCAGCAGCTCAGCTGAGATCCATTCTGTTGAGGACTCAGAGGCTTCCAGCTTGAGGAAACAGAATCGGCTGAGAAGTTGGTGAGGTGAGATTAAGCTGTGACTTATTCTGTCTCTCTGGCCTTTCAGAATTCACCCCAATACCTGGCTGCCCCGAGTTTTTTATTCAATAAAACTGTTTAGAAATTTATGTTACAAAACTCAGATAAGTAAAATGTACATTTTCAGAGGTGTGTGTGTGTGTGTGTGTGTGTATGTGTGTGTGTGTGTGTGTGTGTGTGTGTGTAACTATATGTTTGAATTTTAAACTGCCTCTTGCCTTTGGGTTTTGCTTTTTATTTGCAAGGTTTATACTGTGTAGACAAGGGTAACCTACCCAGATACCACAGCATTCTACTGATTGATACCAACTTGAAGATACATTGGTCATGAGAAAAATCCAACTCCAAATGTGTTTGGCAAACCAAAACTCAAAGGGGTTATAAAATGCAATGGATATTGCTGAGTAACAAAGAAACTATGATTACTTTTGTGTCATTATAAATGACACAAAATAGTAAATGGGATTAAATTTTTCCAATTTATTGCTGTAGTTTTATCTCATTCCCTGTCTGAGAAATCTGAGAAACTTTGCATCTAAGTTGAAAATCCAGGTCATGTTACCAGCCCTGTGGAGACACCATCTATCTTCTTTATTTAAGAAGGGAACCCCAAGAGACCCCTTTCCACCTAAATTGTACGTGTGCTGGCAGTGTGAGTCTTGGCTTTAATATTTTCATCAACCAGCATTGGACACATTAAAAAATAAAAAATCAGATGCTGAATGAGTCAGGAGTGACAGACGCCCAGAGGCCATGCCCTCTGTGATGCCCAGCACTCTGACGGATAGCGCTATCTATTTTCCTTCCTTCATCCTTGTCCTGTGTCTTTCCACAGGAAGCAGGTCTGTAATCTGATAAACAAAGAGAATGTTCTTTCTTCTTCTAACCGAGCATTATTGCTGCAAGAGCACCTTGAGAGGCTACAGGCCCTTACTTCCTAAAGTTTCCTGCAGTCTCAGGACAGAAACACATGACTAGACTCCTATGGAGAGCTACCTCCTCCACACACATCACCACACAAAATGTGGAAAGTGGGCGGCAGGAAAGAACCTCAGAAACCTTTTTGTGAGATGGTTTATGGAATGGAGTATGATCACACATAAACCTAGACAGACATACAAACATGTCCTTGTTTACCCAGGTTAAAATTCTCAACCTTCTGAATTCTGCCATTCATTAGAAGACATTTCATTATTCATGGACCAGTTACAAAATATGCACGTATTTTTCCAGGAAATGTAAGTAGAAAATGACATACCCATAGAGTTAAATAAAACCCTATCTGTGTAGAAGACATTTGACTCATTCATAATAAATTGGTGCCTCCAGAAATATGACTCCTGTCAAGGTGCCAAAGCTGGCCAGCAGCTGCCCTATCTCCTATGTAAACTCCTACCTGGGGACACAATGGTAAACCTTTGAGTTCTTGGGTCCATTTGGGAAAGGTACATATTTGTACATATATATTTCCATAAGAGATTTTATTTTTCTGTTCATCTTTCTAACTTTATTGGAACAGCAGTTTTAATGTAAGAAAGATAAGTTCAAAGTTTTTTTTCCTTTTCTTTTTTTCTTTTTCTTTCTTTCTTTTTTTTTGGTTCTTCCCTTCTGTTTACAGTGAGTAGTTTGTAAGAAGAATGAACTCTCAAAACTTGTCGTTTGGGACATTCTGAGAAATACTTGAATTCATTTGCATGGTACAATTGGATTTTTAGTTTGAGAATGGGGCTCATTTTAATAGTCTAGACTGATCAGAAGCTAGTACCTAAAGATGGTTTTACAGCTTAACATTGTGGTAAGACTGTTCTTAAAGACCCCCCCAAATCCTTGATTTTCTTCCTATAAAATAGAAAGCTAAAACTTAAAATTTAATGATTGGGCCCTTAATTGTATATAACTAGTTCTTTGTTCAGGATCATAAGAAAAAAAATTAATGTAATTTGTTTTTGTGATTTACCAGCTAAAATTTTCCTACCAGTGTGATGTGGAGCAGCCTTTCCAATCACACTGTTTAACTCTACAGTGTACATGATGGCCTCGTAAACATGAGAGGTGTGCATTGTTAGTCTGATGTCATATTTCATGATAGTATCTGAAGGTCTAGCAGTCCTCAAGAGATACAGCCAGTGACTCTAACAACATGGAATTATTTTAAATCTAAGGAAAATAAGAAAGGTAAGGGCACAAGGGAGGAATCAAAAGTAGGACAGGAAATGGGAAAAATTGTGTAATTGTTTTAATTTATTTTTAATTATTAACGAACGAAAAAAGAAAACTAAGGCCGGGCAGTGGTGGCGCACACCTTTAATCCCAGCACTTGGGAGGCAGAGCCAGGCGGATCTCTGTGAGTTCGAGGCCGGCCTGGTCTACAGAGCGAGATCCAGGAAAGGTGCAAAGCTACACAGAGAAACCCTGTCTCGAAAAAAAAAAAAAAAGTTACTTCCTAAGAGAAAAGAAAACTAAGCAGAAAGTTAAGTTTATTGTGACCTAGATGTCAAAAACCCAGGCATGCAAAGTAAAGAGGCATTCAGTGTAAGTGACAACAGTTAATTACAAAAAGGTGTGGCCAATTTCATTTCCAGGAAGAAGAATATGAACTGTTCATGATCTAGGCTCTCTACTTCCCTCCATTACAAGGTACACTTAATACCCCACATATGTGGGACACTCTTATATAACCAGGCAACAAATCTCAAATGACTGGTTCTTGAAGGAAGATGCAGAGAGACATATTCTGTTACCGCCAGTTCAATAACCACAGCTACAGCACGTTGATCTAGGCATGCCCCATAGGATCCCTCAGGAAGCGATTGGATGTTTTCTTAAGTTCCACTACAATGGCAAGAAATGCAGACTATTCTCGAAAGAAATCATGATCTGAAAGAAATTTAATGTAACTGTGGGACTCATCTGTGGAATGGACACCAAATTTCACTAGCTGGACTTTGCTGATTTTTAGGAAATCAAACATAAAATTCACCACAGTTCTAAACAAGGTTCATGGTGATCATGGTCCTATTCCAATTGTTTGGGTGAGATATGCTAGCAGTGCTTTTCAGTTGCACTAACTGAAAATTCCCATGTCAGTATTAACTTATTTAAAAAATTCTATTTTTATTTAACAATGAGTCTAAAATTTGGCTTATCACCATGGAAATGCAATAAAAGTTTCTGGTACCATAATATTTTAGCTGATCACTTCATTAATTTTTATTTTCATCTCATCACTTCATATCTCCAGCGAGGGGCTGAAACTCCAAGAATACTCAGAAGCAAACCCGATGAAGGAAGCACAAGAGAGGGGAAATGTAGCAGGAATCTTCAAAGTTCTTATTACTAAAACAAACCCAGGGCCAGGTATTGGGGTGAATGCTGGAAGATCAGAGAGACAGAATAAGCCACAGCTAACCTCACCTGGCCAACTTCTCAGCTGGTCCTATTTTCTCAGACTGGAAGCTTCTGTGTCCTCATCCCAGTGGCTCTCAGCTGAACTGCTTCTCAAAACCTAAAAGCTTAACCAGCCAAAATGCTTCTAGTTCCTGATCTTTAAGACTTATATACCTTTCTGCTTTCTGCCTCACTCACTGGGATTAAAGGCTCACTTTCTGGGATTAAAGGCGTGTGTCATCATGCCTGGCTGTTTTCAGTGTGGCCATGAACTCACAGAGATCCAGAGGGATTTCTCCCTCTGGAATGCTAGGATTAAAGGCATGAGTGCCACCATTTTCTAGCCTTTGTATCTAGTGGCTGTTCTGTCTCTGACCCCAGATAAGTTTGTTAGGGTACACAATATTTTGGGGAACACAATACCACCACAGGGAAACGAAATGCCCCTACTCTCATGCTTCTCCTTAATAAGCAATAGCCAAACAAATGAGGTAAGGTGAGAATAAGGCAAATCCCTGCATAATAGGGGTTTGCTTTTTGAGATCAAAATGAATCGTCCTTTTTCTTTGTAGGATAGAAGAGTCTAAAAGAACTGCTCATGCAAACTTTCCTTTAGCTCCCTCAATCTGAGATTAGAGCCAATGCCCCTTGTTGATATTTACATGCTGTTATTTAAGCATAGTTTCTATAGTTATAATACATTATGTTTTCAAATCATTATTTTTCCACTTATTTATTTATTTTTCTATTATCAGCTTGATACAATATAAATTCTTATCCTAATTATGAAATGTTTCATTGAGGCTTGCCCAGCTATTGAGTAAAACCAAAACTTATTATAAGCCACAGTCATCCTAGGGTCCCCCCTGCTATATAGCCTCCCTGGTTCTGTGGGTTGCAGTCTGATTGTTCTTTGCTTTATATCTAGAATCCACTTATGAGTGAATACATACCATGTTTGTCCTTCTGGATTTGGGTTACCTCACTCAGGATGATTTTTTTTTTCTAGTTCCATCCATTTGCCTGCAAATTTCATGCTCTCATTGTTTTTTCTGCTGAGTAGTATTCCATTGTGTATATGTACCACATTTTCTTAATCCATTCTTCAGTTGATGAGCATCTAGGTTGTTTCCAGGTTCTGGCTATTACAAATAGTGCTGCTATGAACATAGCTGAGCATGTATCTTTGTGGTATGATTGAGGATTTCTTGGGTATATGCCCAAGAGTGGTATGGCTGCGTCTTGAGGTAGATCGATTCCCAATTTTCTGAGAAACCGCCATACTGTCATATGTCATAATATTTTATATTAAATAGCAATGTATGGGCCGGGTGGTGGTGGCGGCGGCGCACGCCTTTAATCAGAATCGGAGGCAGAGCAGCGGATCTCTGTGAGTTCAGCAGCTGGCTACAAGTGAGTTCAGAAAGGCGCAAAGCTACACAAGAGAAACTGTCTCGAAAAAAAAAAAAAAAAAAAAATAGCAATGTATGTAAGAAAAATTTCACAAAGATAATATAGGGTTAGTAAAAGTATGAAAACAGGAGTACAGGTTGTATAATTTGATTTACACACAGTTTTAAGGCAGACAAAATTCTTTGGATCACTGATTAATGACTGGAAGGAAATATAAGAATACTTTTAAGATGTGGTATTTATTTCTGTTTAAAATACAAATTGTGATTACTTTGTGAAAGCTTATTAAATTATTCCCTATTGTCTTTGCACTTTTATACACACACTCATGAATACATTATACAGCATATTGCATGCTCTTAATTTGGTTCAGTATAATCTGTTACAAACCAACATAAATAGAATAATAATACAAAATTTGAATTACTGAGGCTAAGTCCTGCTACAGAGTGGAGCATGGGTAGCAATTAGATAAAAAGGTTTTCAAAAACATTCATATATCCACTGTCATACAGCTGGATCTCTCAGAATGAAGCTGGATGCATTTCAATTGATTGTGCATGGGGATTTATTTGGGAGAAAGAAAACTAAATTGGTAAGTACACATGCACACACACACACATTTATTGGTGTCTGTATATAAGTTTCTAAAGTTCTAAATACTTCTAATTTCTAAACTATTAAGGGAAATCTTGATCCAGCTTATACTATTTAGATATTAACTCCAAGGGGTCTGTGACATATTTCCCTATGTAAATTTCTATGTGGTAGTAGAATTCTCTAAAGAAGAAATTGTGGATTTTTGCCATATTATTAAATGCCAAGAGTGACTTTTCTGTGAACACTGTAACAATTGTATTACACAGGAAAACACCATTACTTCTGTATCTACTGCAAAAGAGTCATAAGGTATATTTATGACTCACATAGAAAGAGACTAGCATTCAAGAGCTCTTGCCAGTGTTCAAATACATCCATTTTCTAACTTGCTATTTCCTTGCATGAAACAGTGCTGAATTTAACCCTTCAGATCAATGCACCTATTCATAGATGTATGAACTAGGCAGCAAAGTGTTTCATATGACACAGTAAAAGAAACTCTCTTCTAAAGCTCTGGGCTTAGTTCAAGGAATAGTCACTGAATCTTGCATGAATTAGCTATCTGAGGAGGAAAACTTAAAGCTACATTTCTAGTTTTAAAAGACAGAAAAGCTGGGAATCACAGGGAAGGAGAAAATCCTGGCATTTGAAATACATTGAGTTGAAGAATTTTCTGTCAAAGGTAATGTAGTAGAAATAAGTGAGATTACAATTCATTCTTGTGGATTTCCTCTGCTCAATACTCTTGTTTAATTGAGTGGACAGGCGTCTTTCTTCTCATATTCCAGATTTGACTTTGGCAACTACAACACCCTACAAATAAAGCAATAATGCTCTGAACTTTTTGGATTTAAAAACTTACTATTGAAGTGTGGATAGTATGTTCTAGAAGGAAGGACCAGTTTTGTGGAAGCATTTTCTTGACTTTATCCCAAATGATGATTCATTTACAGCTTGTGAACCCACACAGAGAGTGTGGCAGAATGAAAGAAATGCTTCTAAAACATAAATCTATGACATAAGTCCAGCAGGAGCAGATATATACCATACAGTGGTATATTCTACATCTAGCAGTTGGAAAACATTATACACTACCACAATTTAGTGGTGCCTCTTTAATTACATATTCCTAAACAAAACACGACAGTATAATTATACTTGGTATTTTAAAAGTTCAAGAGTTAGAGACTGGAATGTATTATTGAGAAAAATGATAACCAAATAAACCCCTATCTTCACACAGCTTTTGGGGCAAGCATAGTAATCCAGGTTTAGGATTTCATAGGAAGGTGTTTCATTGTGCAATTCTGTTGTTTTATTGAAATCTACAGAGAAGAGTATATAAATATATTTGTCAACTTAAAAGATTTTAATGGCACTTTGATGTGTCAGCTATCTACTGTGAAGATACGAAATAGAAACTGAACAGGTTTTTCTGAGGCCCTTGCACCCCCACCTACCCCCATTTGTTTGACTTCTAATATTTCACCAGCAAGTTTCATCATTCCAACTTTTGTTTTTTTTAGGGTCGACTTTTTTTCTTTTTTATTATTAAGAAATTTTCTATTCATTTTACATACCAACCACAGATTCCCCTCTCCTTCCTCCTCCTGCCCCCCAACTCATCCCCCATTCCCACCTTCTCCATGGCAAGTTCTCCCATGGGGAGTCAGCAGAGCCTGGTACATTCAGTTGAGGCAGGTCCAAGCCCCTCCTCTCTGCACCAAGGCTGTGCAAGGTGTCCCATCATAGGCACTGGGCTCCAAAAAGCTGGCTCATGCACCGGGGAGATTTCCCGATCCCACTGCCTGGGCGCCCTCTAAACACTTCAAACTAAACAACTGCCTTACCTATCCAGAGGCCTAGTCCAGTAGCATGGGAGCTCCACAGCGATTGGTCCACAGTTCATGCATTTCCATTAGTTTGCCTGGCAGTCTTTGCACATTTTCCCATCATGATCTCGATGTCCCTTGCTCATAGAATCTCTCCTCTCTCTCATTAGTTCATAGAACCTTCATCCAGTGACTGATGGAAGCAGATGCAGAAATCCACAGCTGAGCACCAGGCCGAACATCATTCCAACTTTTACAGTGGTTATCTCATTTTTCTTGTGGTTTGAATGAAATTATTACTTACAGATATAGCTTTCCTATTTTTAAGAATCATGAATTTATACTCTGTATAACATTTTTGTTTGTTTTTATTATTTCCTTCAGTATAAGATTTAGAAGCATCATTGTCTGAAGTTTGCATGCTGCTGTTTTTTACTGTGTCTCTGATCAACAGCCTTTCCATTTTAACATTACACACAGCATATTTCTAATTTTACCATTGGTGGACATCTGAGTTACTTATGAAATTTATTGATAATGTTCATAAACATTAACTCCAGGAATGGCAGCCTTGAGTCCAATTTTATGTACCTAGTCAACTGTCCCATTGTACTGACTAATTTTATGTCCACTTGACATAAGCCAGAGTAATTTGAGAAGAAGAAGGAAACCTCAACTAAGAAATCACAGTGTCCTGTGCTACATTTCCTTGATTAATAATTAATGTGGAAGGACTCGTCTCATGGAGTGTTGGTGTCAATCCTGGGCTAATGGTCCTGGCTTCTATATAAGAAAACAAGCTGGGCAAGCCATGGGAGAGCAAGACAATGAGCTGTTGTGACCTCTTCATCAGTTCCTGCTGTGAGTTCTATCCTGACTTCCCTCAGTGAAGGACTGTTACCTGGAAGTGTAAACAAATAAACCCTCTCCTTCACAACTTGCTTATGATCCTGGTATTTATCATAGCGATAGACCCTAATTAGGCACTCATGGGAGGCCAGTCTGATTCTGACGCGTTTGGACAAAGTTGTACTTCACAGCACAGGGCACCCACCAGAAGACCCTTGTGAGGTTAGGTTTTGTAAGCTTGACACAAACTAGACCTACCTGAGAAGAGAGAACTTCCAATGAGGAAATGCTTCCAGAAGATTGCCCATAGACAAGTCCATGGGGCGTTCTCGATTAATGTTGGAGACCACTGTGGGTGTGCTGCTGCGCATGGGCAGGTGGACAGAGGTGGGAGAAGGAAGCAGCTGAGCAAGCCATGGAGAGCAAGCCAGTAGGCAGCATTCCTTTAGGGTCACTCTTTCAGTTCCTGCTTCCAGGTTCCTACCCTGGCTTTCTTTGGTTAGAACTGTAAGTCCAACAAGCACTTTCCTCCTCAACTTGCTTTTGGTCATTTGTTGTTGTTGATGATTCTTTTGCTTGTTTTCATAGCCATAGAAAAACCAAACTCAGAGGGTCCTGTGGCTTCCTGTGTATGCCGACCTGTGACACATCAGATTTTAATCTTCTGCCTAAGAAGGCATTGCTGTCACTGCAGGCTCTTAATTTGCAATTTTATTGCCATAAAGTTGAGTACCTTTCCATGTTTGCTGGTTAATCTGCAATTTGATGATGCAACCCCCGCCTTATTCCCCCCAAATTTCTATTGCTTGTTTTGTGTTTCTTAACAACTTGTATAAGAAATCCATGTGATCAGGACAATAGTGTCTTTTGTTATATGTAGTAAAATGCTCTCTGAGGATTTTGTTTTGTTTTGTTTTTTACATTTTTCCTGTTATTTTGCTAAATATGAGATTTTAATAAATTTATTAACTTATTCTGTGGGGCTTCTTACACATTTCATATTCTGTTTCAATTTTCTGTTATTTTGCTAAATATGAGATTTTATATTTATTATTATTCTTGGCTTCTTACACATTTCATATTCTGTTTCAATTTATTTTTTAAAATTTTATTTAAAATCATATTAACTCAGGTTCTTTAAGATATTCCAAGAATTTTCATTTAAAAAAATTTTATTTGTACCTTTCACATTTAAGCCTTTAGTGTGTTTGAAACTTTTAAAACAGTGGTTCTCAACCTTCCTGATGTTGTGACCTCTTAATACAATTCCTCATGTTATGGTCATCCCCAACCATATCATTGCTACTTCATAACTGTGATTTTGCTACTGTTGTGGACTGTACTATAAACATCTGATATGTGGCTCCTGTGAAAGGGTCTCTGATTCCAAAGGGGTCATGATCCACGGGTTGAGAGCCACAATTTTAAAATATGTGCTAGTACTTTGGGGTTATTTTGTTTGTTTGTTTTTATTTTCATCTTCTTTTCTTCTTCTACATAGAATTTCTATATGTGGTAGCATCCCAGTAAAATGTCAAAATTGCGCATTTGTCTGGAACTCTTTCTGTGTTTTCTGCTTAGTTGCTCTGGCCTATTGATTTGTCCCATTAACTTGCCATACTCCCAGACTATAACTGGGATTACTATCTGGTGGGGAATCTTCTAATTTGCATTTTTCCTTTGAAATATTCTTCACTACTCTTGGCCATAAAATAAAATGTGTGTTTTTCCTATTAAATTCAGCAGAGAAACATTAGGATTATGAATGAGAGGAGACAGGTTCCTCTGCTGTGCCAAAAATACCCAAGAAAACAATTTAAAAAGACAAACAATTTGTTTAGGCTTCAACTCATGGTAGACATGTTACATTACTTTGGAACTGAGGCGAGGCAGAAGAGGGCGCAGTGGGAGAGAATGTCTCACCTCATGTTGGGCCAAGAAACAGAGAAAGTAAGGAAAGAGGGTCAAAAGCAAGAAGTACTCGTCAGTGCAGAGGACTAGAGAACCCCTTCCTCCTAGTTCCCATCAGTCCCCAGTAATGTCAATGAATTATGAATTAGTAAAAGGACCAACTTTTTGATTAGCTAAGGGATTTCATAGCATGGTTATGTCCCAAATTCTCTACCACTTGACTGTTCCATCATGGACCAAGCCTACAACTCATGAGCCCTCAGGAGACATTATAAATCTAGGCTACAACATGCTTGCTGGTTTGTGTTGTTACTACCTTCAGAAGCACCCCCATCTCCCCTATCAGGAGTCTTGAACTCTAAGGTACTGTATTTTTACTTAAGAGTTTCTTGAAGCAATTTTTCTAAGGTTTACTAACTAACATATAAATATCTGACACTTTTTTCACTTTTTTCTTTTCTCTTTTTTTTTTTTTTTGCTTAGGCTTACCCAAGATACTGCAAGCTCTATGTCATTGTAAATGTATTTTTAAATTGTCACACAATTAATGAATTCCATTATGCATTTTCAGACATTCTCTGTTGATCCTCCTCCTCTGTTCTGCTCCTCTTTCTGCCCCCACCACACACGTTTCAACCTTCTTCCTCCCAGAGTCTTCTTTCCCCTTCCATATCACATTGATTCTATCATATTCCTCATCCTGTGTCTTCAAAGCCTCTCCTTCCCCATTCCTGTTCTAGATTCTCTTCCTATGCTCACTCCCACATAAATACACTTATATAAAAAGTGGAGACAGAATATGACATGGGAGAACATGTGGCATCTCTCTTTTTGAATTTGGAATATTTCAGTTGATATAATGATTTCCAGATGGATCCATGCTCTTACAAATTTTTAAATTTTTATTTTCCTTTACTTTGAAATGAATGTACTAATTTTTCGTTATTCAGCCCCACATTGGGTAAACATCTAGTGTAATTCTATTTCCCTGCTATTATGAATAAGGAACTGCAAACATAGATATGCTGGTAAAATAAAGGGTCCTTTGCATATATGCCCATTACTACTATAGCTGGGCCATATGGTAATTCTATTTTTCAACTTTTGAGAAGCTTCTAGACTGATTTCCAAAGGAGCTGTGCCAATTTATTCACCCACCAGCAGTCATATTTAAGTGTTTGTCTTCCAACATTATTACTAATATTTGATGTCATTTCTTTGCTTGATGATTGTAGGATACAAAGGGCCAGTGAAATAAAACCCTGGCCCTGAGACCAGAGCCAAAGAAACACACCCTGTCCCTAACCAGTTCAGGAATTGAAATCCAATCAATCCCTGAACACCAAATCCAACCAATCTCTGAGCTAGTCTCAAGTTCAAGAACTGAAATCCTACTAATCCCCATCCTGAAAATCTCCACCTTGGAAAGCTCCACCCCTAAAAATCCAATATAAGCCCTGTTCCTGTTCAGTTTGGGGCTGCCATTTTCCCACCCTGGCAGAAGCAGCCATTCTCCTGGATTCCTCCCTCCCAATAAATCACTTGAGGGAGGTTTGCGGCAATGACTTTATTTCGCTAGAGTGAGCAGAGCAGAACTGTAAAGACTCTCCCTGTAGTGGATAAGAACTGTTACATTTCTGTGGTGAAACTCCCTTAGCAGAGCAGAGAAGAGCTGTAATAGCCTTCACTGGAGTGGAGCAGGAGCAGAGTAGAGCTGTAACGGTTTGGCTAGGCAAACTTTCCCTTACTAGAGCAGAATTGTTACACTCCAGGACTAGAGCAGAATTGTTACACTCCAGGGAAAGCAGAGCAGAGCTGTTACACTCCCCCCCCCACTCCCCCACCCACCCACCGCCCCCTCCCCGTGACAACCTCACTGGGGAAACCCTCTGCTCTTTGTTACAGTTGCATTAGAGAAACCTTTCTCAGAACAAGGAAAAGCTCTTCACCAGAGTAGAGCTGTAACACTTTTGTTGGGCTACCTTTCCCTTCCCAGCTTTAGGTAATCCTTGGCTTCCAACTGCTGGGATATCTTTCCCTTCAGAGCTGTAACATCTTCAGGTATTCCTTAGCTTCCGACTACCAAGATACCTTTCCCTTCAGAGAGTTAAAACTTAAACAATGATAGCTGTTCTGACTGGGATAAGATTGGATATGAAAGTAGTTTTATTTTGCATATTCTTGATGGTTAAGTTTGAATAGTTTTAAGACTATTTTTAGTTGTAGTGGCTAGTGTTAGTTGACTCAATGTAAAATCACTTGGGAAGTAAGTCTCAATGAGGGATTGTCTAGATTAGGCTGGCTAGTGGGCATGTCTTTATAATATAATATAATATGATATTATATGATATGATAAATATAATATAATAAATATGATATGATATGGTATGGTATAATATAATATAATATAATATATAGTGGGTATTATCTTTATTATATTAATTGAAATGGGAAGATTCACCCACTGTGTATGAAAACATATTCAGACAGGGGATCCTGGAGAATATAAGAATGGTGGAAGTGAGCTGAACTCTCTCCTGCACATGTTCACTGCTCTCTGATCCTGAGTATTGATGTGGTTATACCAGTTTCCTCCAACTCCTTTCATACTGGCTTTACTGCTGTGATGGACTCTAAAATGAAACTCTGAGCCAAAGAAACTCTTTCTCCCCTAAGTTGATTTGGTCAGAGAATTTTTCATAAAAGAATTATAAACTAAAATATGGAGCACTTATATTTCTTTTTCTTTTTTTTTTTTAGAGCTGTCTGTAGTGGGTAGCTGTTTGAGCCATGCCCTGAAGTATCACCCCTAGTGAGGCAGCTGTAGCTGTTACATCTGCCTATTACCTTAAGATATCTGCCCCTGAGGCAAGGCAGCTGGGGACCCTTAAGAAGACCTGGGATGCATACTTGGTTCTCTTTTGGCTACCTTGTGGTTTGGATGCTGAGATCTTGTACCAAGCTGTTCAGTATGGGACATAGCTCAGCTTTCCCAGATAAATCTCCCATGGTTGTGAGTTAACCCCCAAATAAATTCCTTTGAGCATTAAGCTGATTTCATGGGTTGCTAGTGACTGAATCACATTAGTGGTCTGTTTAATTCTTTGACTCATTGACAGTGGTGTGTGTGTGTGTGTGTGTGTGTGTGTGTGTGTGTGTGTGTGTGTTAGGATTTCTATTGCTGTGAAGAGACACTATGACCACAGCAACTCTTATAAAGGGAAAACATTTAATTGGGGTAGCTTACATTTTCAAAGGTTTAGTCCATTATCATCATAGCGTGGCATGGTAGTGTGCAGGCAGGCAGGTATGGTGCTGGAGAAGGAACTGAAAGTTCTACATCTTGACCCACAGGAAATAGGAAGTGGTCTTAGTGGCACACCAAACAAAGCCTGAGCAAAGGAGACCACAAAGCCCACCTCCACAGTGACACACTTCCTCCAACAAGGTCACATCTACTAATAATGCCACTCCCTATGAGCTCATGGAGGTCAATTACATTCAAACTACCACATTTCACTCCTTGGCTCCCATAAGAGTGTAACAATATCATAATGTAAAATACATTTAGTCCAACTTCAAAAGTCCCCATAGTCCATCACAGTCTCAACAATGTTTAAAAACCCAAAATTCAAAGTCTCTTCTGAGATTCATGCAATCTCTTAACTACAATCCCCTATAAAATCAAAATTAAAAAAACAACAACAGATTACATACTTCCAACATATAATGGCACAGGATATTCATTACAATTCTAAAATGTAGGGAAGAGAGCATAGTGAGAAAATACTGGACCAAAGCAAGACTGAAAACCAGATGGGCATACTCAAAACTCTGCATCTCCATGTCTGATGTCAAAATATTCATAAGATCTCCAACTCCTTTCAGCTATGTTGATTGCAACATATTTCTTTCTCTTGGAATGGTTCCACTTCCTGTTAGCAGCTTTCTTTGGCAGGTATCCCACAGTTCTAGCATCTCCAACATCTTGGGGGCACCAAAGGAATCCAGACTTCAATTTCACAGCTTCAAGCAATGGCCTCCCTAGGCCGACACATGCCTAGCCTCAGTGTATTCCCTTAGTCTCAGAGGCAAATTACATAACCCCTTTCTTCTATCCTTAAAGCCAGAACCATGTGGCTGAAGCTGCCAAGTTCTTTTGTTTACTGGTGCTGGAACTTGGCCCCCTCATTCAATTACATCTTCATCATCTTTCTGTTTTCTATGGTTAACCTTACTGCCTAGGCTTGGCTGCTCTGGAACTTGCTCTGTAGACCAGGCTGGCCTCAAACTCAGAGATCCATCATCCTCTGCCTCTGGAGTTATAGGATTAAAGGCATGCACCACCTTACCTGACTCTAAGTTTTTCATTAATTTCTTTTTATAAATTGGAAACTTAGCTGGGTGTAATCTTGCCCTGGGGTTACCATTCCCTTTATTCCATTTCTTAATCTTTTAATCCTTCGAATATAGAACCCAGCTCCAATCTACTTTCTGGTGCTCCTTTTCTCCTCAAATTGTACATTCTGCATTTTTCCTTATTCAGCTTGCTCCTTTTCATTATAAATCTTCCTTAGAGTTACCATTAATAACCACATGACAGAGTCATAGCAAGCTGTTTTAAGATTTCCTCTGCCAACAGAATTAATCCAAAATTCTTTACTTCAGCCTCAGGCAGACTCTTTGGATAAGGACAAAAGGCAGCCACATTCTTCACCAAAATATCACAAGAATGATTTCTAGGCAGCATACTAAAATTTTTCTCCTCTGAAACCTCTTGAGCTTGACCTCCATAGTTCATCACATCACACTCAGCACCACTGTCTTCCATGCACCTATTAGTATGGCCCATTAAGCAGCACTTAAAGTGTTCAACTGCTTTTCTAATCCACAGTGCCAAAGTCAATATTCCTTTGAACAAAAGCATGATCATGCCTACCCCAGTCCCTGGTATTAACTTCTGTCTTAGTTAGGGTTTCTATTGCTGTAGAGAGACACCATGACCATGGCAAACTCTTATAAGGGAAAAATATTTAGTTGGTGTGGTTTACATTATCAGAGGTTTAGTTCATTGTCATCATGGTATGACATGGTGGTGTGTAGGCAGATGTAGTGCTGGAGAAGGAGGTGAGAGTTCTACATCTTAACCTGCAGACAATAGGAAGTGACCTGAGTGTCATATTGAGCAAAAATTGAGCAAAGGAGATCTCAAAGCCCACCCCCACAATGACTCACTTCTTCCAACAAGGTCACACCTACTAATAATGCCATTCCCTATGAGTTTATGGGTACCAATTACATTCAAACTACCAGTGTGTGTGTGTGTGTGTGTGTGTGTGTGTGTGTGTGTGTGTGTGTGTGTGTAATGCCCCTCTGGCTAATACATAGCTGGCAAAGATTATTTCCCATTCTATGGGTTCATTCTACCAGTAGTTTTCTATGCTGTGCAAAAGCTTTCTACTCTATATTTGTCAATGTTTGGAGTTATTTCTTGTGCTATCAGAGTCTCAGAGTCTTATTCAGAAAGTTCTCACCTATTGCCTATTTATTCAAATGTTTACCATATATTTTTCTCTAGTATTTTCAGCATCTCATATTTTAAATTAAGGTCTTTGACCCATTTGAGTTAATTTTTTAAAAGATAAGAGTTATATACCTAATTTAATTCTTCTGAAAGTGACTATCTAGTTTTACAAGAACAATCTGTTGAAAAGACTGTCTTTTTCCTGAGTATGTTTTTGATACTCTGGTAAAAAAAAACAATTAGGTGTTAATAACAATGTGAGGGTTTTTTTTCTGTGTCCTCTATTCTGTCCCATTGGTATAAAAGTTCATTTTTGTGTTATTATTGTACTATCTTTGTCACTATGGCTCAGTACTATAGTTTAAAGTCAGATGCTATGATTCTTTCTGCATTGCTCTTTCTGCTTATAATTCCTTTGGCTGTCTGTGGTCTTTTTTATTTCCACATGAATTTTCAAATTATTGTTTTTTAGTTCTGTAAAGAATGGCATTGGAATTTTGATGAGGTAAATATGGCATTTTGATGAACGAAATATGGTAAGTACCAATGACAATAAATCTACTGAAAGTTGTAAAAAGGTTTGTTGCCATTTTGTTACCAGTGTGATTAGTTTCTGTGTAATTTGCTACGAAATTGCTGATTTCTTCCTTATCTAAAAGAAACAAATTTAACTATTAGGGCAATGTGTCTAAAAGAACACACAAATCAGAATTATAATTTATTTACTTGATCTAATTTAAATGCAAGTTTAATAGCAATATGTAACTGCTGTGAGAGTACAGAGCATCAAAGCCAGACGTTTCAGAGATTTCTTTTATGATAGAAAAAAAAGTGTCAATTATTTTTAATGTTCCACCTTTTTCAGATGTTTGATATTTAAAAATACATCTTGTACCCAGTTGAAGTGCAAATTAAATAATGAATTTAGCTTAATTGGTTTTCATTTTTTTTTAATTTTCAAAGAAGCAAATAAGAAACTTAAGTTCAAAACATCAGCCTAGCATTCTCAGTTGTCCCATAAAACAGCTTGGTTAATTTATTGAGATGCTCTGCCTAAGTCAGAAAATGTTTTACTGATGTTATCTGGTTCAGCTGCATATCATGGGAAGTAATTCTTGTGTGAGGCCAGGTCTCTACTTTCTTTATGGTGAAACTTTTAAAAATATGTTCCTCTAAATTTTTTCATGCAAAGTACTTTATTGTTATGAATAGTCACCCAATTGTGTAGTTCACACCAGAATGTTTTGTTCCTAACTATAGTGGCTCATCTGAGATGTCAACTTGAAGTCACCTGAAATCAACTAAACACAGGCTGCTGGGTCTGCCTGTGAAAGATTTCCTAGGTAAGCAGAAAGATTTGTCCTAAATGTGGGGTGGCACATTCTGCTGATAACTTAGATAAAAGGGCACAGAAGAAGCAATCTTTTTACCTGTTTGTACTTACTCTACCTATACAGTTCATCTGTCCTGTTACTGGGGCATTCTCCACTGATGTTAGAACCAATTTCTTTGGAAATCCAATGTAGACTGAAGACCAGCTCCTCTCCAGGAATCCTGTAGGCTTTCAGGCCCAAAGTGGTATGTCTTAGACATCTGGCCTCACAAACTGAGCAATTCCTGGATTCTTGGCCTCTCAATTTAAGACAAACATTGTTGGGTTGTGTGGACCAAACCCCATTAGTCATTCTAAAACACACACACACACACACACACACACACACACACACACACACACAGACAAAGAGAGAAAGAGAGAGACAGACAGACAGACACATAGACATACACACACACACACACACACACACACATATATATATATATATATATATATATATATACACACACACACATTTTGTAATTTCTGTTCCTTTAGAAAAACCTGACAACTATATTAAATTAAACTATATTCAATTTTAATTTAGTATCCATTGATCAACCTCCATTTACTCAACTCTCCCAGACCTTGGTAACAGCTGTTTTACTCTTAACTTCTGTGAGACCAACATTTTTAGATACTAAGAATGAAATAATAAAGAAGTCTTTCTATGCCCAACTTATTTCATTTAACTTAAGTAGTTCTAGTTCCATCACGTTGTATTTTGTTTGAAATTCTAATAGGACATTCATTTGAGTGACAAGTAGCAGTTCACTGTGTGCTACATTTCCTCTGTTCATTCAGGATGCTTCAGGAACTTCAACTTCACGGCTGTGAATAATACTAGCATAAGAAAACAGATGTCTTCTCTACATACCAATTTCAATACTTTTGCATACATGCACAATAGTGATTGCTTGGTCACATAGCATTTCTATTTTTACTTTTTTGAGCAGCCTCCATATTGTTTTTTCATAGTGGCTGCAATAACACTTCTTCCAAGGCTGTATGAATCCTCTTTCTCTACATTCTCACCAGCACTTAATATCTTTCATTTTAGTAATAGCTGTTCTTTATAAACTACCGTTATTCCTTTGTCCATCAAATAGTGCCAACTGTTGCCAATGCTGCTGTGTTGCATTTAATCTACAAAGACCACTGTAATTCTGGTATAGGACCAAACTAAGGCCCACAGTTCTATAGAATTATTTATCACTGGGGTGGTTCCATGGCCTAAGGAGGCTTCCACCAACCACAAGAGATGGTGGCTGGACTAGAAGTCTGATAAAGTAAAGCCACATGTCTTTTTCTGACACTGGGTTTATTCCAAACGTTCCATCTCCAGGTAGCCTGGGAGCAAGAGCCATTAAGGATCTTCCCAGTGGTAATTTTCACCAACTCAGTGCTGAGTTTCAGGACAAAGTCTTGGGTACTATCTTGGTCTAATGCAGTGAATGAGAATTGTACCATATTGCTAGCGTGGTATTAGTATAGACAGCACTTTGTTGCCCTTGGCTAATTTTAAGCTGAGTCAGTCAAGGGCCTTCATAATCTCAGATGCACTCAAGCCCAGAGCTGACATTAATATGAGCCAAAATACAACTCCATCCCTCTGCGAGATGGAGTTGCAGGGTGGAACAGGTAGTCCTTATATCTTACCTGTGAATGCTGGGGTGGCAATAGTGAAACTGCTCAAGATTTAGAATATGGGTATCAGAAACCTTGTGTTGGCCACCAAGTCTCACCTTAAACTGTACCCCACTTAAGTCACAACTTCTAGGACCTGAATAATATCAGAAAGAAATGGGTGCAACGTAAGTTTATTCAGAGGCTGGACATAATGCTAGACAAATTTTAATCTGTCTCACTGACAGTAAGTCCCCTCTTGACACTAAGGTCTGTCTAGCTGTGGTTTGTAGCCTATGCCATGGCCTTTAGTTTTTTCCTGGGTAGCTTGCATGGTACTCAACTCCAAAACAAAATCCTGCTTTAGTATTTGTGCCGTACTCCCCAGAGGAAGATGTCTTCTTCCCTACTCTGATGCCCAGGCTTCAGAGAGGGATGACGGCCTTCCAGTACCTAAGCTACAGCAGCTCTTAGGCTGGGTCTCTGGGCATTTGTTGCAAGGCATTGTCCAGCACCAAGTGCCATGATGGTGGGAGTGGTACTGGGTTTCAAGACTAAGACCTGAGCTTAACTATCTCTCCACTCACCAATCAGTGAGCATCTCTCATTTGTCCTGCTGTTAAAAGACATGGAATCATGTAGGCAGCCATTTCCTTCCTGCTTGCTTTAATATATTTTTCATGTTGTTATACTAAAAGCAGGCATTGTAGTTGCTGACATGATTGTGTTAGTTATTGGCGAATGGCTAGCTGTTCACTTGGTATACCTGTTGGGATAAAGCTACTGATGGATATTGCTCAGATAAAATTTTGTTCTGTTTCTTTACCCATATAAGTCTGGAACACAACAAAATGAAGCGATGGAATATTAAAATAATTGCTCTGGCTTATTCAAAGTAATAGAAACTTCTATTTTTCTACGTTCTTTTGATCCATGTTTTCTAGTTATTTCCACTGGAGTTATATATGCTTATAACGTGTTTCCCAAATCACTAAGTAACATTTATAAATAAATCACCCCTTGAAACCAGCCTTCCTTTCCCCACCTTGAAATGAAGGCTGCATGAAGGGACTGGAAATTATCCCTTCATTGTTCATAAGGCTAACTATTTTCATTATTTTAGAAGCCAGACTTTGAAAGATGGCAACATGGGAATCCTTATCAAATTTTCTCAAGAACTGTTTTCACTGTGACTAAGTCTTGACATTCTGAAAGTCAGTTTTCTGCTCAGCCTTTTTAGTTTATTTTATGTAAAATGATCTCCTCATCC
Organism: Peromyscus leucopus; assembly: GCF_004664715.2. Classification (NCBI taxonomy): domain Eukaryota; kingdom Metazoa; phylum Chordata; class Mammalia; order Rodentia; family Cricetidae; genus Peromyscus; species Peromyscus leucopus. The sequence goes on from NC_051068.1 coordinate 39,217,491, forward strand.
TGTAACCATTATCACCTCTTCAAACATCCTCCCAGATGCTGAAACATGATGAAATATATCTTGTTGGCACTTTCAGAGGTTCCTATCTGTCCCCAGAGACTTCTCTGAGCCACTTATAAAAATGGCTTAGGTTTCTAGCTCATTTCTTTTTAAAAAGTGTTTTTTCTTACATGCTTCCTTCCAACCCCCTTATAAAACTGTATTGCAAATGTCTTCACTCAACATTTATTTCTTTTCTGTTTTTCAGAATTAAATTTCCAACACTGAATTGGAACAAGGAAATAAATATGTAAGGGCCTTCAGATCTGCTCCATGGCAGACAGAACTCCTGAGGATGCCTGCTGTATTTATTCTGAAGCTTCACACCCCTGAATTATATTCTCTGTTGTTCTTGATGTTTTCCTCGCCCCAGTAAAGAGCTGCAGGTTGGTCTGACTCCTTTCTTGGCCTTCTGTTCCTGCTCTTCCCGATGCTAAGTCCTCAAATCAGCACCATCTGGTCTACAGAGCGAGATCCAGGACAGGCACCAAAACTACACAGATAAACCCTGTCTCAACCGCCCCCCCCCCAAAAAAACAATAATACCTTGAATGCTACTGACATCATTCAGGGTCTAACTATATCCCTATTTGAGATTTATGTCACCTTCTTTTCATCCTCATTTATGGGGAAGAGCATCCTCCCCACCCCCTAGCTTTGTAGGGATCTAGATCCCATGGGTGTCATATGGTGCCTTTGTTCTACCATCCTAGAGAGTTTCTGGTGTTTTGGCCTCCTTCATGTTCCAAGCTGAGCAAATGCATTCTTTAACCTGTCAATCATTTTCCTTCCTTTTGAAAAGTCTTCATAGAGTTTAATTTTATCTGTAATTTGGAGTGTGGTTTTGTTTTCCTATGTTTTTATGTATTTTTTCCTTCATGTTGGATATATACATAATGTGTTTGAGTATAATTTGGGAACAACACGTTATAAACTCTGAGTCACTTTTGTTCCATCTCAAGGTTCAAATGGCAAAGCAATCCCTTTCCTGTTGAGAATGGACCTTGGCCCAGTGAGTGTGCGCACTGACCTGTGTGCTCCGAGTTGCCTCTGTCTTCATCAGTGTAATGAAAAGCTAGGGCAGAGCTAACTCATTGAACACAAAGTCCTCTTGCTTCTGAAGCCTTACTTTTGTGGGATTATTTCACCCACAGTCCTCTTTAGGGACTCCTACAACTGCTTGTTTTACTTTATTTAAAAAAAAAAGACAACAAAAACAGAAAACAAAAGAACCCTCACTCTTTGCTTTTGTTTTTGAAATGGGATCTTGCAATACAGCCCAGGCTGGCCTTAATTTGCAGTCCTGCTGCCAGTGGCAGAGATTTTTGTCATGGATGACAATTTCAGCTGGAAAAAAATATCCTTAAGTGTTTTAAGTATTAGTATTTCTGTGTTTCCTGATCTTTACAGTTTTGATTGATTTATGATGATTTTTATCATTCTTGCATTTCAGAATTCAAATTATATTTTTATCCAGAATTTAGGTGTGTTGGTGGGGTTTCTACACATCACTATAGCAGTGGTGGTATTTCACTCCTCCGTATAACAATATAGGGAGAATCCAGAAAGAAGATGCAAAGAAAGGAGCTGTCCTCCAGACTAACTAAAATAAACAAGAATTTATATAAATTCATTTATAAAATGTCTTTAAAATTTTATGAATACCTACTCATTTCTTACCATATCTCCTTTATCTTTATTTTCCTTTATATCTTTTTTAAAAATCTGCATTATTTATTTTGTGTATATAAAATGTATGAGGGCGCACACATGCTGTAGTGTGAACGTGGAAGGTCAGAGGACAACTTGCAGGAGTCAGTTCTCTTCTTCCACCACGTGGGTGCTGGAGGGGAGGAGGCAAACTCAGCATGTCAGCCTTGACGACCAGCACCTACGCCATTTCGGCCTCCTTCACATATTTTAGTATTTGTACATTAATAATTTTTGATGAATCCTTGTACAAACAGTGATGTAGTCTAAATATACTTAATTGTAAATATGTAAACCTCGATAGAAAGCAATACTTCCCCAAACTGTAGAAACAAAAGTGAGAATCATAGACAACTCATTCACAAACTCAGATATTTATTTAATGAGCACCCATGTTTCATTCCTTACCATTGCCAACACGAATAGCATGGTCTCAGGCTTCAAGGGGCTCATAGTCGACAACAATGGCTGACATATAAGCAGAGATTTCCATGTAGAGGCCAGATGGAAAGCTCTTATCAAGTAGAAATGTAATAATAAAAAAAAAAACTTTCAGAAAAAACTTTCTAGACCTTCATCTTTTCAGATGATCCAACCTTGGTGATGGTTAAACATGGTTATCAACTCAACTGGCTCTAGAATCTCCTGGGAGACATACCTCTAGGTGTGTTGTAGGACCATTTCCAGAAAGTATTAACTGATTGGGAAAGACCTTCCCTGAAAGTGGGCAGTGCTAGCCAACGAACAGCCCAAGATAAATAGGTCTGAGCAAAAAGCAGTGTCCATGGCCTGCCTTTGTGTCCTTCTGGGAGAGTGCATCTACAGTCATGCTGGATCCCACTGACACCAGATGCCAGCTTCTTGAGCGCTTCGGTAAGGACTGAACACCAGCCACTCACCCAGAACCTTGCAGAACTCCAGCAGATCCCAATTGCTGAGTCATTCAGCGTTTTGAATTGAGCAGGCTCTTAGCTTCCCCAGCATGCAGACTGATATTTTTAGACTGCTCAGTTCCTATTGTGTAAGCCAACCTAAGAAATCTCTTTTTACAATATGAGTTGTTTCTTGAAAGAATGCGGGCTGTACATTTAACAATATGACATACCACAGTAACATTCTAATAGAGAGGATCAATGTGCAACAACTTCAAAGTTTATGTTCAGAAATTAATGTGGGAATGAGGTGTCAAGTGCATACTGATGCAATTTGAATATCAGACAATAAAAGGAGGTTTGAGTAAAGTAAAATCCCTGTATACAGTGTTAAGGGATCAAATTGGATCCTGAAATCTTTGGAGAATTTAGCTAAATAGTATAAAATTTTGTTTGTAGGTAATGTCATCCTGCAGATAAGGGAGAACAGGGAGCAAGAGATACAAGAAGGAGTCTATTGAAACACCTTAATAATTGATACAATGATTGATGGAATTGGTTGGATTCGGGTAAAATCCAACCAATGGTTGCTTAAAGCTGGTGGCTTAAGATGATGCTTAAGAAGTTGGCTATTGTGATAGAGATAATAAACAGGATTATGTCTTCACATAATAAGATGCTGATGTTTTATTCATATGCTTTGTATATTATATTTATGTGATAGTCAAGTGCTGAAGACAACGTGTTTGAAAGATGAAATAAAGACTAAAGGTAAGAGGAGATAATTGTGAACAAATTACCATTAAAAGATGGAATCCATTGCCTAGTTTATTACTACCCTTTCAAAGGCTGCAGGAAGAAGGCTGCTGTAGCTGTGCCTGTGCGATGTGTGGTAACTGTAACAGATAGGTTTGCGTGGCCACTGTCTTTGATAACAATTTGATTCAAATGTGTGTAAAATTCCATGGCCTATGGGATTTATCAGTGAAGGAGTGTAATTAAAGCCAGAACTAGGCCTGTAATCCCAGCACTCAAGAGGTTGAAGGAGGCAGATTATGATTCTAAGACCAGCCTGGCCTACTCAGGAGATCCTGATAAAAGAAAAAAAAGAAAGAAGAAAAGTAGAATACATAGAGAGCTGCTTACAAATGTGATGTTTCACCCACTTATATGAGGGAAATCCGTCCCTCACTGACTGGCTTATCAGAGCCATTAGGCACTCTTGGTTATCTCTGTCTGAAGTTTCCATGAATGTCTGGGAATGGAAACCAGTATATGAAGAACAGATGCTTTTCTGGGATCTAGGAATAAGAAGAGCTCTGTTTGAACCCCAGTTCAGTGGACAAAATCGAACTATATTCACAGGGGCATCAAAGAATAGGGTGATCCAGCAGTGATGTCGAGACAGATATGGGATTTACTGAGCCCTCTGGTGGGGTAAAATCTCTATAAAGCTGGAAAGGCTTTGGCAGATCTCAGTGACTTAGTCCAGGATGTGAAGAGAGTCTATAAAGAAAGACAGCAGCCTAGAGAAGAAGAGAAAACAGTAAAGCAGAGGAAGAGATCTGTCTGGGTTACTTGAAGACAAATGTGGCAGGATTTATGTCAATCTGGAGCTCCTAAATGAGAATTGATAGGGACTGAATTATATGCTAAGAGGCTTCTGGAAGGCTTTAAAGCCTGAGGAGCAGTTCACAGAAGACATCCATGAGAGGACAATACAGTTGAAGATGATCAAGCCTGTCCCAGGTTTGTTTGACTACCCGTGGTGACAAAGGAGGGCACATTTCCCTCCAGCAGAAGGTTATACTCAGGGTAGAGATGGTTTGTCCAGACAGGAACTCCCCCAACAGTCAGGTATGGTGGATGGAGGGGCAACAACTATAACTACAGCCATAATGTCAATCCTGGGCCATTCTGACCCAGGAAGTCAGCAAGTGCAACAGGGGAGAGCGGGGCCATACTCACTCTTGGCTCTGCATAAGTGTGAGCAAATTAATTCAGGTCCATGGAGTTCAGCATGCATGGAGAAATGTGGAGGGGCTCCTTAGAAAAGCTCCAGGACAGGAAATGTAATGGCTCAGACAGAATGACTGAGGGTTACAGAAAGTTAATTACGTAAGCACCTCTTACCCATGAACCTTGACCTGTGGAGAAAGCAACTGATATAAATGAATGGAAAGTCTCCATGCTCTATTAGACTTTGCCTATGTTTAACTTTAGTATCGTTTTAGTTGTGAACTTTTGGGGTTACCTGACACTTGCTCAGAACAGATGACAACAGACTTCGAGGGTGTTTCACCTAGGTTACATTTGCAATTCCACTATTTGTTATGGGATGGTGGTTTGGGATATCACCTTTTCCTGCTCATCGTCTGGAGAAGTTTTTGTTTTATAGATGATGTAATGCTAACCTTTGAGTGTATTGTATATTTGGAAAGCTGCTGGGGACTAACTGGGTGCAATGGTACTTACACCTAACTTAGAACTCAACTAGGTTTGGGTTAATTAAAGAGAAAATAATCTAAAAATCAAAATGGGGCAAAATGCAAAGAGTAAATAGCCACCTAGTTTTTGTTATATCTTATTTTATTTTATTTTATTTTATTATCCCTTAGAAACCTTTTTATTTTCTAATGAGACAAAAAGTGAGTGGATCTGGATGGGAGGAGAGGTGGGCAGAAACTGGAAGGAGTTGAGGGAAAGGAAACCATAATCAGCATATATTATATAAATCTATTTGAAAACATGTGGCAACATGAATCTTTGTATTTGCTAAGAACATATAGACCTGTGTGCAAGCACATGTGCACACATGCACAAAGAGAGGTTAATTATACTGTGTGTGTGTTAATTTAAATAAAAAGTGCCAAATTATAGAAAAAAGGAAATTTGCTTGGCAAAGAGGAATTTTTTAAGTGGATAACACACACACACACACACACACACACACACACACACACAATGTACCTGTGAGTATATATGTGTACATTATATGTATATATGTCTTCAAAAGAAAATAAAAATTACCAATAGGTAGTTAAAATTTTTCCTTGTTACTAATCATCAGAAACTGTAGATCAAAAACTACCATGAAGCAGATTTGATGGGGTAAACTGGCAATCTCATCTAATCTCAAGACTGAGGCTAGGGTATCATAAGTACAGATATATTCTGGGAAACTTGGCAGTACCTTTTCTTAACTAAAAAGTACAAATGGAGCTGGAGTGTAGTCCAGTGGTAGAACACTTGTCTAACATATGTGAAACCCTAGGCTCAAAGTACTTTGACTTGACTTCCCACGTCCAGAATGGTCACAGTCGATCTAGATGACAAGGAATGGAGAGCGTGTAGAGACACAGTGTTTCTTCACAATAATGGTGGAAATATCTCAGTGCAGCTATTACAAGAAACAGTATAGATAGTTCTCAAAAAGTTAAAAATAGCCCTATGGTATGATCCAGCAATCCCACTTCTGCATATATATCTAAGAGACATGAGTAAGAATTTTGAAGAGACATCTGCGTCCTTCTTATTATAGCTCTATAATAAAATATATCATAGCTCACAATAGCCAAGGCACAGAAGCAAGCTAGGTGTCCATCATTAAGTTACGGATGGAAAAGGAAAATATGCTACATTTTTATGATGGTATAGTACTTGGCCACAACAAGAGTGAAATCCTGATGTTTGCAGTGTCACTGACGGAAAGGTAGGCTGTTACTCATATTAAGTGAAGTAAGAAAGGCACAAAAAGACAGGTCCTCTAGAGTCTCACTATATGTGAGCTCAAAAAGTTCAACTCACAGTGAAATGGTGGCTAGCTGAAGCTGGGAGGGTAGAAGGGAAGGCTGGGATGGGAAAGGTTGATCAATGGGCACTTGATTAGAGTTAGACAAAAGAAGTCTGGCACAGTAACTATGGAAAGCCACTGGGAGACCTTACATATATATCCTTAGCCCCAAATAAGGTGGCATAAGTAATATAAATATATATATATAATATATATACTATATAGCCTTAGAAAAATAATTTTGAATGTTTTCACTCTAAAAATTAATGTAATGAATGTGGAAACAACATATACTTAACCTGAGTTACATGTCTATGTGAACATAGAGCTAGCTCCTTAACAATGTATTTTAACATATTAGTTAGAATAGAAAAAAAGAGTTAACTATCAAAAAATAACATATACAATAAATATTAGAGCCAGAAGTCAGAAGTAATCTATATAGTATCACAACTCATCCTTGAGTACTATTCTAAGCAATTCTATTGTGTCAGAGGGAGAATATAAAAACAATGAGTAAAATATTTAAAAGTTAGGTTGAGAAAGAAAATCAAGCAAATTTCCAAAATTTTCTTTGAAAGTGGGAGCTGAGTCTTCTGCCAGTTGGTTTTTTGAGACAAGGTTTCTCAGTGTAGTTTTGGTGCTTGTCCTGGATCTTGCTCTGTAGACCAGGCTGGCCTCGAACTCATAGAGATCCACGTGGCTCTGCTTTCCGAGTGCTGGGATTAAAGGCATGTGCCACCACCACCCAGCTACAAAACACTTTCAAATGGTTGCTGCTGTGTGGTGAACTAGCTGTGGGAGATAGAGGAGGAAGGTGTGTTCAGTATCCTTGACTGAGCAGGTGTAAGTGAGAAGTCATGAGCACATGTAGACATGCTCTGGAAGCATCCGTATGTAGTTCACTCCACCAAACATTCACTGCGCCTGACAATCGGAGAAAAAGCTACAGTATGTAGGTTTATCTAAGAAAAACAAAGTGGGGTGACCAAGGCAGAAAGTCCCATAGGAGCATGGAGCCCGCCCTTTTCTCCCCCTGTCCACCAGCCACTGTACTCTGTCTAGTACTTACCTGTGCACAAACTGTCCAGCTGCCTCACCTGCCCTCCCTTCACACACTCTCAGAGTATCTCTTAGAGATGCCCTTTTGCAAGTAGATTGATGGACTCCACTGATGCTGTGGAGCCTGTAGGAGACAGCCCTGGATAAGGGGCCGAGAGAGTCAGACTTGAACACTTTAGTGAAGAAACCATAGGCCCTGTAGCCTGGAGGATAATGTGGGGAATCCCCCTTACAGGTTTCTCAACCTGTATATGAGTCGGGAATGACTGTCCATGATTAGTGGCTGTGTTACATACATGTCTGTTATGTGAGGCACTATGGACTGCAAAGAATAGAAGACCTTATCTATTATTTTAATAGAAATGAGAAAAGCAACAATTTTAAAAAAGCAAATGACTTAAAGACACAGGGATTCAATAATTGATTTAAATGAGACTTTATCCAATTTCAAGTGGCTCATCTATTTTTCTGCTCTGCTGCCTTGATTGTGGTTCCAGTATCAGCTAAGGTATTTATAGGGCCCGTGCTTTGTCTTCTAAAAACTCTCCATGATTGAAGGTTACAGTCAGGAATATATGCATATTCACATATGCACATAATGACAATTAATGAAGAAAAAAGAGAACATGGTTTTGAAGGAGAGCAAGGAGGGGGCTATTCGAGGGCTTGGAGGGAGGAAAATTAAGGGGGATGATATAATTATATCACAATCTCAAAAACAACAGAAATAATAAAAATATCAAAGAATCCTTTGGGAAGTCAGGCCCATTTTCCTGATTCCCCAGCTGAGGAAAGAAATGGTGTCACCAAGCCTAGCTGACATGATGTCCTAGATGAACACTTGAATCTAGTTTTGTCTGTATCAAAGATACAGGCTCGTCACCTGAGGAGAGCATGCTAGCTGAACACATTGCTGTACTGAGAACCTCAGTATAGCCACAGGAAAATAGAAGTGAATGCATATCATACAGACTGGCTACAGCCTTCCTTTGTCGTGTTTGAAAAGCCATCTTATTTTACATCTTTTTTTTTTTTTCTGCACTGAGAAGGATATGAAAGACTAAAAACAATATAAAAAGGGTGGCATGCATAAAACTTGAAAAATCATTTTCTGATTTTCTCTTAATTCCAGAAGACTGCGGCTATCCATTTTGGAAGCAAATCATTTTTCACCTGCTTTGAAAATAGGGGAGCATATGTCTGTGATTAAGTGAGCCACTTATCTGGGGACTGAGCTGAGGGACAGGAGAGCTCAGGCTCCAGGAGAAAAAGGAAGAGGGCTGATGGCATCCACCAAGGCTCTGCTTTGCCAGCTGGCCCTTGCCCTGACTTTGTGGCTCTTGTGGATTCAGTTTGTTTTTTTTTTTTTTTTTTTTCTATATCGGAAGTGGTATTTATGCATCTCCTATCATTTCCTGAGGCATGCTTTACCAGATTTTTAGACTAAATTTCTTTAAAATGACAGAGCCCCTTTGTTAGAGCATTATTACTGGAGTAGGTGGGGGGCAGGCAAAGACTGAATGAGACTATTACACAGCACCATGTGGGGTTTGCAGGTGCTAGCTTAGCCCTCCTGGCCCCCATTGTACCACGCAGCTGAGGAGCTAGATCTGTGGAAACTTCTCCTGTTGACGGGGAAGACTCTCAACCTGCCAGAATCTACAGAACTTGGCCGTAATTTGAACTTTTCTTAAAACTAGGCCTTAGTGTTTTATACTTTCTTAGTAAAGGGAGTACACGATTCAAAGTGTTTCACATTAAAATTTAGTTGTCTGGTGATTCTTAACTAATTCCTTTCCCAAGAACTTAGCTAACTTTATGAGTAGCAGCCTCAGAGATACTACTCCCTCCATGTTTCTAAAACACATAATATGTATCACTTGCTAATGAAGCATTAATCTAATTAATGTTTATTTATTAAAATCAGGAGTCAGATATTGGGGTAAAAACCTGAAGATCAGAGAAGCAGAGGGGCAGCCACCAGTGACTTCCTATATCTTCCATTCCTTCATCCAAAAAGGGCCATGATCCTCTCTCCAGTACAGACCTACAAACCTCTATGGTTAACTAGTGGCTAGCTCTGCCCTCTGACCCCAAGCATGATTTATTTATTTATTTTATTTTACAATACTATTCAGTTCTGCATAATAGCCACAGATTCCCTTGTTCTCCCCCCTCCTGCCCCCCTCCCCTTCCCCCCAGCCCACCCCTCATTCCCACCTCCTCCAGAGCAAGGCCTCCCCCGAGGACTGAGATCGATCTGATAGACTCAGTCCAGGCAGGTCCAGTCCCTTCCTCCCAGATTGAGCCAAGTGTCCCTCCAAGTATGATTTATTTGTCAGAACACAAACAAAATATCACACAGCATTTCCCCTATGGCTTAAATAAAAAATGAAGGTTTTAACTAACATAGAAAAACTATATACAATGATTACAATAACCATATACAATATATACAGGCAATAATTATGTTAAAAATGTCTAGTCCATTAACATTTGACAAATTCAGAGAAAATACTCCATTATCTATCCTATCTTGGTGAATCCAAAGTGTTGTACCTAATTCACTTTCTATTCTAACTCCCATTACCAACCCCAAACTAAGAAATGGCAGAAACAACTGGCTGGCTGCCTGGAGAGCTACCCAAGGTTCCTCTGTAACATTGGGGGCATCCATCTTTGGCCTACAGGCCTAGAATATCTGACAGACCTATATGTGAAGCAGGATTTTTGAAGGACTGTCCCACCTTGTCTTGGCAGTTCTGAAGTCACTTTCTTTTGTGTCCTGTTTGTCCAATTTGGACAGCATACTGTCAGCCTTCAAGGCAAAGGCAGTTTCTTGCCTGGTGGTTAACCTTTAACACAAAGGAAGTAAACTCCATATGGAGTTTCTTTGACACCCATCATTGTCTCTAAAGTTGACTGGTGCTGCCAGGAGCAGACATGTCTCCTTGTCATAAAAAAAAGAACCTTATGTTATTAAAACATCTTAAATATCATATTCTATAGATCTCTGAAGTGTTTGAAGACCACTTGTCTATCTAAAATATATCTCTATTTGACCTTGAAAACAAACCTAACATGGCTACAAGTTTGGTTGTGATAGGTGACTAACTACTAACCAACATTTCTTTATTATCTTAAATAGTTTACAACAATAACTTCCAAGGACTAGAATTTTTTATTAAATTGTTAAATGAGCTATATATGTACAATACCTTGAATAAGAATAGAAATGTATATACAGTATGTTCTAACAAAAACAACCTCAAAATTGTACCAATATACTAATAGTTGCTTTTTGGTTTAAAAGCAGATTGAAAAATCTACTCTTTAATCCTATCATTTCTATATCCCCTCCTTTTTTTCTGAATGAAATCTCTGAATCTAATCTCCTTTGCTCAGTTTTTTTCCTGACCATTACCAATAACAACTTGTAACCAACCCCCAAAAATGATGGCAAATATTCATAATCCACTAATCAACCAAAAACTACCCACCCCATTGGAAATATAGACATCATGTTCTTAAAATTACATTCTGTTGTCTGAGGTGATAGCATCTTTAGAGGACCCTGAAAAAAGATTGGGATAATTGTTAAGTCCTAGGAGAGCTTGCTGTATCATTTGTTGTTTGGCCTCTGTAATGGAAAAGTGCAGAGCTTATCTTAAGTCTTGGCTAGAGTAATCTGTGAGGCTGGACCATCTCAGCTACCCACCTTGAAATTGTCCTGAGCAGTGTGTAGTCCAAGGCCAATCTTTGGGTGGTGTTTGACAGCTTAGTGGCGTTACCATACTCCCGGTGGAATCATCATTATGGGCCCCATTCTCCTTTTGGAGACTTCAAAGGTCACTGTTAGGCATGGTCATGGTTCACTGCAGAAAACTTAAACATTTTTAGTGTCATATTCAGCAGATCTCAAAGAGGTTAAAAGACCATAATTTGTTGTGTATATTCAGAGTACAAAAACTTAATTCCTAGTTACCTGATAGAGACTCAAACCAGAAATAATGTAGAGGAAGCTAGATGAAGACTTTTTCTAGAATTAGTACTCTATATGATCATTAATATTGTGAAAAAGGTTTAAAAAATATATATGTTATATATTAATTCTATAAATTTTGAGATAATATTTATACCTTAAGAAAAATTTTAAAGAGTCAAAATAAAACCAAAGGATTGTGAGATTAGTGGCAATAGAACAGTCCCTTAATTTTGTTATTCTTCTGTCCCATATGAGGTGGTTCTGATGATGATGATGATGATGATGACGATGATGATGGTGAAGTGTGAGGCCTGCTGCCACTGTGTAACATGTCTGAACGGAGAACACAGGCAGTGCACAGTCTGGCTGAGGACAGCTGTAGCTGCTAGCATGTAACTGTGAGCTGAGAGTATGTGGTAATTGCAACAACAGCAGAAGCCTGAGCAGGTGTTCAGCTACCTAGTGTGGCAACAGCCTGAGGAGGGGGTCTAAGGGAAGTCAGTAACTAATGGGGAGAGGGAGCCAGATGTCTAGAAAACATACACAGGGGATCCTGTGAAAGAAGCACATGTGGTGGGACCTGCCTGAAGGCAGAGCTGGCTGGTGGTAGTGAGGGGTTAATTCTGGTGGTATTCAGAGCCCAGATGCCTGTGACATTTGTGGCTTGTGGATATTGCTGTAGAGAGACTATAACAGATATTTCCCAGACTTGTTCAGAAGGCTTGGGGAAGAAAGGGAAGCCAGGTGGTGGTGGTGCATTGACTCCACAGGGTGCAGTTCCTGAGCGCAGCTCCAGAAGGTTCTGATCACAGGCAAGCAGCTATTTCATGAATTCATGCCCCAAAAGTTGGACACCAGGTGAAGCATTAACTCAATTAATCTTTATCAATAAAAATCAGGAATCAGATATCAAGGTAAAAACCTGAAAGATCAGAGAAGCAGGGGAGCAGCCACCAGTGACTTCCTACCTTTTCTGTTCCTCTGTCCAAAAAGGACCAAGATCTTTTCCCTACTAGCCTTATCACTTCCTATCTCTTCTTTGCACAGACCCCCCAGACCTCTATGGTTAACTAGTGCTAGCTCTGCCTTCTGACATCAAGCAAGATTTAGTTGTCAGAACACAAACAAAATATCACACAACAGGCTAACGTATACTCCATCCTCCATTAATAGATCACCTGAATCAACAATTTCACTACTTACGAGTTCCAATGACCATCTGTACCAACTGTATGAACAATAATGATGTCCCCATTGCCTGCTAGGTTGTAGACAACCCAGTTCTAAGGGTTCATGTTAGTCCCTGCTTTATTGAACTGTCTTATTGAGGGCTATCACTTGTCCTTGGTTGAGTTTGCCAAGAAGTAGACACAGAAATAGATTTTAGCATGTAACACCCTGTTAAGAGACAATCGGTGCAAATAAAAACAACCTAAATGGACTTAGCAGCTCAGCAGTTTGTATTAAATAGTCAAAGAAAAGGAGGCTATTCATTTTAGAGTGGGCAGGACATGGGAGGGACTGGAGGGAAGAAAGGGAAGGGGAAAGCAATATAATTTCATTTTAATTAAAAATCTGTTAAAAATGAAAAAGAAAACATCTTAGCACTGACATGTGTGATAGGTATGAAACAGGGTTGTTCTGAGAGAGAAGAGCTCAAAAGCTATCTTCTTGAAGGGCTCAACTGACTGCCTAATGCAGCACTGAGCAAGGACACAGCCTCAGAGACAGGAGGTTGGAAGTGAGGCGGGCAGAGGTTTCCTTGAGTGTGTGGATGAGTTAATCACATTCCTGGGAAGAAATGCTGCCATGGACAAGGCCACTGCTCTCTGTTCATCTTTCCAGTATGGACAGAGTCCACCGTAGTGTCTTCCAGTGATACTCTCAAGGTTTACAGAGGAATTGTACCCCAAAGAACAATTTTGATGGCACGGTGTAATGCATACCAAAAAACCCAAATGAAGTTCAGCTAGACAGTGAATGAGGTGCAAGGAACTTACTTATATCCTGGGTTGCTGGCATTGGGAAGAGATTATCTGGGACTTCCTAGTCCTAGAAAGATAAATGAATTTAAATCCTGAATAGAAAGAATTCAGCACAATTCCTTCTTCCTTCCAGTGACAGCCATTCCACTGAACCTTTTCCTCTATAGGCCATCATGAGTAAGAAACATTAAAATTATACAATATATAATCACTTCTATCTTGGGAAAACTTAACTTTAAGAATATGTCTCACTGGCAATGCCTTTTTCCCCAAGAAGGAAAAAAAACAAAAACAAACAAAAGCCAAAAAAATAACAAAAAACAAGAATAAAAAACCTCAAACAAAGCAAAACAAAAACCAGGAGACAAATTTAGGAGGCAATTCACTCTAAATAAGTTTTTTTTTCCACGATCACCCGTTTAAAAAGTGATAGGAGATAACTTAAGTAGATGAACTATACAATGTTTATCTCTCATTGTAATAAGAGTAAATTTTTTTAAACAAATCATAATACTATAGCATGGTAGCTCCTTTGTGTTTTCCAAAAACTTGCATCATGTAGCACTGAGTGTTCTATGGGTTACAGCACACTTTCTTCTGACATAGTCTTCATAGTCTGTATCTTCAACGATTCTCATGACTATCAAAAACAAAATACCAGCTGAGATAGGAAGTAGAGAGGTCATGTAATGTAGTGATCTTTATTAAGCTAAGAAACTGAGATCTAATAAGTCTAGGTTCCTGGAGTGAACTAAAGGAAAGAGGTATAGAACTTGGTCACTGAGAAAAGAGCAAGATTTATTTCTACAATTTAGACTCATTTTCCTGGAGTCTATTTTCCATTTGAACACAGAAATTTTAAAAACAGGATAGCCTTTTTTTTTCTTTAAATGATGACAACTGCCTCAGCACTGGACAACAAAAGACAGGCGATGTAGTGTCCAAAGAGAAGGTAAAATCAGCAAATACTTTGTGAAGAGTCTCCTACAGTTACAGTCAATGCTCAGCTTCATAGGCTGTTCCAAACAACATCACTCACCCCAGGGAAGGATGCAGATTTGTGTTAAAAGATTTGTTTGAGTGTTCTTCTTCATACATGCCTACACTTCCCCCACATTCTTGCTTCCTAAAACCTACAAAGAAAACTAGTTAGAGGGGAAAGAGAGTTAAGAAGTCAGAAGGCAGTTTTTAAAGTATTTAACCACTCTAGGTAAAACACATAACTATACTAAATTTTAGAATCCCTTATGAGAAAAATCTTATAATTTTTTTTTAAAAAAATAAGCTTCTCTATCAACAATAGACTTATTTCTGTGTTTAAAGTCCTTAGATCCAATCATTTGACAGACACGTTTAGCAGGAAATGCAGTAATATCTACATTGGTATTGGTGTTTCTGAAGCAAGAATTGTTCAGTTATACAAAGGCTGCAGGAGTCTGTGTTGACACAGTACACAGAGCAGATAGGCTATCTAGTTAATAAACTACCCAATAATCTCAACAAACGAATGTGCTGCACCTGTTTTAACATTTATTCTCCAAGGAACACAGAAGTAACAGGAGACGAAACAGATCTTTAAGCAATATTTCTCCCTTCTCTCTATTCCTCTGCAAGTTACTACCAGCCAGATCTCTAAGGCCTCTTTTCTGCTCAGCCAGTTCCTTGGGTCTGACTTTCTATGGCCATGTCCCATTGTTAGCTCTCATATTTAAATTCCACTCTTTATCACTTCTCTGTTGTCCATCCTCAGTGGTTTTCACACATTCCAAGGCATCAACACTCATTAATTTAGTTTCAGATCTACTATTAAATTTTTAGTATTCGTGACTGTGTTTCAGGTCACAAGGTATTCATAATAACAGTTTCAACTGTCACCTTGTGTTTCTCCACTTAGATTTCCTTTGAGTGACAACTTTTTTGATATAGTTAAATAGAGTGAAGTCAAGGTCAAAGGGATTGGTCTCAAGAGTCAATAACTATGGGGCCACCAACAGAGCAAGGGTTTATGGGAAAGATGTCTGGTACCTTTAAATTTTTATGAAGGAAGAGTCAGAATAAGAAATTAAATTTACCTTAACAAACACAGCTCTTTTCCTACAGTATTAGACTGTTATTTAACCTCATTCTCTTTCATCAGCCTTCCAATTATACAGTTCTGTGGCTTCCTCTCTGCTGGTGTAATTTTCTCTCATTATTTACATAGGATGACTACATATTTACTCTAGATGGGAAAGAAAATATATATTGAAAGACCTTTGTCATTGAACTAGCAATGAGGCTTTAATCTACTAAGAATAGTCTTTTAGCACCATAAATCTTTTTATCTTTCTGTGAATTACCACTTGGCGTGCCAAGGCTGAACATCAAAGGGGCCTCAGAGTTCCCCAACAGTTAAGTGGGCAAGCCACTTTGGAGTTTTCGGCTAATTGGTTGATAAAAGCCTCTCCAAAGCCAGAACTTCTGAGCAATCCGATGATAGAAGACAATTTGTGTACAGGATGCCTTCAGACACCCCCTTCCCCTGTACAGACTTCTCTGAAGCTGGAATTGAATGATGTGTGTATCACAGCCTCAAATATCTGGCAGCATCTTGACAGAGTTGGCTTGTCCGATTGCTTGCTTGCTTGCTTGTTTTGCTAGAGTTTGCCTTTCAGGATAAATCTTTACAAAGATCGATTTATGAGAGCTGAGAAGATTTATGTCCCTGGATTCAGAAAATTGTTACTGCATCTGTACCATCTCTTCTGAAAACACAAGAGAAGAAAGCTTTCCCCACGAGGACCTGTGTCTGTCCAAGCAATCCCACTCTTTATTCATTCTTTACTGTGCTTGCTTTATACCTTGATTTATGCCTAAAAAGTCAAATTCACAGTGCTCACTGCATTAATAAAATCATCATAGCCACTCCCAGAACCCACTCCTGTACCAACATGATTCAAAGTAGCTATAAGCTGCAAATACCTCAGGAACCACCTTGGAAGACTGATCTGTGGTGTATTCATACAATACACTACCTCTTAGCAAGAAAAAACAATTGCTGACACATTGAAAAATGCAGACTGGCCTCAAAATCATTATGCTGAGGGTACAAAACCTTATTCCCAAATACACACTGTATGTTTCTCTTCACAGGCAATTCTAGTTGTTGAAAATACAGAGAAATCAGAGTAGCACCTTCCCCACTGTCTGAAAGTGGGATTAATTAACCAAGAAAGGACAGAGGGGAATTTCTGATATGAGCCTCACATTGTGGGTGTTAATAGGGTAATGAACTACTGGGTGCGTTCATCAGTCATGATTGAACTTAATGCTGTTTCATTGCAAGCGTTTAACATATGAAAATACTCTGAATACTTAATCAAAATAATGATGTGTGCAAAATACATAGAAAATTCTTTCATTTGTTTTGAAATGTATCACAGAATAAAATGTATTGGATTGATAATTTAGGAGAATGAGTGTGTGTGGGGTGTATACAATAAATGAAATCAAATGCTAATGACAAATAAGTGTGTGTTGATTTTCACTGTAGAATACTCTCATCCTCGTGGTATGTTTGAAGGAGTTAATAAAATGATAATGAGGAAAAAGGTGATTGTTCTTGCTGGTTTATAATAATTGAGTCTTATTAAATTTCCTAGAATTTGGGTTTATATACGGTTCTTTGTTTTATAGGAGGTTCATAATTAAAATACTTTCCTCACATCTCACGAAAACAAGAAATATAAGAATTGAAATTTGTGGGCTAGCGAGACAGATCAGTTGGGAAAGCACTCTCCAAGCAGTCACAAGGACCTGAGTTCTGAACCTCAGCACCCACATAAAAGGCTGGCACGGTGGTGATGTTTGCAACCTCAGGACTGGGTGTGGGGTGCTGTGTGAACACTGGCCTATTCTTGATGCTCACTGGCCAGCCAGTGTAGGACTGGCTCTGGGTTAGAGCTAATTTTGTTCTTTCACCTCACCTTCTCCCACTATGTTCCAGGACTCAAATCCAGGGAACAGCACTGGCCACAATGGCAGCTCTTCACTTGTCAACCAGTGCAATGATGACCAAGCCCTTGAGACATGCCTGCAACAAACCTCATCTACCTGAACCCTCAAAAAGTGCCTTCTCCAGAATTCTAGACTGACTACTTAACAGTTTCAACTGACAATCAAAGACCTTGTATCAGAATAAAAGATAAACGATGAGTCAAATTTGTGATGAAATTGGCTTGATCAGACCCAGTGGTCTGACCATGAGCTATCTCATTATTTTCACTCAGTTTGTCTAAAAGTAGTTTTAAGTATGTGTTTTATGAAAACATTTTTCAAAATGCCTCAATTGCCGTGAGAACTAAGCATACTAAAAAAAACCCCATCTTACTGCTTCTGACCTGTCTAAATATTTTACATTTTCCTTTTCTCTAGCATGCTAATGACACAGCCTTTCATGGAACTTGAAGTAACAAGCATGGTGGGCTCTGCCAGGAGAGGTTGTACTCCACTCACAGTTTCAGGGCGCTACTAAGGACGTGGACTTCTTTGAGGATAAAATTACAATCATATTTATGTTCTAATTTCTTTGAACCCCTTTTCTTTCAAAAACCCTGTTTCAATTTGAGTAGTTTCATGGCCTTAAAGGTAATTTATAGGCCAAGTGGTAATGAATAATTCAGAAATATTACAATTATTTTAGCAATGTTGGTTCACAAAGATATTCTAAATTTCATTTCTTTAGCAATGCTCTGAAATAAAAGATTGAGTACAATTTATTCATATCATATTGCAGCACTTGCAAGAGTTTTAAAGCAAAAATATCTGAATTTCTTTTTCATAATTTGATGATCAAACTCAATTTTAGGTTAACATTGGAAAGTGTTTTTAATGTACATGACTAAATCCTACTATATAAAAACTCTGAAGAAATAGATCATGGTTCAAAGAAACATGAACCACCTCCTAATATCTTATAAAAAAAAGATACTTGGTAATTAATAAGTGGGTGATTGATTGAATGAATGAATGAATGATTTCTCTCCCTCTTCAAACAGACAATAGTGCTGGGTTTTTATTTGGTTCGCTTTAGTTTGCTTTGCTTTGTTTAGTTTACTTTGGGTTTGTTTAATGGCACTTTCAGGCTCTGAGCAGAAGCCCGTAAAGATCATAACTTGAAAGTGAAGTAGAAATTGGTCCTTTGCTGCTATTGTAAGCTGACTGAAAACTGTAAATTAGAGGATAAACATCTACTCAAATAACTTCTTTTCTTTAGTTGCTAAGTTTTCTCTTCATCCTGTGCTTCTCAGATGTTTTTTTCAATAGACTTAAAGGTTGTTGTTCCAGAATGATCTATTTTTATGAATCCGGATGGATTGTAGCTTACACTGCTGTCTGGCGAGGAAGGTAGCTATTAAAAAATGGAGCCAGAAAGGATAGAGGAGGCCCACTAGAGTGATCCCAAGTGAAAGCAGCCAGACCTGATGAGGAAAAGGAACATTTTTACCATATCCTGCTTTGCTGGAAACAGTTGCCAGGAGCATCCATTGTTCACATGAAGTCATTCAGTTCTTTTTAGCCCCTGCTGATGTTGCAGATGCAAAAGCCCCAAACTGGCCTCTGTGACCTTCCCAATCAGCTCTTGGAGATGTAGCATTTCTTAATCTTCACCAACTTCAATTGTAGATATACATTGGCAATCTCAAGTTCTTCTTTTAATCCTTTTTTTTTTTTTCTGTTTTTACAATTACAATCCTTTCAGTTTGTACTTTAGTGAGGATTTTTTTGTTGCTGTTGCTTGGCTTGTTGCTTGTGTTTTTCCACTTTGACATCCCTGTCAACATTTATTTTTAGGATACTTTGATCAGTTAACATATTTAATTAATCAGTTGACAAAGAACACAGTACCATGTTCTTTTTCTTTCTGAGTTAGAACATTTGTGTAAGTAAGAAAAGCCTAGGCATCCAACATTACAAAATTTTAGACTGTAATTTCTTCTGAGAGTTTTGGAGGTCAATGTTTATGCTGCATATTATGAATTGATGCCATTTTCCCTCTATACTGTTGTTCAATTGTTCTTAACTATATTTTAATAGGTCTTTTAATACACAGTGTCCCTTCATCTATGTGTTAAAGTTTCATTTATGGTTGGTTCCTCCTAGATACTTCAGTTGATTTTCTATCTCTTTATCCAGACTGCACTCTTACTAACTAAAACTACAAATATATCCAGGGAAGCAAGGAGTTCTCATTTTTATTACTCAAAAGCATTATGGGAATTCTTGACACTTAAATTCCCCATCTAAGTTTTACAACAATCTTCTCAGATTGCCAGTCTGTCCCTGATGGGGGTTAACTGTTGTTACATAAGATCTTTGTGTTGACCTAGGGAAGTGGCTGTCCTCCAATTTGTACATTTTCAAATATTAGAATATGAAAAAATTGACCAGTAATTAATGATTTTTAGTCTTTTTAATAGCTTATGGTTTCTCATGAACCATTCTTGTATGTCTTGTTTGCTTAGATTCTGCAATACTTTACATATTGTTACCACAAAAAATGTTTTATCTTCTAATGTTGTATCTCTTAAGTTATATCTCCTAATTATTTTAAGCAAATTTTCCCATAATTACTCATGTTCGAATCATGTGTAGCTCAGTTTTCTAACTCTATATTGTTCTTCTCTAGGAAGATAACATTCTTGAATGTCTAGCAGGAGCTGGCTAAAGGTTAGTGACCACTTCAGGAAAGTTAACATATTCCAACTTTTCCTATGTAAGCCACATGACACCATCACTTTCATTAAATAACACAATTTCAATACTTTCCTCTCCCGCTTCTGTTGGAGAAAAAAAAGTAAGAATTTTCTGTTTTGTTTCTTTCATGAACCATACGTCCCGCCTTCATCTATCCCAAACCCAAATGTTATTGTGCTTCAAGGCATGTTTTAGCAATTCACATGGACTGAATCTAAAAATAAATATGGCATAATTGAGTTTCACAATTTCATTTATTGCATCCCTCATTTAGAGAAGGGCATGTTTAAATTACTCCATAAGGTTTCTGAGACATTTACTAATAAATAAGTTGTTACACTGCATGCATGATGTTTTATCTTGTTTAACCGTATACTCTCTTAAGTATATTTTAATGTCCTCCAAATATTCTTCAACAGTGAGTGTAAAGACTTAGCTGTTTGTGCCTGGCAAAACGTCCACTCAGTTACATAGATACCCTAGTTGCAATGGTCAAATCACAGACTAACTGTAGTGTATAAGGTAAAGAAATGTGAGAATGTTTTACATTAAAATAATAGAAAGTAAGTTTCATTAGATGCAATTCTTATCGTAGGGGAAAAACCGCTTGTTCCCTCTGTTTCATTACCTCCAGAATATTAATGCCATGGTATCCAAGCAACAGGATGGGAACACTTATTATCTTATCATGCCCGGGTGATTAAATTTACTGTCACATAAAAATAAGAGCTATATGAATAGAGAGAAGCAACTTTCTTCTATCTAAATGGAAAAATAACATATCGAATGGCCTTTAACCAAATTCCATTCTTGAATGCACAGCAAACTGGACTTGCTTAAAGGTGTGCAGCTCCATGACAGGTGGTTTCATTATTTGAACTCACATCCATTTTGTAGTCTGTAAGGAGAAAATGTGACAGATAACCTTTTAAAATGCATTCTTTGTATACAGGTGTCTTTTTAAGATATTTTAAATGTAGAAAATACATTTACCATAGAATGTTGCCATCTTAACCATTTTTAAGTTTACAATTTACAAGTAGTGCCTACATTCACATGGCATGCTACTATCAATGCTCCCACTCATGATTTTTTTTTGGGGGGGTTTTCTTTTTTGAGACAGGGTTTCTCTGTGTAGCTTTGCACCTTTCCTGGGACTCACTTGGTAGCCCAGGCTGGCCTCGAACTCACAGAGATCCACCTGGCTCCGCCTCCCGAGTGCTGGGATTAAAGGCGTGCGCCACCACTGCCCGGCGAATTTTTTATCTTATAAAACTGACTCTCTGTATTTGTATGGTTTGGATACAGAATGTCCCCAAGTGCTTCTGTGTTGATGATCTGGTACCCAGCTGGTGGTGCTATTGAGAAATATTAAGTCATGAGTTCATAGCAGAATAGGATGTTAGGTGAGGCTCACCTACTTGGAGAAATTAATTCATGGTCACAGGAGGCATCTTATTCCAGGTTGCATTCCTATTCTGAGTGTTTCCCTCTCCTCCCCTTTTTTCCCTACCCTGTGACTCCTTGTTCTTAAATTCATGGCCCCTTTCATCGTTACTTATATGCTTGCATTCATGTGTGCATGTGTGTGTGTGTGTGTGTGTGTGTGTGTGTGTGTGTGTGTGTGTATGAGAGAGAGACAGAGAGAGACAGAGAAACAGAGAGACAGAGAGGCAGAGAGAGAAACAGAGACAGTGACAAAGGAGAACACATTCTCTTAACTTCTATTAGTATATTACAGTTTTTAAATTTTGCTGTTTATTTCCTTGTTCCTAATGTATAAGTTAAACTCCACACAGAGATATGTCTTGTTCTCGGTTCTAGGCATCCTCTGAGTGCCTTGGGTATTTTCCCTGTTGATAAGGGACAGTTACTGTGATCTGTCGCATGAGGGTCTCCTCAGCAGTTTGCTTATGTATTCATTTGGCCTGGGTTTGGCTGGTTGTTTAGATTTTTGCCTTGATTTACATCTTTATTAGAAATTCCCCAAAGACATGAACTAAGGCACTCATGTCTCATTTCTCCAACATGTATTAGTTAAAATATCAAATATTTACTGAACTCAGTAGAACTGAATTAGCCTTCAAAATCCCTTGAGTGTATCTGCTGAGTTGTTTAGATGAGAGGTTAATGAAAATACTCCTTGATAAAATTCATGAAGCTTTTTACATGGTAGATTATGTGTCTCAGCTATTTTACATAGAATTTGTAGGCTTTATTAAGAAGGACACATTTTCTGACTATTGAACAGACAATTCAAGTTATAACGTTTTCATCTTTAAAATTATTTGAAATTGAAACTGCCAAAGGAAAAACAAAAAGTATGTTCAATTTTTACCTTTATTGCTATTGATTAAATAGTAAACTACTTTCAGAATAGTCTCTCTAACTTCAGGATAAGGAAAGGTTAGGGAGTAACTGCCCAGCTCAGATATTTAAAACCTTCTCCCAGGGAAGAAAGTCATTTAGTTGACATAATAACCCCTTTATACATTTAAGCATTACTTAGCTTTATGAAGCCATAAAAATATATGTATGGTGATATACTCATCTCTTCCCCTAAAACAACTACTATAAACCATGATTTGTAAGAGTTTTAAACATAAATGCTTTTCGAGGAAGCCATGTACATGACGATTTATACTGCTGCACTACCTCTTCCTAAGTGTTCCTTGCAGTACATTTTCCCGATGAATTATGGATTTTTAAGTACAATGGAAGTATTAGTGATTATTGTTAATGCTATTCTATTTTTAAGCAGTAAATTAAGTTTCATTATTTGAATGTATTTGGTCATAAAAGGATTGATTACCTGAATTTTTAATTTAATAGGGAATAAATATACACACAACAATGATTGCATAACTTCAAGCTTAAACTTCACTTGACCATACAGCTTTGTGCTTCTCAGATGAAATTGACTATTGTAGAAATTTCAAAATGACCCACAATTCCTAATAAAGAGTATGCATTGCTTTACAGGTTTTTTTTGTTTGTTTGTTTTTGTTTTTTTTTGTTTTTTGGGGAGTGTTTTGAGATAGGGTTTTTCTGGGTAACAGTCCTGGCTGTGCTGGATCTCACTTTGTAGACCAGGCTGGCCTCAAACTCACTGAGGTCCACCTGCCTTTGCCTCCTAAGTGCTGGGATTAAAGGCATGTACCATCACCGCCCAGCTGTTTTACAGTATTAAAAAGTATTTACATTGTCATAGTAGGAGAGCAAGACTTGGAGATTAAATATTGAGAAAGTGTTTATTTTCATCCATTCCTGTATTTTCCCAGGATTGATTCATTAACTTGGAGGCATTAACATTCTACTTTCCAACACTCATCTGCCTTGCCTGACCTCTGTCACCTTTCCCTACTCATCTCAGACTCACTGGAAGTCACTGTCCGTTTTGCATCTCTTTTTAACAGACAACCTGTAAGCACAAATATATAGGCTAAAATTTAGGGTTTCAATGAAAGAAATGGAAAATAAACAGATATTTACAATTTACTAACCCATTACAATCCTTAAAGATTAGGAAGCAGTTGGGCGGTGGTGGCGCACGCCTTTAATACCAGCACTTGGGAGGCAGAGTCAGGAGGATCTCTGTGAGTTCGAGGCCAGGCTACCAACTGAGTTCCAGGAGAGGCGCAAAGCTACACAGAGAAACCCTGTCTCGAAAAACCAAAAAAAAAAAAAAAAAAAAAAAAAAAAAAGATCAGGAAGCAAGGTAGAGAGGCATGCCTTTTTATTCTTATTTCTTGAAAGTTGCTCATTAGCACACCACACCACCTACCACAGTACGTGTTCAACAGTGCAACAGTGCAGAGATCTCTTGTTCAGATAAATAAAGAAAATACTGTTTCAATTTGATATTGAGTTCTATTGGTTGGATGCAGAATTTGGGTGGTTTATTGCTTCCTCTTGTCTCTCATGGGTAATGGGTAAATAATATTGATAAACTATATGTCAAATAAATTTTGACAAAAATATGTCCTAGAGTTACTTTGAACTTGGCTATTCTTGGGATTTCACACAAGTAATAAAACATGCAGATTAGATATTAAAATGGGAAGAATATGGGTGGAAAAAAACACAAATACCCAAGCACAATTGGAGGCCATGTCCCTCTTAGACTTGCTATCCAAACACCAACTATATGAAAATGAAATGGAATTTAACTTCACTTTCATTTGTATTTTTTATTTTATTCATGCTTTATGTTAAATCATTAGAGTTTTAGTTTCAAGGTGCTTTTTGTAGTTGTAGTTAAAAAAAACTAAATATGTTTTTCAAACAGAATTTTTCTTTGTATCATTATGTGCTTTAAGACATTATGTTTTATTAAGTTCTTTCAATGTCATCTTTTTCTAAATGTCAGTCAAAGAACAAATCACAAGAGACATAAAAATAATAATGAGCTAACTGAAAGAAGCTCTGATTTATCTGGGTTTTTATCAGGAGTGAGGCTTGCAGTGGTTGTCCAAATTCATGAAAGCTAATTGGACAATAGCAATAGAGAGTTTCGAGAAAATGTATTCAAGAGAAAGAAATTATCATACAGCCACATTTTAAACAGTATATGCTATCAGATAATACAACGTGACCTTGCCAACAGCTCTGCTATGTTGTGCTTAGATTCCCATGGACCTGCTCACAGAGGAGCATGCCTACTGCCAGCCAGCCAGAAAAATCAAGTTAAGCAATGTCCAGTCATTATCAGTAGTGGGACAATTTTTAATCAGCCCTTTGAATGTATTGGTACAACGTCTTTCCTTTTTTCTTACAACACCAACTTTGCAGAGGTTTTGTTTAAGAAAGTGGGCTAAGGGTTAAGATTGGTGGAAATAACTAACACATTTAAATTTATGTTTAGGTCTTTATACAAGATGGATTTTTCCTTAAAAAAAAAAAAAAGAGTTTGTAAGAAGTTGTTTTTTATGGTTTTTGTTTTTTTCACAAGTCAACTTGAAGTGTGTTGGTAGTGATTATGTAAATGACAGGTTGTGTACAAATAAGATTGATGCAGAGCTGTAAGACAACAACCCTGTCAACAATAACAAATTCTTAGTTTGCCTTGGTGTTCACTGCCATTATACTCCTTAGTAGGAAAATGAATAAACATGAATGAAATGTTAAGGATTTGTAGTGACTGCATCTACAAGGGAGTCTTCTGAATGAGTATCTTTGAATGTTCTTTCTAAGCTGTTAAATTCCTGAAGTTTATATAAATTTTAAATTAGAATTATTGATAATAAAAAAACTTTTCTTGAACTTTTAATAGAATTTTTAAGTATGTCAAGTTAAAATTTGTGGTGAGTTAATTTTTGTTCTATGAATAATTGACAGCATGGAGGATCTAAGTGGCGACTCTTAGAACCTTCTCATCAAATATTAACACTTGCCAACTGTGATGCCCAGGAGTGGGTGGTATGAGAGAATTTCCCGCCTTCTCTGATGATCCTTTTGCCAGGTTCACCACCTTTCCTGATGGAGTCTTGTGCATAATGGTAACTGATGCCTCATTCTGCTAACATATCCTGGAGTAGAGTTAGTCCACTGCACTTTCCTACCACATTCCTGGCAGAAAACCCCACTTTTACTGGTTGAAGAGCTAAATCTCATTCAGAAGAATTTCGTTTCTTCTGAGTGTCAGAACTTCATCTTCGAAGCTTCTCTAGGTCATTCACTTCAATGGTTTCCAAGCAAGTGAAATGCAAACTATTAACGTTACCTTTATTTCACTTCCCATCTTTCCAGCTTTATCAGTGTAGATGGATATTTATTAATTTTATTGTTGTCTTGAAAACTACAGCATTTGATTTTTGATAAAGGACAAAACCAAAGCATAGATGGGCTGAAGAGGTGATTCAGTTAGTAGAGCATTTGCCTAGATAAAGGACAAAACCAAAGCATAGACAGGCTGAAGAGGTGGTTCAGTTAGTACAGCATTTGCCTAGCAAGCATGAGGACTTGGTTTGGAGCCCCAGCTCTGATGTAAAAATGCTGGAGCTGGTGATAGGCACTTGAAATCCAGTGCTGGGAAGAAAGAGACTAGGGGATCCTTGGGGCTCCCAGTCAGCCTAGCCTGATTGGTGAGCTCTTGACCAGTAAGGGATCATATCCCAAAAGATGTATTTAGTGTTCATGAGGATGATATCCAAGGTTATCCTCTGGCCTGCATGAGCACATGCACACATGTACACACTCACTCTACACATGCGAACCTGCAAATGAACAAACACAGACAACTTGCATATGAATGCATACAAAGTTTTAATTACTTTTAAAAATAAAAGACATATAAATTTCATGTGCAGGATGAACAAGAGGTACTGAAGACATCAAAATGGTAAGAAAACACTAAGAAATCATGTCAATAAATTTGGCAACTTACACAAAAGAAATTTTTACTAATAAAATAAATGTAAAGCAAATAAAATGAAAATTTCAAAAGCATCAAAAATTATAATAGACTTAAAAAAAGATTTATTTATTTATTATGTATACAGTGTTCTGCCTGCCTGTGTACCTTCATACCAGATCTCATTATCGATGGTTGTCATCCACCATGTGGTTGCTGGGAATTGAACTCAGAACCTCTGGAAGAGCAACCACTGCTCTTAACCTCTGAGCCATCTCTCCAGCCCTTATAATAGACTTTTAAATAAAAATGAAATGAAACCATAATTAAATCATGATTAAACCATAATTATCCTAGAGACAGACAGAAAGACAAAGAGAGACAAAGAAACCAAGTACCCTTTAGGAACCTTTAGGGAAATGGCCCCCTACATGTGGCTACTTCCTCTAATTAGACCTTCCCTCCTAACAGTCCTTTCAGCTGTGAACTCCTCAACAGATTGATCTATTCATGATGTCAGTGCTCCTATGATCTAATCTCTCCTAAAAATCCCATCTCTGAATGTTGTTGCACCGGGGATGAAATCCTCTGCAAAAAGATTCACCGTGGAACACTTCATACCTCCATCACAAAGGAAGTAACAGTGGAGAATCAAATAAAATCACCATAGTTTGATGCTGATGGGGATGTCAGTTTGGTAGAGAAATGCATATTTGCTGTAGTTGGAAAGATTCTCATGAAATTTCTTATCCTTTCCTCCTCTTTGGGATAATTTCTAAGAGCTATACTCATTCTTTGAGTTGATTTTAAAGATCTGATAAAGAAAACAGAGACAGAAACAGAAACCCCTCTGGGCTGAGTCAGTCCTGGGCCTTTCAGCATTGGGCTCCTACTTCCGGCCCTCTGCTATTTTTTCTCACAGGGGACGGTTCCTGTCTATTTCATATATGGAGTCCTGCTACCACATACGCTTTGATCTGATTCAGCCAACATGAGGCTGTGTGAGACTCAAGTGCGGGATACAGGAGGAATCAAAGAAATCTCTCTTCCTAGAGTTGTATCTTCAGTCATGGCCATGCATATGATTCTAGACCATGATAGACCAACCTGATGTGCTTCCAAATTTGCCAGGGACTTCAGCCCTAAAGTTCCATAAAGCTCCTGGCTTTGATCCAGTATCTTAGGTTTCAAAGCAAACCCCTGCTACTGCCAATTTCAGGTTGTGTCCCTAGTTGTTATCTGACATTTTGGCTACCTTATCATTTGTTCGATTAAATCCTACAGTTAAAATACTTAGAAATACTTCTGTCTTTCTAATTGGAGCCTGAGTGATATAAACATGAAAGCCTCATATGTGGAATTACTGATTTTACATGTTTAAGAACTGCATCACAGGCCGACTTCTCTTTGGCTTTCTAGATCAATGCAGATTTATTTGGTGCGAACCAAGAGAGATAATGGTGTAATCAATTAAGCTCTTAAGGTCTTTTGGCTAACCAGGAAGCTTGTTAGCTCATAGCTATTTCATCCTTCTAAAGGAGAAGTCATTTTTATACACCCAGCCAGTAGAGAGTTTTTGATTGCATTCTAAATACTCTAGCACCAGCCTTTGTTCTTCCTAAGGTCACAAATGTTCAATAAACAGACTGAATTAGAGGGAAGTCCTCCAAATTTTGATATCACTCAAAATTACTGATTTCATATTATAAATAATAGGAGGTTATAAAGATGACTCAGTCATCAATAGCACTTGCTACTTGCAAAGGACCTGGGTTCACAGCACCCAGATGACAGTTTCCAACTGTCTGTAACTCAGTTCCAAGTGACCCAGTACCTGATTCTGACTGCCATTGGTAGCAGATATATACATGGTATACATACCATGCAGGCAAAGTAATTATATATGTAAAATAATAATAAATCGTTACAAATCATGTAAGATAATAACTTTGTCAAAATTATCAGAAACTTATCAAGTACTAAACGCATGATATTGTGTGTATGTTTTATCACATCTTCCTTGTTTGTCACAGTAAACTATTTTAGAGAGTTTATAGATGTGAAATGCCATTGAATAGACCATGTTGTCCCCTGTATGAGATTCTGTCACCAATCTATTTTACTTTCAGCACATTTCAGACAACATGTATTTTTTATTTTTCCCCTTTAGTTCAATTAAGTCAGTTAAAAGCCAGACAGTAAGAGGAAGTGGCATATTAGATCAACTCAATGGAAAGCAGCAATATCATAAGTAAAATGTTTCAACATTTGGAGGCAAAATGGAATTGTCTGGGAGAATTAATATCACATTGAAAGACTGTAGCTTACTGTATAGAAATATATTCAGTGGATTGGAGAGTTACTGTATCAGTTGTCTTTTCAAGTCTCATAACAGAAAGCAATTCTGACTAAATTAGTAAACACATTTTTTAGGAAATTGAATTCATATAAATCTATAAGTGTATTTTTAAAAACCATGTTTGATTAGACCAAGATTAACCTGAGCAAAGACCATAGAAAAAAAGTACCACTTTTCGTAGAAAAAATAGGATCTACTGTTTTGCTTTAGCTGAAGTAAAATTAATAGTTTGGGCTTTATAACGTCAGATTCAGCCATCTGGTTGACCTTGCCACTTACATAAATATTTATGTCAATACATTGAAATAATGTAATACTGGAAGAACAATTGTTTTTGGTGTGTGTGAGCAGTGAAGACCCAAAGGGATCTCTATCTAGCATTATGGCATGATAATGAAACTCTGGAGAAGAGTTCAAACAGGCATTTAACAACAAAACCTCTTCAAGCTCCATAGCTCTCTGGGATGGACTACAGCTAGTATTGGAAACAGTAGTGAGCAGGTAAATGGTACAACAGGGATAGAGTCATGATAGAGCATATTTTTGTTGCCTAGAATGTATCAGAATGCTTACATTGATGAGGACACCACCACCAGCTCCTGGGAAAACAGCAGCACTCACTGAGTTCCACATCTGTCTTTAAACGTGGCTCTGAAATAACACTGGCCTTGGAGAGCAGGCAGAATACAGCTTTCTAAAGCCATATATGTCTTAATCTTTGAAGTGTCTCAATATCTTACATGACAAGGAGATTTTAAAGATATCATTAAGTTAAAACTGCTCTCCGATATAATTGCATAATTCCTTCAATGTGGAAAACCTTTCTAAAATGCGGTGAGTCAGAGAAGGGATCTGTGATGTATCGAGGCTGCCTGTGCAGGAGAAGGAAATTGTGAGTCAGGAATTGCCAGCAGCTTCTAGGAGCTGAGAATAGCAAGGAAGCTCTTGTTTTTTAAGAAAGAACACAGCCTTACAACTCATGTCATACTATACACCGAGCTTGTATTAAGCCACCAATTTTATAACCATTTGTTTACAACATTGTAGAGAGCTGAGTCATACACACCCCCAAAACATATGTCTGCCTCCACATTTTCATAATCTGTTTATAAATTATGTTATTAGCATTTGTGCTGATAATATGTCTAAGAATTACTGCAGTAGTTTATATCTATATATGTATATATGTACAAATACAGACTTCCTGTATAGTATAGATACATTGAATACATAGAAGTCTGATGAATCTGTGATTCCCTATGAATTTGGATAAGAGTCTGTATAACAAAATAATTTAAGTGTAGTCTAGGAAAAAGTTACTGGCCACTGAGAATCAAAATTTTATCTCTAATCTCACCAGACCTCCAGCAGATCCTGAGAAAAATCTTGACATGAAATCAAATAGTAAGAGAAATGCATAGAGGATTTTCACATATACATGGTAGCCCCAATGTGGAAATGAAGACTCAAAATACAGGTATAAGCTATGTGCCCATTAACATACTATGTTAAGCAAAGTGAATAAATTTCATAATAGAATCTAAAATGTCTAGGAAGACAAAAGGAAGGTACATAATTTTAAGAGTCCTTTTTCATAGACTTTCATCCACCTCTGCTCCCATCTTCGCAGAGATATTTGTTTCTAGCATTTAGAAGGGTGAAATCATCATGGCCTTCCTGAATTTGAAGTTTTTCAGGTGACTTACATAAATGGCATGTTTTGGATGATGCACTCTGTGTCTATTAAGCACCTTAATCAGAGTCTGTAAGGTCTTTTGCCTTAAAAATTTGTTGTCATTCAGAATTGAATCTTGGTTGCTGGGATTATGAATAGTCAGCAAATGAAGAATAACTCCAAGAGTAGCAGATAATTATTAACTGAATTTATGGAAGACAATCTGTAAAACCAATACTGTCTGCCTAGGGGAGATTAAGTACTAACATAGGAAAAATAATTTCCAGACAACTGAATATAACCAGTAGTCAAAATGAGATTTGGTAATTACTTTAAATTAAGTTAAAAAGTCCATGCAGAGCAAGGTGTAAAACGAAAATTTATCAGATGAGTAAGGAAGACAACTTGAGTGCATCTGAAATATTAATATGGCTAAGTTAACTTTCTGTACTGAGAAGTCTACTTAGGATTTTGTTATTCTGTTATGGATTTAACTATGTTAAAATGACAGCCTCCAATATCACTATATTTGCAGATAGGACCTTGGGTGAGATTATTAAACTTAAATTAGGTTATAGTAGTAGCTTTTGATCCATTAAGACTAGTTTCCCTACAAGAAAGAGATGCCAAGCACTCTCTTGCTGGCTTGCTCTCCCTTCTCTGTCCCTCATTCTTTCCCATCTTCAATTCTTTCCCCTCCCCCCTTCTTTCCTTCCACATATTCACAGAGCAGAATCCATGTAAGATTACAGATAAGAGATCTTCTATCTTATGTTAAATGAAGAAGCCTGCCAGAAACTAACCCTAAGCACAAAACAATTTTGGACTTACAGTCATTGGAACTATTAGAAAAATAATTCTTTGCTATTCAAGTGACATAGACTGTGGTGTCCTATTAAGACAGTTGAGGCAAACAAATACATACACAAATCCTTCTTTAGTCACTAATTTCTCTGTAAAGTCCAGAAGAAGATGCATTTTCCATCCCTATATGACTTTTGGAGGCTATTTCAGTTCTTCCAATCTCTGCTCAAAAGGTAGCATGCTTGCCCAAGTATGTCTCCTCCTTGTCATTCCAGGCTAAGGCCACGTGTCTCTTTATACACAGTACTTCTCTTTTAGCTCGCAACTCAGTGGATACACAATTGCTCACTGTGGCAGTGACAATGACAGTTTTAATAAATGGTTAACTCTTACTAAGCTTTTTTGGTACACTTTCCTCTCATTCTGGTCCCACAGAGAGTCTATTTCCACATCCTTTTTTGCAAGTGAGTATACAGCATGTGATGAAAAATGAACAATGAAATATAAGTGAAAATTATGTATATATCTTCATGAGCTACAAATTTCTTCCCCTCATCATCTTCTCTCCATTCGCTCCTCCTACCTCAGAAGATTGGAGATAAACTCCAAAGTAGCCTTGGAAAACAAGTGTGGTAGATTCAGAAGCCACAAAATACAATATGATTCCATTCCCAAACACTGCTGGGAGAATTTCTAGCTAACCAGAGGAACAGAACGGGATCAGTACCTGTTAGAATCTATCATAGACAGTGATTCCACAACAGGATGCTGAGGGATAAAGAACAAGAGTATCCAGCATTGACTTAGCAGTGAGATTGAGAATGAGAGAGAACAGAGGCCTCCCCTGAGGATCTACTTCTGCCCAGCATCCCCCTCCTCTAACAACTGTCTTTGAAGCATGTTACGTTAGAGCACATAATAAAGCAAAACACGTTTTAATATTCTAAAATGTTGGCATTTTATTCTCACAGCATGATCTAGCTACTCTGCACTATATAGATATATGATTGTAAATAGCTATATTTTAAAGAATAAAGCATAAGAGATACTATGAACAAATAAACTAAATATTCAAGATTTAAATTTTAAAACTACCATTTTGTTTCATATAAGAACACATTAGTGGGCAGTAGTGTTACTAGTCAATTTGTTGGGGCCCTTTTTCTCTACCCATGTAGAAGTTGTATGTAGGCAAGAAGAAGCTCCTCAAGGGCTAGTCCTTAGCAGCTTTTTTACTCTGTGTTTGATACCAGTGAGTGGCAGCAGCAGGTACATGGGAAGAACAGCAGGTTAGATCCTCTAGCTTTAATACTCTCATAGGACTTGGACCTTCATCTACAAGTGATTTTGTGTTGGCCAAGAAAGTAAGTTTTTTTAGCTCTTGGAAGCAGCTTGTGTTTCAGCTTTGAGACAGATTTAAGTATTGCCTTACTCAGCCCTCAACAGTGGCCAGTTTTACAGCCCCAAGGCCTGGGGTGACTGAGATTCCCAGCCTTAAAGACTTGACTATACTCTGGAACTCTTCAAGTGACCAGGGCCTACAGGTTCTCTTCTCCAGCTCCTTGCAGCCTCCTACTTAGCTCTCTGCCCTCTCCACTTCTGTCATTCCCATTTGTTCCTAATGCTGAAGTACCAGGGGAAGCAGCACAGCAGTGTGTCCCCAAAGCCCACTAAGTGAGCCAGATAGCCTGCCTATCTATTTATAGCAAGAGAGGATCAGTTTGCACCACTCACAGCAAAGCTCATATGCAAATGAAGATTCGTATTCACACCAATCACAGACCTATCTCTTTAGCACCATTCTTAGCATTCCCCCTGCAGGTCCACTAGAGAGAGCACTCCTCTAATCCTCTGGACTAGGTGGAAACTGGTGGAATTATCTAGAGTTCACTGAGGCTTGTGATAGTAAATAAAATGTGCGAATGAACTGATAGTTTTGCACCTCCAGGAAGCAAAATAATCAGATAGGTTCAATTCTGTACTTTTCTCAAGGTGTCTGGGATATTCAAAATGGATGATGCTAGACACAGGTTACTCACTGTTACTGAGTACTGCCCAACTGTTACTCACTGTCTCATGGTGCTGTGTCCCAGTTCTTTGTGCAGCTAACAAGAAATGCAATAGAAGCAGTGAAATGTAGATTTATAGCAAAGGCATAGGATATATCTCCATTAAGAACATGCTAGCCAGGCAGTGGTGGCAAATGCCTTTAATCCCAGCATGCAGGAGACAGGTGGATCTCTGTGAGTTCGAGGCCAGCCTGGGCTACAGAGTGAGTTCCAGGAAAGGCGCAAAGCTACACAGAGAAACCCTGCCTCGAAAAAAAAAAACAAAAACAACAGCAAAAAGAAAGTGCTAAACAAGCTTGTGACTCAAGGGCATGGCAATCTTTAGGAGTTTGTTCTATGACTTTAGGTAGAGGGAGAAACCAGTCAAGAGGGACAGGAAGGGGTTTAGTTCTTACCATGATTGGCAGATAGACTGTTAAATTTTAACAATATAAATATGTACAGTCCATATATCATTTTTAGCATATGTTCCCACTTCCATGTGTATGAATGAGGTGGAGAATGTGCTTTTCTCCCAGAGGATGCTCTAAGGGTAGGTTTGCCATTACTGTGCTTGTACCTAATATTGGTACAACTGGCCTCATTTATTAATTGTCTGGCAGTACATGACTGGCCCCAAATCACTTACTGGATTGGAGGTTCTATGTGAGGTCTTAATAGAAAAAGGTAGACACATTGTGCCAAGGAGCATTTGTCCTGGGTTGTTGGCTGTCTCAATGTTGACTATGTTCTTTCTTTCTAGATCAATATTGTAACCACACTCAGCATAAATCTAACCTCCCCAGACCTAGAGGACATGGGTGCTGTCATCCTGCCCTCTCCTCTCTTCTCTGTAACCATCAAAGGAACTCTGTGGTCAGGAAAAGAACTCTGAGGGAATAAACAGAGAAAGGAGGGGGAAGGGAGTGGACTGTGATTTCTTTATAGAATGCCAACATTTGTCACCCAAACCCTGTAGCCATAAACATGGAGTTTTGTTTATTTTTCCCTCTAGAATGAACTTCGTGGGGACTTGTTCTTGTTCTTGGGCCCTACCGAAGGCTCACACAAACCACAGGAGGAAGTGTTAATATATGTTGATAGAACACAAATGCTGGAGTTTCCAGTACTTTCCAGGAACAAATATGTCTTAACACTGTGATTACACTGAAAAGAATTAATTTACTGCCTATTAGGAAATGAGCTAAAATAGATGGAGATGTTGAAGATCGTGTAAGAGGTCTGTTTCTGTTTCTCTCTTATGAAGTCTTCAACATTTCCATATATTTGTAAATGTTTCCAAAGTTGATAATATTCTCAAGCCAGAAATAAATGTCATCATATAAGGGTTACAGAAGAGAATATGGCTTTTTTTTCAGAAATAACAATTTTAATTGAGTAATAAACAATACAAAGTTTATTTGTAAAATTTGAAACAATAAATTGGCACTGAATCTTACAGTTAATCTACTCTAAAATTGTGTTGAGGAAACTGTAATTTAAAGACCTGGTAGCTGAACTTCACTAGAGCCCAGAAACATAGAAGACATGAATTTCCAGTTTTGGAAGGCGATGGCTGCCCTCTACGCAGGAGATGTCGTTGTGTTGTTTTTATTTATTTACTCCTGCATCATTTGTGGACATTGAATCAGCACCTCACCTGATTTTAAGTTGAGGGGCTATGTGAGGAACAAACACTTCTTGCCTTCATGAAGCTAATGTTTCAGTAAAGGATATAAGTGGCAAATGAAAACACAGAATAAAGCAGAGGCTGTGATTTTGACGGCAGTCACTACAACTTCAGAATATAGTTGTTGTGATGGAGTGTAATGGTGGTGGAGATGAAAGGCCGTGAGAGGGACAGGAGATGGTGTGCTGCTTACATTACAAACAGACTGCTCTTTTTGGAGTTACACATAGGATAAATCAGGAGATAAGCAGGCAATTGGAACCTAGAAGAAAAACTGTGTGCATTTAAGATATGTATTAGGTAACTATACATGTGCATATACAAAATATACATGTGTATCACTGGTTAAAAAAAAAAACACATAAGCAATCAAATGGAATATCCTGGAGATAATACCAAAGATAAATAGTAAAGAGGAAAAAGTATCAGTTTCTCAATTCCTAGAGATGGGGCATTATAAATTTAATTTAAGTTATTGGAGCCCATAAAAACAAAACAAAAAACCTCCGTCTAGACTGGTATGCCGTTTATTTTGTCAGCAGTAGAAACTTGGATCATCTGGAACCTCAACTGAGATAATGCCTCTGTCAGATTGGCCTGTAGTCAAGACTGACATGGAAGGACCCAGTTCACTGTGGACTGTGTCACCATGGGCATGTGGTCCAGGAAGTATAAGAATGATAGCTGACCTTGAGCCTGGAAGTAAGTTAGTAAGCAGTGTTCCTCTGTGGCCTCTGCTTGAGATCCTGCCCTCACTTCCCCAAGTGATAAACTGTGGTCCGTATGTATAAGCCAAGTAACCCCATTACTCTCCTGCTTTAGGTCATGGTGTTTTTCACAGCACTAGAAAACAAACCAGAGAATTCATTTATTTAGTGTTCCTGTCTGTGCAGCCTGACTTAGCTCAGCTCTGATCTTCATTTTTTTGCTTCTTACTTCACTAGATTTTTTGGAGAACATTCTTTTATCTTCAAACATCATCGTTGTTAATATTCTAATCTGTCCCTTAAAATCCCACCCCTTGCCACCCCCCTGCATCCTGAAGTAAAAGCCTCTTTATAAGGAAAAACTCCCTTTATAAGGAAAAACTCCGCCCTTCCTCTCTCTCTTCTGCCTTTTCTTCCATGAGGTGCATCTCTCTCTCTCTCTCTCTCTCTCTCTCTCTCTCTCTCTCTCTCTCTCTTCCCCTTCTTTCTGATATTTCTTTTCATCTCTCTATTGTAATAAACTCTCCACATTGATGCTGCATCTGGGTTGTGAATTACTGGCCACCACTGCCGCCTCCATGCCTGCATGGCATGAATATGCCCAGCATTCCAGCAAGTTTTCCCTCAGGTGTGGGATACCCTTGCCTGGCCAGCTGGGGGTTCATAACAATCATACCACAGCAAAGGAAACAAATTTATTTATTATATGTTTTAAAGACCATTTCCATGAAGAACATTTAGGGTTTTTTTTTTAAATGATTATACTACCAGAAGATAAACAATTTGAAGAAATGTGCATAAAAATAAAATACAATAATCAATATATAACATCATATGGCAATTGCTATAGTTTCAAGAATTTGGCACCAAATTTTCTATCAAACAGAGGCTGGTGAAAAATTAGGGATAATGACAAAGGAAACATTGTTAGGTGATACAGCAGATTTCTGATAGCATGTGCCCACTTCTGGTCTTCCATAAAATGACATGTCTCCACAAGTTCCTAGCTTTCTTGCTGTTCTTTTTATCACTGGGTGGTTAATTACTGAAAGACTCTGAGCTTAAGCTGCTGGACTTCATGTTTTCCCTGAAGATGTCTACCACACCGCAGGAAACAGTTTTCTCTTTTAAGACACTGTGTTACAACACACTCTATCACAAATATCACACTATATCACAAATCAATATAACCAAGAAAAAAGTGATTCACTGAGAGCTGATACCATAAAACTTTTCCTTTGGAACATATACCTTTATTTGAATATTGATTTGATAAAAAGATGGAGGCGACAAAAGTTATCCTGAAGAGAGTTGGCATACTAACTACAGTGCAGGTAGATTCAATGTAGCCCGTTTTGGAGACAGCAAGGAAATCACACTGACTTTGGCATACGCTCCACTTTGTGATATAGTGGGGAAAAAACTGGGACATATGGGAAAATGTGTTGGCTGTAACACATAGTATTTCATTATGTAAAGATTTCAACCTTTAAATTTCAAGTTCTAATCTGGAGTATATAGACAGAGTTGAAGATGTAGGTCTCTGGAAACTGAATGTGTGTGTGTGGTGTGGAGAGGTTTATCTGAAAAAAAGGATGGTCTTTTCAGATATTTTGAAAATAATCAGAATACCTTCATGCACACAGCCCAACAATAACAGTCCAGAAGCCTTTTCCAACAGCTCAATTACCCTTGGATTCTTTGTAACTTGAAGAATATCACTAGGATTTAATTGAAAACCATTCAAGGCTATTAGAATAAAGTATTCTCTACTTTATGTAAACAAAATAATCAAAATGTTCACTGCATTGTAAGATTATCTTAAGAATCTGGTCTTGTCAATCTTGCCTGATGGGTAACAAAGACAGACCAGAATTTTATTCATGTTGCTTTTATGACATCAACTGAAACAACCTCAAGACTTTGGCAGACAGAATTTCCCAGACTTAACAGTTTATCCTTCCCAGTGGTTCATTAAGACTCAGAAAAGTGAGCTCCTGTTGAGGGACTATGTGGTCACATGAGGATCTTATCTTTCAGCTCAGGTTTTCATGATTATATTTGTCACCCAATACGATCATTGCAACACAAAGATCACCAGCATCTTTTGTCATGAGAATTCATATAGCCTACTAGAAATTCAAATGCCCATAATCAAAACAATAAGGCAACTTTATAAAGGCTTAGAGAAGATGATGACAGCAATAAAGTCATTATCAGGCAAACAGAAGAAATAAAATCAACTACAATTGCTTTAGCATTCAAAAAATTGCTTCTTTCAAACCTAAATCTCCAGGCAAACAAAATCTCATGCAAATTAAAACTAATTTACTCCACCAACTGGGATTGTTTGGTTTTGAGTAATTTACACCATTCTTCTTATGTTTCCAATTATAAAACAAAGTTATCTTTAAGTTAAGGTTTATCTGATAGCTGATTTTGCAGTTAATTCATAAAAGAAAATTTGTTTTCTCATAGAAAGCCTGTAAATTATAAGAATTTTCTAATACTGTGATTATATATGATAACCTGTTCTTACATAGAGTCTTATCCTTCTTGGCTACATATTGCTGAATATTTAATTATGATCTTTCAAACCTAGAACCTGGAAGGAATGTTATGTATGCTCAACAAAAATTGTTGGCTGATCATGTGATCACGTGCACACAAGGTGACTGATGTGACTGTTGGTTCCTCGGCCGTCTGAGCCCTTGGAAGGCAGTGAAGTAGATCTTGGCTAGAAGATAGTGGGACACCTTCCCTCTGGACCCACGAGTTCAAGAGCTGCCTGGGGTAGACAGGGAATTCAGAGCCAGATAGAATAACTTAGATCTTGTTTCAAATTTTAAAAATGGGGTGAGGGTCTACAGCTTGGTAGTAGAATGCTTCACTAGCACATGCAAGGTCATGGTTTCAATCTGCAGCACCCCGAAATTAAAACAAGGAAAGAGAGTGATTGCTTAATGAGCGTGCATTTTTCATTGTTGTGTCTGGAGCTCTGTATGCAGACAGCAGCTATTGGTCAATAACTGCGTGACAATGCACTTGCTTCAGAAAGGGCACTATAGGCTGGGTGTAGCTAACTGAAGGAATGCTTTCCTGGCATGCACAAGCCTGAATGTAATCCACAGAAATGCAAAACCAAAATCAAAAGATTATGATAGTAAATATGCTATGCATGCCTTATCAAAAATTAAAAAAAAATCCTAACCTTCCATGGGTAACTACGTTTTCTTTTACAGAAAAAAAAAATGGAATGAATTTTAATATTTCCTAAAATATTTCCAAAGCATTTCTGAAATATTTTTTCAAAGCAATTTAATAGCTCCTTCAGAAGCTAAGTAATGGCAATGAGTTAGCCAGCTTTTATAGCCCTCTGTATGGACTCAACTTATTCCTCTGAGGTCTTACAAATATACATTTAAGCCTTGTTTTTCTAATATGTCATTAATGTTCAAATATGAATCTTAACTCATTCATGTTGTTCTCTCTTTTTGAAAATCCCTTCTTTTTTAAAAAAAATTTTTCTCATCTTCCAAAATTAATATAAAACGTTCCTTTGACTTTAAAGCCTTGTGGTATTCTGAAGGAACAAAAAAAGAAAAAGAGAGAAAAAGTCAGATTTTTTCCACGAACTTTAAATACATGCAAATAACTTTATTGAAAACCATTATATATTTCACACACACACACACACACACACACACACACACACACACATTCCATCAGTATTTATGCCTCCTGGTAGACTATTTCATAAATGTTAGTCATGCAAACATTTATTAACTTGTACAGTTTGCCAAAGAGTATAGCACTCTAGTCCCTGGATTATTGTAGCACACTACCTTAGTAAATGTAAGTCACCACCCCTTTGATGGTACAGAAAGCTGGCAATCAAAATAGAAATACACTGGCATTCTTCTATATTAAAGCACTTTAAAACCAGTAATTAAAAATTATGAAAAACTCAGCTTTTTAAAAAATGAATACTTTATCTGTGACAACTGAATTATATACTTTATAAATTTAGCATAATTGTTCATTGACAGGAAAATTCCAGATTCCTGGAAAGTGTTGTAAAATATGAACCTCAGTAACTTGGCTAGACCATATAAATTACTGTACTTACTTTGGCTCACATTAGTTCTCTGCACTGCTATTCCATCCCATGTTGCTTAATTCTGGAGCTTGCAGGAGTATAATAAGCTAGTTTTGTTTAAAAGTCAGACTTTAAAGCCAGTAACTATTAGGAGTTTGGGTTGGTCTCTTGGAAAGAAATGTATATGACTGGTGGGAATGTGCTTATGAGAACTACTGTGCCGTTTTGACATTGGTATGTGATTTTCTGTACTGTTCTATTTCATGCTTATCATTTTTACTTTACAAAAACAATAATCACAGCATTTGTTCCCCTATTCCCTTCGCTATATGGCAAAAGAATACATACTTCCCTTGTGTTGTGTGTCACGGGGGCAGAATGCCTTAGTCCTTTGTTAACAGGACATGTCAGGGGCTCCAACTTTGCTTCCCATTTTGCCATATCATGGGGGCTAGCTTAATCATAAAACTTAGATAGGATATTATCATTCCCTTTAACTGTTTGACTAGAACCTTTATAGAATAGTTGTATTTTCTCAGCACAAGAGCCTGAAGTTACACAGAGACAGTTAAAGTTGAAAAGCTTCCTCCCACCATCTGCCACTCAACACCCATTTTTTCCTAAGTGGCAGCCAGTCCAAGTCAGCAGACTCCTGTGCACATGTGCTCAGTACAGATAAACAAAATGTATGTTAATTCTTTTGTTTATACTAATCACAGACTCTATACATATTTTATGTGCCTTAGCTTTTTTCCACTAAATTATCCCGAAGGTTTTTCCATTCAATATATGATGGTCACTTCATTAATATTCTCTTACTCATTAACTTCTTTTAAACTAGGCTCACATCCTGCATGTGTAGCCATGTTTACTTGTACATATGTATGTGTGTAGCCCCTGAGCACTATAGAGACTAAGAATAAATGTACTATGTAGCTTGTTTATGCCTTCACATTTTCTTTATTTATCACCTACAGCTCTTTTTTAAATTAACTTTTATATTTAATACTGCCTTGCTTTCTTTAATATAATACATTTATACAATAAATTTCCTAACAGGAATGTTCCACTATACTCATAGATCAGTTCCTTGCTTAATCATCATCTGAGAAGCATCCTCCTGTAGCAGATAGAACAAATACAGAGACCCACAGACAGATGTTATGCAGAGAGTGAGAGACCTTGGAACACTTAACCCTAAACCAGATGTCTTCATCAAATCCCTCCCGTTAGGACTCAGGGAACCCTGCAGAAGAGGAGGTACTAAGAGTTTAAGAGTTGGAGGGGATGGAGGACATCAAGGTAACTAGACCTTGTAAATCAACGTGAGCAAAGCTCATATGAACTCAGCGGCTGAAGCAGCATGCACCGGGACTACACAGGTTTGTGCTAGGTCCTCTGTGTATATATCATGGCTTCCAATTAGTGTGTTTGTGGGGTTTCTGTGTGCGGGAATGAATGAGTCTCTTATTCTCATGCCTTGTCTTAGAGTTTTTTTGCTTTTGTGTTTGTCTTGTCCAACTCTGATGTTATAGTTTTGGTTTTATCTTATCATATTTTATTTTGTTATAATTTATTATTATCCCTTAGAAGCCTGGGCTTTTTTTCTAATGACAGAAAGGGAGTGGATCTGGATGTGAGGAGATGTGGAGAGGAACTGGAGGGAGTATAGAGAGGGAAATCATAATCAGGATATATTATTTGAGAAAAGAATTTGTTTTCCATAAATGGGAAAAATACTGTCCAAGATTTAACTTAAAAGAAAGAAAAACAATTGCTATATCTGTGACAATAACAATTAAAAATGAGAACATATAATAAATATATTAAAGACTATTTTTAAATTAAAGACTATATAATAAATATTGTTTGATAATATTTAATATTAAACTAATTAAATTAACTTGAATGGGAGTGGAGGGAACAAGGGAAAACTTGGTAGGTGAAGAGGTTATAGAAATGATGTAAATACAGTATTCATGTATGATACCTCCTTTTTTCTTAATTTTAACTTATTTATTGACTCTGGAAGTTTCACATCATAAACTCTGATTCTGTTCACCTCCCAGTCCCCATATATCCTCCTCTGGTCCCTGCCACACACCCCCACATAAGGAAACAAATCAAAGTACTCAAGTAAGCGAACAAAAGCACAAACAGAAACAAACAACAACGACAAAACAAAACCATAACAACAGAAAAATCCCTTTGCTTCTCCAACACCTCTTCATTCGTCCTGGTGGCACTGGAGGCTTCAGTGTGCCAGATAGTATACCACTTTGTCCCATCAGTTCTACTGGCAAATGGTTATTGCAATAAGTCACTGGTCTGGTTCAAGGCCTCTGGTTTCTAGTTCACCATCATCACTGGCTCCTCACCAGAACTCCTCTGGAATATCCTGTGGCTGCCATAAGTCTTGGAGTTCTTGTGGGTATTGTTCCACAGGACCAACCCATTCACCTGCTCCAGCAAGTTCTAGATAGGGTAGATGCTAGGGTGGGTCAACCAAAGACCTGGCTGTGGTCCTGGTTGGTAGTCATGCTGGTCATTCCAGGCCCCTGAGGCTGCACCCCTACATGCATGCCCTCAGGTTCCGTTCACCTTGGCTTATGGTAGGGGTGGGGCCATCTCTCCGGCGAGCAGGGGCTAGCTTTCTTGCTGTAGTATCCAGCAAGAGGCAAGGCCAGCTTTCCTAGGGCCATCAAAGGATGTGGCCGGCTCAGTATGAACCTGTGATTTCATCTCACATGGTTCCCAAGTCCTCCTGAAGTGACGCAGGCCACAGACATCCACACAGACCCCAGCTGTGGCTGGACCACAGACCTAGAAGCAACCCTTGACAACACCTTAGTGCTGTTCAACATCCTGGCTCTGGGTAGAGGGCCTGGTCGCTCAGGTGGGAATGGTTGCAGCCCTAACCTTGGACCTCTATGTGACCTTTGGTGGCACTGCAGGACCGGACTTCTGCACAGACCCCAGACAGCAAAGAACCATGGAGTCCAACATTGTCTCATCAGTGGCTGGGTGTGGATGTCACCACTGCCCCAGTGGCAGTATGGCCATGAGACAGCAACATGGCCCTTGATTTCAGGTGTCTGAACATCCTTTGATGGTAACAGGTGCATCAAACATCAGCACAGACCCTGGCTGCAATCGAGCCACGGACCCTGCCTGACATGGCCCTTGGCTGCAGCTCTGATCCAGACGTCACTAGGACATTGCAGCACAAGCCATTCAGATCTGGATACATCCTAGTCCTCAGACACCAACTTGGACTCAGGTGGCTGGTCTGACCCTGGGCATCCTCATGGCACTTGGTGGCAACAGGAGCCACATACGTCAATCAGGACCCTGGCTATTATAGGGCCATGGACCCAGACATGGTCCTCAGTAGCAGCCTGGGCCCAGATGGCATCATGGCCCTGGGTGGCAGTGAAGTCCACCCATGTCTGAACGGCCCCTGCTGTGGTGTGGCCCTCAGACTTAGTAGGTGGAGAGGTTATAGAAATGATGTAAATACAGTATTCATTTATGATACTTTCAAAAAATGTTTTTTTAGTTTAAATATGAAAGAAAATCCTATTTAAAAATGTGCTATAGAACTGAAAATTCTGAAAAGAAAAAAAAAACAGAAAGGTTAGGAGACACTTTAAAAGCTGCTCAATATCTTTAGTCATCAGACAAATGCACATTAAATCAAATTTAATATTTAACCTCATGCTAGTCTGAACAGCCATCGTCAGGAACACGACAAATGCAGTATAGCTGTGGGAAAAAAGGAGGCACTTACATACCATTGATGGGAGGCAAACTAATGCAGCTACGTTGGAAATCTCTCTGCAGTTTTCTTAAAAATCTAAAATGAGATCTACCCTCTGATGGTTTGTGGTAGGATCGCCATTTTTCCTATGTTAATCCAACCAATCCAAGAACATGGGAGATCTTTCCCTCTTCTGATATCTTCATTTTTTTTCTTCAATGACTTTGTTTTTAACCCTTTAAGTCTTCCACTTGCTTAGTTAGTTACCCCAAGATATTTCATATTATATGTGGCTATCCTGAAATGAGCTGTTTCCCTGATTTCTTTCTTAGTTCATTTCTCATTTGAACACGAGAGGGCTACTGATTTTTTAAGTTAGTTTTTTTCTACCCAGCTACTTTGCTAAAAGTTTATTGTTCATCTGCTATAGGCATTTCTGGTGGAGTTTTTGAGTCACTTATGCAATGCTATCAC
Organism: Peromyscus leucopus; assembly: GCF_004664715.2. Taxonomy (NCBI): domain Eukaryota; kingdom Metazoa; phylum Chordata; class Mammalia; order Rodentia; family Cricetidae; genus Peromyscus; species Peromyscus leucopus. Next base: position 39,261,640 of record NC_051068.1, read on the forward strand.
AATATCTGCAAATAAAGATACTTTGACTTCTTCATTTCCAACTTGTATCTTTTTTATCTCTTCCAGTTGTCTTATTGCTCTAATATTTCAAGTACTATTTCAGTATGAATAGGTATGTAGAGGGTGAACAACTTTGTCTTGTTCCTAATTTTAGTGAAATTGCTTCAAGTTTTTATTCATTTAAGTATATGTTGGTTATGGACTTGCTATAAACTGCATTCATTATGTTTAGGTATGTCCCTTGCATCCCTAATCTCTCCAGGGAATTTTTTTTTTCAGGAAGGGTTGTTGGATTTTGTCAAAGGCCATTTCTACATCTAATGAAATGACCGTGTGATTTTTGTCTTTAAGTGTGTTTATATGGTAGATTACATTTATTGATTTAAATATGTTGAGCCATGCCTATATCTCTTTGATGAAGCATATTTGAATGTTTTCTTGGATTCAATTTGCAAGTATTTTATTGAATAGTTCTGTGTCAATGTTTATAAAGGAAATTAGTCATAATTCTCTTTCTTTGTTGGGTCTTTATGTGCTTTGGGTATCAGGGTAACTGTGTCTTCATAAAATGAACTGGGCAATGTTCCCTCTGTCTCTATTTTGTGTAATAATTTGAAAAGTATTGCAGTTAATGCTTCTTTGAAAGTTTGGTAGAATTCTACATCAAGATCATCTGGTCCTGGGCATTTTTTTTTTAACTTGGTTCTACAAATTGATAGGGAAGTGGTAAAATCCCCTGTATCTGTGGGCCTTATTCTAGGACTGCCTAGGCTCCTCCCTTGGTTCATAGAAAATCATGGGAGTGCCCTCACACATCTGAGTTTTATCCTGTGTGAGTTCAAATCTCCCGCTTATGGCAGGATGTGGAACTTCCCTTTATGCCTTTGCACCTTACCTGGAATCCATGAAATACATTTTTAGTGAAATCTTTTTTCAAGCATTTAAATTGGGGGTAGAGATTTGGCTCAGCAGGTGAGAGCGGTTGCCTGCAGAGAACCAGGTTCCATTCTCGGCACCTACATGGGCGCTCAGCTATCACTAACTCTAGTCCAAAGGGATCTGAGATGCCTCTTCTGACCTCCATGCGCAGCAGGCACACATGTACATGCAGGAAGAACACTAATAGACATAAAATAAAGAAAAGGAGTATCTAAACAAATTAAGAGTTATTTGTATCTTCTAAATATGAACCCTTGTCAGTATACATGCTATAAATGTCTAGCACCATTCAGTACCTTAACTTCATTTTCAGCATGATATTTTTTTGATGAACAGAAATTTTTATCTTCATGAAGCGGAGTTTTTCAATCATTTTCCTTATAATTAGGCTTTGGTATTTCATTTTAAAACATTCCAATCTTAATGTCACAAAGTAGTTGCATTTGATAATACCATATAAAATTCCAACTCACCTTACATTTGGAATCAATTTTCACTTACTGTTTGACATCAAGATCAAATTTAATTCTTTTTTCCATCTTGATACCTAAATGTGTTAATTATAAGTAGCCCATCTTATCCCCAAAGTTTTGATGTGTAATTTGTCAAAAACATCTGACATATAGTGTTCATAATTGGTTGCGTTTCTGTGGAATAGGACATTTTTTCTCATCCTAGTGATTTGTATCGTCCTTGCCTGTTTTGGAATTTCTTTCTTTTTTTTTTTTTTTTTTTTTTTTTTTTTTGGTTTTTTCGAGACAGGGTTTCTCTGTGTAGCTTTGTGCCTTTCCTGGAGCTCACTTGGTAGCCCAGGCTGGCTTCGAACTCACAGAGATCCACCTGCCTCTGCCTCCCGAGTGCTGGGATTAAAGGCGTGCGCCACCACCGCCCGGCTGGAATTTATTTCTTAATTAAAAAAAATCATAATACCTAGTCTGGTGATTTCTCCAGCTTTATTTATTCTTCCTTAGTGTATATCTTTGGTCTTTTTCAGTCCTTTAAAGTCTCTCTCTCTCTCTCTCTCTCTCTCTCTCTCTCTCTCTCTCTCTCTCTTTCTCTCTCTCTCTCTCCCTCTCTTTCCCTCCCTCCCTCCCTTTACCTCCCCCTCTCTCTGTGTGTTTGTCTGTCTGTCTTTCTGTCTGTTTGTATGTGTGTGTCTATGTATGTATATCTCTGTCTTTCTCTGTCTCTCTGTCTCTCTCTGTCTCTCTGTCTCTGTCTCTGTCTCTGTCTCTCTCTCTCTCTCTCTCTCTCTCTCTGTGTGTGTGTGTGTGTTGTGTGTGTGTGTGTGTGTGTCTATGTGAGAGTATGTCCTGTGTCTGATGGTACTACTGGAAGCTGGAAGAGAGTGTCTGATCCCCTGAAGCTGGAGTTGAAGGCGGTTATGAGCTGCCTCGTATAGAAGCGGGTAACCGAAGTCATGTCCTTTGTAAGAGCAGCAAGTGTTCTAAACCTGTAAGCCCTCTCTTCAGCTTCTAAGGTACATTTTTAACTTAATAATTCAAATGACTTATTGGTGGGTTGAATTAATTTTCTTTGCTAACACTGTGTATAAATATTTTAGGTTTTGCTTCTCTAAATAGTTGGTCCCCTTTTATCAACTTGTATAGGATTATTAATATGGTGTGTGTCAAATGTGATCAGTAAAGTGAGCATCCTTTACACATTGCTGATTTTTAAAGGAAATGGTTTTTAATGTATCTGCACCTAATATGACATTGCTCTAAGCTTAAGTAGGCATCACAGAATAGATTTGTTCTAAGATAGTCTTATGATAGAACCCAGTTGGCAATGAACTCAAAATCTTCCTGCTCTATCTTCCCAAGTGTTCAGATTACAGGCATGGACCACCATGCCTGGTTTATACAAATTTATAACTATTTTATTACTATATATAGATTATAGAAATAATGGATTTCACTGTGGCATTAGGAGGCATATAAATATTTTAAACATATTTAGGCCCCACATATTTTTGGCATATTTGAACACAGATAAATTTAAATGTTATTGAAGCATTTTACATTGAAATAATTAATGAGATGATAGCATTGTTTTCTCCTTCCATTTCTCAATGGGTCATGCTAAATCAATTTTATTTGCGACTCCTATGCTCATGTATGACTTTGGAGAAGAAAGCTACTTTCCTATTATATTTTTCATAATACTGAAGTGCCACATCAGCCCAGAATTGCACTAAAAATTCTATGTCTCAGATATCCAGATCTCAGTGGAATAGTTCAAAGTTGGACCACACACTTATGTGTGTGCTGATTTATGATTTTATTCTTTCTTCTATAACTGTGAATGATATAGGCACATTACGTGTGTTTAGGGTGCCTTCCATTTCCTCACCCAGCCTACTATAATTTTATTAGGTTGAGGCACTTTGACAATACATTTTTGAGTGAAATTTGTATCTAACTACCTGATATTTCATAAGTATGATGGATTGGTGGGCATTTTCATACTGATCTTTTTACCTCACTGCTTGCAGCATAGGCTCTGGTATTAGACTTTTGTCACTATGACAGGTGCCTACGAGGAACAGTTCAAAAGTGGGGAAATATTTCCTGTATTTCAGTCTAAATTCAATGGGACCTACCACTCTGGGCTGGAGGCAAAGCAGAAAGTCATTGGTAGAAACACATGGCAGAAGTTGTTCACCTGCCAGGAAGAAGGTGGCGATGGGAAAGGACTACAGATAGCATACATCTTTCCAGAATATGCCTCAGTGACCTACTTTGATCAGCTACATCCGAGACCTACTCATACCATCACAGTATGAATCTATGGAGGATTTGATATTTTAATTAGCTCAGAGCCCTGTGGGTACAGTGACTTCTCCAAACCCTATCAGATTTTTGACACATGACACTTTTGTGGAATATTTTTTCTGACCCAAACATTACTCAACAGTGTTTTCCTGGTTTTGGTATTATAATTTTCTCATTCTTTATTATGGATAATTATATTAATAACAATTTAAAAATCTTCTGCTTTGTATGTATCAGACTTGCTTTTTTAAGAAGGGTATTCTAATTGTTACTTTTATCATCGCTTTTCCATTAAATTCATTGTCATTTTCATTTTCTACTCATCAATTTGGAGTACGCAGATCCACTCTGTTTCCCTGGGGATCTGTTTTTGCTACTAACTGCAAGTAGTTTTACAATTCAGGATAAGAAGCGCTCCTTTGCAGCCACTTTGTTTCCTGGATGTTTGGACAAATGACAGCATTTCTTGAGCAATTGTGAGTTATTTCAGTGGCTGAATTTCTATGAGTTGCACATAAAGAAAGACCACAATTTTCTATGGAATCAAAGTATTGTCAATTATGTAGGAGCTGAGAGAATATCATTCAAAGTATCATCAAGAGATAGGGCAGCAGCTCTTTCACTATAACATGTTTAGAATAGAAAGATAGCCGCAAAAAGTCAGCAAGGGCCATCATTTTAAAATGATATATCATAGATTGTTATCAGCTAAGATCTCTATGGTTATCAAGTCATTGAACAATAGCCAAGGATTTTTATTTGCACATAACTTGGTTAACTTGGTCACTATTTCAGATACACACCCATATGGCAACATTAATATTTCCTTCTTTAGTCTGTTTTGAAATTGTGTGTGTGAGAGAGGGAGGGAAGAGGAGAGAGGTACTTTGTCTGACAAACTCATAAATTTTTCAACCTCAGTGTAATGATTAGCCGTTCTCCACTAAACAGCACTATTTTCTGCATATATTAGAATGAAAGCCATAGATTTATGCATACAAGATTATGTGGTCATCTGTCAGTATGTAACATGGCAAGCATGAAAAATGATGGTTAATTGTATGGTTTGGTAGAGCATAACTAAATTAAGCACTCTTTTGTCTGCCAGAGAGACAAAGTAAATTGACTGAATTGGTTAAGTAGTGTTAAATTAAGACAGCTGAATTGTCCTTGACATTTTTATCTGTCTTAAGAAGCAGAGGAATATTTCCAAATCATTTAGTACCTTATCTTTTAGCTTTTCTATCAAGTCAAATCTCAGTACAGTTGAGATATGTATATAAGCACATTATCCAAAGAAATTCAAGACAATGCTGCCCATCAAAATCTGCAAAGAATGCAGCACTATGCTTACACATTTGATTCCGTTAGATTTAGGATAAGTTTTTCTGAAACTTTTTGTGTTGTTAGCTGATCTTCAGCTATGGACCGTTTCCAGAAGTTGGCATGAGTATCAATTTCTTAGCTGGGTGCAAAGCATTTCAGTCTGTCCTAAGACAACACTATTTGCAGGAAGCACTGCCAGCTCAAGTAGAAAATAAATTCAAAACTAAGTTTCACCTGGTATCATCACCCTCATTATCATACATCACCCTCATTGCCATAATTAGAGCTGTCATTTATCTGACATGCTTTTGTTGTTATTGGTCCACTATTCAAAACTGCATGATGAGAATTGTGAGTCACTATGATATTTTTCTGGAGGAGGAAATCCCACATAAAAGAATTTCTTAAATGGATGACAGGTGAATTACTGAGTAATTGTCTCATCATGGAGACTTTTCCCACTAACATATTGTATATTAGTTAAAATGTCAATTTTTAACATGACATAAATCAGCTACTTAATTTACTGAAAATGAGATTTCTTTAATGGGATATAGTTAACTCATAAGTAAGTAACAGTAACTGGTCAGATCTTCAAAAGGTCTAGAATCAATGATGAAAGACCCATGGGAATCTGGTGCTGTATATTCTTTGGCGTCTTTCTCATATCACTCTTGTGCTCTCTCTGGAAAGTTTCCTCTCTCATTGTGAATTTAATGGATGAAGTCCCAGCTGTACAGGAAAGCTGTCTGTGAATTCTATTGTCTATTTCCTAGAATGGGAATCCAAATTGGATTTGTCCAGGTTATAACATGTCAGGTGTACACTACTGAGCAGTGAGGGTAGGGAGCAATACATGACTAATACTATAGGAAGGGCTACTGCATCTCTGGAAGGCAAGAGAAATATAATGTCTCTTCAAATCTCCATTTTGTTCTAAGTATCCAAGCTAGTTCATAATCAGATCCAGCAAAGTGATGCTGCTGTGGGATAACGCTCTTAAACAGTGTAAAGATTTATCACTCAAGCTGGTTTAATAAAACACTAATTGGCCAGTAGCCAGGTAGGAAGTATAAGTGGGAGACCAAACTAAGAATGCTCAGAAGAGCAAGGGCAGAGTCAGGAGTCACCAGCCAGATGCAGAGGAAGTAAGATGAGACTGTCAGACTGAGAAAGTCACCAAATCACATGGCTAAACACAGATAAGAATTATTGGTTAATTTAAATGTAAGAGCTAACTAGTAATGAATCTGAGCTACCAGCCAAGCTTTGATAAGTTATATTAAGCCTCTGAGTCAATTACTTTGGAAGTGGCTACTGGGCATTTGGTAACTGGCTATTGGGTATTTGGGAGTTGCTGATGGGACAGAAACTTCCACCTACATGTGGCACCCAAATGTTTGGCAAGAATTTCCACATAAAACCTGAGAAAGATTCAAAAAGGATTTTAAACACACAAAAATAGAGTCAAATGCAACTTCTTGATGGTTGTCTTTTTTCCAGCAGGCTCTCTTTGCTGGCAGTGAACAGTGGCATGGCTCCTTTAAGAGATGGCTTCTTGACTCAGTGTTAGTGGCAAAAACTATGTGGCTCTTTTAAGAGGCCCTGCTACCAAACACTTAAATGGGGTTTATGAACAGTGATGGTGTGGAGCCAAAAACTCCACAGAGTTGGAGTGATAAACATAGCTTTCAGGGCTGGTGGTAAACATGCCTCCACCATGAGACTAGTGTTTGAAGGAATCGGGCAGAGCCAGCTGCCAAAGCAGCCACTTCAGTCCTAGCCATGCTGCTTAGCAGTTTAAATGCTCACGTGGTCAGCAAATGATATTTATATGCAGCAAAGACAGATTCAGACAAAAACAAAAAACAAACAAACAACAACAACAAAGAAACCCTCTAAGTGGGTTACAGTGTGTTTAAAACTAAGGTAGGCTTGGGAGAGTAAAGAGAAGATACAGACAGTCATTAAAAAAAGAAATATATAATTTTAAAATAGTAAAGTCAAGTCCTTAAGAAGGGAGTAAATCAATATATTAAAAAGCCATGCAAAGATGGAAAATACACAGAGAGTCTAGATACTATATCTAATTGTCTTATCTTTGAATTGTTTGACAGGTGAGGAAGGAGCAACAGCTGCTAAGAGACATTTGATTATAAATGTTGCTGGATGAATCCAACCTATATATTTTAAAAGTGGCTTGACTTCAAATTTTAAGTCAAAAGATATGTTACTTTGGAGAAGAGGTTATCCTTTTGTTTCGACAGGAAATGAAAGACTCTGGATTCATTCTGGGTTAAGAAAAATAAGGTTTGATCAAGAAAGACCCCCTGAAAAAATCTTCAATGGGTATGGATAGCCCAGATGATCCAATGTTTTAGAGTACCTCTGTTGTAGTTTCCTCTGAGTTCTGCATGCAGAACAGCTTCAAGGCTGTTGGCTGAGATGATCCAGCCTCACAGACTATTCTAGCCAAGAATTAACTGTTATTCTCAATTATCTTAGGGTCCCTCAAAGATTATCATTGCCCCCAATCAGCAGGATGTATTCTAGAGAACTATGCCCACATTCCCAAAAATATAGATTATGGATGTTTGTCATTATTTAGGGGGTTGGTTACAAGTTGTTATGGATAATGATCAGGAAAAGAGCTAAACAAAGGAGATTAGATTCAGGGATCATGTTCTGAAAAGAAAAGGGATGACATAGAAATGATAGGGTAAAAGGTAAATTGTTGAATCTACTTTAATACAAAACAACTATTAATCTTACATATTTTGCATTGGTATGGATTTTAGTTTATTGATACAAATTTAAAGTTATTTTTTGTTATACTGTATATATGTTTCTACTCTTTTTAAAGGTATTATGTTTAGGCAACTCATTTAAAAATGTAATGTTTAATTAAAAATAAATAGTCATCTATAATAGTCAAACTTATAGCCATATTAGTTATAGGTCATATATATATATATATATATATATATATATATATATATATATATATATTCTAGTTATACAAAGATATATTTCAATTAGGTAGGCAATCTCCAAACTCTGCAAAGACCTACAGAATATGGCATTTAAAATGTTTTTAAGAAGTTAGACTTTTCTCAATACTGGACACTTCTGCTTCTGGCAGCACCAATTACTCCAAAGAGGATGATGGGCATCAAAGAAACTCCTTATGGAATTTGCTTTCAATATGGCAAGGCTAGCCATTTGGTCAAGGAACTTCTCTTTCCTGGACTGCTTGACAATATGCTGTATAAACTGGACATACATGACCCACAGGAAAGTGACCACTGAATTTTGCCAACACAGGATGCGATGGTCCTTCAGAGTTCTTGCTTCACATAAGGAACTGCCAGGCATTTTGCAGGACACAGAGGAAAGCAACTGACAAACTTTGCCAAAATAGGTGGGACAGTCCTTCAAATTTCCTGCTTCACTGAAAAGTCTGTCAGATACTCTATGCCTATAGGCTGAAGATAGATGCCTCAACATTACAGAAGAACTTTGAGTGACTGTCCAGGCAGCCAAATGTCCCTATCATTTCTCACATTTTTCGGGAGTCACTTGCTTGCACTTCCTGCTTACTCAGGTAATATTATATTCTTCTGTGGTCTTTGATGGAGTTGAAGACTAGATAGTTATAAGTATAGTTTTCCTTTGTTATGATAAAAGATAAATTAGATATGAACCTTTAGACTCACAAAAATAGGATGATAGATTATTTTCTTTAATTTTGCCAAGTACAAATAGACTAGATATTATAACTGTAATTGTTGCTTGATAACTGTTTTGTTATATGTAATTTTACCCTGTTAAAGTTAAAACCTTCCTTTTTGATTAGACAAAAAGGGGGAATTCTATGGAATAATGCTCTTGCACACTGTAAAGATTTGTCACCCAAATTGGTTTAATAAAACACTGGTTGGCCAGCAGCCAGGCAGGAAGTATAGGTGGGGAGACCAAACTAAGATTGCTGGGAAGAGGAAGGGTAGTCAGGAGTCACCAGCCAGACAAAGAGAACGCAAGAGGAGAATGTTCAACTGAAAAAGGTACCAACCCACGTGGCTAAACATAGATAAGAATTATGGTTTAATTTAAGTGTAAGAGCTCGTTAGTAATAAGCCTGAGCTACCTACCAGCCAAGTATTTATAAATAATATTAAGCCTCTGAGTCAATTATTTGGAAAGCTGCTGCTGAGCATTTGGGAGTTGCTGATGGTACAGAAACTTCCACCTACAAGATGCCATTTCCACTGTAGCATGTGACTGAAAGTGGCAGGTGCCAATTGCAGATAGACGCAAATCTTGTGAAGCTCATCCACACTACACCCAACAGAGGTGGCCAAGGAAAGAAAAGCCCACCATATGGCCTAGAACCCCATATTTTGCACTTGGCAGGATTCTACCTCCTGCATTTCTAAAGAGCTTTGCTGAGTACAATGGCTTGGTTAAACTTTCAAACTAGCTTTTTGTTTTTATTTTATTTTGTTGATATAAGATCTCACTTTGGACAGGCAGTGGTGGCATATGCCTTTAATCCCAGCACTCGGGAGGTAGAGGCAGGTGGATCTCTGTGAGTTCGAGGCCAGCCTGGTCTCCAAAGCGAGTTCCAGGAAAGGCTCAAAGCTACACAGAGAATTCCTGTCTCGAAAAACCAAAAAAAAAAAAAAAAAAAAAAAAAAAAAAAAAAAAAAAAAAAAAAATCTCACTTTGCAGCTTAGTCTGTTCTAAAACTGACTAGGTAGCCCAGAATAGCCCTCAACCCATGATCCTCCTGCCTTAGCCTTTCATACTTGGCACAAGTCAGCACACCTGGCTTTGAGTCTAACTTTCATGTCAGTAAGGGGATTTCTTTTTACCTTGTAGTAAAGAAAATACCAAGTTTCAACGTTTAAGAGACATTCTGTATTTTTGTCTTTTCATATACCTCAGAACCTTGAAGGTAACAACAATAACAACAACAACAAAAAAACCCACAGAACTATAAATAAGCTACATAACAAAAATTTCTTTTTATTTCAAGTTACCTGTTCAATCTAACATGTGTGTTCTCCTTTCTTTAGGACTCCATGTCAGCTGATTTCTAATGCTCTGCTTGGTTTTACTTTGTTTGCTTGACTCACAACCAAAGGAGTTCCAGCAGTTTTTACCCCCTCCTTTGAGGTGCACTTTCTAAAGACACCTCCTTCCAAAATACACATGAGATACTCCCAAATTATTGTGCACATGTTTTGGCATAATTCTGTTTTAAACAGTAATAATTAAAATTAACTTGGCTCAACTTACAAGATAATTTAAAAGTAAACACAAATAATTTTTATGTGCTCCATTTACAAACAATTCCAAAATAATATATTTTCACACCCATATTATTAAAATAAACAGCTTTTACAACTAAAATAAAAACTTAAATGTATTCAACATATACATATATTTTTATCAATATATGTATGCATATATTTAAGGATAATACACACATACAACAACTGAAGGAGTAATACCACAAGATTTAATGGTGTTTATAATGTTGTAGTGGGGTTATATCTAAGTTTTAATTGTTTTTCCTGTCCTATAACAAATTCAAATTATGTGTATTATAAGGAAATCCCTAATCGGGAAGTTTGGGAGCTGAAGGTGCAATGCTGTTCATTGTCCATGACTTCCACCTAAGGTGGTTTTTGCAAGAGGACAAGAATGCTGTCAAGAGCCCAGCCATGTCTATTCAGTAATGAGGCAAAGAAGTGAAGGAGATAGGAAGAAAAATAATAGAATGCCCTAACTAATAGCCACACAAATAGTTGAAACAGGACTACATTCTGTGAGAAGTTATCACACTAAAAACCCATATTAAGACATGTATCAAATCAACTTTCAACACTGTTTTTGTTTTTCCGTTGGGAATAGATTTTTTTTTTCTGAGTCAAATGGATCGCTGACAGCTGAGTGGACAGGAGAGAGCAGATCACCACCCTGAGAGCTAGCTTGACCTTTATGAAAATAATGCCTACAGCTTAAGAGAGTCCTTACAGAAGGAAGTGAAAACTCATCTTCAAAGTACATCATGTTCTTTTGTGCTATTCCCATGCAAGACCATCTTCAAACACAAATGTTCCTTTCTGAAGAATTGATTGCTGTGGTAATTCTGATGTCATGCTATTTTTGGATTTTGTTAGTTTTGTTTTGTTTTCCATAAAGGAAGTCTCTGTGTATTCTTAGATTAGGGCTTTTTTGCTTAGTAATAATCAATTTAAAAATCAAAGCTTACTCTCCTAAAAGGAAAACAAACAAATAAATAAAAAACAAAAAAGTCACTGAGAAACTTAACTGAACTTTTAATTAAGTAAAGGACTGAATACTAATTTGTTTGAAAGAAAAACTGTGGTATGAGATTGAACAGTTTATAGTACACTGAAATTAAACTCATAGTAGAGAAACATCCCAAGTCATAGCACAGACTGATATTAAATATGTTTTAATATTTGAAAGACCATTTGTATCTTTCAAACATTTGAAAGATGAATGCTCTTCATGCTAATATTTTTATAGTATCAAATGACCTTGTGGCACAGACCAGAGAAGAGAACATGAGCAGTGACCTGCTGGTTAAACAACTGTACACCGTTATGCTTTGGGAGTTCCACCACGCCCTGTGAAGCATTTATCATCTTATGTCAGGCCCCCCTGTCATCTGGTTCAAACGTGTTTGAAGCCAAGACAAAAGTACAAGATGTTATATCGATATTTTTTAAAAGTCCAAAGCATTACATTTTGTTAAAAACTTATTTGATTTTACTTTTCCCCTTCTCTGTTTAGTGAGTAACTATTAAACTGACCTGCACTTATCAAGTACAAGTTTAAAAGTGATGCAAATGTGTGTGGAAATTAGCATATAACGCCATGAGACTAGCAGGAATCCAAGGAAGACTGGATGCCAAGACATTTATTTTTCTAAAGTTTAATTTTTTTTCTTACTTCTGTCAGAGAACCTTTAATAGCCACCAAACAGGCTACTAAAGATTTCAGATTATACTATGATAAATAATTCTCAAAACTGAGAACAAATCATAGAAACAAAATGATCTCCTAAGTTTCAATAGACTAGGATGCATCTGTAAAATTAGGTCAATACAAAGCTTTAAGCCAGTAATTGCATGGATTGGAACTAAATATTCTGAGGTTTGGATAAAAATCAGTCCCAGTCCCACTCATTACACATGTAGAATCATTAATTTTGGCTCTGTTATTTTGTTATATTGGATAAATTTTCAAAAATTTTATGGCCACATGATTTCATTCTATAAAAGCAAACATTTCAAATTTTTAGATGAGAATTTTTTAAGTAAACAGGATTAACTTTGAACTTCAAGTATAAAGTAAATATAAGTTCAGCCATCCCTCACCTCTGGCTGAGGAACAGAAATCACAAGACAAGGGCAGCCTGCTCAGTACTGGACACTGACAACCCACTGGGTTAGTGTGGGGAGATCTTTAAAAGCAGAAAGGTTCTTTCGATGAGTTTTACTTGGAATTTTACAAATTTACAAATGAAAGAAGGAGACGTTTCATTGCCAAGGCTCTCTACACCCCCAGTAGTAGGACACAAAGAAAGCTAAATATGGTCATAAAAGGTTTTACAGCTTGTGAATTTGGGCAACATAAAATGATGTGTGTGTGTGTGTGTGTGTGTGTGTGTGTGTGTGTGTGTGCGCGCGCGCGCTCATTTTGAGAATACAGCTTTCCCATCATCATAGAGGTCTCTACCATCCTGCAGCAGGTGGAAACAGTACAGAAACCCTCAGCCAGATTTCATGCAGACATAAAGATGTTAAAGCACAGCTCTAAATGAAATGTCTCCATCAAATTCCTTCACTTACAGCTCATGGAAACCCATGGAAGAGGAGCAGAAGGGGTGAGGGAATGCAGGACCCCAGGAGAACAAGACTCTCAAAAACAACTGAGCAGAGAACATATGAACTCACAATGAAGCAGCAAGCACAGGGCCTGCACGGATCTGCACAGGGTCCTCTGCGTACACTATTCCATACTTTTATGGGATTTGTGAAAGTGTGATCTAGTGGGTCTGTGATTCTTGTGCCTGCTCTTAGGGCTATTTTATTTTTTCAGTTGGCTTGTCTTGTTGAATTTCTATGTGGCGGCTTTTGATTTATTTGATTATATTTTATTTTCTCATGTTTTGTTGTTATCTATTAGAAACTTGTTCTTTTCTAATAAGAGATATAAAGGGAGTGGAAACAGATAAGAGAGGAGGTATGGGGATACTGGAAGGAATAGAGGATGGGAAACTGTATTCAGATTATGTTGTATGAGAAAAGAATCTGTGCTTAGTAAAAAGAAGGAAGTATATATGTATATATGTACACTTAAAAAAAGAAATATAGTTTTTCCTCTTTCTTGCCATTATGGAGTTTAAAATACGTTTCCAGTCCTAGATTCTCTTTCCTTTTTTCTTGATTTTGGCAGTATATGCCCCCTCCTGATTTATTGAAAATAAATTATTTTTTCATATAATATATCCAGAATACGGTTTTCCCTTCTTAATAAAATATAATACCATAAAGGGAAAAGGGGGAACATGTTGGACAAAACAAGCAAACAGAAGGAAAAGAGCTCAAGAAAAAAGGACAAGAATCAAAGACTCATTCATTTGCACACACGGGACTCCCATAAAAACACTGATTGGAAGCCACAATATATACACAGAAGACCTAGCACAGACCTGTGCAGTCCCTGTGCATGCTGCTTCAGCCTCTGAGTTCATATGAGCTTGTCTCATGTCAATTTACAGGGTCTAGACCTTGGTGTCCTCCATCCCTTCCAGCTCTTACACTCATAGTTCCTCCTCTTCTGCAGGGTTCCTTGAGGAGAGGGATTTGATAGAGACATCCAGTTTAGGGCTAAATGTTCCAAGGTCTCTCACTCTCTGTATAATGTCTGTCTGTGGATCTCTATTTGTTCCATCTGCTGCAGGATAAGTCTTCCCAAATGATGCCTAAGCAAGGCACCAGTCTATGAGTATAGCAGAGTGTTACTGGAAGCCAGTCATTTTATTGCTATGTTTTATTTTGTTTGTTTGTTGTATTTGGTTTTACCCTAGGTCCCTCATGCATCTAGTCTCTTGTACTTGGTCACCCAAACAGTGTCAGGGAAGAGTTCTGTCTCATAGAGTGGGACTTATGTCAAATCAGGTTACTCCTACAAGTTTTGTGTCTCCATTGCCCTAGCATTTCTTATAGGTAGGACCCCCATTGTAGATCAAAGGGTTGTGCCTGGGTGATATTTCTGTTTCTCTTCCTTGTACTGCAGAAACCAATTTGTGGAGGTAAAGGATATATACGTACCAGTTCTATTTTTCAATGTTCAATGAGTTGTGTAGGTGTTGTCTTTAGTAATGGGACCTTGCCATCAGTTTGTGGAGAGCAACCTATAGTCTTGGCAACAGGCTGAGTTGTTTGGGGATTCACATGGGACCCCTTTAACCAAGAACTCAATTAGATGTAACATAATCTTGGTAGTGGGAGCTTCATTTGGTAATAAGAGATGACAAGTTAGGACTCTGTCTCCCCAATTATTTGATGATTTCATTTGGATCACCTTCTTATATGTATATTTTTTTGAAACTTCCATACTACCCCTCAAAAGGCCTTTAATTTTAGCTGTCTCACTCCATTTCGCCATAATTCCCTTGTTCCTTTCCTTCCCTTGTTAATCCTTCAGATCCATCACCCAGCCATCCATAGCTACCTATTATATTTCCCTTTCCTAATAAGATCTATCTGCTCCTCTGTTTTCCCTTACTCTATACCTAACCTTCAGGGTTCTACAGATTGTAGCTTGTTTCTTTCTTTCTTTTTTTTTTTTTTTTTTTTTTTTTTTTTTTTTTGGTTTTTTGAGACAGGGTTTCTCTATGTAGCTTTGTGCCTCTCCTGGAACTCACTTGGTAGCCCAGACTGGCCTCGAACTCACAGAGATCCTCCTGGTTCTGCCTCCCAAGTGCTGGGATTAAAGGCGTGCACCACCACTGCCCAGCTTGTAGCTTGTTTCTTATTGACTTAGCAGCTAATAATCACAAATCAGCAAATAGATACCATATTTATCTTTCTGTGTCTCAGATACTTCATTCAGGATTTTTTTTTCCTAGTTCCATTCAATTTCCTACAAGTTTCATGTCATTTTAATAATGGCTCAGTAATATTCTGCATGAATCTACCACATTTTCTTGATCCATTCTTCTGTTGAGGGACATCTAGGTTGTCTCCAATCTCTGGCTATTATGAACAGAGATACAAAGAACATGTCTAAGCAAGTGTCTCTATGTAGGGTAAAGTGTCCATTGGGTTTATGCCCAAAAGTGCTGCTGCTTTGTTCTTTGTCCAAATGACGATGCCCTTTGAATTACAGAAGATTTTCAGTTTCATGAAGTCCCATTCATTAATAATTGTTGATCTTAGTGTCCATGATAATGATGCTCTGTTCTGATGATAGTATTTTCCTCTACCACTGAGCTCAAGGTTATTCCACAATTTCTTTCCTATCAAATTCAGTGTATTTGTTTTCATGTTGAAGTCTTTGATTCACTTGGAGTTCTCTGCAGGGTGATATGTATGGATATATAAGTAGAAAAACAGAAGAAGGAAAGAACTGAGCACAAGAAAAACATTAAAGACGGGTAAGCACAGCAGTGGTAGTATAGATGTATAGAAATGGAATTAAGATATAAGAACATTACAAGAAGCTGCACGACATACACTTTATAAGTAATATAAATGTCTGAGTGATTATTTTATATGTGGATTGTGGGACTGTGGGGCTTAATGAAACCTGGAGAGAAGCCCTCCAGCAACATAGCACCATTTGTTGAAGATGCTGTCTTTTTTTTTCCAGTGTGTGTTTCTGGCTTCTTTATAAAAATTGAGGTGTCCATAGGTGTGTAGACTTATGTTTGGGTCTTTTATTCCATTGATCAGTGTGTCTGTTTTTGTACCAATACTATGCTATTTTTTATTACTATAATTTTGTAGTGCAACTTGAAATTAGGGACGGTGATGCCTTCAGAAGTTCTTTTATTATTTGGGATTGTTTTAGCTATCTTGCATTTTTTTCCATATGAAGTTGAGAATTATCCTTCTAAGGTCTGTAAACAGTTGTACTAGAATTTTGATGGAGGTTGCATTGAATTGGTAGATTGCTTTTGGAAGGATGGCCATTTTTTACTATATTAATCCAACCAATCCATGAGATTGGGAGATCTTTCCATCTTCTGATATCTTTTTTAATTTTCTTCTTCAATGACTTTAAGTTTTTAATCTTTTAAGTCTTTCTTTCACTTGTTGGAGTTACTCCAAGGTATTTCATTTTATTTGAGACTACCATGAAATGTAGTATTTCCCTGATTTCTTCTGTAGTTCATTTGTCATTTGAATATCAGAGGGCTACTGATTTTTTAGAGTTAATTTTGTGTCCAACTACTTTGCTGAAAGTGTTTATCTGCTGCAGGAGTTTCCCAGTGGAAGTTTTAGTGTCACCTAGCTATCATATCTGTAAATAATGATACTTTGACTTCTTCCTTTCCAATTATTATTCCCATTATCTCCTTTGATTGTCTCATTGCTCTAACAAAGACTTCAAGTACTGTATTGAATATTATTGAGAGACTGGACAACCTTGTCTTGTAAATGATTTTAGTGGAAATGCTTTGAGTTTCTCTCCATTCAAGCTGATGTTGGCTGTATGTTTGCTATAAACTGCTTTTATTATATTTAGATATGTCTCTTGAATTCCTAATCTTTCCAAGACTTTTATCATGAAGGGGAATTAGATTTTGGCAAAGTCCCTTTCTGCATCTAATGAGATGATCTTTTATTCTTTATCTTTCAGTTTGTTTATAAGGTGGATTACATTTATCAATTTCCATGTGTTGAACCAACCATCTCTCCATCTATGGGATGAAGCCTACTTTATCACAGTGGATGATCTTGTTGATGTATTCTCAGATTCTGTTTGCCAGTATTTTATTGTTAATTTTTTTCATCAATGCTCATAGGGGAAATTTTTCTGTTATTCTCTTCCTTTGTTGGTTCTTTATGTGGTTTTGGTATCAGGTTAACTGTGTCACCATAAAATGAATTGAGCAATGCTCCTTCTGTTTCTATTTTGTGGAATAATTTGAGGAGTATTGTAGAAATGTTATTGCTTCTTTGAACTTCTTTCTATGTTATTTTTTCTTTTTCACTTGCAGCTTTTAATATCCTTTTTTGTTTGGTACATTTAGTATTTTGATTCTTATATGCCAAGAGAACTTTCTGTTCTTGTCCACTCTATATGTTTTGTATGCCTCTTGATAAGCATCTCCTGTTTTAATTTTGGGAAACTTTCTTTATGATTTCATTGAAAACATTTTTTGTGCCTTAGACCTGGTTTTCTCCTTCCCTCTATTCCTATTATTCTTAGTTTTGGTCTTTTTACAGTGCCTCAAACTTCCTGGATGTTTTGTGCCAGGAATTTTAAGGATTAAAGACTTTCTTGATCAAATTATCTAATTCCTTTTACCATGTCTTCAGTGCCTGAGATTCTCTCTTCCATCTTTTGTATTCTTTTGGTGAAGTTTGCTTCTGAAGTTCTGTTCAAGTTTCTAATTTTTTCATTTCCTGATATCATTTGACGGGCATATTCTTCATTAATTTGTATTTCTACTTTTAGATCCTGTTTATTCATTTTTTTCTTGCTGGTTGTTTGTATTTTAATAGAATTGTTTGAGGGATTTATTCATTTCCCCTTTAAGACCTGCGTTGTGGGGGGCCATTCCACCCCTACTTTTCCCCAGAGTACTCTTGAGCAGGAGCAGCAGGAAATGTTAGATAGAAAGATAGCTAGAGAGTGACAGACCGAAAACACAGAATAGCCTGGGGAGAGCCTGGATCCTCATCCATTGGGCCCTGACTGTCTCCAACAAAGGGCTTTTAAAGGAAAGGCAAGGGATGGAGTAAAAGACCTCCCCAGCACAGCCAAGTGCAGACCATCTCAGACACCTGGTGACCATGCATGTGGTCAAGCCATCCCCTAACGCAGCCCTGCTGTGTAAAGCAAGCTGACATCTCACTAGGAAGCTTTTGTGGGTTCCCACACTGTGTCATATTCCTAAAGGCTGTTTTAAGATCTTTTTTTCTTGTTTATCAGCTATGAATACTCAGGGCCTGCTCTGGTAGGGTTGCTGAGCTCTAGTAGGGACATACTGTCCTTGCTGTTATTGATTGTTTTTTACACTGTCATCTGGGCATCTAGATTTGGTGGAGATTGCAGTTCTTGGTGCTGATATCTGGTCTTTTCTTTGATGGGTGGATATTTTGTTCCTTGGTTTCTATTATTCTCTCTGGTTCTTAGAAGAGTGTGGCGGCTATAGGCCGCCTAGTTGGAAAAATTGTGATCCTGATAGGTGTGGCCACTGTTTCCCTGGCTGAAGTCCTGTCCTAAATTCTTACTCTAAAGTGTCTCTTAAAAAAGGACTGTGTAATTTTAAATCTTGAAAAAATTCAAAGACAACCTTGTCCACTCTCTCAGGTTTTACACAAACTAATGCCTGGGAGAATTCACAGTCCCCTTCCATGGTTTGAATCAGGCATTTTCATATTAAAATTAAGCACACTAACTCACAATTCAGTAACAGAGACTCCGAGGTACTCATTGTATCACAGTCACAGAATAAATACTAAAGTCAAGGGAAGGCAGACATGGTCAGCCACTTTGTAGACATCTGGTTACCCACAGGCCTCGCCCATGCACAGCCACATTCCCAGAGCCTTAGACATGTCTTGTTTCATGATGAAACATACTGGTTTATGCAATTTAACAAATTGTGAAAAGTGTATGATCAACTACCTGTACTTCAAGTTTTACACAAATGTTGTCCAGTTAAAATACAAGTCATAAATAGAAATTTAGTTTTTCTGTTAGCCTGGAGATAGAAACTGGAGATACTATAAGTTAAAATATGTTACAGTTATTCCAATCCACTCAAAATTTTATTTCTGTTCTCCCAATATGAATTATAAAATTTGTTGATGAAATGTTTTCCTTTCTTATCTTGTTTTACAAATCTGGCATATATTTGATAATAACAAGTTAATAAGTTGAGCACTGAGCTCATCTCAGTTCAGACCGTAACATATCAGGTGTCCCACAGCCTTGTGGGCAGTGGCTGGCACACTGAACAGTGAACTTGACATTAACTCTTCTTCATTTACCTTTTGGCTTCTGTACTAAAAGAAAATGGTAAAGTAATTATAAAATACAAGAATTCTTTAACCTCATATGAATAAACATGCCACAGATTGTTTTTATACCAGGGTGTTACAATAGAGCATTAAGAATATAGTCTTACCTAAGGCCATGTAGGTCTTTGAGGGTCACGCTGCTTCATGGGTCATACAGACCATGGGAAGGCTGAGCTGCCACCCAGGGCCATAGTGTCTTCTGGACCTGAACTCCTGCCTGGGGCCAGGTGTGGGCCTGTAGTCCTACTGCAGACAGGGTCTATGTTTATGTTCATGGATTTGCTTGTCATTGAAGGCAGAGTGGATGCCTGGAGTTTGGAGTGCCATCTGGAGACATGTTGGTGTTTGAGGGCCACATCACCACGGGGGACATCTACAATGCCTACTGTGGCCATGGGGACATCTGGGTCTGGCATGCTGCCAAGGACCAGGCCTGGGTCTGTGATCCTACTGCAGCATGAGTCTGTGTTGATGTCCATGGCCTGCGTTGCCACCAAAGGCCGCTCAGAGGCCCACAGATCTGGGCTGTCACCTGTGGTCATGTTAGGGTCAGGGGGCTGTGCTGCTGCCTGGCCCACATACACCTGAGTGACATCCGCTGCCACCCAGAGTCACGGCATCCTACATGCTTGAGCTGTGGCTAGAGTCATGTTTGAGCCTGTGGCCCTGCTGCAGCCAAAGTAGGTGGTGATGTCCGAGGTTCTTGTTCACCAAAAGCAGCGAGGGCAGGGCTGCAGAGTAGGCCTCACCTCTCACTGGTTCCAGCACTGGGGAGAACTGGCCCCTGCAACTCTCCTGGATAGCACATTAGGGTTGTCCCTGTTGGGGCTGCAGGGTGAGCCAGCCCTGAGAGCATGAGAGTAGGTGAACTAGCCCCACTGTGTGTCATGTGATAGCAGGGATGAGGGAGAGATAAGCCCCTGTCCCTTGCCTCTCGTCCCTCGCCACCTACGGCAGGTAGGAAAAACTGGTCTCAGGGTCTGCAGAGTGAGAGAACGGCCCCTGCCCCTCACTGAATGCAGCACCCAGGAAAGCAGGCCCTGCTCCTCACCTAGGCAGCACAGTAGAGCTGACCCTGTTGACAGAGGTGCAAGCGATCCACCCGGTGAAAGTGGGTGAAAGATCGGGCCCCACCCCTTATATGCTATATGGTAGTGTGAGCAAGAAAGCAAAGACCTCTCCCCTTCCCCACCTCTTGTTGCCTGTGGCGGGTGGGAGAGCTGGCCCTGAGGTCATAAGAGTGGGAAATTTGGCACTGCACCTCACCAGGGCAGCACAATAGAGTCGACTCTCTTGGCGGGGGCACAAGGACAGGTGAGCAGGTCCTGAGGGTTTGAGAGCAGGAGAGTTCATACTGCTGCACTAGAGCTTTTACGTTTTGTTTTGCTTTGGTAGGAAGGTCCCAAGGGCAGAGCAGGGAGGCAAAGGGATTGGGACATGAATGGGATTGGAAAGCATGAAGTGAAATTCAGAAAGAATCAATAAAATCTTTAAAAAAAAGAATACTGTCTTATTCTGATGCCTTAGTTTTATTTTGTCTTATTGTATCATATTTTATTACTATTCCTTAGAAGCCTGTTTTTATAATGAGAGACAGAAAGGGAGTGGATCCAGATGGGAGGGAAGATGTAGAGGAGTAGAGGGAGGAAAAACCATAAACAGGTATATTATGTGAGAGAAAAATCTATTTTCAGTAAAAAGATAAAATTCAGATTAAAAATAGGCTTGTAAAACTGATACTTCTTTACAAAAAAATTTCCATATATACAAAAGGAATGAGTATACGCTCAATATAATTTATAACTGAATAACTGTTGGTACAATATATATATTGACGCATCATGTTGTTTTCTTTCTTTCTTTTTTTTCTATTTTGGTTTTTCAAGACAGGGTTTCTCTGTGTAGCTTTGTGCCTTTCCTGGAACTCACTCTGTATCCTAGGTTGGTCTCGAACTCACAGAGATCCACCTTGCTCTGCCTCCGGAGTGCTGGGATTAAAGGCGTGCACCACCATAATCAAGTACCTCCAAGATAAAGTAAGTCCAATTTCATAATGCAAGTCATATTTTTGTTATTGCTGTATTTTAGAACTCAAAAACACACACACACACACACACACACACACACACACACACCACACACACACACACATTAGAAACAAATAAAGAATAGCTCCTTCAGTTGCACTTCTGTGAGCACACTGCTTAATCTCCCGTGCTTGGGTTTCCTCTTTTATATGCCCGCAGGGCTCTCTTCCTTCCTTCATGAAAAGACTGGGGTATTAGCTGAACATGCCTCCAAACCACAGCACAGTGGTAAAGAGACAAATGCTGTGCAAGTGATGGGGTTGCTGTCGTTATCACTATTATGTAGAAGAGTGATTCTCAAAGTATGTTCTCTGGGCCATCAGCAGTATCTGCAAGCCTGGTCCATTGCTGCGGGCCGCAGAAATATATCATAAGAACTCAGCTGGTTATGGCAAAGTCACTACCTGGAGGGATCATGGAATTCCTCCAGAGGAAGCCAAATCCCAAGGAGTTTTTGGTGTTACTTGGCTTGTTATATATCAGCTGTATTCTGTTATGAAAATCATGTGTGCCTTCATAGCTTTCCCAATTGACTTTTCCCTAAGAAGGACTAACAGTGTAGACTGAGCACTCTCTGGACATACACATTCCAGGTATTTGGAGAACAGCCTCAGGAAAGGCTTTCTCTGGAATCAGATTATCTCCCTTGGCCACTTTCAAGGACTACAGGAAACACCACCCAGGTGGGCGCCCATTGTTAGTCCCAGGTGGACTAACAATGATAATAGCCCACATGCAAGTCTCCTGACTTAAGGTAAATTCCACAAGGGGACACCGCCTAGGTCAGGTAGACATTAAGTAATAGCTTTACACAATTTAGCTCAGACCCCTCCTTTCTTACAGCCTTACTAACTTTATAGACCTCTAACTACTTACCTAACCACTTCTAGGAATATTTAGATAAACTTCTGTGCTAACAGCTATGCTCAGCCAGAACTCCCAGTTCAAGCCTCCCTGTATCACCAGAGGCATCTAGCTGTACACAGGTTGCCTAGAGACTGAGCACACTTTCCCCCACCCTGCAGAAAAACGGCAGACAGCTTGGACAGATAGGAGCCACAGGAAAAAAGAAGACAGTTTTATTTTCTCCCATTGACCTAGCAACTTATAGATTTTTAACATCCTTTACCAAACACATTTAAGGTTATAGTTGTGCACGTAAGACCCCTCTTCTTAGATATTACCCATATTTAGCCTTTAGTTGATTCATTAGTCACTTCCCCTTTGGGTCACAAATGGTAATTAACAACTAGTGCCCTTCTTTGTAATTCTTATCAACCCTCCATTTGATCCTGATAGTGGACAATCACTGCCTGAGGAAGTTCAGGCTGAGTGTCCTGGGTGGAGGGGAGGATTGTGATTTTGGGGAGATATATAACTGTAAAGCAGGGGACACAGAAAAGGAAGAGAGAAGAGAATGGAAGAACGAGATGGGTAAGAACTTGAGAGGAACGAGCTGGGATGGGGAAGAACTAGATTAAAGAGCTAAAAGAGAGGACTAGAGGAACGAGATGGAAGATGAGGAAGAGCCAGATGGGGAAGAACAAAATGAGGAAGAGCCAGATGAGAGAGAAGGAGACAGGAGAGGAGCTGATAGGGGAAAGAACTAGATAGATGAGAACCTAGAAGGGACAGAACTAGATGAAGGAATTAAGATAAAACATAGAGGGGACAGTAGATAAATATAGAGAGAAATCAGGCAAGAAAGGAGCTAGACATGAGAACAGAACTGAAGCTGTGTATAAAGGATGTTATGCCAGAGGAATTAAAGCGAATGGATCAAAGAACTCTGAGTGCGTAGACTGATTTACCGACCCTAAAGATTCTCTGCTGGTTGATAGAGCCTTCCGCGGACCCTGGGAGGGGACTATCGAGGGGCTGGACCCCCATAGTCCTCGTTAGTCCATATGCGGAACTATTGAATAAGAGCTTTCAACCAGACTGTGCCATCTTAACAAGATGCTCAGGTGGTTCTATTGTGCACAGTAGAGCATGGGAAGCTCCAATCTGAGACTATACAAATGACAGACACAGCACCCAGAAGCTGCAACTCATGCCCTACTTTTCAAAGGGAAAAAAAAATAGGGTAAACAAGCCACTGTGATGTAGAAATAACAAACTGTAAAAGGAAGTTTGACATAATGACAAGAACGAAGCTCACGGAATTCTAACATCAATAGTTGGCTTCAATTGTAATGATTTATCAACAGCAAGACAGATTCATTGGGGGAGAAGAAAAAAAGTAAACAAAGGCAGAAATAAATGTTGCATGCTGGGAACATTTGTGAATTCATAGACCTCCTTAGCTAACACCCTAAATATCCTGCACAACTCAGCTGAGAGAAAACTCTAAGGCAGACGATTTTTCTCCATGTGGTAAATGGAAAAGGAGATCTGGAGAAAATCAAGTTTGCCTATATCTCTAGGCAATTCAATGTCGTGGCTGAAAGTGTCTGACAATAAAAAGTGTGACTAAAATATTCTTAATAAAATTCTTGTTCCACATGAGTAAATGTACACACAATACAAGCTACTACCATGATAACAGCAGCATTAGTGCCGCTAGCTAGCATTGCTAAATGTCAGCTCCCATCCTGACACAGTTAACTTAACCACCACAGTATTTCACAAACAAATAATTGCACAAAAAGTTTCAGTTACTTGTCCAAATCCTTCAAACTAGAAATAGCCAGATTCTACTTGTGCATAAGAAATATCACTTTTGAAGCTACATTACTACCCATTGCACTGAAACATACTGCCCACTTGACTTGGTAGTTGGGACAGAATAGGGTGGCGGTACTTAATGGGCAATAAAAGAATGAATTGCCCAGCAAAGAATTGAACAATAAATTTCCAAATGATGACCAACTTTTTCAAACCCAGAAGTGTGTTCATTAATGGCTCTTTCAGAAAACAACTACTGTGCAAAATTATATTTGATAAACTGACTACTTGAAACGATACCAAATTTGAATATGAAGAACTTTATTTTTGAAAAGCAGTATGGGTGAGACTGATAAATCTCAAATCTATCTCATGTAATCATACATAACATTTTATTTCATATCCCCAGGTGGTGGTATAGAAGATTAATAGGAAAAGTCAATTTCTCCCAGTTAGTGGGTTTTCAGGTCATTTTCACACATTTCATCCATTTTAGTTATTTCAAGTCTCTCTGGGTAATTACAGCCAGATCTCCTTTTGTGCAACAAATCAATCATATTGAATCTTGTCATTCTCAGCCTCAGCCCCAAAGCTGCTAACAAGGATGAGGTAATAAGGAGAGAGAAGGTTGTCAGTACACCCCTGTGGACAGCAGGAGTTCCAGCTCTCTCTGACCTTCACAGTGCAGCCAGTCCTCAAAGGCTGGACTTGCATCAGCCTCTCAGACTGCTGCCCTTTGCAGGGTCATCAAACCTTCCCCTGACACTCGCTACTATGATCTCCTTTTCCCTCTCACTCCCCAGTGGGTTCCAGCCGCAAGATCCTGGTCTAATTTACTCCCACTGTGCCCATAGCGAGCGATCGTGGGGGTGTCAGCAAGTTGTGGAAGGGCTCCACTGTGGTGGGTGCCTGCCATCCATGAGATTTCAGACACCTGTGCCACTTAACGTCTTAAAGCTGTGGTCCTGCAAACTCTGTCCGGGAGCTTGTGGCCTTTTCCTGTACTCACGTCCCAGTCATTCCAACATTAACGTCTACATCAGGAGCAAAGAGCTTTTAGATGATGATAGTGATACTGATGATGATGATGATGATGACAAAACAACAACAAAGTGCTTCACTCCACGTAAAATGGTGGACTATGCAGCAATATTTTGGACCTTATGAGAAATGAGAATCCCAGGCTCTTGTACCTTAAGAAACTCTCCCTTTACCCACCCTCTGCCAGAGAATGGTGAAGAAAGTGTTTATGACCTACTAAGCACTTCTCCCTCCCAACATTAGATTCTCTCTCTTCTGGCACCATTTAATTACATATATTTATTTAATTATGGTGTGTGTATGTGAGTGTGTGTGCATGAATGTGTATCTGTGCAAGTGCATGTGTGTATGCATATGTGTGTGTATATGTGTGAGTGTGTGTTTGTGTATTCATGTGTGTGCATGTAAGCATATGTGTATGTATGTATGTGAGCCTGTGCAAGTGCGTGTGCACATATGTGTCTATGTGTGTGAGTATACATATGTGTGTGCATGTGTGTGGGGATACACGCCACAGTGTGCACTTGTGCAGGTCAGCAGCAAACTTGCCAGAGTTAGTTTTCTCCTTTTATCACATGATCCTAGGGACTGACCTCAGGTTGTCAGACCCTGGCAGGAGATGCCTTTACATCCTGAGCTATTCCTTTAGCCCAAGACCACTATGAGTTTTGCTTCTTTTCAAATGTACCCTGTACCACAAGTACCAAAATTGTTTTGTTTTGTGATGTTCTATGTGATCATATTGCATTTGATAACTGGCAATAAATTCTATAGCACTATCAGTAAATGCAAAAGCAATTGAAGAAAAGATCAGTTTAAGAACTAGAGTTATTTTTACCAAGTAGCCTCATTTTTCATCTATATGACTAATCTATTATTACTTCTAATAATCATATCTAGAAATGAGATTTTATTACTATATATATGTATATATAAAATTCTGTCATTCCGTTAATTATAATAGCACAGAAATACTCTTTAGTCAAATAAAATGTAACAATACATTGACATAATGCATTCTTTCAGAAATCATCATACAGGTAAAACATGCAGTACAACCTATTTTTCTCACCATTTGGCATGTATATCTACAAATATTAAGATTTTTCAAATAAACTTAAACCCAATACTGAGATGGCATAAATGCCTAAGACTGTCCACTTTTCTTTTACCACTTTTCTGTTCACTCAAGATACAAAGTTGCCACTGCTCATGTCACCAGTCACAGCCATCAGAATGAGGAGGTATTTCTCTGTTGGATTAGCTGCAAGAGGAAATCCTGTTCCCATGAACAATCCTGCTTCGTGTCTCTATGAAATGGAGGCCAGTAATAACAGGCACTGTCTTTCCATCCATTTCAATATTGGTCTGATAATTGCAGGACACAGAGCAGGCGGAAACACAGTCTATGGACTGTCATGTTCATTGTTGGGAAGTTTATATTATTCCCAATGATAATCCTTTTATAAAACAGGTAAAGAAATAGTTGTACTAGCCTCATATTAAGACGGCAATGGATTTCTCAAATGATTTTATTTAGTTACTATAAAATGGTCATTTTAAGTTTGCTTTAGAAGAATATTCCTTTTTTTTGGCTTAGAAACATAATTCATTTAAAATGCTGCTTTAGCGTGGGTTACTGTTGTTTCTGTGGTACCAGTTAAATAACAGCTTTGTGACACAGAATGCTCTTCAGTGACTAGCTTTCTTTCTAACAGTAATTATGACCAAAAGGCAAAGTGTTTACATAACTGTGACTTGCTTCACAAACTCCTGGGTGCCCTTTACAGAGTTCTGTAAAACAGGCTCATCTTTGATTTCTCTCTGTGTCTCTGTCTCTCTCTCTCTCTCTGTCTCTCTCTCTCTCAGAGTCTTGCCTGACTTATTTTGAAGACATGGGTTGTTTATGTTAGCACATGCCTAATAAAATGGCCAGGAAAGTCACCAATGGCTAGATTATACCTTGTAACTATGTTAATTTAATTCTAGAAAAAAAATAGGTAGGAGGGGAACTATTGGACACTCAGAAAATTTTATACACATCTCAATTGAGGAGTTCCCCTGTTTGTCTTGTTTTGATATCTATGTTTGGCAGTTTACTCTATAGACAGCTAAGAACTTTACTCATGGGTCCTTGATTTAGGGTTTGACACATTTCTTTAACATGTGGTTTTGTTCCAGTGGCACTGAAAACATGTCTCACTAGACAGGTTTCTAAGCCTGTGAAAAGGCTTATGTGGCAGTCAATGCCAATAGACAGAATATCCAGAAACAGTTTTCTGTGCTTCTTTGACTAGTCAGTAGTAGGGTAAATGACTATGAAGCAAATCCCAAGTAACAATGTCTCTATTAACATTTCTGTTTATATATGCAAAGACATAAGGACTCTTTGAAG
The DNA here is from genome assembly GCF_004664715.2 of Peromyscus leucopus. Lineage (NCBI taxonomy): Eukaryota > Metazoa > Chordata > Mammalia > Rodentia > Cricetidae > Peromyscus > Peromyscus leucopus. The sequence goes on from NC_051068.1 coordinate 39,289,175, forward strand.
CCCAACTCAATTCTGTAATTTTAAATGCCAGTGCATTATTAACCCTGCCAAACTTCCTCATTAGCTCATTAAAATGCAAAACTTTTATGATCTGTACATTAAAATCGATGTTTCTGTCTTTTGAAGACTGTCTGCTTTCCCTTCCCCCTCCCGCTTCTTTTCTCCCTTTCCCCTCTTCTCCTTTGTAAATAATATTTGTTGACAAAAAGCAATTTTGACATGCTGGTTGAATTCTGGAACTCTTTAGTTTCATTTGACACACTCATCATCTCCCGTTTATTAACTCCTTCAATGAATTTAGGTAAATAGGAACATGTGTGGTTTTGCCCCATTGTTCATCATAATGCATCAAAAACTAGAAACTGATCCCAAACTGCTTTCATTCTTGGTCCATTTTTCCTTTTAATACATCTGCAGGCACACGCTGGCTCATTTCCTTATGTAAGGTGGCTGAAACAAGACAGCTCAGAGAGAGGAAGCCTTGAAAGTGGGCTGTAATAACATCCTCTCTCATGCCGGGAAAGGGAGTGAGTTAAGAGTGAGGCTCTCCTGGCGGCTAGGACAGTGTGTTTTCATAGTTGCACAGTAGCATTCTGGACCACACCCAAGGAAAGACCAAAAGACACCACTCAGCCAAATATGTTATTCAGAGTAATACTGGCTGTTTATCTTTGGTAAATTTCCCCCAGACACTATTTCATAAAACGTAAGCTTTTCAAATGATGACTTTTTTTGCTTTTGTTGTTTTTTTGACAATAACTCTACTGTATAAGGATGAAGCAAAACAGAATCTCAGGTCCAATTGTGTCTTGTATGTAATTATCTGTCCTCAAAGCCTGTGAGTCCTGGATTTTTAACTTCTTAATGTCAAACCCTTTCTGTGTCCTGGCTTACAAAGTGGCAGCGAGTTAATACTTGTCTTCACTATTCACTGCTTTCTCCTATGTTTTAAATGAACGGTATACAAAGCTTTAGAAAGAGACTTATAATTCACACATCAGTATTAAAATATTTATTATGGGTGGCAAATTAGCATAGTAATATTAAGTTTTTAGAATACATTTCAAGAAGGATTTATTAGCATTAACTCCTGAAACTAAAGTAAAATTGTACCATTCCTTTACAGACCATCTTTTACTTAAAGAGATGCCTAAGCCATGTGCCAGGGGACTTGTGTTTTAGTTTTGATGCTTAATAGCTCTAGGAATGTGAGGTGAGCTTAACTATTGATACTGTGGGGAGACATGTTCCACAGGTTTCCTGCGTTTTTGCTTGTGTTATGAGCACAGGCATCTGTTAGTCTTAGTAGAGCTAAGACTGTCTTTTCAAAGACATTTGCAAAATGAACAGCACGGGAATTCTGAAGTAGAGCAGCCCTCCTCCTTCTGCTTGGTCAGGTTTTCTGTCACTGTAACCAGATGCCTGACCAAAAAAATGAAAGGAAAGAATCATTTTTTTTGGCTCATGGCTCAGAGGGTTCAGACTATTGTTAGTTAGCCTAATTTTAAGAATAGGATAGTGGCATGAGATTTTTAGAGGAGTAGGTTGCTCACTTCATGACCAACAAGGATCGGAGGGGGACTCAGAGGAGCTAGGGCAAGACATGGTCCCAAAGATGCACTTCTACTGACCTGTTTTCTCCAGCCAAGCTGTGTCTTCTAAAATTTCGACTGACTTTGAAAATAGTGCCACCATCTGAGGATCAACCCTTAAACATATAAGCATTGGAAAGGAACATTTCAATTTCTAATCAAAGCATCCCAGGAGAGAGGACACATTTATTAGCTTTTGAGTATAATAATTATTCTCTCTAGCTATGGGTGAAAAGGAGCTTGCTGCTTTTGCAACCCATCATAAAATATTTGAGCTCTTGAGCTTTGGCGTCTCAACTATACCACAAAGTAACTCAGTGAGAAAAAGGGTTTCATGCAAACATGTGCATCATGGATTTTGTTATTTTATGAGTAAGTAAGTGTTTTGCTTATTGTACAAAAGTCTTACAATTTCTCCTGGTTATCATAATACTATAGTAGGTTAGTTTCATGGTGTGCAAGCTAAATAAAACAGGTGCGAGCTAAGTAAAAATTCCTTCTGAGTTAAGGAATTGTATTAGTTGGTTTAAATATGTTCTTGTTTATTCTTGACCCAATGTAAAGAGGAAAGTAAATCTTCGCTCATGTGTTCAGTGACACAAATATCTGACACTAAAACTTTGCAAAGTGTCATAAACACTGTACCTTCAGCCCAGTTGGTAGTGAGAGGTGTCTGAGAATGTGCCACAGTTTGTGTCTAGATTGTCTCCCAAAGGCTCATGTTTTTAAAGCTCAGCCCTCCATATGTGAGTGGTGGGAATTGGAAACTCAGATATGGAACAGAGAGGAGATCATCCAGCTGTTGCAGGCATGCTCTTTAAGGGAACTATAAGATCTCTACCAACGCTAACACCTGCCTCCTCTTTCTTTTGTTTTTTTTGGCATGAGGTGAATGAGTTTCATTTGCCGTGAAGTCTCACTATGATGCACTATTAGACACTTGGAATCAATAGACTAATCAACAGTACTGAAATCTACAAAACTGTGAGCTAAAACAAATCTTTCCACTTTTTAAGTAGATTATCTGGGCATTTTGTTACAGTAATGGAAAGTTCCTGTCTATGACTTGGTTGGAGAGTTAGATGTGTTTAAATATGAACAAAGTATATGAAGATACATGATTGTTTAGACTGAAAAGAAATTGGATAGAGTGTTACCTGCCAGGACTGTGAGATGGGAAGATGGGAAAATACATAAAATAGACACTGATTCCAGTAGTAAAGGGGTATGTTAGTGTGCTAACAACGGAGAAAACAGTCTCATAGTTTCAAAGATTTCAGTCCTTGCTCACTGAGGGCCTGTAGTGATAGAGAGGATCATGAGAGTGGGATTCATGGTAGAGTAAGTATTCTCACCAAATAGTGACCAAGAAGAAACAAGGAGCAAGCCTGGGAATATCCCCTTCCCTGGCATGCCCCCAGTAACACACTTTCTCTAAGTATGCCCCTACCTGCTTCAGTTTCACCAGCTCCTAATTGTTTATTTAATTATGAATCCAGCAATAAATTCATCAGAGCCCTTATAATCCAGTTGTTTCCCAAGTTCCATCAGCTGGCAAACAAGTCTCTATCACATGGACCTTTTAAGAGATGTCTCATGTCCAAATAAGAAGAAGGTTTAGTTTTATGAAAAAAAAAAAAAAAAAAAAAAAAAAACCCTGGAAGTACAAGAGCACTAAGAAGGTTGTTGATATTAACAGTGACACAAAGCATGGAGGAGATAAGAATTCTTGGCATGTCTCTCTTCATGGTTTCATAGGAATTCTGTCTGGTGCATCTTACACATTTACAGTGACCATGGTGCTTAACAAGAGATAAGGGGTACAGGCGGCAGCCCCAGTGCCATCCTGGTGGAAGGCTGTGGTGCATGTGTGGACATGGAGTGGTCATGGATAAGTAGGACTGTTTGACAAGGGGTCTCAGGGAACTAAGTTACATTTGATCGGGTTGATACAACGCAGAAGCAATCTTGGTCATTCTCTTGATGTGGCCCTAGTTGTACTCATGGCTAGGGAGGCATGGGGAACCTCAAATTGCACAGCAAACAGTGAATTGTAATGAATATCGTAGCAAAGCTTACTGTCATGGAAACTGAGCAGGAAATATTTGAGCTGGTTCTTAAGGGATGAATAGACTTTTCAATAAGCAGCTAATAAAACAAACAGAATTCTTTACAGAAAAAAATTATTGCAAAAGAATATGCTCTAGATTCCATTTCCAAGTTGACTCTTAAAATTTTGAATTGTGGATGCCAAATAATCAGCATTCCATGGTCAAGTCACAAATATATTACTGTTATCTAAGGGAACTGTGCTCAAGGGAAATATTTTATGTGTGTGTCTGTGTCTCAGAAACCTCTTGTCGCAAAAAGCTATCTACGGGGTGTGTGTCTGTGTGTCTGTGTGTCTGTGTGTGTCTGTGTGTGTCTGTGTGTCTGTGTCTGGGTGCATGCTTGTCTATATGTGTGCTTCCTAGTTGTTTAAACAAGAGTAGACTAGAGTAGACATAAACAAGCTAGAGTCATGTGGGAAGAGAGACATTCAACTGAGAAAATGACTCCATCAGATTACCTGTAGACAAGTCTGAGGTGTTTCCATGGTTGACGATTGATGTGGGAGTGTCCAGGCCACAGTGGGTGGAGGCTTCCTCTGGGCAGGTGGTTCTGGGATTATATAAGAAAGCAGGTTGAGTAAGTGATGGCAAGCAAACCAGTAAGCAGCATCCCTCTATGGCTTCTGCTTTAGTTCCTATCTCCAGGCTCCCACCTTGAGTTTCTGTTCTGACTTCCTTTGATGTTGCATTGCAATATGAAAGTATAAGATGAAATGAACACTGTCCTCACTAAGTACTTTTGGTCATGGTGTTTATCCCAACTAACTTGTATGTGCCTGTATATACATTCTTTTGGTCTCTAAGTGTTGGTTTTCCACCTCTTTGATCTTTTATAAATTGGTCTGGAGATTTTTGTATTTGATATAACTGTTATAAACATTCTAAAATATTAACAATTTTACTTTAAATTTTATTATTGAGACCTTACACAGAGAGTTAGAGACCTTGTCACACTAAGCCCTAAATGGGATGTCTCTATCAAATCCTTTCCCTCAGAGCTCAGGGAACCCTACATAAGAGGAGGAAGAAAGAATGTAGAAGCTAAACGGGATGGAGGACAACAAGAAAACAAGGTCCTCTAAATCAGCATAAGCAAAGCTCATAGGAACTCACAGAGACCAAAACAGCATGCAAAGGGCCTGCATGGGTCTACACCAGGTCCAAGTATAAGTTATGGCTTCCTGATTAGTGTTTTTATGGGATTTCCTAGTGTGTAAATGAGTGGATCTCTGGTTCTTGTGTCTTCTCATGGGCTCTTTTCCTTCTGTTGGTTTGTCTTGTCCAACTTTGATAGTTTTTGTTTTATCTTATTCTAGTTATAATGATTACATTATTATCTTATTTAAAAATGAATGAGTGAATGAATACCTAGCCACTAGGATAAAGGTCAACAACCGAACTGTCATTTATACCTGCTGGCAGAGGGAAAATCAGTTTTCTCCAATGGAGTGACATTGGGTGTATGAACCACTCCAGGAAAGGCCTCATGCTTAGCAGTAGTTGATCAATATATAATGGACTCCACAGAATTTTTTGTGTGCTTTTATTTGATGACAGTTTGGTAGGATATTTTTTCTTTCTTTTTGGGTGGTGTTTTATTTAGTTATCTTGATTTGGGTGTTGTTGTTCTATTTGGTTCCTGTTCCTGTTTTGAGAAAACTTGAAGTTGGGTGAGTAGGGATGGGGAGAGGATCTGGAAGGACTTGGGGGAGGGGAAGAACATGCTCAAAATCTATTTAAATTAAAAATTGTTATGGATAATAAAAAATTAAAAAAGAAAATTAACTTTTCTATGTTAAATTACTCTGCTCCACTGAAGTTAAGAATTTTCTTATGTTAAATGGCAGAACTATGAGCCGGAGAGCTGTCTCAGAGATTAAGAACAAATAATCTTCATCCAGGGACCTGAGCTTTGTTACAGGCACCCTCATCATGCATTTTCAAACAGCCTATAATCCTATCTACAAGGATATCTGACTCAGGTGACCTCCACAAGCATCTGCACATAATTGAACATGCCCATACATGAGCATGCACACATAGGTAATTAAAATTAATGAAAATCAATCTTAAAAATACAAGCGATAGAGTGACTTTAAAACTAACTGAGAGAAACTAACCAACAGCCATAACTGTTTTCTTCTGAATGGGACCAACAATCCTTGCTCCATGGTCCACTTTTGACATTGATGTCTCTATTTTGCAGTCAATATTTTATGGCATTCTATGGCTGCTGTGGGATGTCATTCTGTATGCTGTGACTATGTGTTGCTCTGATTGGTTGATAAATAAAACACTGTTTGGCTAGTAGCCAGGCAGAAAGTATAGGTAGGGTAAGCAGACGAGGAGAATTCTGGGAAGAGGAAGGGCAGAGTCAGGAGTTGCCAGACAGACACAGAGGAAGCAAAATGACAAGAAAGAACAGAGAAAAGGTACCAAGCCATGTGGCTAAACATAAATAAGAGTTATAGGTTAATTTAAGAGTAAGTCAGTAATAAGCTTGAGCTAATGGCTGAGCAATTATAATTAATATAAGTCTCTGTGTGTTTACTTGGGGGACGCAAGTGGGAGAGATTTGTCCTAATCGCCAGTCAGCCATCATAACTCAAGGTAAAATATGTTGGGAAACTTGGAGGAAATAGGAAATGCCATGCCACATCCTCTTTTACCATGTGACTTTGACATTTCTCCCATTATTAGTGAAGTCTGTATTTATTTCCTATGAGCTTGGATGGCTTGTGAATAAAATGGGAACAGTGTTATGCCTTCTGTGGGCAGATATTGAAAAAAGTTGTGCATGTTACTGATGTTTCTTTGTTGTCATACTGTGAGCAGTCCCAAGCAAAGCATTGAAAACGTCCAGCTGAATTTCCCAGTGAGAGTTAACATCAATACACTAATCATGTGAATAGATGAGCCTTCAGATTTCTTACTAGTCTTCTCATTGCTTGCACTGGTATATTATAATCTGAGGAGTAGAAAAAAGTTCACCTGAGGTGGTTTAGTGGTTATGTTCCAGAACACCTATCTGTTATGAACCTCTATTTTTATAAGGTAAACTTCCTTTTTCTGTATCATATATGGATAGAATTAACAATTAGATCTTTATTCTCACCCAGATGTGACCACTGGGGTCGTCAACAATTACTGTCCTGAAAAGATATGCCCACTGATACAATAGTGGCATGAATATTATGAGAGTAAGCAACCAACCACTTTTTGATATAAGGCCCACTTTATGAGATGGAAGCAATTCCTGGCACTGTTAACAGAACCAAGATTCTATGATGAGATAGCTCATAGGCCCTAAGGGAGAACCTAATATTATTATTCTGCTGAGTAGACAGAATATTAGAACATCTCCTAATGATTTCTTGTTTTACCCATAATGGGGATATACATATTATAAAGCCAGAGGAATCTTCTCAAAAAAGGAGTCAATAAGATTATAAACCAGAAATGTTGAGTGACTTCAAGAGTATTCTCCAGATACAATGGGCAGATGCACATATGAACTCACAGTGATTGTGATAGCATGCACAAGACCCATACTAGCAAAATCTTGTCATGGGCGGGCAGTATGGGGTGTGGGGGAGCTGTACACAAAATCCCCACTCCGAGCTGAAAAGCTATTGGAATTTGATAGTTTCTGGGAGAATGAGAGTGAGTTTTCTTAAATGGTGTGACCCCTGTTGGGTCGACCATACTCCAGGGCAGGGCATACTCACAAGATAAGTTGGACACACAAATTGGATTTGATGGTGGGTTTTGTTGTTGTTGTTTGTTTCTTTGTTTGCTTATTTATAAGAAAACTCAAAGTTGGGTAAATAGGAATGTGAGAGTGGATAGATCTGGAAGAAGTTGAGACATGGGGTGCATATGATCAGAATATACTGCATGAAATTCTCAGAGAATTAGTAAAAATGTAATTTCTAGTATGCATATATACATCCCACATTAATACTTGAAAAATTAGATTCGAGTTTCAATGGTCTTTGAACAATGTTGAAAGCAGACATTTAATGTTACCAAATATAAAAACACTAGCTAAGTAATAAAATGGTCATTCATAAGGATCCTTTTCAGTATCTGTAAATATAATCTAGGTAACTCATAAACAGGAGCCTCCCAGCTGAAGTATTTTATTCTTGGCATTCCTTTGTTGGAAAAAGTAGACACTTACGGGTGTGCCTTTAAAAATGCTAAAATATCCCGTTTGTTGAAAGCTTTATGTTACTACTTAGAAAAAAAATTCAAGTTAAGAGAAGGAATACATATAGTGCTCATTGTTATTTAAGAAAATAAAATAGGCAAACTAACATTTCTGTTAGTTAGGTGTGATTCAGCTGAACACTGCTTTCTGTTTCAACAATCATCAATGCTGAGCCGTCTGAGTGTCAGTGCCTACAGCTCTCCATTCCTCACATTACTCACTTCTCATGGAAGAGGAGGAATGAACTCTTAAGCAAATGATGTCTCTGTACAGAACAACCCACTGCACATTTGAATTTGTCCAGGAAGTTGACTTCTATGTCTAGATAAGAAGTTCTAAGCAATTTCTTTGCTTTCAAGTACAATATTCATCTTTAACTATACATATTGTATATGTGTGTGTAGATAAACATGTGCATCCATGCATACAAAATGTTGTGTCATTATAAAGACCAAATAACTGTAGAATATTTAAGTGCTTTTTCCTCTAGTTGTATCTCTTAGAAACTTACCTTATGAGCCTCCCCCACTAGACTGCACATTGCAGGGAGGCACAGTCTCTGCTGTATCTTGTGGCTGTGTCTCCCACCTCACATACAGCAAGATCAAACACTTGTCAAACCAATGAAATGGCTTCTAATTGCTGTCTCCTTTCCATTTCTTAACACAATTAGCAAAAGCAGGCTTCTCTCGTTCATTACTTATTTCTGGTTTTAGCCAGCACCCTTCTCACTTTGCAGAATCTCTTTACACCTAACCAAAGTGAGCAGTACTCATTTGCTTGCCTAAGTCAATAGCCTTTTATCAGTCCCCACGCTGCTGGACCTTTTTACAAAATTAAGCCCTTACCCACACCTCATATTTGAAATTCCGTTTTCCCTCTTGGCTATTGTCAAACTGTCCCACCCTTCTCCTTCCATGTGAAAACATTTCTCTTTTGTGTTTATATTACTAAATCTTGCCCACGAGTCTATTTACCGATCACTTCACTTGCTCTTTCTGGACATTTTCTTCTACTCCTAGGCCTTCAGCTGCCAAACCTTACTTGGTTGACAATACCTAAATCAATGCTCACATTTTGGCATTATATTCTGAACATTTTTCTTTGCATAGTGAATATCTCAATTCAGGTGTAACTTAAGGCAACTTTAATTTCAAAAACTAAGGGGGCCCTAGCTAGTTCAGGCAAAGTAAAAGAGAGGGAGAAAAGATTTCTTGCAGGGGAGCTTCTTGGGAAGTGCCAGCAACCCTAAGGGGTGGGCAATGGTTAGACTAAGAAGCCAAAGTTCAAAGAGGAGGCAACAAAATATCTTTTTCTGTCTCTGACTGGATTCCCACCCTTCTCTCATTCTGATGACTTCTTTCCCCTCTAGCTCAGTGGTTTCCAAGTTTGCAAATCCCAAGCTTCAGCCACTCAGAAAAAAATCTGTATTATTTTCTCTGTTCCATTTAAATAATCCACGGCAATGACTTCTAATGGCATATACTAAAAAGAGGTTCTACCCATATCTGTCCATTCTAGATGCAAAAGAATAATTTTTAGAAAACATGGCAGCTCCTTGAAAACCATGTACAGTGCGAAAGACACGTTTCAAGAGCAGGAAATAGTAAAATAATAATAATAATAATAGTAATAATAATAATAATAATAATAATAATAATAATAAAAAGAAGAAAAAGAAGAAGTTTCACTTGACAAGACTAATAAATTCCCTCCTCCCAGGCTGAGCCAAGTGTCCCTGCATAAGCCCCAGGTTCCAAACAGCCAACTCATGCACTGAGGACAGGTCCCGGTCCCAGCACCTGGATGCCTCCCAAACAGATCAAGCTAATCAACTATCTCACCTATTCAGAGGGCCTGATCCAGTTGGGGGCTCCTCAGCTATTGTTCATATAGTTCATATGTTTCCATTCATTTGGCTATTTGTCCCTGTGCTTTTTCCAATCTTGGTCTCAACAATTCTCGCTCATACAAATGTTCCTCTTTTTCACCAATTGGACTGAATCTACCAGATTGAACTCAATCCCTAGTGGAGTCTTTTCCCTGGAGGAGATGGGAATGGGAGGGGGGCTGAGGAGAAGGTGGGAGGGGGTCGGGAGGTGGGAGAACAAGGAAATCCGTGGCTGATATGTAAAATTAAATTATAAAATTAAAAAAAATGACTAATAAATTCCCAATTCACCATCCTAGACACACAGCACACAAAAATCCAGCTGCCAAACTTAAATATCATTCATTGAAGCAGACCTGTCTCCTGAAAAAATTTGAGAAAAGCAATCCATGTTCCATCAGGAAGGGTATGATCCTGCCCTGTTCGAGGTGGGAAGTGCTGAATTCACCTACCAATATACAACCATTTTTTAGTCTGTTGGTCAAACTCTGAATTGCCTAATGATTCTGTCTTTCCCAACCTATTGGCACTGCTTTCCTCTCTTAAAACTGCCCTTCCAACAGGTCCCTTCAAACTCATCATTTGTTTTTCCAATGGCTACCCAGCAAATATTACTACATCCTTTTATTCAAAAGCCCTCACTACATATACAGTAAATCAGATGGGTGAGCTAAAGCTCTTGGATCAGTACCTCTTGATCCAAAGATCACTACCACTTCCATAGGCAACATTTTTCCAGGAGTTTGAAATATGTCTACACAGCATTCTGGACTTCTGATTATGTCCATTTCCAGACCTGAAGTGACTTTGTTCCCATGCTTATTTTACAAAATCTTCCATAATCTTCTGGGTTTTACATTTACAATCCAATTTGGTCATCATCCTCTCCATGAGGCCTCTCAGAACATTACAGAGCAAGGCAAGCCATCTTACCTACCTCTCCTTACTTTCAAATCACACTTTCAGTACTTTTCCAATCTTCTGTGTTTGTTTTGTGCGTTAGCACATTGGCAACCTTATGCACATTTTTTCTTCCTCCTGTAGAGTTCCACACAGGTCTGGTATAGAGAAAGTATATATGAATATTCATGAATGAAAAACATAAGTGATTTTATTGCTGACTGCAGTTTTGTAAAGCATTTTTAAATTATAAGAAATCTATTTTTGGTGGATTTCTTCATAAGAAAAATAACTCAATTTAAAAATTATCATCAAGCTTTCCCTCTGTAATCTTTGCACTTTTGAAATAGTGGGACCACCACTAGTTTTCTTTTTTAGGCTGAGAATAATGTACAAACAAATAACATTATTACACATCAGATTTAAAATACTAAAGGGCCAAGAAAATGCTTCAGGAGAAGGAGAAAAGGATTAACTATGGTAGTTAACAAGCATTACAAATGGGCTACACAAAGCAGAGGGTGCATAGTTTTAAATGGCATCCAAAAGGTCATCTAAATGAACACTGTGTTTTTTCTTAATTCTGGATAAATATGGTACACAGTGTACAAACTCTGTCCTCTAACTACTAAATTATTTTTTGTTAATTTAGAGCCCCAGTAATGATTTATGATGCCTATAAAAACCAAACCTAGACAAACATTCTCAAACACATAAACACTCATACATACACGGCTGCAAGTGTTGATCATTTGCTTGGCTGAGCCTTCAGCCTTACAGTTGAGCTAATGGTGAAGATTAACATGCACTAGAGTGAGGGTTTACTGAGGCTTAGGGCTTGGTATCAGGATTCCTGTTTAAGGCCCCAAGTCAAATACCAAGCCAAGACAAAGTGATTTGCTCTGTACCTTAGCTGTGGAACTCATTCATCGAGTATTCAAAATCCAACTTAATGGCAAAACCTTGCAGAATACAGCACAGTGTTGCCATGCAACCCATTATCAATTATGCTCAGAATAAAACTGTAATAAGCAATCATGGATTTTGAGAAAATGAAGACTACCGAGCAATGAAGTCTCACTTTCCCCAACTCAGTTGCTTTCTCCCTCATGGTATTGCAAGCACAGCAGGATCTGACCCGGGCTCAGGCCGCCTGGAGGAGCTCTTGCTTGCAGCCTCAGTTGCAACAGTCTGAATGAACAGCTTATGTGATTCTAATGGAATCACAGACCTTTGTTGTGAGGGCCCTCCCCTATTTACTTGTTGACCCTGTAGCCCACAAGGTTTTGTATGAAGAGGACTTACTTTGAGGCTATGATGGGGACCTGGCCCCAGGATAGGACTGCTGCTTTTATGACATTTGCCCTTCTTCTATGTGAGGACATAGTAATAGGACACCATCTGTGAACCAGAAGCTGGCCTTATCAAACACTCAATCCAACAGTGCTTTAATCTCACACTTCCCAACTCCAAAACAGTGAGAAAAATGCCTGATATTTCCCTTCAAAACAGATGAAAATGGCAACAAACTGTGGAGAAGTTACTGTTTTTCACTGATTTAATTCACCTAGCAAAAATGCTTCAAAGAGAGAATGAACTGTTTACATTTACTCCACTGAAAGTGAGATGGTTATACTAGGAAATTTCTCAGATTTTACTTCAAAAGTATTAATTTTAAGCGGTCAAAATTAGCCCCAAAATATACTAGATTTTTAACTCCACTAGATCAATTTTACCAACAAATATTTGGAGTTTTTAATTCAAATTCCCCATAGTTGTGCTCTATTACTTTCAGTTGTATTATTTTGAAAATGTATTTTTGGTTCTTACATAATTAATGATGACTAATAACATACAGATATATTCCTAAGTGATTTCATTCTTGACTATTCATGACATCTTGTTTTTTATTTATCTGGTAGGGTAAAGAGTTCTAGGGAACAAGACGACCTTTTCATTCATGACCAGTAGAAGATGGGAATGTATTTTCCAAGAATAATCTCACTATTGATCATTCCTAATATATATATATATCAGGTGTGTGTGTGTGTGTGTGTGTGTGTGTGTGTGTGTGTGTGTGTGTTCTTCAGCCAGAGCAGGCCAGGTGAGCACCAAAACTGATACCTGAAGAACCACTGTAGTGATCTAATGTACATGACAGGTATCTCACATTATATTAGACCTTTTCACTGTTTAGACTAAGTTTATTTATAAGGGAACATTGGCAATAACATTTATATTAGTATGGACACCAATCGCTGTTCCTTTCTGTGCCCATTCTTATCCCTCTCATAGCCCTATCATCTCATCACTCTGATGTCACAAGCTCTTTCCCTATCAACTCACAGATTCCCACGTCACGTTGTTTATAATTCCCTCTGCACTGTGCCACCTTGCTGCATTTTAAAGACTCTATATTTGACATCTCAAAGAAGACCCCCATGTTAGTAAACCAGAGAAGAAGACACTTTGTTATTCAGTCAATGCACATTGAGTCCCGCAGAGCTGTTCAAAATCTGAGAACAGACTGGAAGCAGCAGAGTGGATTCTATTAGCAAATTACAGGAGAAAGCTGAATTACTGCATTCTCTTCTATTCTAGTAAGATCTTTGTACTTTATTGAGAAACCAATAAATTTAAGTATAAAATCATCATCATGATTTTCAAATCTAACACCCCCCACTTTTTAGACCTCCTCATGGAATGAATGGTCTGCTGACAATTTACTATGTTTTTTCCTCAGGGCAACTTTTGCTAATGTCAGTTCTGCATAGGTCCATACCTTCCTTCAGTTCATTATAATAAAGACCTCTTAATAGTGAATTCTCACAGCAAAGCAGTAATCCTGTCTGTACTTTGAAGATGAAGTCATCCATAGCCCAGGGACTCATCAACCTTCTCAGAAACACCAATTTGTTCTCAGTCAACCTGATATTTTTTGTCTTAAACCAGGGAGTGGGGGTGAATAGGTTGAGTTCAGAGTTGATATCCAAGGGATCCTTGGGGAGTTTATTTAGGTCATATTATTAAATGAATTTTAATTCATTTAATAAACTAGTATTGATATACTTTTTCATTGCTAGCACAGTTATGCATCTGTTTCTGTCATATGCTAAGTCTAAGCTTAGCTTTTAAGAGAATATTTACTCCCCATGTGTATTTCATAATACCTTTTATCTAGATATGGAAAAGCAGGGGTTTATCATGGAACTCACAGAAGAAGAGAATTAAACCTACTACCATTTAAAAAAAATTATATACGAGTCCCATAAAAATAGCTGGTACAGTAATTTGGATTTGGGATAATAAGACTTAAAATGGCTGCTGCCAAACCTTTAATATTCATGAAGAACTAGTATTTTAAAATTCAGAGGCTGTTTCTGAATGAACACCAGTTCCCACTGCTTTTCTTACACTATCTGCTTTTGTTTTATTAATTACTTACCCTCCTTTTGCCAGAAAATATAGTACTTTGTGTTAGAATAACAAACAGAAGGACTGGTTTCAACAACCGTGTATTATTGCTCAAAACATTATAATTAACCCTGCGCCATTTGTTCTCACACATAAACATTGTTGAAGGGAGAACTAATGACTCCTCAAAGGAACAAATAATTCAAAACTGTACCTAATAATTTATCGGCGTGCCTGGCCTAACTACCAGAGACTCTGCAGCCAGAACTTGCTTAAAGCTTTTGGCTCCTGGGATGCAGAAAGAGCGTTATGAGATAGTTACCAGGAGCAGACTCTTATTAATTAATGAACTCCAGACAGGGGAGAACAGGGGAGGGAGATTTTTTGCTTCTATAAAATTTCTTTTAAACAGTGGTCTCTCAAACCAAAGGCATCCTTCTGAATGCCATAAATAAACACCATCTGCATCTGCTCCTTCTCCAGGGCTTTGACTCCTGCCCTTTTCCCAGAGAAACTTGCACAGAGTACTATTGTACCGCCACAAATCAGCACTCCTGATATGGCCCTCCTTAAAGACCAGACTCACCAGTGGCTACACTCTGTACTAGTTTTTCCCCAGAAACCTGGGTTTGGTCAATGAGAGCAAAATTAACGCCAAGAGAGCAGGACGGTGGTGGCGCACGCCTTTAATCCCAGCACTTGGGAAGCAGAAGCAGGCAGATCTCTGTCATTTCCAGGCCAGCCTGAGCTACAGAGTGAGTTCCAGGAAAGGCTCAAAGCTACACAGAGAAACCCTGTCTCGAAAAACAAAACAAAAAGACAAAACAAAACAAAACAAAAGTGACTAGGAAATTAAGTACTGCTTTTGTCTTAACAGCCATATATGAAAACCTTTTCATTTTTATGTTTTGTTTTCTTTTTTAAGTACCTTGACATGTTACAGAAGGAAGATTTTTCTCCTCTCCAAAACATCAGAAAAGAAGTTTCTCCTATTGTGGACTCCTAAGTCTTGTTTTTGACTGGGCTACCAGTTACATGCCCACTTTCTCCACTCAGCCATTGAGCTCAGAATAGAATCAGAGACCATTCTGTTCACATGAATTCACTGTGACTCAACTCTGAATCTAAATTATTTTAGTAATAAAAAAGTTTTTCTTTTTATAGAGCTTTTGAGAATCAAGATATTTTCCTGTTCCAGGTCATTCAATAGTGCATTAAGGATAAACTTGAAAAAAAACATATTATATAGCTGCAGAAGCATGATGTGGTTTTCTAACCCTGCATCTAAATTAAAAGCACTTTAGACCTGAAGTAAATGCATGACTGTAATTCTCATAGTACAGGTATGATTTCATCTAAAAATCCAGGCAGTCACAATCCTTGGACTTGAGACATGCAGGTCTATGTCCTGGAGATGTAGCTCACTGCAGGAGCATTGGCCCAAGCATGCGTAAGACCTGGGGTACCATCTCCAGCCTTGTAGATAAATGACTGCCCCAGCAAACGAACAAACAAATGGCATGATTTTTATTTTCTAGATAAAGAGAAACGACTTTGACACCTCCGATTTAGAAAGATGCTGATATTTGGCTAACATTTCTTCCATAATGCAAGTAGATGCAAAACCATAGCTTCTTTAATGTGCAGTAAAAGACTCATAAAATGCTGCTTTACTAGGAAGCCAATTTGCATCATTGTGATGAATGAATAAAAATGTGTCTACTTTGTCTACACTATTCATTAAAGCTATAATAAAAATAAAATAATAATAGATATTATTTTATTCCTTAGACATCTACCTTGCAATGGAGAGATATAGCTCAATGATAATTGTCTAAACTGCACAGGAAAAAGTCTAAGTAACCCCCACCCCCAAAAAAGGAGGAAAGAAAGAAAATTCAATGTGTGTGAAAATATAATTATTTTCAGAAGTGCCATTTTAAAAACATTAAAATAATCCTCCAAGTACAGAAGGACAAGTAGATAAATAATGATGGTTAGCTGTAACATAGATCTGAAAAGACCCAACAAAAATGGAACTGAGTGCTAGCAAGCACGTAGTAGGTGCTCAAAGGAAGACACAGGAAAAGTGGAACGCCTGTAACAAAGTCATGTGCTACATAATTGTGAATTAGTTCATGATTGCTGTGGTGCCTGGAGTACCACTATTTACATTATTATATGTTATACTAAATATCATCATTAATTAAAGAAAAAGACATACATACGTAGCTACCACGCTGCGGCAACGCAAGCGCTCACATGATAAAGTGAGCTTTATGCCAGCTCAAGCTTCTTCACAGTCCTCCAGAAATAGTTCATGGATATAAATACAAATGTATATTTTCACACTTATGATAGGATACAGGGGCCTTTTGACTTATATTGCTTTTACATGTTTGCTGCCAGGCTTTATGCAATACATGGACAGTGATTAGAGGACCAGAAAGGAACTGCATTGAGATCTTAGAAGATCCTACTTTATAAAGCAAACATGTATTTTTCATAATTTACTTATATAGCTCATTTTAATGTATATTTTTCATTCTATTGTTTGTTCTATCTAATACAAATCACACTGTTTCTATGGCTTATACATACATATCTTTGTGTACTCAGTTTCAACATTAAGATAAACTCCAAGAAGTTTAGTTAAGGTAGCAATGTTTTTAAGGCTTTCTTATTCTCAGATAAGTCATCAATGGCTCTCCTCAGTACATACAACTAACTAAGGTTAATTAAGAACCTGATCAAAACACATTATACACATCTTTGAAGCTCCCAATGATGTATATAAAATATTATATTGAAAAAGCCACAAAAGAGTTACAAATTTTAAAAAAAGAACTGATCTCACACCAATAGTCAATATTGGGTCTTCTAATAACTGCTTATTGTGACTACGGGAGTTTTTGCAGATTTTTTTAAATGTTTATTTAGTTCTGAGAAACACTAAACATATATCCATCTCTGTGAACTAACTATAATTTATTTCTATTAATTGGTCTCATATCCTTTGTTGATGTTTTCTTATTGTTTGAATGATTATATATATATATAATTATTCAATATATATATTTCAAATTGGCTGGATAGGATAATACATGTGCAATTTAAGTACTTGGAAGGCAGAGGTAGGAAGATGAAAAGTTCAAAACCAGTCTGAGCTACATAGGGATTGAGACACTCTTTTCATGAATTAATAAGCAAACATATCTGTTATGTGTTTACAATGCTACAAATTTCCCCACTCTTGCTGTTGTGCTTTGAATATATTTATAATATAGTTAGTATTAAAACCTGCAAGTATGTAAGTGTTAACTTTGTTCCTATTATGAATTATGGATGCTGTTGTGCATTGGCTATATTTGTAATATAGTTAGTATTAAAACTTGCATGTATGTAATATGTTAACTTTGTTCCCATTACAAATTCCAGATTTTCCCACTTAAAGTAATAAAAAATATTCTCTCTGATTCTCTTCTAGTATGTCTTAAAGATTCTCAGCTCCCAGGAAATATATTTACTCCACTGAGAATACTGTCAATATAAAAGCTGTATCCTATTTTCACTATATGGTTCCATGAGTTTGAGTTTCTCCTGCTCATGAAACCAACCAACCAACCCAAATCCACTTCAAAAAAACTGCAGCATTTGCCATCACTCCCAAGTGATTCATTGTGGTTTTTGTTCATTCATTCTTCTCCATAACAGGCAGCAAGCGGCCTGTGTTTAGTTTACGTCTTCTAGAATATAAATCACTGCACTGTTTGCTCCCCTGTGTCTGATTTCTTTCCATCAGCAACATAATTTTGAGATCTATCCAAATTGTTTTGTGTGGCTGTAACTTATTCTTTTTTTATTGCTGAATCGTATTCAATTGCATAAATCCTGCATTTCTCTATCCATAAACTTGTTAATTACTATTTGGATTATTTCCATTTTAGAGCTAACTTGAGTAAAATTTCTACAAGCATGCATGTAAGTCTTTATGTAGATGTATAATTTTATTTATCTGAGATAATTTCATGTGAAATTTATTGATAATTTGTGAGATAATTTTAAAACCTGAAATTACTCCTAAACATTTGTACTATTTTTATTTCCTCCAACAATATGTGGTCGTTTTACTAGCACTTTGTCTCTTCTTTTTCAAATAAGAATAGAATTGACTTTATTATAAATAAAAAGGTAGAAATCAGTGCAGTGTCATCTCCAACTTCAAGCACTTTGTTCAATCACACTAAGGGAAGAGCCTTCTTCTCTGTCTGAAATAAAATCATATATATGAGATTATTTGTACAATTTGCTGTTCTTCATCTGAATTTTTATGCACCACTTCCATAGGGTTTTCTTGGTAGGTCTATTTAGACAGGTGCTTTGTCTACAAAACAAAGTTTCAATTTCTGGGACCCTTTTCATGTGTCCATAGTGTTACCATTACCCATGTTCCAAAGACCATCAGCAAAGCCTTTCTATCAAGTAAAGCTGAGTTTAGTTCCTCAACAGCAAGTTTATTATGCTATCATAGGCAGAAGAAATTTTACTCTGACAAAGCAGAAATGTCTCAAAAGGACACCAACTAGGGAAACCTAGGTTTTAGGACCGTGACTGGATCATTTAATTTTCATCTTTAAAGGTAAGATAACAGCTGATTTGTACAGTCTTTATGGTACAGTATCTTGGAGCTGCTTTGCACACAGAGTGAGGGTGGAAAAAAAAACCTTTTCAAGTCTATCTTATTGAGTAGTTTGTAAGTCTATTTTAATAAACTACTTCTGTGAACTATTGTTTATAGTAATAATATTTTTTTCTGTGGCAAATAGCTAGTCAATTTTTGCTTATTCTCACTGTGGTTTAAAATATGACTACAAATATGCCTCATCACAGTATTTTTCATCTTTTTATTGAATGTATATTTCTTTAATACAATATACTCTAAAGTTGTTTCCCATCCTTCAACTCCTCCCAGATCCTTACTCAACACTCCCTCACCCAAACCACATCCTTTCTTTCTCTCTTATTCCTGTACAAACAGGCACATAAATAATAATAGTAATAATAACAAACAAACCAGAACAGGACAAGTCAATCAAACAAAGAAAAAGAGCCAAAGAAAAAGCTCAAGGGATACATATAGACATAGAGACACACGAATTTGCACTACACAGAAATTCCACAATAATAAACATACAAAAGACTTTTAAAGAAAAAAACAAAAGCTCAGACAAAGCATCATGAGTCAAAGAACCTTCACAAAATGACATTGAGTTCATTTTGTGTAGGCCATCTACTGCTGGGTATGGGGCCTTTCCGTAAGAGTGGTTTCTATACCCTGTGAAACACTATCAGAAGAAAAAAAAACTTTTGTGAGCAGTTATGACTTTTAGATAGCTTCTGGGTTAGAGATGTGGTCTTACGTCCACTTCTTTCAGAAGCAGGACCCCCATCAGGCTCAGACCTGTGCAGGCCCTGTGCATGCTGCTACAGTCTCTAGAAGTGCATATGTTCACTGGTCCTGCTGTGTTTAGAAGCCCTTGTTTCTTTAGTGTCATCTGTCTCTTCTGGGTCTTATAATCCTTCTGCCTCCTCTTTTACAGGGTTCCTTGATCCCTGGGGGTGGGTGGGGGTATAGAGACGTCCCATTCAGGGATGAATGCTCCAGATATCTCACTTTCTTCACACTGTTGAGCTGTGGGTCTTGGTATTTATTCCCATCTCCTACAGGAAAAAAAAGCCTCTCTGATGATGTCTGAGCATGACACTGATCTTTTAAGTCTAGCAGAATGTCATAAAGAATCATTTTATGGTTACAATCCTGTAAAAGAACAGTAGTGTTTGGCTTTTCTCCTAGATCCCTGGCCTATCTAGTCTCAGGTTCTTGGCCTCCTGAGCAGTCTTAGGGATGGGTTCCATCTCCTGGAGTGGACCTTAAATTTAGCAAGATATGGCTTGGTTATTCCAACAGCTTTGTACCACTATTGTACTAATATATCTTGCATGCTAGTCATCATTGTGGATTTGTAGGTGAGTTGATGTTTACCTTTCTCCTTTGGTAGTTCCCAGAGTACCTTACCATACCATGAACAGTACTCAGTAAGAGACAATGCTCTAGGTAGGCACCAGATCAACTTCTCCATGTTCAGTGAGTTATGTAGATGTTGCCTTCCTCAGTTTTTGGAGAGCAACCAATAGCACTGGCAGCAGCCTGGGTTGTTTGGGAGTTGCCATGGTGTCTCTTTGGTCAACAAATTGTTTAGATGTAACCCATGCCCAGAAATGGAGGCCTCATTTGATGACAAGAGATGTTCAGTGGGGGCTTCATCTTCCTCATCATTACCAGTTCCATTTAGATCACCTTCATATATGTATAGATTTTAGGAAGCTACTATTGTCTTAGGTCCCTCTACACAACCTCACAAATTGCCCTTCATTTTAGTTGTCCCTTCCTATCTCCCCTCTCTCTCCTTTTTCTACTGTCCCTCTCCCTGTTGGATCCTCCTTTCCAGCCCCTTCCCCAATCCATAATAACTTTGATCCCAGGATTTTTTTATATGGGTCAAGGTATATTGAAAGTTACAGAGATAGGAAGTAGCTTAACCAGCATCAGATTGACAAGGTTCTCAGGATTCCTGGGATTTGTAAATGACTTTAGTTAGCTTGAGAAAACACCCAGAGACTAAATTCACACCTTTCCCAATGTTTAGATTTAATCTTTACGCAAAAAAAAAAAAAAAAAGAATTTGGCTACATTGTATTGGCCTTCATTGTATTATAGGCCTCTATTAGGCAAGGTTTTGAGGTCTTCTTGGGAATTTTTGTCTCACTCTCTTGTTCAGCTCATGCATAAGCCTGAAAATAAGATAATGGAAAAGTGGAAGAAAAAGTTAAGAATAAGAAAATAGTCTAAAGTACATACGGGGGCTGGGGAGATGTCTCTATAGATAAAGTGTTTGCTATACAAGCATGAAGAACTGATTTTGGATCCCAGACACAAAGCAAATGGCAGCATGGTAATACCTCATTTCAAACTCCAATGCTAGGGCAAGAGAAAGGCAGAGCCCAGAGGCTTGCTAATTGGCAAGTCTAACTGAATTGTCAAGCTTTGTCTTCAGTGAAAAATAGAACATTTCAAGAAATAGGATAGGAGTAAATGAAAAAGATACCAACTTCAAAATCTAGCCTCCCCACATGCATGCAAAGACACACATGCCATGCAACACACATCTGAAGTGCACATGCTCACATGCTCGCGCGCGCGCACACACACACACACACAGAGTCATACAACAGAAAGTACATAAAACTAATGCATTAAAATGTAAAGACTAAACCATAAGTCCATGTAGTCTGTGATAAAATCAGATTCATTAAACTGAATCTTTAACTTCATAAATTTTTCATTAAAATGAAAACAAAGCTACCATTACCAAATTGACTATGCCTGTTATCAACTATCATATTTCTGTTATACTTTCTTGTGGCTAATAATTGTAATTCAGATGGCTCTAGCCACTGATTTTTTTTTTTTTTAACTTATGGTGTGGATTGAATAAGACTGTCCCCGGAGGCTTAGTCATTAGGGAGTGGCACTACTTGAGAAAGATTAGAAGGTGTGGCCTTGTTGGAAGAAGTGTATCATTTGGACAGGCTTTGAGGTTTCAAAAGCCCACAGGAGGTCTCTCTCTCTCTCTCTCTCTCTCTCTCTCTCTCTCTCTCTCTCTCTCTCTCTCTCTCTGACTATAGATCAGAATGTAGTTCTCAGCTATTGCTAAAGTATCTGTCTGCATACCACCATACTTTCTGTCATGATTATAATAAACTCATCCTCTGAAACTATAATCAAATCTCCAATTAAATTTTTTCTCTTAATATACTTACCAAGGTCATGGTCTCTCTTCAGAACAATGTAATAGTAACTAAGACAGAAGTTGGTGCCAGGAGGAAGGCATTGTTGTGACAGACTTGACCATGTTGCTTGTTAGACTTTGGAACTTTGGGTTAGGAAAGAGTTGAACATTTTAAGTGGGGCTTAATGGACCATACTAGTAGAAGTATGGAAGATAGTAGTGCTGAGAGCAACATAGATTATGACAGCACAGTTCAAAAGGCTTTAGAAGAGAAGAATATTAGTAAGTGGAACAGAGATCATTTTTGAGATATTCGATTTAAAAAAAAATGTGGCTGCTTTCTGTTGTTGTCCAAAAATCAGCCTGAGGCTAAAGTGCAGACTTTGGAATAATGGTGTTGGCAGAGGAGATTTCAAAATAGCCTAGTATTGACTCTGTCATGTGGTTATTAGTGATCACTTTTATGCAGATCTATAATGAAAAAGACAAAGCTGAGCAAGGGAAAATGCAAAATGTACAGTTGGAGGAGAAAAAGTGTACCAGGAAGTGTAATGGAGATAAATCCAGTGCTCAAGGAGACAAAATGTTTAAAGAAAAGCCTGATGCTAAATGTATTAAAGGTAGTAGTAACCTTAGGGCAAAACCCACCCATATAAGCTTCCAATTTGTGAAACTGAATTAAAGAAAAGATTAAGCAGTGAGGTAAACCATTAACAATAGAAAGGTGAGCAGATGCAATCGAACACCAATGAGGGGTCATATCCCAGCCTCAGCAAGTAGCAGAACTTAGCAGCTTTGGCACTGTGGTTCTGACTTTAGAGTTAATGATACAAGAAAGGGGTTGTGGAATCTCGCTCCACATCTAAAGAAAGCTGCTGAGGCCAAGCATGTGTCTGTGGTGTCCCTGCATGAAATTTCAGAGAGGTCATTATGAGAAGTTGTACAGGAGAAGCCTGGGTTGCCTTGGAGACTTCAAGATGTTAGAGATGCCGGAGTCATGGGATACCTGGCAAGGAGAGCTGCTAACAGGGTGTGTGGAACCAGCTCAAGAGAAAGAAGTGTGTGGTAATCAACAAATCTGAAAAGAGTTGGAGATATGAAGAGTACTTTGATGTTGAACATAGAGATGCAAAATGTGCAGCTTGCCCTGCTGGTTTTCAATCTTGCTTTGGTACAGTATTTCCTCACTGTATTCTTCGTCAAGTTTCTAGAAAACTAAGTATTCAGGCACTATTTTGTTTACTATAGCAATATTTTTAAAGGGATTTACAACTCTACTCTAGAAAGCAAAATCTGCCATTCTAGAAATTTCCTATGAGACACCATATCCAGATGAAGATATATATATATAATTTGTCAGATATTTGAATATTAAATTCTGCTCAAAACTGTTATAACAAAATTGAATTTTTATCTTATATTCAGAAAATATATTTAATTACTCAAACTACATTAATTAATATCAATTGGTTATTCTCTCCAAGAATTCTAAAGCAATTTACAGATATAGCTTTTAAATGAGGCTGTCGCCTACTCTCTGCTCCTTGGTCCTTATGATGTCCGTACAAATACAGATGAGACACATTGAATGTAATGTAGAAGACAAGAAGAGTTTATTTTTGAGTGGAAGACAGGGCATCCTCAAGAAAAAGAAGGGAACAGTGGTCACAAGGACCATTACCCAGTTGTACATTTTGGTCAGGTGTCGTATTATTTCTGAACTATCAGGATCAGACAGCTTTCCTGATACAGGTTTTCTTTCAGTAATTTACAGGACCATTTGAGTTCAGTCAACAGGAAGGAATCATAACTTTCCTGTTCTTTAACAGAAGGCCAGCCTGCTACACAATAATCTGGTAATGGTTATGGTTCCTGAATCCAGATTTAAATAATTACCTAGCAATGACCATCTGGGAAATTTAGGATGTCTCTCTCCTACCAAGAGCACAAATGGAGCACCTGCCAATTCTTCTGACCAGTTACTGAGTCCTGCAGTTCCCATCCTTGGTTTTACATGCTGCTAATTGTGAAGGAAGAGTCCATTTCAATGACCTCCAAGCCTGTGAATATCAACAGAACACCAAACAAGAGCAGTTTAATATTCATGTCAACAGAGGGATTTTTCTTTCAATCACCCTGAATCATATGTGATATTACCAAGATATTTCATTCATCTAGCACTGGAATGAGAATGGGGTCCTCCTGAAGACCCCTGCTCTAGGAAAGCATCAAGATATCCCAGTTTACCTAGTATGAACCTGGCCTTTTTTATCAGCCATGATTATGTCTAAGCTGACTGACCTAGAACTTACTTGCAATGTCTTCCATTGATGCTCAAACATCCATCACAAAGAGGTATGACTCATAAAGCTGAGGTAGCCCTAGTGCATCTTTGGCTTTTATTGTTGTTGATTTGAGATAGTCTGCTGTCCTCCAGACTGGCAACAACCCTCCATCCTCCTGTTTCATCCTCCAGAGTGCTAGGTTCATAGGCATACATCAACATACCTTATTTTGAAGGTATTACTTTCCTGTTAGTAAGCTTCTTGCTTTCTTCTTTCCTCTTGAATCTTTTTGGACTCTGCACTGTAGTAGTTTTATGTTAACTCTCAAAAGCAGAATTCAATTCATCCAGTTTTACTATTTGCATAAAATCTTGTTCCACTGACAAATTTTTATCAGTTTAAGCAAAGCAAACCCTTTTTGAAACATGATTTTTGAACTGAAATTTCCTTGGTTTCGTGACAGACTGTTGTTGGAAAATCATGACTGCAGTTCACTCAAGACTGAAGTATTAGCAAGGAGAGTCACGAATTTTCCATTTCCATTGTTCTCCGGTGCCTTCCGTGCTCCCAGGGGTGAATTATGCAGAGGCAGAGAGCATATGATTTTCTCCTACCTTTCTTTCAAATTGCAGCATGAATAATATTATTTGATATTTAGTGGTGGTTCACAAAATTGCACTTAGTTTCTTATTTCAGAAAGATATTTTCTGAAATGTCTTGCTTTTTGAACAGACTTCGTAAATGGTACTTATTTAATGATATTTGTCGATGAAGAAGAGGGGAATAGGAAAGGCAAGAAAAAGGTAGAAACAGGAAATAGTGCCCTTCAGTGAGCTAGATGCCTTTCTGTCCTCCACCTGCTTTATGGTGTGTTCAAGGTATCTTGCATACAAATAAGTTCAGTGTGTTCTGAAGAAGGTAATTATCATGACCACTGAAAAATCTGATTTTTTATTTTATTTAAGGCATGTAATACCTCTTGTCTTTATTCATAAATATAAATAAATAATTTTCATTTATCTATTCAATAAGAATTTGTTGAGGACTACATATTTTCCAAATAGTGTTTTTCTTCAGTGGTTTCACATTAATGTCAATAAACATAATAAAATAAGGAAAATACCCTGTGAACAAAGACTGAACACAATATACAAATAAAACTGAGATGTTATCATTTAATAACAATATAATATATAATATGCAAATTTATATGCATATAGATTAAAAGTACCCAAAGTATATGAAAGATGATATGGATGACTAATGAGAAATTCCATGTCTTTGAAGGAGAAGATTAATATCATATATCCACATATCGGTTTATAATTTTAAAAAAGTTAATGTTCCTGTAGTGCCAGGGAAGGGGTTTCTACTGCTTTGGTTATTTTCAGCTCAATATTAATTCCAGAAGAAGTGAAAATATCCACTGAACCTAAAACCGTTTATATCTTTTGATATAACATATTTCTAAATGCACATTCTCCAGAAATAAATGTGAAAATATGGCAACACACATTTATATATACACACGCAAGGACACTGACTTCCACTTTATTTTGATAGCTAAGAAACCAAATTTCTCTCATTGTGGAAAATCTATAGATGCATTTAATGGAGTAACAAAAAGCCCTTAATCATTCAGATTAAAGTGAAATGTAATGGCATGTGAAAAATTTTAAGTTATATTGCTAAATTAAAAAAATCAATTTCAAATAAAATATATATTTCACTACACTTCTCCATAAAAGTAAAACTGAACTAGTAGGGTATGTATAAAATAGTTAGAACATTGTAAGATTGAAAGGGGACAATTACAAATGACTTTTCCTCTAAGATTATTCACTTCTTCAGTATATCAATTGACACTTTTTTATCTATGTTAAAAGTCAAGCCAGGTGGTGGTGGTGCATGCTTTTAATCCTAGCACTTGGGAGTCAGAGACAGGTGGATTTTTGTGAGTTTGAGGCCAGCGTGTTGTACAGAGTGAGTTCCAGGACAACCAGAGCTACAGAGAAAAAGTGTCTCAAAAAAAAAAAAAAGTCAGAGCAATATGAGAATTCATACCAGCATTTAGTTGCTTTCCTTGGTATCTACACTAAAACAGTCGTGAATAATTTTGCTGCTCTGTCTCTGCACCAGTTATGACTTATGGAGTACTTTTAACTTTGAAACTTCACTGTCACAATTAATTCCTTAAGTGTATAAGATCTCTATAAGATCTACACTTGTGAAGTATTTGCCATGTTTCTTGCAGAATTGCTCGTGAGTAACGTATCTCAGTTTCTCTCTGTTTTTGTGAATGACTGCATCATGAATGACTGAAGACCAACTAGAAAAGTTAATTAGGCTGGAATATATATGAAATGCAATATAGTCATTGTCCTTTAGTGGCAAAATCCTGTTCTATTTGGGTAGTGGCCACATCAATTGCCAGATAAAAAGTATGATGCTAATCGTTTCATCTCAGAGTATGTTGAAAATGAGAGGGCTGATGAGCTACAACCCTGTCTATGGGCCCAAAATGTTGATTCAGAAATACCACTTTCTTCCTTTGCATTCAACTATAAATTCTGAAGTATTTTAGTCATGTTTCATCAGCATCTTTAACATCATGTGATAAAATGATGTCTGCATTGCTTCAGTCGGCTAATTATCTGAATAAAAACTTTGTTGAAGTTTTTTTTAGGTCATAATATATAATTTTCCCCTTCCATTTTCTTCCCTTAAGCCTGATCATGAATTTCCAACCTTGCTTTCTTTCAAGTTTATGCCTCTTTTTTCTTTGTTTGTTGATACATACATATATGTAAATGTATTCATAAAATAGACAAATACAACCTGCTCAGTCAGTCCTTATAATGTTACTTGTAATTACATTTCAATGCTGACAATTTGGTATTGGATAAACATTTGGTGTGCTCTTCCCTGGGGAGGATGATTTCTCCCTCTTTCAGCATTCTTTAGTTACCTGTACTTCTTTTTGTAGTGTTGGGGCCTCATCAGCGTTCCCTTTTCCATGTTTACATGTCTGTTGATATCATCCTTGTTCAGGTCAAGTTTAGAGAACGATGTTGGTGAAACTTTATGGATGTAGCTTCTAACATTTCTAGGAGACACAATCCTGCATCACTCCTTGTTTCCTGGCTCTTACTCTCTTTCTGCTCCCATCCTTCAATGATCCCTGAAACTTAGATTCAGATGTGTTGTTGGAGATGTATCCGTTGGGATACACAACTCTGCAGTTTGTTTGGTTGTGAATTTCTGTAATGGTCTCTGTTGCAAAGAGAAGTTTCCTTGATTAGAGATGAAGACTACACTTACCTGTGGGTATAAGGTCAAATATTCAGACTTTAGTTAGGGATTATGCCGATTTAGTAAAGTGGAGGTTATAGATTTTCCTTCAAGGTCCATGGCTTCAACTAACCCTGGATATTTGGCTAAGTTTCTACTACTAGACATGTTTTCCCTCTTGTTGAGTGAGTTTTAAGTCCAATTAGAGAGTCAATTCATGGACCTCTAATGGAGAAGCATATTGGTTTATTCAGACTTGAACTGACCAACTTACCTTGCCTACAAAACATGCAGAGTGAATTTATAGTTATAGTATACACATTATGTACCAATAAATACAGAAAAATGTAATGACTGTATTCATATTTCTATAATATTTTAAATTTTTGATAAAGACTGAGGTCAGACCCCAGACAATGGGGGAAAGATGCAGTCATCACCTTAGATAGAATAAGGACCAAATCTACCCTCTGTCTCAGTGTGTTCCCTGGCTCTTCTCAGTACACCCTCTCTATCAAGAGTAAAGTTTGTCTTTTCTAGAAAAAAAAACCAAGGAAGAGGAAGAAGGATGAATGAGGCTAATAAAACACCTTAATTTCCTTAATACCTTGATTCCTTCAGCCAATATTTAGAGAAAAACGAACAAAAAAACCCACACAACTATAAGTTGAATATGCTCTCTAAAGACATACTTAGCAAACACTATTTGATGTTGATGAAATATAAGTTGTATGCTTTATGTTCATGTAGTAAACATGAGCAAAACAAGTGAGTGATTGGTAGAATCTTGTTCATTGCTACACAATAATTAAGGTTTGAATTTATACAACTTAGTAATATTTTGAGGACAATATAAAATACTATTTTAAATTTTGTTTGTGAACTAGTTAACTAAGTATAATAAATGTTCTCACGTTGTCTTTTTCCAATTCATACTGAAGTGCACTAGAGAGGACAAAGAAAAAGTAAGAGAATGTGGGTGAAATTTTAATAGTCAACTTTCTCAAATGGAGGAGATGAAACAAGAAGTCATTAAAATAATTCAGAAAATTCGGTCTAACTATGTTGTCTCCATAGTGGGTAACACGGCTTTAATATTTCTCAAGTTACATATTGCTTTTAATTATTGACACAGATAAGAAATATGCTACTTATGGTCTTTTTGCAGTTGTTATTTAATTTTATCTGTGTAGTTGGTTGTGATTATTTTTTTCTTTCCTGCTTGGGCTATACAAATATCTGAAACTGATCAGTAAGCAACCCCAATAGCAATGGCAGGCGCAGTTACAAGACCTTAAACTTTCAGGAGGTTCAGGCACATCAGCTAAGAAACAAAGTATAAAGTGGAATTTGCTAGGTAGAGATCCAAACCCTGGGAAGCCGGTGTATGAGATTGCCTTAGCTTATTTATTCTGCACTCCTGAAGCAACAGCATGAAACTAGAGCTTTATAAAATTAGAAGATCACGCAAGTTGATGGGTGAGGGGAAAACAAAGAAAAGAAAACACTAACAACAAACAGAGAGGGTGAGAAAGCCAGTCTTCAACATTACTAGCAGCCTTTGCTCGCGGTGGTTCTGGGGGAAAACTGTCCATTGAGACAACATTGAAGAGCAGTGAGTGTTCTCACTTCTAGTCTAACCAGCTATCCTTCAGATGCTAAGTGCTTTGCCACTCTAATTTGTCCATGTGTGGGTAGGGCTGTGCAGTCTCAGCAGTAAACAGAAATCCCCTACAAGCCTACAGGGAAAATGCAACAGATATCCACTGTGGATGAGGATCCTTGCTGCCAGGATGCATCTGTGAGCCGTTGGTTGCCATGGCAATGGCTAGAATGAAAAAAAAAAAAAAAAAAAGGTAGGCTGGGAGGATAACATAGGCACAAAAGTACCTAATAGTTCCTTAAGAGAATGAGTGGGTGTCAAGGATTGCAGAGGCTGGGTACATTGATTTCCTAGGACTGCCATAAGAAGGTGCCCCAAACTGTGTGGTTTCAAAAGCCAAAAAATAATCTCTCACTTTTTTGTAAGCTAGGTATCCAAATCAAGGTGTGGGTAGAGTTGCATTCTGTGGAGGTTTCTGAGAGAGATATTCCATGTGTTTCTCTTTGCTTTAATTTATGTATATGTGTATGTAAGCATCCATGTATGCATATATGTATGGACAAAATCTTATCAAGGTAGCTCATGGTCTAAGCCAGAATAACCTCAAACTCCTGTACCTCTTGCTTCAAACTCCCAAGTATCTTGAAATACAGTACCACAACCCCAATTTACCTCTCTCTGAGCCAACAATTCTTCTATCAATCTCAGTTTTCATATGTCATTTTCCTTGTATGTTTGTGTCTTTGTAGACACAGCAATGAGTGGGATGAAAGGCCTACCTTAACCCACAATGACCTCATCTTAACTAATTGCATATACAGTTACCATATTTCAAGTAAGCCAGATTTTGAGGTACTAGGAATTATGACTTCAATACATCTATTTGGGAGGATACAACAGAATTCATAGCAATGACTAATCATTGTTGGCTGACTAATTCATGAACCATGGTGTGGATGTGAACTTCAGGTAAGAAAGTGGGAATAAAGAGGCTGCAGCCTGAGTCATACTGTCAGGCTTTAGATGGGAACAGTAAAAACTGTGGGTGTGGTTCTGCTGGGAACCACTAAAACCCCACATTTGCAGAAGAGAATGTTTACTTTGTCAGGTTCTGGCATATCAGAGGGAAGAGACTAGAGAATGTTTCATTAATATTACATAGTTCTTTTTTTTCATGTTTCCTTAAAATCAAGGACTTTCTGCAACCCTCTACACTTTAAGTTCTGCAATGTATTTCCAATGCTGTTAATATTTAATGGACTCCTCATAAGCCTTCCTGCTTCAGAGTCCTAGGTTCCTTCTTTGAGAAGAACAATACACAAGAAACTCTGCTTCTCCCTGTTTCTGTTTCTTAGGCATAATGATCTGCAACACAAAGGAAGGAAAAATACCAGGAAATGGAACCTTGTGAAAACTAGTATCTTTGTATGGGTACCTAGTTACATAGAAAAACCTACATTTATTAACTTTAAAGCATGGTTGAAATATAGCAGTTAAATCAAAATACCAATGCATCAGTAGTAGCAGCATATATCACATTAGTTTTGTAATATTATATGCACCTTTAAATTTTTAATGAACAAAACAATAATTTTCTTTATAACATTGTCATCTTTTGCTCATATTTGGCCCCCTCCCTATCCTCTGTCCTATTTCTAAATAGTAGATAGAAAACAAATTGCTGGGGGGAGAGAAAGAAAAGGGGGACATGAGAGATCATGAAGGCAAAAAATAAGGAGGAGAGGGTGGGGCCCTGGTGCTGCCCCCAGACTACAAGCACAAAGGTCAAACCTGATGTGTGCAGTGGCCTGGAGCTCTCTCAGGCTCCCCCACCCGTGCCCCCCGAACTCACTGCCTAACCACAGCATCACCCTGGCTCTGAGCAATGGCACAGCATCTGAGATGGAGAGATGGAGAAGGGTGCATTTTCTGGATTGTGTCTCCTCAAAAGACCTTCATGATCTGTGCTGCCACCAGATGCCATGTTGGCCTCTATGGTCTATGTAGCAGCCTGGGGATGGGGTGGGAAGGTATAGATGTCTGTGATCCGTGCTGCTGCCAGAGGCTATGCTGATGTCTGTTGTCTGGGCTGCCACCTGAAACCATATTGATGTTCATGGTCCTTATTACCACTGGAGGACGTATGTATATCTGTGGCCTGGGTTGCCACCTGAGGCCATGTTAAAGTCCACGTCCTGTGCTGCTACTGGAGGCCATGTGGAAGTTCATGATCTGTGCTACCGCTGGCTGTTGTGAGCAAGGAAGTTTCTTTTGAAGGGCTATCAATGACCACAGACTCATATTGAGAATGAGAGACACTGTAGGCTTCTGTGACAATCTCCCCCTCTATCCCCATACCCCAAAAAGAAACAGTCTAGATAAGAAGTCATTGGAGAGCCCCTAAAAACTGTGGTAAAGATGTTGAAATGTAGCTCTTCACAGCATATGGCTTCTGGTGTGGATGTAGGTGAGGAAAGGACTCAGTCATCTTTAAGGGGCTAGCCACTGGGAGTTTGACCATGCTCCAGTAAGTATATAGGCAACACAAATTGGACTTCTTATATTATTTTCTTCTTTTCATTTTTTTGGGGGAGGGCACAGAGTGGCCCTTGGAGGAATGAAAGGCAAGTATGCTTGTGATGCACTGTATGAAATCTAGAAATAATCAATAAACTCATGTTGAAAAAAGTTAAGTGGTATTCAAGAAGTCCTTTCCCTACTAACAGGCATATAGAAAGATTACTGACTATCCACAACTGAAGATGGAGGCCAGGGCTCAGTGGACCCTAGTATGCCTTATATTTACAAAGAGAAACAAGGACAATCTACATGTTTCTGAGTCTAAAGACTAATACCCCAGTGACTTTAGAAATCTAACCTCCACCAAGTAACTACACCAATAAACTATCACTTTTCAGATTAGAAATTGATGCCTCAGTAACTATAGCTTTGCTTACCCCATTAAGAAGCCATTTTGAAATCGTGCCAATTTC
This sequence comes from Peromyscus leucopus, assembly GCF_004664715.2. Taxonomy (NCBI): domain Eukaryota; kingdom Metazoa; phylum Chordata; class Mammalia; order Rodentia; family Cricetidae; genus Peromyscus; species Peromyscus leucopus. The sequence goes on from NC_051068.1 coordinate 39,321,318, forward strand.
TTATATTAGAAACTATAACCAACAAACTACCAATTAGCCACCCTGAAAGACTACCTCCTTCTGAGGTAAGAAACCAGAGCCTCAGTGGTTTCTGGTACCGATTCCCTAATCACATAGAAAACATGCCTGCTCTTGATGTCAGTGTCTAGTGGGTTAGGACACTCTGGCACACCCACACTCCTACTGATCTACAGTTCCACTCACACATGACATCAGAGGATGACCACTGCATAACAATATCATCCTCAACTCCTTCAGAGTACCCACTCATAACATCAGAGGTCACTTAAGCCCTAATGGAGGTTGTAGTATTTCAACTGACCCATTCAGGAATTAGTGCCAGCTATACGCATGACACCATCTAGTTAATCAAAAGCCACCAAGCCAAGAGGCAAATACCCATCAATGCAGTTAGACCTGAAGCATATACCAAAATACTCAAGCAAGGAACAAATTCCAGATGTGCAATCCTTATAGAATAAAACAAAAGCAAAATGAAATTTTAAAAGAAAAAAGAAAATATTTACACCCACCTTCATAATTACTATTTCTGTAGTAATGGTACCTAATGAGAGCCATGTAGGTGAGATTACAGACAAAGAATTCAAAAGAACAATTATAAGTATGTTCAATGAATTCAAACAGAATACAAATAAACATGAATGAATTTAAAAAGAACAGCAATAAACCCCAAGAGAACATAAACTGACAACCGAATAAAACAAGAATGTCAACTGACAATAAAAAATAGAATTCAGTAAAGAGATAGAAATGCTGATGACACACTATTCTTCTGAAATGAATCTGCAAATGAATAATTCTGTTAGTCCAGTTAAGCTCAGTTATAAAACTCACTGGTACAATGGATCATATGGAGAATAGAGTATCAGGGCTGGAAAACAAGGGTTGTTCAGTCAAAGAAAATCACAAAAAAAAACAAAATATCGCATGCAAAATTATGGGATAACATAAATATACCATAACAGTAAATTATGGGCATAAAGAAGAAAAAAAATTCACATCTAAAGCATGAAAATATTTTCAATAAAATTGTAGAAGAAAAATTTCCATATCTAGAGCATAAAGATACCTTTCCAGGTACAAGTGGCATACAGAAGACTGAATAAATTGAACCCCAATAGAAATTTCCTGTCATTTTATAATCAAAACACTAAAAATACAGAACAAAGAAAGTTTATTGAAAGCTTCAAGAGGGAAGCGTTGATTCATCAGAATAACAGCTGATTTTTCTATAGAAACTAAAAAATGTAGAGAATTAAGAAAGATGTGTTTCAACCTCCAAAATAACACAGTGCCAACCAACATTATTATACCCAACAAGTTTACTTAGCAAAACTTCAGGGGAAATAACTTCCCATGCTTAAAACAGACTACAGTAATTTATGATCACTAAGTTAGCTGGATGGAGGATACTAGAAGGAATACTTCAGACTGAAAAGAAAAGTAGACACACTCAAGAGACTCCAAAAAAAAAAATGATGCCAAGCAAAAGCAGAATATGAAAACATCAAAATAAAAAAGTTACAAAAATTAAAGCACATCTTTTAATAATAATCATAATACCAATGGCCTCAGTTTCTCAAACAAAAGCCACAGATGAGCATACTTGGACCAGAAAACAGCATTTATGCTTTTGCTGCCTCAAAAAAAAGACACTTCACACTCAAAGACAAACACTAATTAGGAGTGAAAGGATGGGAACAGCTATTCTCAGCAAAAGGAATCAGGAAGCAAGTAGAAGTTGCTATAATATATGACAAAATAGATTACAAACTAGAAGTGGTCAGAAGGGATGGGGGACTCTTCATATTAGTTAAAAGAACAATTCTTCAAGAGGGCATTACAACTGTAAACAAATGCACTGAACACAGGTGCTCCCAATTTTATTAAGCTAATATCACTAGATGAGAAGTCAGAGATTAATTCCAACATAGAAATAGTATGTAATGTTAATACCCCTTGCTCATCAGGTGACAGGTATCCATACATTGCTCATCAGGTGACAGGTATCCATACATAAAATAAGGAAGCATTAGAGCTAAATGACATAGAGCAAAATGGACTTAGATGTTCACAGAACAGTTCAGCTAACATCAAAGAGTATACCTTCTCAGCAGACCATGGGACTTACCACAAAATTGATAACATGCTTAGATGCACAGAATACCTTAATAGATAGGCCAAGGTTAATACAACTCTGAATTCTGTCTGACCACAACAGAGGGAAAAATAAACAAACAGACAATAGCAAAAGGAGAAAATTCACAAACTCAGAGATTAAACAGCATACTATTGAATAATGAATAGAACACTGAACAAAGCAAGGAGAAAAAAACTAAAGTTACTATAATTGAAAGAGAATGAAAATACTAAATATCAAAACCTATTGAGCACATATCAGGATAAGGCAGTCTTAAGGGAGAGCAGAAGATCTAAAATGAATAACTTAATTGTATATCTTAAGACACTGTAAAAATAAGTAACTTAACTATGTACTTAAGATGCTGTAAAAGCAAGATCAAACCAAATTCAAATGTAGCAGATGGACAGAAATAACTAAGATCAGGGTAGAAATTAATGAAACAGAAACACCAAAACAATACAAATCATCAATGAAAGAAAAAACTGATTCTGGAAAAAAATAAACAAGATAAACAAACACTTAGCCAAATTAACCAAAAGAAAGAAAAAGAATTTACAAGTTAGTAAGTTTAGAGACTCAATGGGAGACAATGCAAAATATATTAATGAAATTCAGAAAATATGACATAAATATCTATATTACACTGCAATATTAGCGTTTTCAACCTGATACAATCTTAAATCACCTGACAAGACAGTCTCAATGATGGATTTTCTTCATTTAGTTGGCCTGGGAGTCATCTTAACTAAGTTAATTAAAAGACAGAGATACAGCCCACTGTAAGTGGCTCCATCCCCTAGGCTGCTAGTCCTGAACTGTATATGATTGGAGAAATCAAGTTGAGCACAAGCAAACAAATAAGAAAGTGAGCATGTGTGTGGCTATTCTTATTTGTCAACTTGACCAAATCTGGAACTAAAACCCCAAAATGGAAGGCACACCTGTGAGAGAAATTTGCTTAATTTGAAGTAGGAAGAACGACTTCTAATCTAGATCTTTGAAGTTGGAAGACTTGTCTTTAATCTGGATTCTGAGGTGGGAAGACACACACTTTTAATCTGGGCCAAACCTGCTGAAAATCTATGTAAGGACATGGAGGAAGGAAGATTTTTCTGCTCTTTGTCTGCTTTCTCCACCTTGTTAGCAAGTCCATTTCTTTACTAGCATTAGAGTCTATTTCATGGTTCCAGTGTATATTGAAGACCAGCAGAGATATCCAGCCTTGTAGACTAAGCAGCTATTGGATTCTTGGATTAGCTGGACTACAGCCTGTAAGTCATTCTAATAAATCATATATATATATATATATATATATATATATATATATATATGCAGAGAGAGAGAGAGAGAGAGAGAGAGAGAGAGAGAGAGAGAGAGATTCGTTTTATAAGTTCTGTTACTTTAGAGAACCCTGAGCAATATACATCCTGTGTGGATTATTTTTCCTCTGCCCTTGAATGGATATGATATATCCTCATTTCTTGAAAGATCATGCAACTTCATTTGGGCATTTTGATGTGCAACTTTACCATGAGTGGACCTTTCTGGTTTGTTCTGCTGGGTTTAGTACAGGTGCTTGATGCAAGTCAACAGTCTACTTAATTGATGGATTATTAATGAAAGTTCTAGGAAGGAATTATGAGAAAGGATCTGTAAGGGATTAACTCTTTTCCTCTTCTTTTTTCTATTTGTTCATGGATGTGAAAGCTGGCACCTCAGCAGCTGTTTTTGAATAGTGAGTGAATTGTCTGGAGGACATTACCCAGTTGCTATGTAATGACAATTGAACCTAGTGTCTGTTTTATTTGGTTCCATTTTATGTTAGAGAAAAATAACAGTTTTTCATTTTTAAATTTTAAATAAACAGCCTGATATTAAACAGGTACAACAATTTAAATACATTCTCCTTTAAAGCAGAAGCATATCATTTTGTTCAGAGCTTTCCAGGCAAGCAACTGCATAGAAGATATTCAAGTGCACGTGCTAGAGAAGAGAGATGGCTCAACATTCGAAAACTTTCACTGCCTCTGCTGTAGTTCACAGCTGTCCGTGCCTCAGTTGCAGAAGATCTGATGCCTTCTTCTGGTGTCTGCTCTGGCCGTTGCTTCAGGCTGGAATACTTCCTTGTTATTGCCAAATAATTCCCCTTTTACCTGCTGAAATCTCAATTGAATTTTACTTCCTCTGCAGTCTCTAATCTCCTGCTAAGTCTTGTTTTTCAGCTTGCACATAATAGTTGCCGTGAACCTTCATATTTAGAGCAAACCTCCAACGACAAATGTTTAAACTATAAAACCCAAGAGAAGAGTTCTTTTAAATTCAATTAAAAGTGGCAGGACAATAGAATTCTATATTCTTTTTTGTTTCTCTTTTGTTTCTGGTTATTTTGTTTTGTTTTGACTACATGTGACTATGGTGGTACAGACAAACCTCTCAAAGTCATGATCCTCTTCCTTCAGCCTCCAGAGTGCTGGGATTCTATGAATATACTACCATGTTCAGCATTATTATTTCTCAAGGCTGTTATCACATTAAAAACTATAAATACTCCTCTGAAATATAAAACCACCATTGCTGCATCACTATAAATATTACACAATGGAACTTGGAATCAAATCAGTATTATTTTTATATCTTAAGCAAGTTTCTGTGATGTTGGTGTATGGACGAGTTGAATAATCAAATTAAATTAGAAATAGCCACTGGATATAAAAAAAAATGAAATCAGAACAAACAGCAAGCCAGCTCCTTTCTCTTTATGTATACTGGATCCTCCCAAGATTTCCTCTTACTTTATATTTTCTCAAGTATTGAGGAGCAGTTCTTTGTTCTATTCCTGCTTCAGGCTGGTTGCCTTATGCCTTCCTCCTCTCTCACACATTTCAACAGTTCAGTAAGCCTGTCTCTAATCTATTTTCAGTGTTTTCTCTCTTTCTTCCTCTCTGTAATTCAGTGCAGGGTTTTTGTTCTCTTTATTTTCTGTATGTCTGTCTTCGGCTTCACTAATTATTGGGCATCTTCTGTCTGCTCAGCTGCAAGTTTATCCACTCAACTCTGGATTTTCAGTTGTGGGATTTTTAAAAAAGTCAACTTGATAAAATACAATCTTCATGACAGGAAGTCAGGCCAGTTAGGCTTCATATTTTCCCAAACTTTTTTTAAAACTCCTCACCTTTCACTTGCCTTATTGGATTTGTTCATCACACTTATTTCGACGTCTTTGCTGAGGGGTTCTGATGCCCTGATGATCTCTGTAGGATGCGTTCAGTTCCAATTTCCTTCTCAGTTTTGATCATGTGGCATTCTTCTTCGATTTCCATCCATGTCCTCTTACTTCCTCAGTGTCTTAACCCTGCCATCTCAGTACTCGAGCATGTCTAAAGACTAGGAATGTTCTGAGCTTTGTCTACAAATCCATGTCTACAAAACCATTGGGTCATGGTTCTGGAGAGTGTGCTTCCAGGACAGCCACTGCACTTTCCCTTCCTGAGCCACAGAGCTGGCTGCAGCTCCAGCACCTTTCATCTCGGACTCAGATCCACACCAGGACATGACTAGGACAGGACCAAGAACCAGTAAGAAATGCCCTTCAGACGTGTAGCTTCCAACGCATTTCCCTTCCTGGTAGTGCTCCTTCACCCCGCTGCCTCCTTGCCAGAAAAATGAGCCCAGCTCTTGCCAGAGGGGTTTTATGGTAGTTGGATGGGAAGGTTTATATAAGATATGCTGTTGGATGCAAGATGGGAGATTCGTTGGATTAATTTCTTGACCTTGCCTTTTCCCTCCAGGTCTAACTGCATGTTAAGCAGATGGTATTTTACCAAGTTGAAATTCCTTAAATGACACTAGTGAATGTTTCTTCTGTAGCCTTTAGAAATACTGGTAAATGTGCAGGGAAATGTACACTTTCAATGCTTGGTTGCCAGAAAGGAAGAAAAACTGGATAAAGGGATGCAAAGTTATCTCTATAGCTTAAATCACTTTTATCATACACATGCTCAGAATGAAATATACAACAACTGGTAAGCTGAAGGAGTTTATTTTTTATTATCAGTTATCTCAAGTAATTAAATTATATTTCAACAAGTCTTGTCAATGGATAAGTCCAACCATGGAGATATTTCCTATCTTAATCTAAATTATCTTTCTTTGTCTATGATTGTATTATTTGGATCTGTATATTTTAGTTGCCAACTTGTCTTATATTTTGTGATAATTATGCACAACCAGTAAATCCACACACAAAAGATATCTATTTGGCTGGGGAGATAGCCTAGTCTCCCCAAGTACTTGTCATGCAAGTATGGAGAGCTGAGTTTAGATGCCTAGGACCTACTTCAAAATGCATGCACTACGGCATGTATCAGTTGTTCCAGTTCTAGGAAGACACAAATAGGTAGATTTTTATGCTGTGCTGAAAACACTAAGGTGCTCATCTCAGAGGACTCCAGTTTGCTATGTTTGTGGACTGTTCCCTTCCTAATGCTACATTGAACTGTAAAAGGTTGCTCACGTGATAACTCTTCAGGTGAGATTGGAAGAGTATTCCAAACGTGGAGCTAGTCAGGCATGATGAAACAATGCCCCTCTTCATGGCATCTATCCAAATATAATTAAGCACAATTTTAATTAAGATCACCAACCATGGAACAGCATAAGGCATTATATGTCAACTGCATGTTGGTTTTAAATTTTTTGAAAAAAATTTGGAAGGGTAATTAGTTCTAAACTCCAGAAATCTCTAGAAGTTTATAATTGCCTCAGAGGTATGAGGTAGGTTCATAGCATGCTTAAGAATATGCAGTGTCCAGGGCAAGGACTCCCCTGGAGATTCAGTTCAGCCTGGTAGATTCAGTCGAGGCAGGCCCAGTCCCCTCGTCCCTTCACCCAGGCTGAGCAAAATGTCCCGGCATAGGCCCCAGGCTCCAAACAGCCTGCTCATGGGAATGGAGGGTGGGTTAGGGGGATGATCGGGGAGGAGGATAGGGGAATCTGTGGCCAATATGTAAAATTATATTAAATTATAAAATAAAAAAAGAATATGCAGTGTCATAATGGATCTCTCAGTTTCTTAATTAAGAACCTACTGTCATCTTTAAAAATTCCACAGGGTTTCTTAGTTGGCAATAAAACTCCATCCAACAACATAAGATTCTATCTCTAAATGCACACTATTTAATCAAACTTAGCTATGAATAAAAGATTCATAAAAATCATTGGAGCTTTCTTCTCTATCTCCTATTCATGAGTTATTAATATATTGCTGATCAATAAGAATATTCAGCCGGGCGGTGGTGGCGCACACCTTTAATCCCAGCACTCAGGAGGCAGAGCCAGGCGGATCTCTGTGAGTTCAAGGCCAGCCTGGGCTACCAAGTGTGCTCCAGGAAAGGCGCAAAGCTACACAGAGAAACCCTGTCTCGAAAATCAAAAAAAAAAAAAAAAAAAAAAGAATATTCATTCTTCATTTGCCCTTATTTGCTATCAGAGCAAGTGTCTGATCATCCACCGTAACCATAGCTTTCAATCTAATACATTAACATGTATATGTTTTAATGTTTAGATATATAATAACAAGGAACATATAATTTTAAAAGACCATGAGTAACTATAAAATCTAAAATGAGATTTAGCTCAGATAGGGGAGAAAATATACAGCAAGGGAAATATCTTCAAGGTCTTGTTGAGTCTGTTAGAAAGGCAACAAAGGCTAGGTTCAGTTTTAGAAAACAGGCAGATAAGTGTTTTCATCTTCCAGCAGAGAAGACATCTTAAAGGGCATTTTTATTCATTTGCAGAACTGCCCTACTTTTAGGCTCTCTTAGTATTCTTGAATTTGCCAATAAGCCAGCCGTATTTAAAAACAAATGTTTCATCAAGGAAGTCAATACTTAGTCTTTTGTTTCTGCACTTTTCATACAGTTTCTCTTTTCCTTTGAAGTCATGACATTTCAAATATTTTGTTTGCACAGAATAAAAATAAAACATCATGGGAATTGAGACTTCAAAGGCAACAAAGAAAGCCCAGTCACCGATAGTTAAGTGTGCATAAGAGGAAGTAATACACTCCTCCTGTGAAGCACAAATGGCTCAATATGATTCATTTTCATTGACCCTGCCACGAATTGCTATAAACTCCGACAGCAGCTAACTCAGTGCCTTCTTCCCCTCTGCCATTGCCATTGCCATGTCTTCCTGTGAAAGTCAGGACCGAGCGATGATCTGACATCTTGGATAGGAAATTGAATTGACGTAAGAAATCAAGTAGAAATTCAAATCTCTCTGCTATGTCTCACAGGAACATGTAAAAATGACTTCCATAGCAGGAAGATTTTCTTAGATTAAATTAGGATTTTAAGAGAATGTTTATTTCCGTCAACGTGACTCAAGAGATTAAAAATCTTCTTGCCTTCATAGAATATGTTGTCCTCTTGAGTAGGCAAATCATGTGTATGAAATGTCCTAAAGAGATATGGGGAGATATAGTGAGTCATTCTTATTACGAACTAGTCTCAGAATTTGTCCATTTAAAATTAAAATACCTGTATCTTCATTATTTTTATTATCATTGCTAAATATTTCCTGAATGTTTACCAATTCCTGAACAGTAAACTGAGTATCACAATCACAAAGGCATATACCTACACCTGCAAGGTATACCATCTGGTTGGAAAAGAAAATAAGTTTACATTGTCAGATGTTCCTATCACCTATATTACTCTTTCCCTTCTTTGGAACCATGCAACTCTTAAGCCTTTGTGCTTTGATTTGGCACATATTTTTATTTCTTTTTCTCATGGCTGAGGAAGAAATGGGAAATCTACCTGAGATCTCAGGGTATTACATAAGACTGGGCATTGGAATCATCACTTTGCTACTTCAACATCTAACCACCCATTTGTTTTTATTTAAGTTTGTCAACAATATCGGAAGTTCTTGGTTTTAACATCATTAGGGAAAATGTAAGAACACTTTAAATAGATGAATTTTTAATAATCTTCTAATCTTTTCACTGTATCAAGTGTAGAATTTAAATCAATGCTTAGTGACTATTTCTTCTGGATTTTATGTCTGCCTAAAACAGATATAGTCCTATAACAATTCCATTTGAAGCCTGTCACATCTAGTTACTTTCCCCACAGATGCCCAATAGGAACTGAAATAACTAAGCAGAGCAGGAAGATGATCCGCAAAGCTGAGTAGCGATCACTAACTTGACATTTTACAAATGTTACCTAGTGGCCCATGTTCAGCATTTGAAGAACAAAGGAAAAATTACAAGATTAAAATTCCTCATACAAGGAACTGAAGCAAGAGGAAAAGTCAGCGTGGCCTTTGCTTTTCTGATCTTTCTCGTGACATGGTATCCCATAGGTTTTTCTGCAATGATTGGTTTGTTTTTGTCCCCAGTGAAAACGTAAGTGAATGCAGACAATCTTCCCAGAAGGCATGTGAAATGCGAAGTGATAGAGATTTTAAAACTACTTGGTGAATGAGAAGGATGATGGCACAAGAAGGTGTGGGGTCTGTCAGAAGAAGGAAGTGCTGTCGTGGGATCTTAAGGTTCATGATGTTAATGGCTGATATAGTTCAGAAATAACACATCTAATCTTTCCTGTTTATGAAAATATGGAAAAGCACTGATTTATTGAAGTATTCTTTTAAATGCTGAAACCCAGAAGGAATAATTCTCAAGCAACCCTGACATTCACAACTTAACAACTGTGTGAAATACTGCTCTATCATATATTTCGGCCTCCTTTACTCTGGGTGAGTTGCATCCTGGATGATGGGGTTTAGCATTAAGCTTTGTGGACAGTGTCTGCTCACAGCTGTTAGTTCCTGAGATTTTTGTACTCTGAGCTCTCAAGCTTGTCGTGGTGTAACAAAACACAAGAAAAGGGGGAAATTCACCATGTGTTGGCCAATCACTTTTCAGCAAAACCATAATTTTCTCTAGTCACGAGAGCCTACACAGAAACATACATGAGATTAAAAAGTGAATTTCTGTATGAGGATTCTAGAGCAGGAATAATTTGATGAAAGTTGGAAAGGCCGTGAGATAAAGCATTCCTTTTTTCTAGAATATTATTTTGGTGAGGGCCAATAGATGCTTGTCTGTGTTGATACTGTGCTGTGCATAAATTTCAAGTTTCTAGAAAGTCTTTAGGTTTATCACTCACAGATGACTTATCTTACTGGACATGTCTGTTGGAATAAAGGAAGAGGCAGCTCGGAAACAAGAGATCCATTTATTCAATACCTCCTTCAAAACTGCATATGAGGTGCTTGTCCTGTGGAAGAAATGGTAATTTTATTGAAATTCTGAAAAATCTGACACATTTCCAAAGACACCAAAAAATAAGCAAGATGTCTATTTTAGTTAGCTAGAAATTAGAGAGGGACTTTGAAAAGTAGAGAAGAAACAAAAGATTTAAAATTAAAACAATTTAAAATAAAAACATATAGTGTCAGAGGTAGCATCAATGACAATAAAAGCTTAGGTGGGTAAGACATGATAATATTCATTAGAATTTTCTACAAGAGTTCTCCTGTGAAAATTATGTCAAAAATTGTCATTGATGTTTAATGTACAAATCAATATTTTCCTTAGAAGTAGAAGCATTATGTTTCTGCTACAGATCAATAAAATTTATGAACAAATTAAAAATATAAGTGATCCATATTTGATCATTATATTATATTGAAATACCACAATTTGTCTGCTTAATATTGCAGTTATTATATGCTAGCCAACATCATCTTCATAAATGTTAAACAGTCTGAATTGAGCTCTGCACACTGCAAATGTGTCAGATTATCACATTGTACAGCCTATCAATGTGTACAAATAAATTACTAACTAGCAAAAATAGTATTTGTAGTTTTCCTGTATACCTGCCACAATTGTGTGTTTTAATTTCAATTATTGTTACAATGACAATTTTCTCAACAGACAGAAAATTCCTAAAGGCAAAGATACTTGACTTTCTCACCATTGAATATTCAGGAATTTAAAATGTTATAGATCATGTATATGCATTATACTTTACTAATTCTTCCTAAAATTCATCATGAGACCTTTGTTTTTCAAATCCCTTTTTTGAAATCTTCAACATCTTCAACATCTAGAACATCTTCAAAAAATGTCATTAATTTCAACTACATACTTACCAGAAACCATCACCATTGTCAAGACAACAAATATGTGCCTTTATCTTCAAGGTGTCCCTGGAATTAATCCCACTCAATTTTTCTTGTAAATTTTCAGTATCCAAGAAATCATAGATGTATTTTATATAACAATGTATTACTTTACAATTATTTACAACTAGAATTATAATGGGAGTTTACACACACACACACACACACACACACACACACACACACACACACACAAACACTTACCTGAACTTTTTTACTCACAATAAATATTTTGAGATATGCCCATTTCGTAGCATGACTCTGTTTCTTTTTTTTTTATTGCGGAAAAATATTCTATTATGTAGCATATCTCAGTTTATTAATTTATCCACTTGTTGGTAGACATCTGAGTTTTTCAGGCTGAAGATATTAAATATGAAATTAATGCAAGCATGAGTACGTAATTCTTTGTATAGATACATGTTTCCACTTATTTTGATAAAATACTAAGGAGGGCAGTGACTGAGTCTTACCACAAGTGTTCACTAAACACTGTGAAAATGCTCAAATTTTCTCAATCAGTTGAATTTGTTTTTAGTTCCACCAGTTTACAGATTTTCATTCTCTCTATTTCATTGCCAGAATGATACAGAGCAATGACATTTAATTGACACTAATCAATCTGTTTAATTCTAGCCATTCTAAAAGGTGGCTCATATTTTTATGCTAATTTTCTTATAGGCTAATGTGAGAATTTTATCACAGTTTGTTTCCCTTGCTTCCAATATTTTGACCATCCTACTTATTTTTAAACACAATAGTATTTTGAAAATTCTTAATAAGTGTTGGTTTTGGAACTAGAAATTATTTCATTCTTTGTGGTTCATTTTTATAGTCTCTTAACCATGTCACTGATTACTTTTTAGTTTTGAAGACTGGTTCACCTATGGAATATAGTTTGACTCCATATCTAACATTTCTAGTTCAAGTTCCAGATATTTTCTCATTGCTTACTTTCAGTTCTAGAATTTAGCATTTTGTACTTTGGACTTGGATATATACTATACTAATTTTTTATTGTTGAGTAAATAAATTAATAAATTAGTATTACACCAGTTCAATGTATATAGATAAACAAAATATTTGCCTTGAAGTATTAGAAGAATATAAAGGAAGGCATGCATATGTTTTAATGACACAAATGCATACAAAGTGGAATTCTAAACATTACTGATAAAGTCTTATATAATCTTGTTTGTTGGAGTGATTACTTCCAGCTTTGAATTCTTTTTTTTTCCTTTTATTTTATTTTACAATACCATTCAGTTCTATATATCAGCCACAGATTCCCTTGTTCTCCCTCCTCCTGTCCCCCTCCCCTTCCCCCCAGGCCATTCCCCCATTCCCACCTCTTCCAGGGCAAAGCCTCCCTCGAGGACTGAGATCAACCTGGTAGACTCAGTCCAGGCAGGTCCAGTCCCCTCCTCCCAGACTGAGCCAAGCATCCCTGCATAAGCCCCAGGTTTCAAACAGCCAACTCATGCAATGAGCACAGGACCACTGCCTAGATGCCTCCCAAACAGATCAAGCCAATCAACTGTCTCACCTATTCAGAGGGCCTGATTCAGTTGGAGGCCCCTCAGCCATTGGCTCATAGTTCATGTGTTTCCATTCGTTTGACTATTTGTCCCTGTGCTTTATCCAACCTTGGTTTCAACAATTCTTGCTCATATAAACCCTGCTCTTTCTCGCTAATTAGACTCCCGGAGCTCCACCCACAGCCTAGCCGTGGATCTCTGAATCCAGATTCCTCAGGCCTTGGATGGGGTTTCTGGCACGACTATTAGGGTGTTTGGTCATCCCATCACCAGAGTAGGTCAGTTCCGGCTGTCTCTCAACCATTGCCAGCAGTCTATTGTGGGGCTATCTTTGTGGATTTCTGTGGGCCTCTCTAGCACTTTGTTTCTTCCTTTTCTCATGTGGTCTTCATTTACCATGGTCTCCTATTCCTTGTTCTCCCTCTCTGTTCTTGATCCAGCTGGGATCTCCCACTCCCGCAGGCTCTCTTTCCCTCGACCCTTGCCCTTCATTACTCCCACTCATGTCCAGGTTGTTCATATAGATCTCAGCCATTTCTCCATCATTGGGTGATCCTCGTGTCTTTCTTGGGGTCCTGTTTTCCAGGTAGCCTCCCTGGTGATGTGAGTAGCAATCCAGTCATCCTTGTTCCACATCTAGTATCCTCCTATGAGTGAGTATACTAATTTTATATGATGCAAAGTAACAATTAAATACTTCTCTTTGGTTTTATTTGGTTTGCTTCTTATTGTGAGGAGTTCCATATTGATCTTCAATATTTATATATTTTGTTTTTTAAAAAGAAAACTAGCAGGGTGGTGGTGGTGGTGGTGGTGTGGTGGTGGTGGTGTGGTGGTGGTGGGTGGTGGTGGCAGCACACACCTTTAATCCCAGCACTCAAGAGGCAGAGCCAGGCAGATCTCAAGGCCAGCCTGGTCTACAGAGTGAGATCCAGGACAGGCACCAAAACTACATGGGGAAAGCCTGTCTTGAAAAACCCCCCCCAAAAAAAAGAAAAAAGAAAAGAAAAGAAAATTATACAGTATGAATTGTCTCTTGTTGCCTCTTGTCAAAATCAGTAGTCCTTATGCGTATTGTTCTTTTTTTTTTATTAAATTTCATCTCATTATATATATGTGAAATTTTTTTTGTTATAAAACCTTCATATGTCTTAAAACCAAGCAAAGTTAATGTTCAAAGTCGATTCTTCTTAAAAGTCATTTGGGTTGTTGCAGCTTTTATCCCATTTACTTAATATTAAATATTAAAATAAGTTTTTAGTATTTATTGATTGATTGATTGTGTGTGTGAATAAGAGGGAGGGTATGAGTGCCATGGCAAGCATGTGGGGGTCAGAGAACAATTGTGTGGAATCCATTCTCTCCTTCCACCTGTATATGCTTTCCAGGTACCAAACCTAGATGGCAATGCTTAAAAGGAAGGCAACAATATCTACATGCTGAGCCATTCTTTGGGCCTTCATTTTAATTGTTAAAAAGGTCATTGAGATTTTTCTCTGAATTTCCCTGAAAATTAAGGAAGGGAAGAGGGAAAGGAGTGAAGGAAGAAGGGAGAAGTAAAGACAGAATGATTCAACTCTTTAATATTTCCATTTATTTGATCATCTTTATTTTCATTTAGTACAGTTTTATAGATTTAGCACAAAATCTTGAATACCTTTATATATATATATATATATATATATTATATATATATATATATATAACAGTAACAGTATATTTTTATATTGTTATAAATATATAATTACTGTAATTCAATTTTCTGAATATTTATTGCTGGTGTAGAGAAACAGACCTGAATATCTGTTTAATACCTTGTAAGTTTCCTAATTTCCTTTCATTTAATAATCATGTCTTTTTGTAGATATTATTAGCTGCTATGCTTTTTTTCAGTTAACACATATATTATTATTAAACAAACATATTAATGCCTGGCAGTAGTAATACAAAATTATTTTGTTTGGTGCCATTAGAAAATTTTCATCTTAATCAGTATCAGTCCCAGATGTTTTGTTCGTTTGTTTGTTTAGTTGCCAGGCATAGATCCAGGGCCTCTTACATGCCATGCTATACCACACCATCTTCAACCCCTCTGTATCAATTTTTCTAATATACTTGTCTTGATTATTGAACTATGCTTCCTATAGTTAGGATTGTCTTTCAATCAAATTTGATAGCTAACTTTTACTCAGTCTTTTAGGTTATTTATATTTAATGTAATTGTCTTTATGATTCTATTTAATTTACCATCGTGGTACTTGCCTTTTCGTTTTTCCATTTAGTATTCATTTCCTTTTTCCTTTTTCTCTGTAATAAAAGTTCATTAAGTGTATTTGTTATTTCTCTTGTCCCTGAAAGATGAATGATGTCTGCACATCATGGCCATCTAATTCCAAGTTGTATTGCTTTTATACTCTTGGTCTATAATATAGGAACATTTTAAAACTTTTTCATGCAGTCCTTCATGTCACAAATCCTATGGCACATTGTCATTATGTTCATATAGCCAAGTATATATTTTCAAAATTTGAAGTAGTAACAATTAAATTATATATGTTACCATGCATTTGCTACTTCCAGTGCTTTACAGGAAGCATGGAGGTTGGTGTCTCCACCGGGTACTGCTTTCCTTCCATTTGATAGATTGCTGTTAACATTTCTTGTACTTCATGTCTGCTTGTGACTGTTTCCTCTTGCTTGCCAAACAAAATTTCCTCTGAACTCCCTTTGAGTCATGAGGTGTTCTAATCTGGCTAGTGGTATTAAGCACTTCTCACATTCTTGCACAGCAGACACGTTCACTTCTTACTTGTTGGGGTGTTACCTCCTTGAGCATGTGTATCATTACTCATCTGCACAGTCATAGGTATTAACATTTACAGATTTCTGGAGAGTTCTCTTTATATTGCTCCACTCTCTCTGGTACCCAGGCCTTCAAACTCCAGTTGCCTCAATCTACTCACACTCTCAGCTCAATTTCTCCATGAAGAAGTCTATGGGAACCTTCCTAGCCCACTCCTTCTTGCAGGTCTGGCATTCACATTCCCCATGTTTTCTTCTTTCCCTTTTGAATGCCAGTGAAAACGGCTACGATTTCCCAGTCAGAATATCCACAGCTGTATGGTTTATCCTGCGTGGGTGTTGTACTGGCAGACTGCTTCTTTTTACTGACTCCTACTTCATGTAGCATAAACTCCCTGCCTTTGAATTTGGCCAGAGAAGCCCTATACCTGCTCCATACAATGTCTAACAGCACTGCAGAACTGGTCATTCCTGTGCAGGAAGAGAAAACCCTGTCTCTAACATCTGGCTAGGTCAGTGCTATGAAGACTAGAGCTTCTCTGTTGGTTGTATGGAATCCACTCAACACTGTGAGTTCCTGACCCCAGTATCAGGCAAGTTGTTTATGCTCCTGCTCCATTTCTAATCTTCCTTGAACTCTCTCATTTATAACCACTGAACACAGGACTGTCTTTCACTAGAAAACCACTGACATATAGGTTCATATCCATCCTCTTCTCTCTGTTTCTTTCACCGCTTCTGGCCTATGCACATACCTCAACCAAAAAGCGCCAAATCCTAAGTTTTGATTGAAACTCAGTTTTTAAAGGCGTTGTATCTAAGAAAGTGGGGAAACGAAAGACTATGATCAAGACAATAATCATTCATTTGAGCAACATATACTTTTATGTGTTTATGTAAGACCTCTGAAACCTGTTCTACACACTTACTTTTTTTTATTTTTCTTCATATTTTTTAGAATTTCGTACACATATACATGTCTTTTTTTTTTTTTTTTTTTTTTTTTTTTTTTTTTTTTGAGAACCCACTCGCAGTACGGGACCATACAGTGGAGCATGGGAGACATACCACTGGCCACATCTTCTAAAAGCAGTAATTCTCCCTCCTCCAGCAACTATCCACTGCCAGTAAATCCTCAGTAAGGGGCAGGTCTTAAGGCTCTTCTACTCCATCTGTGCTCGAATTTGGGCTGGTTCAATTTTGGGCAGTTCTTGTGCAGGTAACCACAGGTATTATGATTTCAGGAGCACTATGGCCATGTCTTGTCAGGAAGACAATATTCAGCAGGACTCCTCCACATCCTCTTGCTCTTACATTCTTTCCGACTTCTCTTTTGCAATGGTCCCTGGGCCTTGGTGGCGGTACAGTGGGAGTTGACAGTGATGTTCTCTTTAGTGCTGATCAGCTTGTCTCTTATCCTCAGCACTTTAACAAGTTCTGCATTTCTCTATTGACTGTTACCCACAGCAAAAGGAAGCTTCTCCAATCATGGTTGAGAGTAGCTCAAATCTATGGCTATAAATTAATTAGACATAACTTTGTCAGTATGGTGATTTAACAAAATAACAGTGGGGAGCTCTTTGATTCAAGATCTACAGCCTTCCTGGCCATAGGCTTTTTGCCAGGTTTACAGTTCAAGGCATGAAACTCCTTCTTGTGAAAGAGACCTCAAATACAATTTACGAAACAAAAACTTTTTTTTCTGGGGGTGGGGGAGCTGAGGATCTAACCCAGGGCCTTGTGCTTGCTAGGCAAGTGCTCTACCACTGAGCTAAATCTCCAACCCCACAAAACCATTTTTAACATGTTGAATTCAACTCAAATTTTCCAAATATCTCAAATGAGAAGCAATATCAGAACAATTAGTCACTTTACAGAAGAATAGAAAATAAGAAAACATAAGTCATCACTTCCAAAGCTGCAGCTTAAGAAGGCAGGTGAACTGCACACATATCTGAAGAAGGGAAACTTCAGAGCTCTACCCTGGATATGGCTTTGGAAGGTTCCTGTGAGTGTTGTAACCGAACACTTGAAGCGACCTGTACTCTGTCTGAATTTGTAAATACCAGAATGTCTTTAAATGGAAGAAGCTAAAAATATTTGCCTCTGGGCTCTGTCCTGTGTCACACTTTGTGATTTGTTTAAATAGGTAGTTTCAGCACAGTGGAGTGATGCTAAGCACGGGATATCTAGTTCAAGTTACAGAGTTGGCAATGGTAGTAACAAGTCATTTTGGTGAATATAAATTAGAAAATGAGTAAATAAATTTTAAGTGATTATATAGTTAATGTGTAAGCACTGTCAATGAAATGTTGGATTATTATAGGAAACATCACCATCAAACAGTGATTTTTAAATTTTCCTCTATAAATTATTTTTGTTATTAATAGGAACCAGCAAAGTGAAATGATGAAAGGGAAAATCTTCCTCCCTTTAATACCATATTTTTCAATGATTCAATAACATACTATTTGGGGTTGAACTGTGCCTATCAAATAAGCTGTGTGGAAGTCATAAACCTAGCACTTAAGAATCTTAAGAATGTGACCTCAGGGTGTGGAAATGGCTGGGTGGAAATACAAGTTGATATGCAGGGTTTGGCCAGTCAGTTTAAACAATGTGTGAATTCCAGATTCAATGAGAGACTGGGTCTCAAAAATTAAGGTAAGACTAACTACATGAACTTGTCCCCTATCCATACTGAGATTTTGTCGAGATTGATTTCTTGCCATTCTAATGGAGTCACAACTCTATATGTTCACATGTGCTTCTGGGAATGGGAGAATCACTTTTATTCAGGAGACTCCAAGAGGCTACAGATGCCCCAGTACACGGTTCTGTGCCCAGGCACATCTGATAGCACTAATAGACTCAGTGAGTCAAAAACAAAATAAAACAAAACAAAAAAAAAAACCAAACAAACAAAAAACCAAATAACTCAAATAAGAAGCATGAAATAGGTAAAGAATATCCTGGGCAGAATGGGAAAGGAGTTGGAAGGGAGAGAACAGGGATGTAAATTTGATAAAAAAAAAAAAAAAAAAAAAAAAAAAAAAAACATATTGTATACATGTTTGAAATTCTCAAACAATAGAAAAACAAGATGGAAAATGACCTCTGGCCTCCACATGCCTGTACTCACAACTACACATACAAGAACATGTATACACGCATTCACTCACACACTCACTCACACACACACACACACACACACACACACAACTTTACACACACACACACACACACACACACGACTTTACACACACACATACACACATGACTTTATTTGGGAAAGGAATCTGCAGATATAATCAAACTAAAGTGAGCTCACACTGGGTAAGTGTAGGCCTAATGACTGGTGTCCTTATAAGGAGAGAAAGCACAGACAGGAAAGGCCATGCGATAGTGGAAACAGGGACAGGAGTACTGTCTGCCTGCCTGCTGAGAACTGAGGATTCCAACATTGCCCAGAGCTAGATATCCTAAATGTAACAGAAGCTCCCACAGACCCCGAAGCTAGATATCCCAGAAAAGAATCTAGCACAGATCCTGCCCTACTAAAACGTAGACGTCCATTGTCCTAGCCAGAAAAAGGTCAATTTATGTTATCTTAAACTATAGTGCCTTGTGTGTGTGTGTGTGTGTGTGTGTGTGTGTGTGTGTTCATCTACTTTGGCTGCCATAATGAAACATCACAGACTGGGTGGGTTCCGTAACACAAATATGTTCCCTCAAAGTTCTTGAGACTAGAAATCCATGCCATAGAGGTTAAAACTTCATTTTAGGGGCAAAGTTTTCTTCCTCACTTGCCTGTGGCTGCCTTCCTTCTTATTATAGAGAGTGGGAAGGGACTGCAGAGGGAGACTAACTACATGAACTTGTCCACTATCCATACTGGGATTTTGTCGAGTGGACTCTGGGTATCAACATATAGTTAGATAGTGTACAATTCAGAACATAACAGTGTGATTTGTATGTGTGTGTTTCTCTCTCTCTCTCTCTCTCTCTCTCTCTCTCTCTCTTCTCTCTGTGTGTGTGTGTGTGTGTGTGTGTGTGTGTGTGTGTGTGTGTGTGTGTAATTTTTGTCTGTGAGCTTTTATTTGACTTTTCTTCTTTGTCTTTAATATGATCCATTCTTCCTGTGACATTTTCCAAGCAATACTTGGCTCATGTGGAAGTAAACATAATCCTACACCAAGGATGGTATCTGATGGAGCCTTAACAATTCAGAAAACATTTTCTTTATGTCTGACAAAGAGCACACAAGCCAATCAAAGCATTTGTTAGGAATTTTGAAAATGAGATATTGACCACTGTAGTTTTTAGTTCCTAGAATCTTACCAGAGTTAAGTTAATCTTTACCCACTGTGGAATGAACTTGCCAAAATATAAAGCCACAAAGAAGAACAGCTGACCCAGACTGGATGGAGAGAAAATCCTCAGGAGAGTTTTGTGATACAATCTGTCAGAAATTGGCAGAAATCGGACATATTACAGAGGATTTTGAGATATTAGAGTGTTAAGAGATTGAACTTGAAATGTCTCCCACATGTGTTTGAATGCTTGGTCCCCAGATGCTGGTACTCTTTGAAGGAGACTGTAAACGTGGGATCTGCGTAAACTGAGCTCAAGTCTAGGATCATGTTTCTGTTAAGTCTGCCTACATATATATGTATTCTGTGCAGGACTTTCTTTTAAACTTTCAGACAAGGGGAGTGTGAAGAAGAGAAAAAGGTAAAGATTGTAAAAGAGAAAAGGGGCAGAGAAGGAAAGGTACCCCAAAACAGAAGCAATGATGATGGAAGGGGAGAGAAAAAGAGACAGTTTTGTGGCTAGAAGTTGCTTTGAATTCTTTATGTATTACATCATCCTTCATTTCTCTTCAGGGGTAATACAGTTTCTTTCCTTAAAAATAAATGGATCCAGAATGTAGCTGTATGGGTGCCCAGTATCACATTAGCTTCATAATAGCTTGCTACTTTTCAAAATCCATTCACCTTACTTTAAGGTCTATTTATAAACGTTTCCTTTGGGAAATGACTTGGTTATTCTCCCCTAAGATCAACAATCTTCCACAGAGTGTGAAAATGATGTTAAAAATTCCTGCATCTCTACAGAGCTACAATACTGTGTTGTCTAATTTAAGATTCATGTGGATTTTTAAAATTAGTACATACATACATTTTACTGGTGTAAATATGTATCCATCTCTGTTTACTACATGGCTTTTCTCAACAGCCAAGTCATAAGATTAGCTTAGGTGCCAGCCAACAGAAGAATGGACAAATAACATGTGATGAAATGTGTTTTGTGTAGTTGTTCATCCAGCATAAGGAAAAACAAAATTTTCTTATTTATAGAAAGGGGTAGAAATGGAGATCATCATGTTAACAAAACAAGGTAGAGTCAGAAAGACAAACAGTTCATCTTTTTCTCATCTGTGGGCTCTAGATTTTAAATAATAACAGCACATGAAACTATAAAGGTGATGATTTGGGAAGGGAAGTATAGGAGTAGAAACAAGGAAATGTAAGAGAGGTGAAATACGATCAAAGTACATGATACAGATGTATGAAAAATCATATAATGAAACACATTATCTGTATAATGTAGTTTATGGATAAATTAAATTTACGATTTAATTTATTATTAAATTAAATTAAATCAAAGTGGCAGCATCAACTTTATAAATAAAACACACAATTATCCATACAATAAATTTCCCATAAACAATTTCATCAATATTTGTTAAAATCTAATACCTATACATAACTTATGGCTGCAACTAAACAATAAGTGTAGTTTTGAAGTGAATATTGGAAGTCATTCAATTTGTGTTTGCAAGTAACACAGAAATAAATTGAGACACATACAACCATGTCACTCATTTATCAGTAACAAGTGGCATTTCAGAGATCTAGTAAAATAACTTTTGAGCATGGAAGTAAGTTTCTTAATTATTGTGTCATTCACAATCTAGTGGCTCTGAGAAAATTCCCTCAAGTTTAATACAGGCATTTCTTCCCAAAATGTCTTAGGTGTAAGCCACAAAACAACAAACAAAGCAGAAGTCTGTAGCATGTGATGATTTCTGCAGCAGAACAATTCCTATTGTAGTCTCATTAAAGGTATAACATTTTTGCTCCCAGAATGTACAGGTAGGAATAGATGAACAGTACCAAATCAACCTACAAAAAGCCAGCCAGCACACTATTGATTACCACTAAAGAGACATGTTGGGAGTCTAAAAACATCAAAGAATCTACCACACACCTATATATAAACACGGCCAGGTAAGAGGTATATGACTCCCACATTTTAAGAATTAGTTGACAGGCAAGCTTAATAACAGTCACTTTCAACCTGTGGGTTTTTCCTCAGTGAGCTTCATTCACAGATGAGACTGTCAGGGATGCTTGAGAACAATAATAATGCTCCCATGTTCATCTCTGCTCAATGCCATAAGCTGCCTCCAACATCTTCTAACTTGGATGAGCACGTTCCCCCTTGGATGTCCAATTGGAAGAGGCAGCTTGCTCCCTTTATGAGACTTCTCCCTGTCTTTTGACGCCTGCACACACATCGTTTACACTTTGCTTGGATTGTCCCCAGGAGGGAAATATGGGCGTGCCACCATGCAGTTCCTCCATGAGCAAGAGACTTCTCATCCAGTCACTCTCTATGAGAGACAGCTGTCTTCTCTATTATCAGGTTAAAGAAAGACTGATACTTACTATTCAATGCTGCCCCCCTCAATGCCAGGTACCTTTATACAGAGCCCAGAGAAGGCAAGAAATGATTTACTAAGGTTGCTTGAAAGACCATACGTAGACCATAAAAACCTAGGTGGTGGTGATAGCAGTAGTAGCAGTGGGAAAGGGGTAATGGGCATGTCTTGAAGATATTTTTTGTCCCCTTGTGTCATGTGACTCCTCCCTTCTCAGACTTCTCTAGGGGTGTTACTCTCAGAAATGGCTGTTGAGAGTACAGTGACAGTTCTTATGTTAAGTTCCTCCCCCTCGTCTCCTTAAATTCCTACAGATCCTATTTCAGTAGCCACACCTTCTCATGGCCCCACACCCTCTCTTATAGTCTCCCACAAGCAACACTTGTGATCAGTTCCCATCAATCCCTACTGATATTCTGTATCGTCCTCAGCTCAGACATTGGATAACACTGGCTTGTCCTCTCCACACAGGGTAAGAGTGGGACACAGTGGAGTGGAATAAATATTAGTTGCTTAGGAAAATAAAAGGAAGCAAAAAAAAGTGGGTAGACTTTCCATTATGAGCACTGTTTACTCTCATAGTATTTTTAATCAACTCCAGAATGTCCTTTAAATAGTCATTCCCCAAGAGGAATTCACATTGCCCACTACCTTGACGTTAGCTATTTTATGTAAACAAATACCTTGAACTTACTTTGTTAAAGCCTATTTAGTTTGCAAACCCCGAGTTCCTTATGTATCTCCCATTAACTTGCCAATGAAAACCACTTCAAATAAAATTTCTCAATAATCTCAGTGGCTAAATATAATTTTCCTTCCTCATTGGGGGGTAATTAACACTTAATACAGGGGGAGGCACAAAATAAATCAACATTAAATTGGAACCACAATCTCATTTAAGAAATATCAGAAAAGATTTTGGTTGGGATTTTATCTTCAGAATAACACCAAAATTACAAAAATGCAATAAAATGTAATCTAATAGTTAACCAAACTCAACTTATAATTGCAAATGTGATTAAATTCATAGAAAGGAGTAATTTTGTGTAAATCACTTGGAAATTTATATTATTGTATTAATGTTACATTGTATTCTATTAAAAAAAATTAGGGTTTGTCTTAGTTCTGGTTTTTATTGCTGTGGAGAGACAGCATGACCATGGCAACTTCTTTAAACAAAACACTTAATTGAGAAGGCTCGCCTATAGTTTCAGAGGTTCAGTCCATTATCATGAAATGGGGGGCGTGGGGTGTGCAGACAGACATGGTGCTGGAGTTGAGAGTGCTGCATCTTGCAGGCAACAGGAAGTCAGTTGAAAGTTACATTGAAGGAAGCTTGAGCAAAAGAGACTTCAAAGCCCACCTCGACAGTGACACACTTCCTCCAACAAGGCCATACCTACTACCAGTGCTACTCCTTTTGGTGGCCATTTTCTTTCAAACCACCACAGGGTTAAAATGAATGCTAGAGTTAAAACAGTGGGATTGGAAACACTGAGGAAGATAAATATGAGGAGGTATCACCGGGCCCGAGACAGTTATGCTGTTCAGATAAGAGTAAGCACAGGCTCTGGGAAAAAGAAAGAAGCCAGTCTGTGGAGGCTCTGGCCAGCTGGTATACAGAACCTGTGAGGAACAGATGCAAGGCTCGGTTGCCCTTTCTCCTAGTAAAGTTCTCGACATTATTGGTACTTAGACCTTTCTATGTATTTCTGCGTTTGAGGCATCTAATTGATACTGACCGAATTGGGGGTAAGAGTGGGTTCTAAGAAAGCCTTCACCTTCTCCAGAAAGGAAGATGCCCCAGAAATGAACAAGGGGAAGGGGAATTGAAAACCATGACTTGTGAGTTCATACACTAGGGGAATCTCTTTATCATTGTCTCATGGCTCTGTCTGCCCTCCTCTCTGGAGGAAGTATTTAATCACACTTTTGATTTTCCATCTGATGAAAGAATCCTTGAAATCAATATTTGTATAAGCTATTATATACTTTGATGTTCAAATCATTCTTTTTTAAAACTCCTGTCCCTTTTCCTGATCATTCTTTTCACCATTCCTCAATTGTTAAATTGGTCGTTTGCTAATAATTTTAATGAAATGTAAATATTTCTCCAATGAGATCTTATAGTCATTATATATTTCTAAATACATTGGGCAATATGTTTACAATAGAATGACCTTGCAACTGTAAAATAATAGAGTCAGGAGAAGCCTGGTGAACTAGAAATGTGGGAGAGGGGGATATACATAGACTAAACTGTTAGAGCAAATCCAAGTTAAATGATATTTTAAGGGAAACTAAACTTTGCATGGTTAGTTCATTTATTTTTTTAATCCTTTAAGTATCCATATGTAGTGGGTAGCCATTCCAGCTTTGACCTGGAAGTGCCACCCCCTTTGAGGCTTCGGTAACTGTCACATCTACAAGGTGGAGCCGAGAGAGGACCCCTGAAGACCCAAGATATTGTTTCCTGTATCCTGGACGCTAGAGGTAGACCGAGCAGAGTTCTCCAGAGAACACCTCTGGACTGCGCTTCACCTTTCCCAGACCCTGTTACCTATCCCTTCACTTGTAAGTTACCCCACAAAATAAACCTCCCTTTTAACTATGTGGAGTTGCCTTAATATTTTAACCAATATCCATATACCAGTGAAAATAAATAAACAGATAAAATGGTACCCTGTATATAAGAAAAAATTGATTGACCTTCCAATATGCTTCAAGAAATTAAAATGGAAATCTTACTCTATATTTTAAAATTCAACTATGCTTTTAAAATCTTAATAGATTCCATGTGTGTTGTGGGTATGTGCACATGTGTTTTCAGGTGACTGTGGGGGCATGTGTTTTTAGGATGTGCATACATGTATGTGCATATGGAGGCTAGAGGAAAATTTTAGCGATCATTTCCCAAGTGCTATCTACATTTTTTTTTCTTTATTTTTAGGAAGGGATGCTCACTGGTCTGAAAATGATCACATAGGCTAAGCTAGCTGGGCAGGAAGCGCTGAGAATCTGCCTGTATCAGGGGCCTCTCCAGTGCTGGGATTACAGGTATGGACTACCATGGTTTCTGGGAATTAACTGCAAGCAATCACTTTACCAACTGAGCTATCTGCTTAGCCCAAAAACTTTGACTGATTAATGTGTGATATGAAGCTAAGGTTCTATTAAAAATTGATATCAGTATTAATCAAAAGAATTGGCTATGTACAAACTATG
Source organism: Peromyscus leucopus (assembly GCF_004664715.2). NCBI lineage: Eukaryota > Metazoa > Chordata > Mammalia > Rodentia > Cricetidae > Peromyscus > Peromyscus leucopus. Next base: position 39,346,978 of record NC_051068.1, read on the forward strand.
TTGTGGGTATAGATAGGCTGGTTCTGAGGAGAGCAGTTACTGAAAGGAAATAACACCTATGCTTACTTTCTTCCAAGCCCTGGTGTATAACGTTTCATATATAGTTTGATACTCTACTGCACTGTCTTGTTATCTCTAGCTGCACAACAAAGCACACCATGATTTAATGACCAAAGGCTATATTTTTTATCATCTGCTCTTGTGGGTTATTGGGGTCAATTTGTGTTTTCCTCACTGATGGGTTATATATGGCTACACTCTTATTCTAGGTGGAGTTAGTTATCTAAGCTATGCATACTCAGGCTTATTAATTGATGTCATTGCCAATGGGGAACCCAGTTGTGGAGTACAATACCTATTCCTGAATATTTGGGTGGCATGGACTACTCAAAGAATGGCATTGGTTGTCTTGATGTGGCACCCCAAGATTAAATACTCCAAAAGATTTGGAAGGAAGCCCAAGACTATGGTGAAAGTGCCAAAAGTCACAGCACATCACTGGCAACATTCTGTTGACAAACAGGTCAAGCAGTCCAGCTGAGATTTAAGAAGCTGAGGTGGCCATTACACCTCTTGAAGAGAAAGGGCTACTCTATGAAGGAGCAGAGGGAATGGTAGACACTATTGTTGACATTTTTAAGATATTGTCTACCATGCCTCCAAAGGTTCCTTCAGAAACTAGAGCTCCCCAATGGTGTCTACTCAAGATCTGCTTCCCCTGTACTTGCCCATTTCATCATTCAAAGTAACATTTTCATGCCATGGTTTAGAGCCATGTTTTTGCATAGGAAACAAAAATCATATGAGTTAATCAATTAATGACTATGGGGCTGATGTCTAATTCTGGTAATATGTTTGTCATCAAATTGTAGACTTTTATGGCAAATGACTCAAAATAATTAAATGAAAAGATCACTTGGTACCCTTAGAAAATGTACCACAAATGACAAGTCATTACTTAAATGTCATGTACTAAACTCAGAGAGCTGTAATACCTCATTTCATCTTCATAGTAACCCTGTGAGTTAGGTATTGTAGGACTATTTTCCAGGTGAGGTAATGCTTGGAAAAAGTAAAGAGCTTGGAAACAGATTGCTTTGTATCCAGGAAAGGACAGAGCTTGAATTTGCTCCCAGACTTGTAAAAGACTCAGTATTTGCTCTCAACCACTACAAATATTGCCTCTTGGGCTTATAAAATCTGTCTCCTTTCCCAATAATACAAATTTTTCCTGTGCTTCAATTTTTTCTAGGGTTTCACAAATCTTTATATGAGAGTAATAGGATGAAACAAAATATAACTAATTGTTTTAGATAACCCTACCCTTCACTGCAGACACAGTAGGGTACCTAGTGGGTATTATTATGTATACATACATTTATATATCTAAAAACACAAGTTATTAGTTACTTTTCTAATTGCTATGACCAAGTACACTATAAGAAGCAACTTAAGGAAAAAAGGTTTATATTGGCTTATAGTTCCTGGGGTTCAGACTAAAATAGGAAAGCCATGATGGCTGAAGAATGAGATGTTGACATTTCATCTACAGTCAGGAAACAGACTGAACAGAAAGTACAGCTGGGTTATACGACCTCAAGGCTTGCCCCTTCCCACTTCACCTAGTGAGGCTCTACCTCCTCAGAATTCTACAACCTTCCAGAAGAGTGCTGCCATCTGAGACCAAGTGTTCAAATGTGTGTGCATATAGGGCATTTCACATTCATACCACAGTACACACCTTGAAGAAGCCAACCCTCAGATTTTAAGTCTACCAAGCATCCAGGTTCACTCCAGCAAAATGGCTCCATCTTATTCAAATAATACTGAGTAATTTTTGGAACTAGGATTCAGTAGAATTGCATTCAAGTGAATTAGGAAGTGATACGGTTGATGTTATTTTCATATTAAAATTATAAAGACCAAATAAAATAAATGCATACAATGACATTTGTTCAGAATTTCTATCTCAAATTATATGAGCATCTTATTTTATTGCTGTTGCACATATGAATTACTGGTGGCAGCAGCTTCTGGAGTTTGCACTCCTCTCGTTGTTCTCAGATTGGATGGTTTATGTGCAGATGATCCAGGATTCATTCCTAGGAGTGAAATATGATCTAGGATCTTCCAAAATAGTGACTACTCCATGGTTATAATAATTATATATATAATTATATATATATATTTATATATATATATTATATATATATATATCTTTGTTATATTAATATATATTTTCCCCATAGGCTTGGTGTGCTTAAAGTTTAAAATATAATTAATGTAGAATCACTGCAGTATATTTTTAGAAAGAAAATTATAGAACATATTCATCATATATTTCCTATCACCTGTCTATGATTCATCTATCTGTCTATCTATCTATCTATCTATCTATCTATCGATCTATCAATCTATCGATCTATATCTATCTTCCACACTGAGAATTAGGGTCTCTCTGTAAACCTACTATTGATAATATAATGACATCAGGCAATGAGCACCTGCTCTTTGAGCCTCTGACTTTTCTTTGTTTTAGGCCTCCAAGGAGTATGCTGTGAGATAGTTTCTTGGCACATGACATCTCTAACCACTAACCATAATTCTTACTCATTATGCTGCTTTTGATGTTAAATAATGTTTGCAATTATTATTTATCCCACAACTTTTAGTTGAAAGACATTTATCCAAACCCAAAATGCTGGTTGAAAACTACCTGTAATCCCAGCACTCAGAAGTCTGTGGTATGAGGACCACAAGATTGAAGTCACAAGACTGAAGCCACCTGACTACATGTACATAACAAGAACTTTTCTCAACTTAAAGAGGGAGAGAAAGATAGGGAGAAAGAGAGAGGAGGTTAGAGACAGGGACAGAGAGTTATAGAGACTGATTGACAGAGGGGGAGGGAGACTTTGTGTTTGTGTGTCCTCTGTTCCTTGGTGCTCTTCTCCAAGAGTCCTGGCATGATTTATCTCCCATAGCAAAAAGCACCTTTAGCAATTAGACGTGACTTGCAAGTCCTGTCCACTTAAGGACAGCAGAAATCCTTGGAGAAAAGATTCAATCTAAAGTTGAGTCAGAGAAATTACAAGATGAGCCCAGAATATTTTGTTAGACAAAACAGGTAAAATATACAGAAAATAATGGGAAAATACCAGGAAAAGTTCCATAGGGAAAACTACTGACCAAACATGGACTTTTAAATTTAAAGAAAATAATAAGAAAGTGGACTATAACTCATCAATTAACATCTTTCATATATGTCAATACAAATGCATGAGTAAATTAAAATTTTGGTGAGGAATATTTATCTCCTTAAATTCAAAGTACCTCCCCCAGGAAACATTAATTGCAAATAGAATGAATATTGAAGATTATCAAAATTCATGTCACCAATACTCAGTTCTACTTGAAGATAATAGGAGAATACAGTTGCTTTGTGATACTTTTCAAGTTGCTGTGACAAAATGGTAGGCCAATATTGTGAAGAAATGTTTTACCAAAACTGCACTCCTAATAATCTTCAACAATGATACAGCTACCAAAGTTCCTAAATGGTAGAGAAGCCTGGTAGCCAAATGTCATGTGTGATTCAAGACTAGGTATTTCTTGAATAAATAACCGTATTGAACCTGAGAGCTAAATTTTAATGGAATTAGGATTAGCCAGTAGTAATGTCATAAACTTCAATTTTCTCAATACTTCTGATACTATTATTATGTAGGAAAGTATCTTTACTTTTGTATTTATTTTTTTTAGATAGTCATTCTATGTTTCTCAGGCTGACCTAGAAGTTTCTAAGCACACAAATTGTTCTCAAATTCATAATCTTCCTGTCTCCACCTCCCAAAGCTAGAATTTCATATATATATATCCATGTCCAGCTAGTTGAGACACATGCTGGTTTCTTACTTTAAAAAAACAAAAAAGATAATGCTGTTTTAGTTATTCCTGTGATTTTTGTTGGCTATTACTTCAAAATAAAGGTATTTGCAATATATTAAGTAGTAATTGCAAAAATTATTTAACATCAAATAACAGCATATTGAGTAAGAATTATGGTTAGCAATTAGAGATGTCATGTGCCAAGAGGCTCAAAAAGCAGGTGCTCATTGCCTGGTGTCATTGTATTATCAATAGTAGGTTTAGGATGTCCCAGACAGACCCTAATTATTCATGTCTAAGACAGACAGATAGATAGAAAGATAGATGGATGATAGGTAGGTAGTTAGGCAGATAGATAGATAGATAGATAGATAGATAGATAGATAGATAGATAGACAGATAGATAGACAGACAGGATTATAGGAAGATGATGTGTTGCTGGAGGGCTTCTCTCCAGGTTCCCCAAGCCCCGCAGTCCCACAATCCACTTATAAAATAATCACTCAGACACTTATATCACTTATAAACTGTATGGCCATGGCAGGCTTCTTGCTAACTGTTCTTTTATCTTAAATTAACCCATTTTTATAAATCTATACCTTGCCACGTGGCTGGTGGCTTACCAGAGTTTTTACATGCTGCTTGTCCTGGCAGTGGCTGCAGTGTCTCCCTCTCCTTCTTCCTGTTTCCCCAATTCTCCTCTCTCCTTGTCCCGCCTATACTTCCTGCCTGGTCACTGGAGATCAGTGTTTTATTTATATAAAGTAATATCCACAGCAATGATGGGAAATAGATGATGAATATGTTCTATAATTTCTGAAAATATAGCATAGTGATTCTAAACCAACTATATGTTTAACTTTAATATATATATATTATATTTTAATATAAGCTTCCAAAAGCATATATATATATAAAACCTCCCAAGAGTTTATATATACAAAATATAACCTCAAGAAGATTTAAGATAAATACTGAGATAAATGGAATGTACTACAAGAATTGACATAATCAGATCCTCAAATTATGTCTAAAAATTCATTTTAAATGAAGATTAGATGTTAACATTCTTTGACTTTAATACTTAAGTAAATTTTGACATAAGGAGAAAAGCAGTTAACAATGAGTCACTTCATCCAAAAGTCGTCAATCTATTTGCACTTTAAAAACTTCACTGTTAGGTAAGATTAGTGGCTAACATCTGAACTCATTAAACTGAGAAACTGAGGCAGAAGGATTGCCATGAATACAAATCTATCTGTCATGGGCTAAGTAGTAAATTCTCATCCTGAGGTGCTCTCTCTCTCTCTCTCTCTCTCTCTCTCTCTCTCTCTCTCTCTCTCTCTCTCTCTCTCTCTCTCTCACACACACACACACACACACACACACACACACATCTATCATCTATCTATCTACCTATAATCTGTCTCTGTACATATGTGCATATATATTAATATATATTCATATTTTCACAGCTTTGTGAATGTCCTAGTCTCATTGCTACTTTTCAAAATAAGAAATCTACATAAAACTAAAGGTTTAAGTCTCCTTTGCTCTCCTCAAAAATGGGAGTTATCAGTTTAATTGAGAATAAGCTGACAAGTGACTAATCCTTGTTTGTCTAGTTCTTTGAAGTGTATTACTCAGTGCAATGGGATTAATATTTATTCATAATTCACAAAAGGGAGAACTACCTTAAGTAATTTATGTAATCAGTCTTTCACCATAAATTGGATCATATTAATTCTATTGACAAAATTTGGAAAAGCATCTGAGATTCCAAAAACAGTCCTAAAACAATAATTGCAGCCATTTGAACAAATGACTGTGAAAAATACATATAAATAATGCTATTTTCCTCAGAATATTGCTGTATCTACAGTTATTATATATATTACATAATATCCCAAATCTACCAGACTTACTGTTTTATCATTTTATAATTACATAATATTGAGTCATATTATCAATTCTTCCATAAATGCTTGATCTTAAAACAAACTTCTGAAGCTAAAGGGTCAAACCATATTTCAGGACTGCTTATACAATTTCCTTATTGTAATTGGACTCTGTATTAATTATTGCTCCTTAAGTTTTCTGATTTAAAAAATAAAATAAAAAACAAAAGTTGGTCATGGTGGTGCATGCCTTTAATCCCAGCACTTGGGAGGCAGAGGCAAGCAGAATCTCTATGAGGTTAGCTGGTCTACAGAGTGAGTTATAGGACAGCTAGAGCCATTACACACAGAGAGACTCTGTCTTGAAAACCAAATAAATAAAATATAAAATGTAAGGAATGTTACTGCAAGCTTGTGCAGGAATGTGGGTCTTAGGCACTATATTTACTATACTAATTAGGTAAGTTCTCTCCTATTCTAAGTGCAACTTAATTGTTACTTTACCATCAAAAACTTCTCTGATGCCATCCCAACACACACATCATCTCTCCTCCATGTGCATAATACTGTCTATCAACACAACTCAGTTTAGTAATAAATTAAGAGTGAAGTGTACATCTTACTTATATTTCTACTTCTTTAATGTTTCCATCATAGAGCTTGATGCTTCAAATTGAGCATAAATGTAAGATCTGATTTTATGCTGATTTTCTGTGATTTAAAGTCTAAGGACATTCACATGAGGGAAATTGACTTTTGATGGCCCTAGAGCTATTAATGACTCTGGACAGATGTAATTAATAGCTGAAACTGAATGGTAGAGAAACATTTTTTTCTAGAATAATGGAATGAACTTCAAGTAGAAATTTCAGATGTTAGGGCAGGGGGTATTCTTGGCCAGGAAAACAATTATATAAGAATGAAATTTTAAGATTTACTTTGAGTTATACACTGATGGTTAAAGCAGGCGCCTTCTTGGGACAGAGAAAAAGGAGGAACTGAGAAATTAATTTGTATGTTTAGACTGTATGGGATACTAGAGTTTTATTCTGTTTTTCTTAGTGTTTAATGTTTTTATTTTACTAAGCAGTAAATACAATTCATTCTTTTCAACATATTTACTTTCTAAGTAACTTCGGACCTTTTAAAAGAATCACAATCTTAAATATGACTTAACTTGTATTGTCAGAAACTTTAAATATTATTTTTGAAAGTGAAGCCATTTTTAAATTCTCAGCCCAACTTATTAAGAATCAAGCAGCTTTTAAACAAACAATATAGGCCACGGATGATTCAAGTTGAAAAGCATAATAATAGTAATTGTCTTACATGCAGCAATTTCTCTTTTAAAAAGTTTTAGTTACACTATTTAATTGTGCCAAAGGTGTCTTTTATGTTGTATCAACCCCCTTTTATAAAGGAAAAAACATCTTGTGTGCTGCAGCTCAGAAAGAAACCAAGAGCATCTGGTGCAGATCCTGTTTGCTTCCATGGATCTTTGAAGGAAGGCAAGGCATAGACACCGGTCATGGAAGAGAGTAAAGCAGATACCAAGAGCCTCAATGCCGGTCCAAAAACCTGAAACACAGAAGGGCATTGCATTTGTTCTGAGAATATTTTAGTGGATGAAACACTGAAAATATCAGAGTGGGAGTAATAATCACCTTGCCTTTGGCCTGATAATGTCTTCTACGTGACAATACTGCATGGGAAAGTGTGCTGGTCATAAAAGGAATTGAACTGAATCTGAAAGCCATGGTAAGAAAGACAATGAAATATCAAGCATCTCTACAAGGTGGAATCAGAAGGCCAAGCATGTGCCAGGGTTACCTATTAGAAAATAGAATGTGGACAGAGGAGCATGAGAGATAGGGGTGATGAAGAGAGGACACTGGCTCCAGCTTTGAATATACCATAGACACATGCAGTCATGTTTTAACATGGAGCTACCCAGAAAGGATGGAAACACTCAACTAAATTATGAACAGAGACAGTGGAAGCTGCCCAAGCAGTCCATTAGTAAAGATGATATAGTCTGGTTCATGTTGACATCTATTACGAAAACCTGGGAAAAACAGGTCACATCCTTAGAAGAGGGACATTTGTAAAATGGAACAAGTATGATAGAGGGCACAATCAGTTGTTTAAGTTGAAAGGAAGTTTGCTGAGCTGGTTAAAAATAGGAGTAAGTTGAAATCATATGAAGATGTGATTTGCAAATATGATCCTCATTTAATTTGCATTAAAAAACACAAAAAGGACTTTTTTTCCATTTTGCTCATTGTGATATTAAAGAGCAAATAATGACTACTCATGCTACAAGAAGTTTTTAGCATGTAGGGGACTAGGAATGACTGGTCAGGTTATAACATGCCAAAAGTAGAAACAAACTTTTGTTATGTGCTATTGAATTTAATCGTTAAAATGTATGATATGGCTAGCTTAGCCATCTCTTACTTAAAGACACAGTAAGGTGTTTATTCTATGCATTCACTGTAAGGGTGAGACTGTGGTCATCCCAGATTTACTGGTCCTCAGTAGGCACTCACCTGCTACACTGCAACTTCACCACAGTCTGTAGGATATGGGGGCAGCCTTATGCTTGAGTACAAAGAAGTAATTAAACTCTAGGCCACAGTTCAGAACATTGTAGCAAAAGTAAGATACATTGTTAATCAATAATGAGAAGTAAAATGTATCTTAGATTCCTTGAAATGTTTTAAAATCTCAGTTTAATTCCAGTCCATATTTCCCCTCTAACCACTTTACAGTCAAACTGTGTATACCACATATTGACAGCTTGGCTAATGACAAACCACACTGCATAGGCAGAAATGACTCCCTAAGATTATAATGGAGCTGAGGGCTGAGGATGTAGCTTAGTGGTATAGTGTTTGTCACATACTGTCCAAGGCCTTAGGTCTCAACTGCAATGGAATCCCCCCCCAAAGGGATTACAATAGAACTACCAAACTCCTGTTGTATGGATGTGGTTGCTGAAATGGAATTGTAGCACAATGCATTACTCACATGCTTTTGTGATGTTGTGTGAGCATCCCTACTGTGCGGCTAGTTACGTGAAACTACAGCACATAAAGTGACGGCATCTGTGCCATGGATGTGTATAATGACACATTTCTCAGATGATGTCTTTGTCACTAAGCAACTGAACTGCATCTACAAAATGGAAGGCCCATGCATGTCACATATGAAATCCTTCACAAGCAAGTAGAAGTAATCTATGTTGCAAGAAGTGAATAAACCAATGTCATTTAGAAGACATTACCAGGCCAAAGGCAAGTTATTGGTTTTTTTTTCTCCTCAAATTCTGTTGAAATCCCATTTAGATTTTTGTTTTGTTTTGTTTTGTTTTCCTGGTTGAACACATTTCTTTCCCAGCTTTAAGATGGCAAGAATTCTCATTTTAAAAAGCTAGCTAACAGTCCGAGGCCAAGGGCAATAACTCTTCTAAGAGAGAATGTATCTTATACCATCTTTGGACACAATGTAAATCTCAGAGGGAATCCAAAGTTTCTAAATGAATTAAAGACATATGGAAGTAACCTTGATACTTTTAGCCATAAATTAGGCTGACTTAAAAGAACTCAGAACTCATAAGAACATTCCAAAATTGGTTACAGAACCAGAGACTGGGTTTTGTTTTTCTTCTTTTAAAGGAAGTTGTTCTTTATATGTTCTAACAAAGTTCATGGTTTTCCTTCTTGACACACTACCTTGGAGCCAAGACACTGAAGGAAAACCCAGGACTGTGGTTAGAATACTCTGTCTAGTCACCTTACAAAGGCTCATTGAGAGGAAAACTGAGTATATGAAATGCTCACCTGAAATAATGAAACACAAGAAAGGAATACTTTTATATTGGCAAATTGTAGGATAACATCAGACATACTATTCTAAGTGCTTGTCAAGAATTCTTTCTATTGGTATTATATTAAGATATATTAGTGTCTTAGTTTCTCTTCCTGTTGCTGTGATAAAATACCCTGACAAGACCAACTTAAGGGGGCAACGGTTTGCTCTGGGTTACAGTTCACAGTATCACAGTCACAATCTGGAACAGAGAGTGATGACTGCAGGCTGCTGCCAGTTTCCTTTCACCATTCCTACAGTTCAGCATCCTCTAACTGTGGGGAACTTAACGTATGATCATAATAAACTTGAAAGCAGAATTAAAGATAGCTCATAAGTCATAAATATGTTCAGAACCTTTGTCAGCTAAATGGTAAACTACAATTTTGTTACACAAGTAAATATCTATATACTGTATCATCCATGAACACTGTCATTAACCATCACTATGCATAGTCTCTGTTAAGAGCCTTAATAAGGGAAGATATTCTGTTTCAGACCATTTAATGAGAAGCTACGTCAAAGGAGATCTTGATGGTGAGTGTAATGAACCACCGAGGCTTCTGTTCCACCACCTTGTTAACCCAGCATATGGACTTAGATCACATGTTAGGTATTGTTCTGATTCCACACACCATAAGAATGCATAAGAGCACCTTTCCAGAAAGTGTAATTCACCATAGAAAGTGCACAGACTGTGGGAAAAGCACGTGCCACCCAATTTCAGGAAAAAGACTGTGAACTGCTCTAGTCCTGTACAAACCAAACATCTGTTAAATGGATCAGTGAATAAGTGAATACACAAGTCCAGTGATTTACCCAGTTTTCAACAAAATCTTTTTCACAATAGACTCTCTCCGTAGATGGGACCACACCACTGCCCTCTGGGTCTCATGGTGGCACAAACTGGGAGTTCTTTCCACTTTGGCATTCCCCTGTCTCCCCTCCACCCACTGGGGACCTGCACAGCTGTGCTCTGCAGACTTCTGTCATGTGCCTTTGTCTCTGCTGTTTTCCGGTGTCTTTTCATTTCCTTCAGTAACTCCCAAAGCTTTCCAATCATGTCCCTCTTTGGAATAGCATATTTAGATTTAGCTGATATAAATGGATGATATAAATGTAGCTACAGATGTGTTTTTCCGGTTCTGACTGTCTCCTTTACTTTCACAACACAGATGTTTATCTGCCACCTTATCAGATGTCCACTTTTGTTTTCAAGTGAAAATAACGTATCAACACTTCTTAAATATAAAATAATCAATATGTCATGTGCTAGCTAGCATTTATAAACTTGCCAATAACTATTGTTAGCCTTCACTGTTGAGAATTTTCCTATTCTCTGTAAATCGATCATTACTGAACCTGCAAGGCCCCAGATGCTCTCTTTTTGTCCCATTATAAAGGTTTGTCTGATTTTCCTCTCTTTCATCAGGTCAATTTACTTACTTTTCAGTATTCACCCTAAACTATTTCCATTGATAATGTTACTTAAGTGTTCTCCCTAACCTTCTACCTAGTACAGTAGAGCTGGCCCTGACGGTGCAGGTGTGGAAGAGCTGACCCTGAGGGCATGAAAGCAGGAGAATTGCACCCACCTCTAACTCATAGCTGCAAGGGGTGAACTAGCCAAGACAATGCTGGAGAGCTCAACATGATGGTGAGGATGGGGGAGAAACAGACGATTTGGAGAATAGCAGATTCAGGATTCCAAACTCATATTTACTACAAGGACATAACTCTTGGAGTAATATAATAATTGAACTGATATAAAGTGAGTACTAAAAGACTTGTTTTTTATGTCATACTTCCCCAGCCCTTTGTTAATAATATGAATTCAAAAGTACTTTACAATAAATACATTTTTAATAGTCTAGCCTTAAGAATTTCATGATTGATCTTCCATGACAAATATTCTTCTAAGAAGCCATATACTACTTTATTTTATGTATTGCAACACAATTTACATATTAAATAACACCATATGAAGTGGTTTGATAGAGCTTTAAACAGATGAAAAACAGGGAAATTTTCAGCGTGTAAAATGCCTCTCCCTGAAACAATTTTTTTTAAAGTTTTTAAAGTGAGTTGTTACAACAGACGTAATCCAATGTCCAAATCCTGGTGCATGGATGGTCAATGGAATAATTGTGACAAAGTCATGAGCTGATTATAATCCTCCTCTGAGAATTATTGATGATTGTTCAAATGCATATTTTACAACTATATGTTATAAAGTGTATTTGAAAATTTAAAATTTCCTAATTAGTACATGGGACCTGTATGTTATCTGTATATAAATGACTGGCTAATAAAGGTATGGAGGGCTATAAAAATAATCTACTGCTTCTTAACCCTGAGGGTACAGACTTTTACATTCATTAAGAATCATTGGTTAAACCCTGTCTCGAAAAACCAAAAAAAAAGAATCAATGGTTAGGTCTGGGAGTGTATCTCAGTGGCGGAACATTTTCTAATCCTACATAAAACCCTGAGCCTTACTGAACTGCCACAGAAGTGTAAGGTTCATTTTCCATAGCCAAAGTTAGTTTTGAAGAAAATTCTCTGTCCCATGAGTCTGCCTTTGTGAAATTAAGCAGCTCTTCACACTTGAGAATTTCAGTGGGAGGGAACATAGACTTTTTGAGTATTGAAGTATTCATTGAAGTGTGACAATTCATATTTAATTTCTCATGTGTTTACATTCAATGTCTCTATTTACATATATATTGGTCTTCATTCGGAATTCTATATCTTTTGGGTTTTAAGAATATATGACATTGTTTGCAAACTGGAAGTTATATTCCAGAGGCCAAAATAAATAAAATTATTTCTCAGGACCTTTTGGAAATTGTTAAAATAACTCAGTGGTAATTTGCATTGTGTTTCTATAACTGTAAACCTGAAAAAGGTAAAAATGAAATTTTTATGACATGATTCTTTTCAGTTTCCCTTGAACCACTGTCCCAGCATTTAAACTTCCTTAGAACCCATATATTCCATAACAAGAAGTAACACTTTACTTGAAGGAAACTCTTTGTTTCTGCTAAAATAGTCCAGATCATTTCTGCCCTCTGATATTTGGGTTTATCTGAATACAAATTCCTGCAATGTGTTCAGTTATCAAACTCCCCTCACAGACATATCCTCACTACTGACCTTCACTGTAGTGTTGTCCAGACTTTTACAAAAGTCATTCTGCTTCACTGAAAAGGGGCTCAAAGACTGAAGTTTACAAGGATTCATGGGAAAATCAGCCTTGAACTTGACTATGAGATTTAACTTCTAGCGCATCTTCTCTATTGTGAATCTTGATTTGCGATTTAAAAATTATAGTCACAATGATGATAGTAAACCTGCTAGGAGAGGATAAACAATATAATAATAGCTGGGGGAGCTTCACCTTTTGTAAATAAAAAGCTGCCAACTCATTTAAATATACAGGGTGAATAATATTATTTTCTTGTTGCTTTGATAAAATACCCTGACAAAAGCAATATAAGGGAAAAATAATGTATTGATCTCACAATTACTGATTCTAGTGCTTCAAGGCAGAGGAATCTCAGCAACAGGAACTTGAGAGAACTAGTCACATTTGGTTTGCAGTCAGAACTAAAGAATAATGGATGACTATATCACTTTCTCTTTCTTATACAGTCCAGGATCCTCTGATATGATTAAGACAAATATTCCCACATAAATGAATGAATTCACAACAACCACCCCCTCTTGACCATGCTCAGAAGCCTTAATGTATTCAGGACAACCTCTCCCTCACAGGCATGCTCAGAAGTCTATCTCCCAGATAATTCTAGGTTTTGTCAAATTTATAATTGTCCCCACCCATCACAACCCTGTACTCATCATTTGACACCCAAAGACCTCATTTTAAAGCCATAACCCTCTAACCCTTGTCCATAATTTCATGTTCTTCTCATAATATAAAATACAATTCAAGTTTGAAATTCTACATAGTCATTAACAGTGGCAACACTTTGAAAGTCCAAAATTGCAGCCAGATAGTGGTGATTAATGTCTTTATTCCCAGCACTCAGGAGACAGAGACAGGTGGATCCTTGTGAGTTCAAGGCCAGCCTGGTTTAGAAAGTGAGTTCCAGGACACCTAGGGCTGTTACACAGAGAAACTATCCTGAAAAACAAAATAAGCAAAAACCAAGAAGGAAGGAAGGAAGGAAGGAAGGAAGGAAGGAAGGAAGGAAGGAAGGAAGGAAGGAAGGAAAGAAAGAAAGAAAGAAAGAAAGAAAGAAAGAAAGAAAGAAAGAAAGAAAGAAAGAAAGAAAGAAAGGAAGAAAGAAAGGAAGAGAGAGAAAGAAAGACAACTGTGGTGGTATTGTGTTCCCCAAAATATTGTGTACTCTAATAAATTTATCTGGGGTCAGAGAACAGACAGCCACTAGATACAAAGGCTAGAAAATGGTGGCACTCACACCTTTAATCCTAGCATTCCAGAGGTAGAAATCCCTCTGGATCTCTGTGAGTTCAAGGCCACATTGGAAATAGCCAAGCATGGTGACACATGCCTTTAATCCCAGAAAGTCAGCCTTTAATCCCAGGGAGTGGTGGTAGAAAGCAAAAAGATATATAAGGCGTGAGGACCAGAAACTAGAAGCTTTTGGCTGGTTAAGCATTTGGCTGGTTAGGTTTTGGCTGGTTAAGCATTCAGGCTTTTGAGCAGTAATTCAGCTGAGACCCATTCCAGATGAGGACTCAGAGGCCTCCAGTCTGAGGAGACAAGACCAGCTGAGGATCCGGCGAGGTGAGATAGCTGTGGCTTGTTCTGTCTCTCTGATCTACCAGCATGGACCCCAATAACTCACCTCGGGCTTGATTTTATTAATAAGAACTTTTAAGATTCCTGCTACAGACAACAACAAAAACCCGAAAGTTCCTTAACTGTAAGCTTCTATAGCATCACAAACAAGATCTGTACTTCCAATATTTCATGACACAGAGTAAGCATCCTGTTCCCAAAGGGAAAATCTAGGAATGGTCAAACCACAGCAAAACCAAAATCCTGTAGGAAAGGAAAAAGCAAAACCCTCTACCACTCTGCTTCTAGTATCTGGGGTTCACAGCATAATTTTTTGGCTCCTTACCTACTTCCAGCACACATAGACTCTGGGGCAGGATCGACTCCATACCTCTGCCTATCTGTATTGCATGGCCATGGTCCTGCCATCTCCAATATACCACTCATCTCTCTACATCTTAGGCTTCACCTTCACAGCTTTGCCTCTTAGAGACTCTCCACAGGAATTCCAGCCCTGCCGCTCATTGACTAGCATCACCTCTTCTCTGTGACCACCTCAATTCTTCACCTTTGAAACATTTGAAGCCAGTACCAAGTGGACAGTGCTGTCTAGTTCGGCCGCCAGCTCCATGGCTTAGCCTGCTTGGACTAGAGCTATGTCAATGTGTGGGCACTCACTCTAAAGAAATTCTTTCCTGTTGTCTAATGCAGAGCACCGGTTTCGCCTTTGATGGCACTAATCTCACTAATAGCTGCAGCTATTTGTTGTCTGCCTATTTGTCTGAAACTTTAAGCTTGCCTACATACCTTTCCATTGTAAAACAAATTAATCCATTACCTTTAAATTCAGCTTCACTCAAGGTCTCAGGACTTGGCAGAATGAAGCCAGATTCCTCATGAAAAACGCCACATAATGACCCTGACCCAGTTCCAGATAC
The DNA here is from genome assembly GCF_004664715.2 of Peromyscus leucopus. Taxonomy (NCBI): domain Eukaryota; kingdom Metazoa; phylum Chordata; class Mammalia; order Rodentia; family Cricetidae; genus Peromyscus; species Peromyscus leucopus. Next base: position 39,362,340 of record NC_051068.1, read on the forward strand.
AACCCTTGTTCTCCTCTAAAGCCCCAGTACCAGTGTCTACAACATCACATTTCTCTCAACAAGACTGTCTTTCAAGTTCCCATTAGAAGAGCCCATTAAATTCTGCATCTCACATTCAATGGCTTTCCGGCCCAATGCTTTAAAATTCTTCCCATTCCTCCGAGAAAAACATCCCCAAAGACATCAAACCAGCATATGATAGCAATGGCCTCACTTCTAGATATCAGCTTCTGTCTTGGCTTCTTTTCCTTTGCTGTGATAAAATAGTCCAACAAAATAAACCACCCATCCTCCAACTACCATGCTTGCTTACATTAGAAGATGACACAGGAGTCCCCTTCCCCAGTGGTAGCTGGACGGTCACAAGCTGAAGGAGGTTCGAGCTGGCTTGCAGGTACAACCAACCTCAAGGACAATCTGGAAGTCCTGACTTTGCTCTCTTCCCTAACTTTTGGCATTCAGCTTTGCACCGTTGTGTAGCTATTGACCATTACACCAATCACAGCAACATATCGTCACACAGTGTACAAATATCCCACAACAATTTGGCGTTCTTTCTTTGACTTTTTATCTCCCTTTTCTTTTAGGTTAATGAAATTTGTATGCATGGATCTCACATCTCCACAGCTAGACCCACCCATGCACATTATTACTATGTTTCCTATAGGGTCAGCTTTATTAGGCAACATGAAGAATGCTGTTACCAGCCTTCTTTTTCTAGAGTTGTGCTTTTCAGTGATTTCTTTAAGAACAACTGAATGGTTTGGTTGGAGGGGGAAGAAAGAAAGAAAGAAAGGAAGGAAGAAAGAAAGAAAGAAAGAAAGAAAGAAAGAAAGAAAGAAAGAGAGAAAGAAAGAAAGAGAGAAAGAAAGAAAGAAAAAGAAAGGGTTTATTTAACTCATATTTCCAAGTTGTAATCCTTCATGCAAGAAAGGTCACAGTGGTGGCAACATGAAGGAACTTGTCACATTATGTCTGTCGTCAGAAGCAAAGACCAGGGGAAGCATGGGTGGTAGTATTCACCTAGCTTTCTCCACTTTCTTTCTCTCCAAGATCCTTCTCCACATCTATACAGGCCAAGATCTCATGTGGGCCTTCCCACACCAATTAATATAAGGAAAAGAATCCCTCACAGACATGCTCAGAGGTCTCTCAGATGATTCTAAGTTTTGTCAAGTTAATAATTAGCACTAACCATCAGAGTTACAAGTCATTAATGCCCTTGCTGTCTATGCTTTATATAACTATATAAAGCCTCTCATGCCCTAAGGAGAATTTTCTACAATATAAACAATAGAGTTCAACCATGACTCAACTATTATTTAGAACAAAAACAAAATGTCATTACTTTTATTCTATACTATTATTCCTCATTCTTATTTCCTTTCTTCTCTTCTTCCTCCATGTTTTTCTCAAGACAATTCAATTCCAAAGGCAGGAGGACAAAGCATGTCTCCACTAAGGTGTGGGACAGAAAGTCTTGTGCCTAGGTTTGCTTTGCCTTATACTGCTTCAGTATGACAGGTAGTGGTTTATTCTTCCATGAGAAGAGTGAAATATGTCAAACCTGAACACAGGAGGTCTAGTCAGGTGGGAAGAGATTTCTTATAGAGAGCAATGGCAGCAGTAACAAGAGACTAATCACATAAAGAGGCACGGACTAAGTAACTAAATACATTTAAGATAATACCACACAGTTTCCTTATTGTAAATGAATGTCCTGTAATTATAGAAAACAGAGCCCCCAAATAGAAAACATACGTTGATGTTCACTTAAAGTTTCAAATAACTGTGCCATGTGGTGGAAAAGAAAAAAAAAACCCTCAAACTAAACCTTCATCGTGTGTGTGTGTGTGTGTGTGTGTGTGTGTGTGTGTGTGTGTGTATACATGCATATACAATGTAAATATAAATGAATACCCAGTGTTGTGTGACAAGACTTTTTCTGGGGAGACAAACACACACACACACACACACACACACACACACACACACACACACACACACACACAGGGAGCCCTTGACAGTCAGGATACTACTAAAGTCCAATTTGGTGAACCAATGAGTTTTATTGGGATTACATACAGGAATGTGGGAGAGGGATTACTTACAGAGGCAGAAATGACTCAAAGACAGCTGAATTAACAAAGTCCATCCCAGCATGAGTGACAGTTCACAAAAGTGATAAAGCTTGAGCATACTGCATAGCCTTCAGGCAGCTCAGCAAGTCCAACAGCATTTTTTCCAGGTGATCTAAACCCCTTCCAGGCAGCTTTCCTGGTCTCTACTTTTTCCAGGGTGCTGATCTGGTCTCAGAATCCCCTTTGCAGCTTGGAGTGTCTGAGATGAATCTCAGTGGTCTTTTTTGTAATTGTTGTTTACTATAACAAAAGGGCGAGAAAGGCCTAGTGAATCTGGTCAGTTTCTAGGACTTCCCAGAGCTATTTTGAGTTATTCACCTTCTGTCTTGAAGAGTTTCTATGCAGGATGGAATGTTTCAACCTGGAAAAAAAAACTACATGACATAGAGGTAAATGTAGGCACAAATTTAACAAAATATCTGTAAGGAAACAGAGTAACCTCAGCAAACCTAGGCAATGTTTGTATTAAATTCAAACCATAGTAATCTGAAACCAGAAAGATAGTTCAGCAGGTAAAAGGAACTTGCCCTCCGGACAGATGACCTGAGTTAGATTCCCAGGATCCATATGGTGGAAGGAGAGGACTGACTCCTGCAAGTTGTCCTCTGACCTCCACATGAGGGTGTGGCACATGCTTGCCCATACACAGAGACAAATAATGAATGAAAGGGGACCTGGGCTTTTCAGGCTCATGAGAGATACCTCAGAGACAAAGCGAGGTCTCCCTCCCTCCAGATAATTAATAAGCCAAGACACAGCTGTGCATGGGCATGGGGGAACTCTGTGAAACAAAGTTCCAGAGTTGAGCAAAGCTCAGGGTCTTCGTAACTTTTCATTAGCCCAAGAATAAATAAATTTAAAAAATTAATTTTTAAAAAGAATAATAATCCTCTAAAGTACTTTTTAAAAAAATAAACTTCAAAAAAGTTCTTCTTTTTATTTAAAAGAGCTTACATTTCAAGTAGAACTTATTAAGAGAGCAATGCAAATTTGCAAAAAAAAAAAAAAACCTTTTTTAATTTCTTTTTTTTTATTGAAAATAGATTCTCCTCTCATGCAATACATCTTGACCATAGTTTTTCCTTCCTCCACTCCTCCCAGGCCCCATTTCTCATCTCCACCCCCATACACTTCCCTTCTGTTTCCCTTCAGGAAAGAGCAGGGCTTCCAGGGATATCAACCAAACATGGCATAATAAAATGCAATAAGTCTAGGCACAAACCCTCATATCAAGGCTGGACAAGGCAACCTAATAGGAGGAAAAGAGTCCCAGGAACAGGCAAAAGAGTCAGAGGCACATCATTTTCATTAAAGAAGATAATAGATGGTAGAAGAGTACACATAAAAACACAGAGCTACTTAATAAGATTGCTGTTAGTGAAGCTGCAATGACAGACACCCAGGAAATCCCTCTGGAATGGCTTACATTTCAAATATCTTCCAGATTCAAGTAGCAGGGAGCATGTAGCACATTCAGAACTCTTCCACACCTCTCAGAGAAACATGAAATGACTCAGTTATGTTGACAATGAGTTCAGTATTGACAAAATTGTTAGTAGGACATATCTCTTTAGCTCTTATATATTTACCCAAGAAATTTGAAAAAATATGTCCAATCAAAAATATAACATGTTCATAGCAGCTTCATTTGAATATCCTAAATCTAGACAGAACTCATATATTCATCAGCAGTAGATCAATAAAGGACAATATTATCTTGTACCACAGATTTTCTTAACAATAGAAATACTAAAGTGTTAATATTGCATACTACAGTAGATATGTCTAAAAATTATTATGGTAACTGATATATACAAGGCCAAAAATGTGCATGCTATATAACTGTTTTACTACAAGAGTTCAGACAACACACACTGATCTCCTAGGATGACGCAGTCACTTCAGTCATATCCCTCAAATTCAGTCAAATCCAATCCGAAGCCAGCCATGAGAAAGAACTAGATAAACCTGAATTTGTAGAAATTATACTAAACAAATGTGTCACAAAAGGCTAGAGAACAGAACCCAGAATGTAAAGAAACAACTAAGTACAAAGACATTCCAAAGATATGTTCTCTGTACAAGTATGGTGATATATTGGGTCTCCCAATATATTGTGCACCCTAATAAAGCTCATCTGAGGATCAGAGGGAAAAGCCAGCCACTATATTAAACATAAAAGTCAGACAGTGGTAGCACACACCTTTAATCCTAGCATTCAGGAGGAAGAGATCTATCCAGATCTCTGTGAGTTCAAGGCCACACTAGGAACAGAGCCAGGTGTGGTGGCACATGCCTTAAATTCCAACACTAGTTAACCATAAAGGTCTGGAGGTCTGTACAGACAGACAGGAAATGACAGAGCTGGGCAGAAAGAGGACGTGATGTAGCTGGGCAGAGAGAGGAAATGAGATGGCAGAACAGAAAGGCACATAGGTGTGGGTATACAGGAAATAGGTCTCTTTGGAAGCTGAAGAGTTGGTGAGGTGAGGTTGGCTGTGACTTGTCGTATTCCTCTGATCTCTCAGTTTTAAGCCCAATATCTGGCTCTGGGTGTTTTATTAATAAGACCACTTAGCAATTTGTCTTACATACAAGGTGTCTTCAGACAACTGGGAAATTTGAATGGGATATGGTGATTGCATTAGACTAAGGGGCTGATCTGGAAGTGCTAACAATGCTTGAGTGGGCTGTAACTAGAAGGTCATGGAGTAACAAGATCCAGTCCCTAATTGTTCATGTCATGGAAGTACTGAAGATGCCCTGCTTAGGAGAAAATGGTACATATTAGGAAGGGTTGGGGCTGCACATTAATAACTTACTCTCAAATGCTTTAAGAAAATGAAATTTAGAGGGACCATATCTACAATCTTTTCTGAAATTGAGGAGATATGGACATTTTAGTTACTACATTAGCCCAGTCTAACTATATTAACCATATGCAGAATTTCAAGGTATCTTCACAGGCATGTCAACATGCAGACCACAGGCCATGTGCACGTCAAGACAGCTGTGCAGTAGGACACAAATTGTAAACTTAAAAGCATGATGAATATTTTTTAGGTCATCTCTCCTTTTCATTCTCTGAGTTAGTATCAATCTTCTGTTTGGGCCCCCAACAGTCACCTCCTCCTGGCAATCCAAGGTCTGGCCTTGCCTTTCTGTCCTGTCAGCCTGGTCTCTCCATAAGAGGCCTCTGTCTGGCTTTGGCTTTCGCAGACACAGAAGACACAGAGCTGTGCCTGCTGTGGTTCTAATTTGGACTGGTCTCCTGTGGTTCTTGAATCCACTCAGTGTTGACAAGTTCCCTAGGGAGACAGTCCACCACTGTGAGGGGCTGTTCTTGCCACATGCAAACACAGGTGGGTATACAAATCCTGACACTGAGCCTTCTTCCTTTGGCCTCCCACATTTTAGACCTCTTCATGATATTTAAGTCATTATTTATTTTAGACTCCACTCTTATTGATGACCCTTACTAACACATATGGATACCTTCTCATCACAAGTGAAGTACTGAACTATGATTGCTACACATGGTTCTTGATAGTATTAAATATGAACTAACAGAATTTGGAACTAAGTTCCTTGGTCCAAATATAATCTTGTAAAATATTTTTAAAGCTGCAGCTATTTGTGTGTGCAGAAACCATTAGAATGTAAGTATTTGTGTGTGAAAGAGAACACATATGTGCACATATGTATGTTTGTATACATTCATGTACATGCATTCATCTGAGTATGTGTGTGTACATACGTGTGTGAGAATGCTTATGTGTGAATGTTCATGGGTGTATGCAGGCCTGTATATGTGCATATATTCATGAGTATGTGCAAGTGTATGTACACATGAGTTCATGTGTGTGTACATGTGAGTGTGTACATGTGGGTAAGCATATATATGCATGTGCATGTGTTTGCACCTATGTATGTGTATGTACATGTGTATGTATATGTGTGTGCTTGTGCATGTGTGTGCATGCAATGTGTGGGCATATTTGTGCATGTATGTGTGCACTCATTTGTGTATGTTTGTGTGTACATGTGTATGTTTATTGTATACATGTTCATGAGTATGTGTTCTCATGAGTATGTGTGTACTGTATATGTGTGTACGTGCATACGTGTGTTAATGTACACACTTTTGTGTGTTTTGTGCAGTGAGTGCATGTGTGAACACATTTCTATATGAGCATCGTGTGTGTATGTATGTGTGCATATGTGTATGTGTGCATCTGTGTGTGTGTGTTTGCACATGCACTAGGGATTAAACCAAGGTCTTCCTTCTCAATATGCTATGTGACTGAGCTAAACCCTCAGCCTTCAAATCCTGTTTTATTTAAATTTTATTTACTTATTTTATTTTATGTTATGGGTGTTCAAACTGTGTGTATAAGTGTGCACCATTTTCATGCTCAGTGCTCACAAAGAACAGAGGCCTCACCCGGGAACAGGTGTTACGGTTGGTTGTATAATACATGTGGTACTGAGAATTGAACCTATGTCCCTTGCAGATACAGCCAGTGCTCTTAGCCATTGAATCACATCTCCATGCCCTCAAGTCCTATTTAAAATGCTTGACAGTCAGTATTAAACTTGATTTCTAATGACTAATTACATAAAAATTCTACTATGAATCTATCTTTGGACATGTTTGAGAAAATTCATTATAAAAAGACCAGAGAAGAATGAAAAAATGTTTTTTCTGTTACTTTCAGGATACAGTTTTGTTAACTGATGTTTATGACTATTGGAAACATTTCTCTTTAGTTTCTTAGAGTTTTAAAAATATGTGAGGGGTGTAAATTAACTTTTGGCATTCACTTTATGCCTCCAAGTACATATTTCTGGTAGGAAGAGTTAAGTGTGATAAATACAATATTAATAATTATTCCTAGAAAAGGATAGCCAAGGAAATCCTAAAAACATGGGGGTACAATTTATGCTATTAGTATTTGGGGTTAATATTCTGGTTTCATTCCAGGCTGCTAAATCTTTTTTTTTTTTTTTTTCAGCTAAGTTAGCAACATTTCTACTGTTTGAAGCTCTGGTTTAATTATCATTTGCCTCTTACTGGCATATCTTAAGTACTGTCCTTTGTCCATATTACACCCCAAGCTCTGTCTCTGAACATTCTCTCCCCTGCCAAACATTTCATGAGGTTATTACAGTTAATGAACTTCTGATGAACATTCAAGGCATTTCAGATTGGACACGTAAGAACTCGATATTGGATGACAAGCATTACCTTTTCTTTACTCTCCCAAGAGTGCACACTGTGCCTAACCACAGTTCTATATTCCTCTCAGCCCTTGGAATATTTGTCAACTGTTCAGGATTAGGAAGTCCTCATTTTTGTTTGGCTGCAATAGTTTGTTCCACAAAGCCACTGTTCCCACTTTTCTGCCTCAAAAGTTACTAATTAGATGAGTTCTTGGACTTGCCCCTACCAGACAAATAAATCATTAACAGTTCCATTGATCACCAAAAATGTTCAACCCCTCCCCAAGAAATGCTTTCCATCTCTTTTACCTCCCAGCAAAGATTTCCAGTGAAGTAACCTAATGTTATCATAGGGCTGTTGGTATTTAGAAATATTTGGAAATCTATGCCTATCATCCCACCGTATATTTCAATAAGACAGTTTATTTTCTAGTTTTTAAAGGTTAAGAGATGGTGAGAAATTTTGATCTAGGACGAATCACAAAGAGAACATAATTATTTTCTGATTGAGTGAATGGTATTTGAGATTTTTGAGCTTCTGAGATTTACATGAGATATTAAATTGAGTGAATACTGTAATGTGTTGAGACTTTGGTAGTTCTTACCATGGGAGAGGTGACTTTTCTATGTGTAATGGACGTTAATACAGAGGATATATTGTGAATTAAAAAGAAAACCTTCCCTGACATAAAAGAAACAAAGAAAAAAATAAAGCAGATATTCCCATAAAGTCTCTGGAAACAGTAACCATTACTCTATTTGGAAAGGAAGACCTTTTCAGGTGGGAAAGTTAAGGATGTTAAACTCAGCAGATAATCATGAGTCAGCTTGGCAGACTATAAAGACAAAGCAAGTGTCAGCACGAGAGAAAAACAGAGATGTGTTTGATACACACAGTGAAGACAAAATCACAGAAGGGAAAGTGTGATCTGAAAGCAAATCCCAAGCCCAGAAACTTGAAGACAGTCACCAGAAGCTGAGGAGACAAGGAACAGATGGTCCTTTAGTGTCCTGGAGAGAAAATGGCCACAGAGACACCAAACTTCTAGCCTCCAGATGGAGAGAGAGACCGAATTTCTATGATTTTTAGTTACTGAGTTTGTGGTAGTATTTTTTTTTTTTACAACAGCCTCAGAAATAAATGTAGCATCTTTTTCTCTTTTGCAGCTGTGCCCATTTTATTGCCAGGAGCTACAGAATAGCCAAACATAAGAGTAGAAGTCGTTAGCCTATGTTTATGCTTGACAAATAATACAGATTAGAACATTATAAATTATGCACAACTATTCATATACAAGGAGTATTATAAAAGCTAAATATAGGCATAGATGTATTACAATATCCTATGAGGAGACAGAAATTACTTGGAATTAAACTCTTTCTTAACATCATTAAACTACATACTAGACAAAAACATCATTTGAAATATAATTGTAGCTGAATTTACTCAAATTTCTTAAGTTCAAATTGTTGTGGACATGTGTATCTGGTATATTACTGACCATGGGATATTTAAAAATATAACAAATCATTCATTTAATAAGCCAGTTACTCACACTCTCCACTGTCATTTATATTCTAGTGTAGATAACAAACTCAAAACAGATCAATAACTATTTGCTTCTAAACATGACCCATATATAATTACATACAATAAGAAATAAATACATACATGGAAAAGGATGTTATTTTCAGTCTCCTTTTAATTTTTCTCGATGTCTGCTTTTATGGATGTTAGCAAGGAAATAGCTACTCAGGTAGAAATTACATTTCTCAGTCCCTTTTCAGCTATATTCAGCTCTTTCACCATGTTTCATATCATCTAAACCACTTTTCCCCTCTTTTATTTCTTGGCTGAAATGTGGAACAGCCTAAGCATGTGGTTTGTGAAGTTGTTGATCCTTGAAATAAAGTACATGAGTGCTCCGGAAATATATCTTTAAGAAGGTGTCACATTGTCATGAGTAGCTCCGTTTTCTAGAATGTTATATAAGAAAAATGCACATCTATCTTGAAGACTCTTTGTTCTGGATTGTTTAATAGAATCTAAGCGTTCACTTTACCAAATAAATATTTTTAATTTGCACAGGGATGGAAGGCCTTCATGAGAAGGGAGCAAGTAAAGTAAGAAAGCAAAATTCTGGTGAGGCAATGTAACACACAGCTACACAACATCTCTTCTAGTTTACCCCACTTGGAAATCAAGCCAAAATGTCAAAGGATATTGTATAGCAATTTCCTCTAAGATAAAGCATTCCATCTGGAAAGGAGGCTTGTTAAAACACAGAATGTTATAAAGGGAGGTGAAACATTCTATCCTGTGGGAAAGCTTGTTAAACTCAGGAAACAAAGAACTGAATCATTTCAAGTAGTCCCTGAAACTGATCAGATTCACTAGGACACTCACTCTCAAAGCTTATATAAGCAGGAAGGATTACTGAGAGGCACTTATAGACAAACCATGGTGCCTGAAAGCAGCTCAGGCCCTTTGAGCTGCCTGAAAGATTCACTTTCCAAGCTACCACCCATGTTGGATAACTTTTGGAGGTACAGCTATCTTTGAGTCATTTCAGCTCCTGCAAATAATTCCTCATTTACATTTCTTTAAGGAACCCCAATAAAATTCATCTGTTTACCAAGTTGGATTTTGATGGTATTCCTACTTTAGTCTATTAACAGTTCCCTATCTAGGGTGAGTAAGTTTTTGTTCATTTCCCCCATTAGTAGTTAAACAGCACAAAAGGTAAGTAACTTTTTTATGGGTGTTTTGAAGAATTATAGATTAAGAAGAGGGTATGAAGAAAAAGAACAAAACAGATAACAGAGTATACTAATGAGTGACTGACTTCTGCAAGTAATGAATGCTCTACCTCACTTAGAACTCTTGGGGAAATTTTTTAGAGCATTACTTAGAATATCCCCCTAAGATAAGAGACACCAAAGTACTTATAATCACCCTCCATGGAATTCCTCTGAAGGCATTAGAGATTTGCCATACAAGATCTTCACCATACAAGAGCTGAGCAAGCCCTCAAAAAGCAGACAGAGAAACTTCTCATCTCTGTGAGGATAAAGACCCAAGCACCAAATTTCTCAAGTATAAATATTCAATTTATGGTTAGAAGCAGGAAGTGTTCTGGAAATGGACTATCTTTCTGCAGATGAAGTCAGAGGTAGACCAGAGGACTACGTGGTAGCACATTAATAGCTCTGACACACTAGCTGCAGCCAAGGTCCAAACCCTGGTTCCATGCCATACTACATGTACGAAGCAAAGCAAACTGCTTTGCCTCTGCCTCTCCATCTTTTCAGCTGTAAAATGAAGATAATTACAGCACCAACCTACCTCACAGTTTTGTTGCCTCATCCACAGAGTACTTTTTATCTATAGCAACTAGAATAGTTCACATCACATGGTAAGCCTCGAACAGTAACACTATTACCAGATATATTAATTATAAAGCCACAATTAGTTTATTGGTAAATTCTTGATTCTTGTTAGATAGAAGCAAATTAGTTTCTTATGACCCATATTCTCAAAGAGCTGCCATAAAATAGTTGTGTAAGATTTCTCTAAGAGGAAATGTGCTAGCTGGGCCAATAATTGAGCTTGCTTACTGAAGGGTCTGAAGGATAGCCAAAAGAGTTTCATGAACCTGTTTTCTTATTCCCAAATTCTTAGAGAAAATTGTTGAGCTTCATAGAAAGCTCAACAATAAAAAAGTAATGGAGGTTGTTGGTCAATAGAAGAAAATCAAGAATTAAGCAGTCTGTTTGTTCATTTTAAATGTTTCTTAAAGAGATGGTACTAGTGATTAAAAATGATCCACCGGACAATAGGAATAGGCATTGAATTTTCCCAAAGTAAAGAATTCCTAACATTCATATGGTAAAGAACTCCTAACATTCATGTGGAAACAATAGACAATAGAGCCCTGTGGAAAAAATAGGTGGAATTCCATATTAAAAATTGCATCCATCTACACCCCATTTTAAAATTGGACTATCTGGTATTTTGATATCTAGTTTCTTGAATTCTTTATATATTTTAGAGATCAGCCCTCTGACAAATATGGGGTTGGTAAAGATCTTTGTCCATTCTGTAGGCTGCCGTTTTGTCTTAATGATAGTGTCCTTTGCCTTACAGAAGCTTCTCAGTTTCAGGAGGTACTATTTATTAATTGTTGCTCTCAGTGTCTGTGCTACTGGTATTATTTAGGAAGTAGTCTCCTGTGCCAATGTGTTTCAAGGCTACCTCCCACTTTCTCTTCTATGAGGTTCAGTGTAACTGGATTTATATTGAGGTCTTCAGTTCATATGGACTTGAGTTTTGTGCATTGCGATAGATATGGATCTATTTGCATTCTTCTACATGTAGACATTTAATTATGCCAGCATCATTTGTTGAAGATGCTTTCTTTTTTTCCATTGTATAATTTTGGCTTCTTTGTCAAAAATCAGGTGTTTGTATGTAGCTAGAGTTTTCCTGCCTTGCCCACAGTCAGGACAAATCTTTGTCACCCGCCAGTCCCACAGCCGCTCAGACCCAACCAAGTAAACACAGAGACTTATATTGCTTACAAACTGTATGGCCGTGGCAGGCTTCTTGCTAACTGTTCTTATAGCTTAAATTAATCCATTTCCATAAATCTATACCTTGCCACGTGGCTGGTGGCTTACCGGCATCTTCACATGCTGCTGGTCATGGCGGCGGCTGCAGTGTCTCTGCCTCAGCCTTCTGCTTCCCAGTATTCTCCTCTCTCCTTGTCCCACCTACTTCCTGCCTGGCCACTGGCCAATCAGTGTTTTATTTATTGACCAATCAGAGCAACAGATTTGACATACAGGCCATCCCACAGCATTTGTAAGTGTGTGGATTAATGTCAGGGTCTTCAATTTGATTTCATTGATCAACATGTCTGTTTTTATGCCAATAATAAGCTCTTTTTATTATTATAGATGTATAGTAAAGCTTGAGGTCAGGGGTGGTGATGCCTCCAGAAGTTCCTTTATTGTATAGGATTGTTTTGGCTATCCTGGGTTTTTTGTTTTTCATATGAAGTTGAGTATTGTTCTTTCAAGGTCTGTGAAGAATTGCATTGGGATTTTGAATAAGATTGCATTGCATCTGTAGATTGCTTTTGGTAAGATTGCCATTTTTACTATGATGATCCTACCTATCCAAGAGCATGGGAGATCTTCCCATTTTCTGTTATCTTCTTCCATTTCTTTCTTCAAAGACATAAAGTTCTTGTCAGACAGGTTTTTCACTAGTTTGGTTAGAGTTATTTGTGGCTATTATAAAGGGTGATGTATCTCTAATTTCTTTCTCAGTGCATTTATCATTTGTATATAGGAGGGCTACTGATTTTTTTAAAGTTAATCTTGTATCCTGCCACATTACTGAAGGTGTTCATCAGCTGTAAGAGTCCTCTGGCAGAATTTTGGGGGTCACTTATTTATATTATCATGTCATCTGCAAATAGTGAAAGTTTGACTTCTTCCTTTCCAGTTTGTTTCCGCTTGATCTCCTTTTGTTGTCTTACTGCTCTAGCTAGAACTTTGAGTAGTACATTGAATATGTGGGGAGAGAGTGGACAACCTTGTCTTGTTCCTGATTTCAGTGTAATTGCTTTGAGTTTTTTGCCATTTAGTTTGATGTTGGCTGTTAGCTTGCTGTAAATTGCCTTTATTATGTTTAGGTATGTTCCATGTATCCCTGATCTCTCTTAGACCTTTTTCAACACCTAATGGGATGATCATGTGTTTTTTTTTTCTTTCAGTTTGTTTATATGTTGTATTACATTGACAGATTTTCATATGTTGAACCATCCTCGTATTCCTGGGATGAATCCTACTTGGTAATGATGGATAATTTTTTGATGTGTTCTTGGATTTGATTTGCCAATATTTTATTGAGTATTTTTGCATCAATGTTCATGAGAGAAATTGGTCTGTAATTCTCTTTCTTTGTGTCATCCTTGTGTGGTTTGGGTATCAGGGTAACTGCTGCCTCATAAAAAGAGTTTGGTTATGTTCTTTCTGTTTCTATTGTGTAGAACAATGTGAAGATTATTGGTATTAGCTTTTCTTTGAAAATCTGATAGAATTCTGCACTGAAACCATCTGGTCCTGGGCCCTTTTTTTGGTTGGGAGACTTAAAACCTACTTGATCATGGTGGATGATTTTTTTTTTTAACGTATACTTAGATTCAGTTTGCCAGTATTTTGTTGAGTATTTTTGTATCAATATTCATGGGGGAGATTGGTCTGTAATTCTCTTTCTCTGTTGCATCTTTGTGTGGTTTAGGTATCAGGATAACTGTAGCCTCATAAAAACAGTTTGGCACTGGGCAGTAGTGGCACACACCTTTAATCCCAGAACTCGGAAGGCAGAGCCACATGGATCTCTGTGAGTTCAAGGCCAGCCTGGGCTACAGAGTGATATCCAGGGACAGGCACCAAAACTACACAGAGAAACCCTGTCTCAAAAGACCAAACAAACAAACTAACAATGCTGTGGGATGGTCTGTATGTCAAATTGCTCTGATTGGTCAATAAATAAAACACTGATTGGCCAGTGGCCAGGCAGGAAGTAGGTGGGACAAGGAGAGAGGAGAATTCTGGGAAGCGGAAGGCTGGGGAGGAGAGACACTGCAGCCGCCGCCATGACCAGCAGCATGTGAAGACGCCGGTAAGCCACCAGCCACGTGGCAAGGTATAGATTTATGGAAATGGATTAATTTAAGCTATAAGAACAGTTAGCAAGAAGCCTGCCACGGCTATACAGTTTGTATGCAATATAAGTCTCTGTGTTTATTTGGTTGGGTCTGAGTGGCTGTGGGACTGGTGGGTGACAAAGATTTGTCCTGACTGTGGGCAAGGCTGGAAAACTCTAGCTACACAACAAACAAACAAAAAACCGGTTTGGCAATATTTCTTCTTTTTCTATTATGTGGAACAATTTGAAGAGAATTGATGTTAGCTCTTCTTTAAAATTCTGGTAGAATTCTGCACTGAAACCATCTGATCATGGGCTTTTTTTTGGGGGGGGGATATTGGGAGACTTTTAATGACTAAACTATTTCCTTAGGGGTTATAAGTCTATTTTAATTGTTTATCTGGTCTTGATTTAATTTTGGTATGTGGTACCTATCCAGAAAATTGTCCATTTCTTTTGGATTTTCCAATTTTGTGGATTACAGGTGATGTGGATATTGTTACATATGTTGTGAATGTGCTGCTCTGATTGGTTAATAAATAAAATATTGATTGGCCAGTAGCCAGCAGGAAGTATAGGCAGGACAAGCAGAAAAAAGAATTCTGGGAAGGGTCAGGAGTTGCCAGACACAGAGAAAACAAGATGTAAAGACAAAACTAAAAACAGGTACCAAGCCTCATGGCTAAACATAAATAAAAATTATGGGTTAATTTAAGTGTAAGAGCTAGTCAATAGTTAGTCTGAGCTACTAGCCAAGCAGTTTTAATTAATATAAGCTTCTGGGTGATTATTTTATAAACAGCTGCAGGGTCTGTGGGGCAGGGCAGGACCAAAAAAAAACTTTAGCTACAAATGGCACCCAATCTGGGGCATGTTTCCACTGAGAACCCAAAAGTACTTAATAAACAATTCTAAACAGAGCCAAAAACAGGTTCCTGCTTCATGTCTCATGTGAGCAGACAAACACTACAACATGTGGGCTTGAGCAACTCTATGGCAGGTTCATGACATAAGGGTTAGAGCCACAACAGAATACATTTTATCTTCTTCTTGACAAAAATAGTCATTTGGACAAAATACTGTTCTTACCTAGACTGCTTGACAAAATGTTGTATCAACTGGACTTGTAGGAAGGTGACCACTAAACTTTACAAGGCGAGATGGTCCTTCAGGTTCCTGCTTCACAGAAAAAAATGCCAAACATTCTACAGGACACACACACACACAAACACAAATACAAATAACTAAAAGACTCTAGGCCTTTAGGCTAAAACATGGATACCCCAATACTACAAAAAAAAAAAAAAAACTTTAGGTAACTGTCCAGGTAGCCAGCTGTCTCTGTCATTCTAGATTTTTAAAAGTTGCTTAAAATACATTTTCTGTTTAGTTAGGTAATGTTATATCCTTCTGAGGTATTTGATGTAGTTAAAGACTAGATAATTATAATTATAATTTTCTTTGGTTATAATAAAAGATAAATTAGATTTAAAACTCTATACTCACAATTATAGGATAACTTCTTTAATTTTGCCAAATATAAATAAACTAGATATTATAACTATAGTTCTCACTTGATAATTGTGTTATTATATGTAATTTTAATATGCTCAAGTTAAAAACCTTCCTTTTTAAAAAAAAAAGGGGGGGGGAATGCTGTGGATATCACTCTGTATGCTGTGAATGTGTTGCTCTAATTGGTTAATAAATAAAATGTTGATTGGCCAGTAGCCAGGCAGGAAGTATAGGTGGGACAAGCAGATAAAAGAATTCTGGGAAAAATCAGGGGTTGCCAGCCAGACACAAAGAAAACAAGATGTAAAAACAAAACTAAAAACAGGTACCAAGCTTCATGGATAAACATAAATAAACATTATGGGTTAACTTAAGTGTAAGAGTTAGTCAATAGTTAGCCTGAGCTAATGGCTGAGCAGTTTTAATTAATATAAGCTTCTAAGTGATTATTTTATAATCAGCTGTGGGGTCTGTGGGGCTGGGCAGGACCAGAAAAAATTTGAGCCACATACAGGTTTTTCAAATATGACCTGATGATTCTCTGGACTTCCTCGTTGTCTGTTGTTATATCTCCCTTTTCATTTCTGATTTTGTTAACATGGTTATTCTCTCTGCTTTTTGGTTAATTTGGGTAAGGGTTTGTCTATCTTACTTATTTTCTCAAAGAACCAACTCTTTGTTACATTGATTCTTTGTATTGTTCTCTTTGTTTCTATTTTATTGATTTCAGCCCTTAATTTGATTATTTCCTGTCATCTACTCCTCCTAGGTGAGTTTGCTTCTTTTTGTTCTAGAGCTTTCAGACATGCTGTTAAGTCACTAGTGTGGGATTTCTCCAACTTTTTTATGTAGGCACAGCTGGGGGCCTGCATGGGACCACACTATGCCCTCTCAATGTAGGTGACAGTTGTGTGGTTTGTGGGTCCCCTGTCAATGGGACCAGGATTTTTTGAGTCCATTCCCTAGGGTGTGATGCTTTATTCAGCTGTGAGGGGAGAAGCTTGGTCCAGCTCCAACTTGTTATGACAGTCTGTGTTGACGTTGACGACCCAAGGGAAGCCTTACCCCCTATGAGGAGGGGATGGGGGTGGAATTGGGAGAGAGGGGGAATGGAGAAGGAGAGGGAGGGGGAACAGAGTTTGGTATGTAAAATGAAAAAAATTTAAATTAAAAAAATTGCATTCATCACTTGACAAAGAGGAGCACCCTGAGAGAAGGGGAAGCAGATGGCATGAATGTGATGCATTCCATACATTGCCTTGAAGATTTACAGATACACATTGGTTTAACATTCACAGTGGTATTTTAAATAACTGTTATCATCAATGAATGCAGTTTATCTAGCTCATTGAAAATGCAGGCTTGTATCAGATGATTCAAGCAGATAGGAGATGCCATAAGACCCTAAGTAGAAGCTGTGGATCTTACCGAAGGCATCATGGCAAGCCTTGAAGATGAGAAAAGCGTCCTACATCTCAGCAAGCCAGTGCTCATCTACATAAAGCAAAGAAGGCAATATCAGTTCCGTACCAAGTCTGTACGATGTCAGTTTCCATAGACTCAATAGCAGAGGTTTGGAGAGATGATGGCATGGGGACTCAAATGGTCGGGAAAAGTGAGTTGGCAAAAAGAGTAAAATCAGTCAAACTGCAAATGAGGGCCAGAGATGTGTGCTCCACGGCCTTGGGTTTGGTTGAGAAAGGAAGCTAAGTCAACAACGAATCTGTCGTGAGCTCCAGGTGAAGCCACGTGTACTGAATTTTGGTAGACAGACACAGGATAATACCCAGGCTTTTGGTTTATTTTGCTCTTCTTTTTCAGTCAAAGTCTTCTGCTGACATTTACAAATAAGACATCTTGACTGGGATGTTTGAAATCTCAGAAATTCAAAGGTAATTCTTCACTCATTATTTTTTATAAATCATTGCTTAGAATTTTAATTTTATTTTATATTTTTCTTATATTTAATCAATAGAATATATAAATATATATCCTATTCATATATAGTCTATTGAGTCATTTACACACACACACACACACACACACACACACACACACACGAATAAAATCAATGTCAAAATAGTCCTGATAAAATTTCTTCACAGTGATGTATAGAGTGGAGTACCTGTGTTTTGTGAATTTAGATCTGATAGCAATTAACAATTATCCCAACAAACAAGGAAAAAAGTGGATCAGCTTTTAACCTGGCACTTTGAGAAATTTCACTTTAATACATAAATTCTTTCTTGAGTGACATAGGGAAGTCTCTGCCCAAACGTTCTTCATAAAATTAAGATTAGGCTTTACTATATAAGCCTGGTATGTCTTCTTTTGCGGCTTCCTCAGATGGTTTCAGGGGTAGTTAAATATTGTAAGCATCGATGGGGTGTTTTTCTAAGTTTTTTTTTTTTTTACTTCTTTGTTTCTGAGCACACAAAATCACACACTGAAGTTAGCTACAGTATAAATTCAAGACCACAGAATGTTTGACTGCCAAGTTCACCTAGGACTTCTAACAGCAACATAAGTTCTAGGTCACAGAAGCCATTCTCAGGCTTAAAAGACCATTTGAAGAACTTACAGAATTCACTAAAGCTATAATCCACGATTATCATTGATTATAAAGAAAAACTCATTAAAATGAGCCTAGGGGAAGAAACACATAGGCAAGTGCCCAGAAGATTTCTTAGTGCAAATAAAGTTCAGTTATTCTTAGAATGTCTCACTCTCTCAAAAGAAAACAAAAAGGGGAAAAGGATGACAATAGGAATTGAGCATTCTGAACCCAAAGAGGCTCACCTGTGCTTAACTTATGGTTTTTGAGGACTTCACAACGTGTTGGTGATTGATCAGCTCACTGACTCAGTTCTTAGTTTCCCACATTCTGGGATCTAGCTGATAGCATGTGGACAAAAAGCCCACCATAAATTACCTCTGTAGCATTGATATCAGATGTGCTCCAGGGAGTCCGGTACAAAGGTACTCCTGTCACTCAAGAAACTCAAAGATAGTCCAGTAAGATGGCTCAGTGGCTCATTACTTGCCATGAAGCCTGACAACATGAATTCTGTTTCTGGAATCCCCATCACACAAGGAAAGAACCAACTCCTACACTGTGGCATGTATATACACAGACACACAGTCACACTCAATATTTAATTAAAATTTTTTGGAAGGTAATGAAAAAAGAAATTCAAAAAATTTAGAAGTTATTTCTCAGAAGTCAGAGACAGAGTCCAAACTTTTTCTTAGGCAAGGGCAATTTATTTCTTCCTACAAAAACCACTCTCTGGCCTTTGTCTAAGGGTTTCTTACAGCAAAGCAATGATATTGGTCTGAGCATCCGCATTTAGCAAAGTGTTTCCATTACTCATCAGTAATGCTCTTATAAATATACAATTCATTTGGAGCAGCAAGTGCAAAGCAGGGATGATTTTAAACTAAGTGACTAGTTGTTCCAACAATGTCATTGGAACACACACAATTTTGTGTTTTATTTTATTCTTATTCACATGTGGAAAGTATGATAAAGATTAAGTAGTGAATGTCTAAATTCCTTTCTTCCATAAGCCATTCTTTCCATATTTGTACAATAGCACATCACCTGGAGGCTTAATTTGATTCTCACCAGTATCAGCACTCTAGACACAAACTACTCCTGTTATATCATATTATCTTATGCCAGTAAATGTAACCTGAAAAACAGAATGCAAAAGATCCTGTGGTGGCTAATTGCTAAGACTCACTGTTCCCTCCATCATTGACAACTAAGCCAGACCATTGGCATGCTGCATGAAAGACATTTCTCCCCAGTAATGCCAAGCAACCTTGTCAAGTTTCCAAACCATGAGTGAATCATCCTAGCATCATCCGCTATAATTTATCCAAGAGAAAGTGTAATCCATCTTTCTCAGTCATTGATTGGGAGGTAGTAATATGATAATTGACTTCCCTCCTTACATAACCCATTCATTCATCCCTCTACTCAGCCACTAATACTTTTTAGTTCTATTGACTATTCTTTTACACAAAATTCTGTATCTTTGGGTTTTTTTAGTTCTTAGTCCCACTAGCTACTTATTTTATGCAAAATTCTGTATTTTTGGAAATTGGGAGTGTTGGCCATTGTGGAGGTCCAGCTATGAGCTAAGAGCAGTCTAAGAAGAAGCTCATCCCCTAAACCCATTCCCACTCCCACATGATCAGATTACCCGGTAAACAATTAGTGTATCATCTACAGTAGACAATGTAGCTACATTTTTACTGTGTTTTTATTAGTTCTTAAGTTCATCAAATGAAAACTCAAGACAGCTCATTAGGTCCTTAGAAGTTTGCCACAAAGTTTTAAAATTGGCCAGAGCGATGACTATTCAGCAGTTAAGAGTTTGTTGTGCTCCTACAGAGGACCTGAGTTTGAATTCCAGCACTTGCAACAGGTGGCTCAGAACTAACTGTGACTCCAGATCCAGGAGCAGCTGAGTCCTCTGGCCTTCACAGGCAACTCCTCGTGTGCACATATCTGCACACGGGGACACACACACACACACACACACACACACACACACACACACACACACATTGAAAAACAAATAAATAATGAATCTTTAAAAAATAAAACTTTAAAGCCATAGTTATTTTTTATATCTGTTGGTTATTTCAAGATCGTCCCCACTTCTGGCACTCACAATTGCAAGCTTGGTCCCCAAACCATTATATTAAGTAAGAGAAAGGATCGTGTAAGCAACATGGTCTCAGAAAGAAAACAGTGTAGAAATACCAGGACCTCCCAGCTCATCTCCTAAGGCATTGCAGGAAAGTAAACAAACCTGTCTTGTGAGAAAAGGATGCTCTCTTGACTCCTTTTGTATTCAGTGTGAGAAAACACACAGGAAAATATGAAACTAAGCCGTTCTCTTTTTTATCTGTCCAATCGTCGACAAATGTTCACACTGTTCATTCCTTACTCTCTATGCTACCATTCCCCGGGGATTATGTTCCTCTGCCCACTCTTAGAAGGCATAAGCTCTTGTGTTTCTTAATTGGAATAAATGTGACTTGGCCTTCCCAATCATCCCTGTCTTCTGTTCCAGTCCTTTATAGTGTTTTCATCTCCTACCATGTGTGCAAAGCCCTGTCCAGAATGTCTATTCCTGTCTAGAATCATTTATACTCTCCAGGGGCTACCGGCATTCAATCTTACTTGCCAGCTATGCACAGGGCCTTTCCTTGAAGAATCTGCCCCATATATGTGAGCAGTCTCTTTCTTGTTAGTGACCAGAGGAGTTCTTGCCAGCAATTTGTACCTCAGAGTATGTAAGAGAGACATAACTAAGGTCCAACCTATTGATATAGCCCCCAATACTTCATTTTAAGTGCCTACATAACCACATCAAGAAAGCACATCAGAATACTGACTTTCCACTTCCAATCACCTTTCAAACCTGCAAGGATCCCCCAACAATGAACCTCCCAAATTCCCATGGATATTTTATTAAGGCTGTAGGCCATGAATATACCATTTTAATAAACCATTGTCATTCATATGCCTGACTACATGTCCAAACTAGTAACCATAGATACTAGTTACATTAACCACTTGTATGAACTTAAGCAGCAAGATAGTTAAGTTTCACTTCTGACTTGATTGCACTTAGAATAACAGAGGAACACATCTCTCGGCATGTCTGTGAGGCCATTTCCAAAGAGGATTAATGGAGGTTACCCTGAACATGGATGGCATCATGGTGTAGGCTGGAGGCTCATTCCAAATGAAAAGGGAAAAAGTAGAACACCAGATGAGTAAGATATACCAAAATGTTAGCAAGTAGCTTCAACATCCTGCCACCATGCCTTTCCTACTATCATGGCCTGAACTCTCTCAAACTATAAGTCAAAGTAGGTCCTTCCCTACCTGATGTCTTATGGATATATTGTTATGGCAATAAGAAAAGTAGCCAATACTGGCAATCACTGGTTTCTATTTGTCCTGTCAAATTTATGGGAAGATGGCAGGATTACAGATTTTCTCTTTAAGAATACTAAATGAAAGTGTTCCCAATGTATACAGAATATCCATCCACATGATACATTCAAAGAAGAGGCAGTAGCTTCACATAATGTCTACTGAAATAATTCAATTTGATTCAACATCCCACTGCAATCATGACATTTCTGAGTTTCCCCTGACTAGAGGTTCAGTTAGCATGTGAGCAACAGGTTTTGACGTACAATGCATAGGATTTCCCTTTCAAGAAGTGCCAGTGCAGAGTATTACTTCTATACTCCCTGGAAAGTTTACTCATATGGGTATAGCCTTGGGTCCCTTGATGGATTTTAAGTAAATGTACCTGGACTATTTGGTAATCTAATCTTGTTTAGATATATGCAATCCAAGGTTATTTTTCTCACTGTCATTTTTTACTTGTGATTTTTGAAATTAAGAGACTAGCATTTTCTTAGGTTCTGTCGATGTAGGGAAGGAATTGTGGCAATATTGGTTTACTCTGCTACCAAGGTGTTTTTTTATGGAAGCATAGTAGCAGACCTATGATATTAATATTCAGGAGGGAGAGGCAGGAGGATTCTGACCAGCTTAACCTATTCCATACCAATCTGACCCACACAGGAAAGCTTTAGTGACTATCAGTAGCTTTCATGATATAAATGAAATATAGACCAGAGATATATCAAAAGAATATTTTACACCAAAATAAATGACTACTTCTTCGAGGAAACTCTGAGAAATTTAATGATGAAGATAAGGGCCTAGAGAGAAGTGGGAGTAAGTGAGATTAACAATTGTATGAGACATGCAATAAAATGACAATATATAAGAACATTATAAACAATTTTACAGAAATGCATTTGAAATTTTAAATATATTGCTCATAAGCTAGAATTGAACCAAGAAACAGAAATCCCCATAATCTCATAATGATTAGTGTTAGAATTTCTATTAAAAAGTTTTTCCACAAATCAAAACTAAAGTAAGTCCAGATAAAGTAGAAATGTGTTTATATGTAATGATTATTATATAAGTAAACCTTACTGTACAATGTATTTTAGTAATGATGTTCTTAAGTGAAACAATAAAATTGACTAGCACCATATAGATCAGAAGAGGATTGGGGTGAACTACATGTTACAAGGTATTGGGTCAATTTTTCTACAGATACAGTGTACATTACATCATTTTATTATCAATAACATTCATTATCTGTTCTTTTATCTTCACCAACATGTTCTGTGTTTTGCAGTTTTTATTAAAAAATAGTATGATTTCTACTTGGTCATACTTTTATGCACATCTGTGATACATTTCCAATTTTTATTGGATACTTTGACCTTTTTGTATAAACAGACCTTCAGAATTTATAGAAATTAATAAAAGGAAAGACAAATATAAAAATCTGAGAAGTCAGAAATATGCTCTGCAATTTCTAGACAGCAATTATGTGCTGTCATTACCCAAGTGTCCCCTGACATGCCTGCAGTGCCCGTGGGTTGGTAAAGGGCACGGAAATGAACCACTCCAGAGATGGTTTCAGGGTACAGTGTCTGCTGTATTACATGTGAACAACCACCCATCTAGCAGAAGCTTATCAACTGTGATTGGTTAGCACATTACCTGGGGATTGGGCAGTGAGCACTCATACTACCAGGGTCTCCTTTTAGAAGAAGCATATTAAAGAAGACAGGGAGAGTGCAGACATGTCAGCAACCCAGCAACAGGCTACTCAAGTTACTTCAGAATTCAGGGTTCATATTCAGGAGCATTGCCTGCCAGGCTTCTTATTTAGAAGTGCAGTGTACCAGGTAGGCTGGCCACCAGGTCATGCCTGCATTTTCTCCTACAATTATGTCACACAATTACAGAAATGAGAAGGAAGAAAAGTCTCTGAGCATATTCACCTTTATGATACCTGTTCCTGAGTTCCCTGGCCACGTCTGCAGCATCTGGGCTCCAGTGAATGACTTTTGTACAGTTCTCTATTGTGTAATTTTCTTAATGCTGTTTCAGTAAACACCGTGGAGAACCATCTCAGATATGTTTTCTATTTTGGCTATTGCTGTTGTTTTATCTTTGTGAATTCTATTGCATGTATATGATGTCTCTTATCATTTAAGCAGAAATAATATTAATAAGATAAAGTGAAATTTGCTTCAAGGAAATGTTGGGGGCAATGTAGTTTAAGTATACAACTGTGTATTCTCATGTGTTGATAACTGTCTAAAAATTCACAGTACTTTCTTTCCTATTTGCTAATCTTTCACTCCCCAATTGAAGACACTAAAATTAACTCTTACAGATACTCTAACAAGTACTGAAGATATAACAATGGTAAAAATAACATACTGTTGAACTGGCAACATGTCCAGTTGGTTTAAATTTTATATAAACAACTTCTAGATATGAGTAATTACTCTGTTTATCTGAAGTTTAAGCCTAACTAAATTCCTAGTAATTTTCAAACTTTTTATTTGTTTACTAATTGTGTCTATGACAATCAATCCTGTCTAAATTACCCTTCTCAGTGAGCAAGGGAGACATTAATCAATCTTGCAGATAAGTGTGAAATGACATCCAATATAAGTGCTTTGAAGGATAAATCCAGAATGCAAAAGAAAAAAGTCATTGGAGAAGAACCTGGCTGAGAGGGGACATCCAGAAGCTTTCCTATAAGGAGAGGGTAGACCTGAGATACTGTGTGGTAGGCAAAAGAACCAGAACTCCAAAAGCATTTTTAGACTCCAGCTTTATATCCAAGGAAGACTATGTCCAACCTCAATGGAACAATGGTGCCTGTCAGGAGCCACTGGTGTCTGTTCCTTGTGGCATCTGACTGGAAGTGAAGAAAGAGGCTGAGCGCTGTAACCCTGTGCGTGATGGTGTCACAGGGCCATTCCATTTTGGTGTCCAGTTCCAAACAATAGACATATTTGGAGACCAAGGAAAGAAAACTTGCTTGGTTCATCAGGCCTGCATTTCTGCCAGAGAAGTACAGCTGGTTTGAAGCAGCAGAGAAGACTCATTCTGCAAAGACTGGTATGGGAGGTGCAACTTTCCATCAACTTGCCTCAAAGCTGCTGGAGATGAGTGTTAAAAATGGACACACCCTGCATTGCCTCTGGCAGGATTAGTGCTCTCAAATTTTCCCAGCTGAACAGTTTGTGATTTCTCCCATTCAGATTTTCCATATGCTTTCAATACAGAAATAATTTCCTTGTATTCATTATTCAGACTTTGAATTTTCTCATTTTATCACTATAATGATGAGAATAGTGCGGCCTCTGAGATGTGTGTGTGTGTGTGTGTGTGTGTGTGTGTGTGTGTGTGTGTAGGGTTCCTTTAATTATCTTATTTGTCTCTAGGAGGTTTGCAAAATACAGTGGGCATGCTAGCTACTGCATGATTTGTAGGGATGTGAGGACCTAGGTGAGTTGCCAGTCACTCTTCTGACAATCCATGGCAGAACTGACTCTTCTACCTTCCTGTGTGCAGTTGAACTGTACTAGGAAGAAACAGAAAGTGCATATTTAACTGACCAAAAAAAAAAATCCTTAAAAAAAAAGTATAAACTTAATAATGCCAAATCACAAAACAGGCAGCTAAGTGGCATGCTTAAATATAAAATGATAAATCACTGTGTCTAAAACTTTCACTATTATGACAGAGTTATTATTGATAGCATATGCTATAAACTCACTAAGTCTCTCTCTCTCTCTCTCTCTCTCTCTCTCTCTCTCTCTCTCTCTCTCTCATACACACACACACACACACACACACACACACACACATTATTTTTAAAACATTACATTTGGTAATATTTCAGCCTTGTCTTGACATCTAACTATTTCTTAAATAAAAAAAAAAATTAGTATTCCTTAACAATCACCACAGCTTGTTGAGAGCTAAAAAAATCTGTATTTTTTAATATCTCATTAATTGTGATTGATACTTTTGATGGGTATAGTAGTGTACATGGTTTGTCAAAGGAGCTGGTTTCTGTTTACTCTATATTATGACATCTAGAGAATTCCTTACTTTGTGCTGGAAACTTCACTTTCAAAATCCCACCTTTCAGGTTAGTGTCTACCTTAATTCTGAGAAAAAATTGACAGATAAGTTTAAAAAGCAAATTATTATCTCAAAGGTATTAAACTCCAAAATGATTCACACTTTTAAAAGACATGCTTTTTCAACCCTGCTTTGTACATAGGATCAGAAAGGGCATCTCACCCTCAGACCTTCTACATTCAAAGCAACTCAATTTGCATCTGCAGCAGGAAAGATTTCAAATAAAGAGTTTTAACTTTAAAATGTAGTGCCATTAGGAATTTCAGGACAAAAGAACATCTCTTGGTGTATTTGATCCCCTGTGTAACTGTCTCAATGTGCACACAGGCTTTGCCTACCAGTTCAAAATTGCCTTAAATGTAAGAGACATGGACTCAAAGTCACACCCTTAGCCAAAATGCTATTGACATTGGACTTGTGGGAGAGGGAAAGTCAACATACTCTAAGAGTATAGACTTTTTTATTAGTAGTAGTGGTAGCAATTAAATTTGATTCTAGATCGTTTCACACATATATTCAATGTGTATGTTTCAGCCTCCCTATCGTTTCTGTTATCACCCTTCCTCTTCACAGGACTATCTCTCATGTTCATGACTACTCAATTTATGTCCCATTGAGATTATTCAGGCTGTCTTTGTGACCGAGTTTGGAGCTTTCTGTTAGGGTCCAATGAGCTCAGCAATTTGTACCCAGTTAAAGACATGGGTTTCCCATTCGCCCACCGTCTATCATTAGATAATAGTTTAGAGGTAGTTGTTAGGGCTCCACAAATGACTTCTCCTTTCGTATTGTTGCTCATACTGGTCTTATGTAGGCCTAATGCAGGTAAATACAGTTGGTTTTGCTTTGTTTGTTTTGTTCTGTTTTTGTTTTTTGTTTTGTGTGTGTGTGCATGTGTGTGTGTGTGCGTGTGTTTAAAGAGACATGGACACAAAGTCACAGCTCTAACTAAGGTGCTATTGACATTTGATAGCTGCTGTGAGAAGGAGTTGATTTTCTCGAAATGTATAGACCCTAAAGCATCAACACCACAATGGAAGGTCACATATCTATGAACACATGGGCAGCACAAATTAGAGTTGCTGTGTTTAAACCAAAAGGGTGCTGTCTTAGGTTTTCTGTTGCTGTGAAAAGACATCATGACTACAGCAACTCTCATAAGTAAACATTTAAGTGGGGCTGGCTTACACTTCAGAGGTCTAGTCCATTGTTGACAAGGCAGGAAGCATGGTGGCACACAGGCAGACATGGTGCTGGAGAGGTAGTTGAGAATTCTGCATGCAAGTCATCAGGCAGTATGAAGAAAGTGAGACACTGGGCCTGGTTTGCACATTTGAGACCCCAAAGCCCACCTCCATTGATACAATTCATCCAACAAAGCTACACCAAGGCCACGCCTTCTAATAGTGCCACTCCATGTGGGCCTATGGGGACCATTTTCATTCAAACCACCACAGACACAAAGTTGGCCAGGTAGGGAAGGGGAGATGAACCTAGGAAGAGTTTGCAAAGAGATGTGAACATGATCAAAACACATCCTAAGATAATTCTCAAAAAAATCCCTAATAACATATATATTAAAAATTAATTGAAATAAGTGTGTCTAGTCTAGAGAATGACCTGACATTCTACAACTCTTACATATTTATGGACCAGGCTTCAACAACCATTAATGTTCTATTTAGGGCATGAATGTCCAAAACCATTGCTAGTCCTTTGTACCTTGGGCAGCCTCTGCCCATGTCTGGACAGTCACTGCAGTTCTTTGTAAGGAAAAATTTCTCTGATCAAGGCTGGGAAGGTCTTTTTGATAATGCATTTACTGTGTAAAGATGGACTGGAGTCTAAAATAGTTATTTAGAGCCACTATGGACCATGTCCACAGATTGTACAGAACTCCCTCCTCTTCAGTAGTGTGATGTGCAATATGAAAAGTTCCAGAGCCCAAGTGTTGTGATGAATGCCAGGTTCCCACAGCTTTGTGTAAATAATCCCGGAGAATTTTTCATGGTCCTCTATTCTGCTGGTGAGAAACACTGAGAGAAAAGAAGTTATCTAGAAGTAGGCCAAGAAGAAGGCTCTCCAAGGCCTCCCCACTTCCCAGAAGGATTTTACAGACTGAGTTCAAACTAAGACAAGTGGAGAAAAAGCATTACCTTGAAATAATGATTTAAAAAAATTCTTTGAAACAAAAATTGAACTAACCACATTCTTGTGGGATGAGACACAAAGAGTGGTTACTTAGATTATAGTCCTAGGGTTAGAAAATGCAGAAGTCAGAAATTCTAAAGGAATTTGGACAGGTATGCTACCCCTCTCTCTTTAGGCCATGGAACCTCTACCTATCTGCCTTTTCTGGGTATGGAGTCTGATTAGGTGTCTGGGAAGCACTTATTTTGAGACTTACTTAAGGCTAGCATGTTCAGTGGGGCCCAGGTCTGCATAACTGTTTAAATTGTCATTGCTGCCATTCCCAAACTCTGCTTGATATTGCTGCTGTCAGAGTAAATTTCCATATGTCCAAATGCTCCCCTTAATTAATATCTTTCCTGTTACCATCTGATGCCTGTCTGGCATTGCTTCACTGGGGTCTTTTCTCAGTCCTGTGCAGTAACCTTTGTGATTATGTTTCTTTGACAGTGCTGAGAAGGGGTCACTATTGGGCAGATGAACTTACTATGATAACTCTACTAAGAAACCAGAAGTCCAGTCACATTTCCAAAGCTGTGGGGGAGTTTCATTTCTTATGACTCAGCTTCTGTTATTTGTAGTTGTAGAATAAAGCTACTAGAAGGTCTTGAAATCTGTGATCATGTTACATTCTCTCTGCCATTTAAACTCAGTTCAAAAAACTAACAGAGAAAAGAACTCAATTCTGACTAATTAGTTCCTTTTAAGACTTGTCACTTGGGAAAAATAGTATTTTAGATGTTCTTACTAATCTGTAGAATGTTTTCCAAAAGTAGCAGGGGGATAATAATGGTTACTTACATCCAACTGTGTTTTACCTGATGGAAGTAAATTATTGTAATTTTAAGTAGCCTATTACCATTTTTTGGGTTTTATTCCCTAAATGTTATCATTATTAGTATTTACAGTCAAAGAACACTTTAAGGAAGATTTGAAGCCACTAATACCTAGAAGGAAATGGCTCTCAATAGGAAATCCTCTGACATCTATTTGATTCATTGGTTCCTCCAGCAAAGACTTCTGCATCACTCTGCACTGGTACATGGGATCATTCTTGCCACTAGTTTTGTGGATTATCTTTAATAGAGGTTTTCATCACACATAATATCTGTTCAGATAACTTGGTTATAGCTTCCTTATTCAACTCATATGGGTTTTATATGAACTTGGCATGCCATACATCCCCTCATAAACCTTGTTGCATCTTTGAACCAATGCCAAAAGATCTGTGAGAATGTATGAAGTGGACTGAAGTCTGTTTTTAAAATTTGCTTTGTAATTATCAAGTAGGTTCTACGTTGTAAACATCTGATGTATATAAATCCTCAAGCTATTAGAGTGTGCCACTTGCCTAATCAATGAAGATTAAGCATCTCAGCATTATCGTGATGATGTGGATAGTTGGTTTGCATTTGGCTACTCAGCTCATAGTGAAGTCTTTTCAGTTTGAAAAGTAATTGAAATGACAAGTAGTCACTTCTATCTCATGTAAAATCTTGATAGTTGTTCTATTGGAAGGTCTGCCTCAGCCCACCCCCCTCCAAACCCTGCCCCTCAGAAAGCCCATCAAGTAGCAGCTCCTCTCTGGAGCTACTCAACACAGCTCCTACAGGGTATGGAAGCTCCAGTCCATAGACCTGCCACATGATTTCTCTTCCTTCCTTCCTTCCCCAGAGATCACCCAGGAGTGCTTTGTTCAGATTAAACCCAGTCTTATTAATTAGGCTTGGTTTGGCTTATTGCATCACTGGAGAAACTCATTACTGGGAATTCAAAATACTTATCAATAGTAAAATGAATCAACTGTAGAAAACTTGTTGATTGTCTTCATTGATAACTACAAGGGAAGCAAACAAGCCATGGAAATAATGCTCAATGATTGTTCTGAAGTCCAAAGGGAACTAAATTGAAGGGCTTAAGATGCATTTAATGCAGTGCTGTCTGCTTTGCCTCTGGATCTTGCTAGATTTAAAAAGAAGGCAAATCTAGCAGAGGAATAGAATTCTAATGGGTTTGAATTTTTAAGGCCAAATTTGTTTATTCATTGTGAAAAAATAAGTAACTACAGTCATGTTTTTGTATAATATTGTAAACATTTGCTTGGTTTTGTATCTAGCTTCTTAGAAAACTTTTTGATGATGTTATTGTAGTTGTGGTTGCTGGTGTTCACTGTTTATTTTCTTTGAATCAAGATTGCATGCAGATTTTCACAATGGTGTGACATAAGAATTTAGAGCTACATCAAAAGCAATCTGGTTCACCTGATGTCTAGCATGTTTGCCTGCCTGCTGGTGTATTATGCAGATTTTAAGGTTTAACTTAACTCCATTATGCAAACAAAAGTCTTGGCCCTGATTCCTGAAGTCATGTCATAGTCAAATCAGGCATGAACATAAAACTACCAGTTTTCAAAGAAAACAAAACTTACAGATTCCCATGGTTCTATCATTTCTAAAGAGATAAGTTTGAGTGATGAAACGTCCAATGAGAGGTGGGGAATTAGTGAAAGAAGAATGTCACTAAAACTGGCCATTTTTAAAAAATATTTTTACTTTTATTACAGCTGCCCAAACCTCCCAGCTTTACATATTTACAACACAAACAACTAGTTCCTAATTATGTATTGCCACCTAAACAATCAAATACCTTTGTTTTCAAACTGTTTCCAAATTACCAGCATTTTTAACTTGATATTTTAACGCGCTATTGTGCCACTTCTCTATACTCCTTTTAAAAGAGATAAAATGTTTTCCTTGCTGATGCTTGATGGTTTCTTTTAACATATTATAGGAAGGTAGATATATGGGTAGGTAAATAGATGTGGAGGATATATTACTTGAAGTCTTAATAAATCCTCAGTTGAGCTTTCACTCCATGTGATATCTTCTCTCCAACTCTCTATGACCTTGTAGCTCACTATCCTTCTTCCAGTTAGTTATTTGCTCTGGTATCCTTTGCTTGCCCTTTTAATTACTCATAAACATTGCAAAATATTTAGCTTGCCTCTGAATCCATATCCAGAAATTGCTGCTCAACAATCTTTCCTGTGCTGTCAGTATTTCTGTTATTCTATGGAAGGGTTGGAATGAACATAGCTAAGTTTTCTGTATTCAAGTCAAACTAAAGATGATATAATTCTTATTTTCTTTTTTATCCCACAAATCAGTCCTCTAACCTGGATCATATAGTTCCATTTAAAAACTCAATTAGTTCTTTAAAAAAATTTAATGAAAGAAATTAAAAAAGAAAATCTTACAGAAGAGATAAACTAGATTTCCTTTTTACTTTATTTTTTGTACTGATTCTTGACTCTTGTTTCAGATATATGTGCACCTGTATACATTTGTATTTTGCATCCCAATTTAAAGTCTACTGTCATGAAAGATCATTGCATTAATGTTTAAAACCTTACCAAAATAATATAGGCTTCTCATTCATTCACAGATAATTATTAATGTATCTCATACTTCTGTAATAAAATATTCAACAAAAGCAACAAGGGAGAAAGGGTTTATTTTGGCTCATGGTTCAAGATACAGTCCATCATGGCTGGGAACTAATTGCAGCAGTAGTGTGAAGCAACTGTCACATTGCATAATCAGTCTGGAGCAGAGAGCAATGAATGGGAGTGCTCAGCTTACTTGATCTATTTTATGACATTCATGACTCTGTTCTTAGAATGGGTCTCCCTCCAGACAAAAGAGGTCCTCCTACATCAGTTTAGGTAATGACAATTCCCCATACGCATGCCCAGAGAATCATTTCCAAGTAATTCTAGATTTGTCTGCTTAATAATTAACACTAAGCATCATCTCATGTAGATACCATGTTCAATATGTTAGAAATGTAAAAAAAGCATGAAATGATGCCTGTCTTGGAAATGCTTGTATTCTCCTAAGTGAGTGTGTTATATACACAAACAAATGTATGCCTAACTTCAATTCTGGAGAGCAGAGTCCAGAAAGCTCCCCAAGAAGACAAGAATAACCATGATTTCACAGTCTTGTGATTTTGTTCCAGCAGTTCTTCAGTTTTCTCATCTGAAGGCAGCATGCTGAATTTTAATTACGATAGGTTTAAGATGTTAGTTTTGTGCCTATTGTCTTCTCTTCCTTCAAATTAATGTGATTCTTGACAAATAATTGTATATACAAATTTTTCTTCAGTGAAATGGAAAAATAATAGCAGAAGTATTTTTACAGAGAGATACTTAGGCTTACACATAGAAGAACTGAAACTATTTACAGGAAGAATTTCCCTAGACACAAACGTTCCCCTTTGCCCAAAATTAAATTTCATCATTGTAAATCACTCCATATACAAAGGTCCAAACCCACTGCAGTATATTATGCTTCCACACCAGCATATATGTGAAATTTCATACTGATATATACTGATGCTCAAAACATAAATGAGTCAACAATATTAGGACAATGCAGCATATTTTCAACTGTCAGTCTTTTTGCTTCCTTCCTACCCAAAATGCAGTGTACTTTGACATGACAGTTGTGTACCTTAAAGAATAATAAAGATGAAATTTATGTGGGTGTATTAAAATACTTGAACTTTTGTTACACATATAAAAATTAGAATTCTGGTCATACTGAGAAAGGAAAGCACAGATCATCCTTCTGCAAACAGAACCACAGCCACTGCTTTCACATGAGTGCTTTCTTGAAACCTCCATGAACATGTGACTTCTGTATTCTGGCTCCCTCAGCACACACACATGGAGTGAAGTGTTCCCCTCCCTTCACAGATCTGTTTGGTTGTTGACATTGTTCTTTGTTCAGTCTTTAGCAATTGCTTTATGTTCTGCTCTCAGTGCAGTATTTCCAAAATCAGGAGCTCCTCCGAACAGCTAGATGCTCGTCCACCCTACACTGCCCACGCTGTTACATCTGGAGCATCTTTTCCATGTTCTGCTCCATGAAGCTTTTTGAGCTTCCAATGACCACATTAGTCTATAAAGTCCTGGGAAGCTGCTTGCTTTATTTCTGAGAAATCACAGGACAGCGCAGGCTTCTGAAGTTTGTGCCCTTATTAGGACTTTGATTGAATGGTCTAAAAAAAATCTCATTTTATTTTATTCAAGCTTCTGAACAACTTAAAATTGTATTTAAGTGTCAGCATTGTATTTAAGATAATAGTAAATGTGAAGTAGCAATAATTAAACTCAAGCTGACTGTTTTTTTCTTTTCTAAGAAGGTTCTTCTTAACAATTATTTTGTGGGTTATAAAAAAAAACTATAAAACTTTTCTATGATCTATACAACCTGGTTTTGCATATTGAAAATACCTATATATCTTCTTGAGGATCTTTCCCATTAAAACTATATATCAATTTGTCTTATAATCATTATGGCTTATGATTCCTCTGACATATGACATTTTATTAAATGATTCAGGCCAAGACATAACAATCACTAACCACTAGAGAACTATAGACTCTCAGACTTACCTCAAACACTAACACGTATGACTCCTCAGACAATCATATGGAGTAGAAAGAATGTGAAATATTTTTTTGTTTGCAGCCTACAGAATTAAAAAACAAAACACAAATCCAAAATATGAAGGTATCTTGTTAAGAACTAGCCTAGAGATGTGGCATAGTCTCTGTCTTCTGCTGCCAGTTTCTATGCTTTGCACAACCCAAGAGATACAAAATAGCAATTACTTAATGTAACTTGAATTCTAAAAGGTCTTTTAATAAAAATCCTGGTACCAGATATTGGTGTAAATGCTGAGAGATCAGAGAGACAAAGGAACAAACTACTTCTTACCTCTAGGACTACTCAACTGAAAAGCCTTTAGTTCCTGTCTCCTCACACCTTATATACATTCCTCCACCCACCATATTACTTCCTATTGAAGGGATTGAAGGCATGTGACTTCCCACATACTGGGATTTAAAGGTGTGTGCCACCACTGCCTGGCTTTGTTTCTCTCCTAGACTGAGTCAATCTCATGTAGTCCAGGGTGGCTTTGAACTCACAGAGATCCAGATGGATTTCTGCTTCCCAAATGCTAGGATTAAATGTATGTGCCACCACTGCCTGGCATCTATGTTTAATCTAGTAGCTTATTCTGTCCTCTAATCTTCAGGCAAATTTTATTAGAGTACACAATATATCACAATGTAAGATTCTTAGGATTATAAAAATTCCTGCCAATTTTTAAAAGTTCATGTTTTAAACATTTCTCAAACTCTGTCTCTGTCCAGCTAACTACTCCTGCTGTTCTCTTCTCCATCCCATGTAGCTGAACTGCAATTCCCAGCATGCTTTGGCCTAAACTTGACTTCAGTAAAGTTTGAAAATTCACCGGAAGAAACAACACTGTGATGTTCCTCAGCAGTGCAAAATCCTGTATGAAAATCTGGCAAGAGAATAGATTGTCTAGACTTGAGAGGCCTCTACTTGCTTAGGACTGTGCTGAGAATGACCTGATAATTCTCTCATTTATAACAATGTACAGTCCTGTTTTAGGATGAGCAAATGGATATGGCAATGTGTAACTATTTGGAAAATTATTAATACAGAGAAAGGAGTCTGGAATTGAGCCCAAACCTGAGGCCTTGCCAGAGCCCACTCATTAAGGAAGATGGTTACAGGACTAATTTTCAGAAATGAACTTTCTGGAGATAACATGGCTTCTTGTAACTTGGTGTATATTTTACCTTCATTCAAAAGTGTAAATGGACCCAGACATGAGCTTACCCTGTAATCTTCATTTGTCTAACTAGAGGGCCTGACATGTACAATATGATGTAGAACATCTGCACTTGAGTCATAGGAAAAGGTTTACTCTGTGCAACCCAGTGTTATCAAGGGAACGGGATTACAACTTTTAAAAAAAATTGTGTGACAATGATCAAAGAAATTCAAATTTAACTGCCAAACATGATTCCAATTTATTGATTAGCTAGTCCTAAAGACAACACATTCAATTCATAACAGTTATTACAATGTCTGCAATAAAAAAGCTGGCAAAGATGTTCTATTGGACAAGACTAATCAGAACAATGAAAAGGCTGATTGAGAAATCCAGTGCACATATATGAATATCATAAGGAAGCCATCATTTTCTCATTTATATTTTTATATATCGAGCTGGAGAGATGGTTTCATACTCCTTGCAAAGGAGCCGAGTTTATTATGTTCCCAGCATTCATGTCCTGCAACTCCAGCGCCAGGGGATCTGATACCTTCTGTCCTCTATGAGCAACTACACTCATGTGCACATATAAACAAAAACACAGACACAAACACACATACACAATTCAAAAGGAAAGTAAAAATCTTTAAAATTTTTATATAGCTATAAAAGATATCTGTCCCTTTAAAGTTGTTCAGAATTTCACCCAATTAAAACTATCTAAATAAAATTCCTAATATCACTTGTTCTAAAATTATTATCTGTAAAAATAATAAATCACAAAATAGTGACACTTTTCATTTTTGTTTTGTGTGTATCACATGATTTTTCAATTGGATACTTTCAACTGTGAAGTAACTCAGTGTAGGTGAATCAGGCAGGCAGACCAGCATAAATCCAGGAGTGTTCAAAACATAAATCAGTACTCTCAAGTTTAGAGAAAAACATACAAGTAAATCTCTCCTCGAGAATATAAAATAAATCACCATCCAGTTTCCAAATAGGCAAACCACGCTCTAATTTCCCTGTAGGGGGATCTATTGGCAATCTCTAACAAGCGAAAATAGATTTCAGAAGAATCGGCCATCAGATTCCCTGGGTTCTATTCAGTGTAATCTGAAGACCATGCACATTGGAGTGATAGCTGACTATATTTTTTAATTGTTTTAAAACAGTCACCTTTATCTCAGCACCCACAAAAGTCATTCTTCCTGAATTTCCAAGGAAGGTTAAATAATATCCTTGTGTTAAAATACAAACTGATTTTTTGAACATCAAGAAGCCTAACAGTGTTCTTTACCACAGAACAACTGACTCATTATAGTCCGCACTGGTGCCAGCATGCAGAAAACCTGGTACTTTCTGGGGGAGCGGCAGAATTTCCCCAGGGCAGGCTGCTCCTCCCATGCACTCACTTACCACACAATTATGAGCCTGCTTTGCTGGCTGTGGAAATTATTAACCATTCCAATAACATGCTCATGGAACAACTATTAAAGCCATCCTAACACTATGCATTGGTTTTACTCTCATCTTGTTAAACAGTTAAGACATGAAAAAAAAAATGTTGTTGATAAAACACCTGGCACCAAATGTGGTATCTACTGGTAGATGGACACTAAAACTACTACTACTGTACAAGTTTCCATTGAAAAGCCATGCCCATCAATCACACTAATGTCCCCACAAAAGCAATAAAGAGCCCATCCATAACATCACTACAATGTTAAAACCATTGCCAAACAAAATATCAAAAGGTGAGTAATTAAGATAATTTAGTGTAGAGGCTGGGAATTTAGCTCAGTGACAGAGCACTTTCCTAGCAAGCATGGACCCTGGGTTCAGTCCTTAGCTCTGAGAGAGTGAAAAAAAAAAAAAAAAAAAAAAAAAAAAAAAAAAAAAAAAAAAAAAAAACAGATTTTAGCATAAACCCCTAAAGCTTCATGTTTGTCTGTAAATGAAATAGAATTACCATGACTAGAAACCAAAAATATTATAGCAGAAGACCATGAAGATGTTTTGTGCACTAAAAGTTAGGAGAAACTAAGAATCATACACTAACAACTGCAAAAGTATCAAATGAACAGAAAAAACATAAGTACAAAACTATGATTCAGGAAAACATTCTTAAGGAGAATATAAATTCCCATGGTCACCACAAATATCCAACATAAAATCTTTATAAAGTATTAAATGTCTCCTTTGAAAAAATGTTCCTCAATTGGAGGAAAAGCAAATTATAAGTTGAGCAGTAACATAGGTAATAAGTATAATTAAGATTTTATAACTGGGAGATAAAGACCTTAAGAACCAATTTTTAGAAACACAAATGGAAATAAACAAATAAGAAGAAAAACGTCCAATAAAATATGAAAAGATGTTTAACCTCTATTATGAAAGCGTAGATAAAAAATGTGAATTATGTCACATTATTATAATCCTTTATTAAATAAGCAAATTATTTGCGAGGATACATTAGCAACACTGAAGAGAAAATGAACACTCATAAACTATTGGAGAATCACATGCAAATGCCTTTTAGGAAGCAATTTAGCTAGAACATCAAATTTAAAATATAAAATTCTACAATTTTTCAAGGAAAGCATTAAGACGCATCTGCCTCTATGAATTTGTCAGTGAATTATTAAATATAGCAATGATTTGGCAATAAATTCTTTAAATGACATGAAGAAAAAATGACTCTAAAGAAGAAATTAATTAGACACAAACTTCAATTTATCACATAGCATAAGTCAAAGACAACAAACATAATCAGAAAATATTTGATAATTATATAGTTATAACATATGAGATTAATATCCAGAAGTTATGAAGAACTCCAAAAAGTCAACAACAAAAACAAAAAACTTCTAGGAAAAAGACTCAAATAATATATTTTCAAAAGGAAATATACAAAAGCACAATAAATGTTTAAATAGATGCGCAGTCTTTAGGAAAGTGTCAATCATAACTGCAATGTGCTAACACACCCACTAGGAGAAAAAACTAAACAGTAACTATTCTTTGGCAAGAATTGGGGAAACTCTAAACTTTGTTCATTGCTGGAGGTCAGGGGAGAGTATATGAGGGGTCCACTGTGGAAACCATTTGGCAGCTCCTCATAAAGCTAAAACACAGGAAAGCCATATGACCTAGCAATTGTAAGAAGATATCAGAAGGATTGAAAACAAGAAATGATTGAAGAAATGCATGCAATGCCCACTGCAGCATCACTCACACAGCTGAAACAGGGGAGCAATCCAATGTCCCTGAAAGGGAGAGTGAAGCAATAAAGTTTTCCAATACATAGGCATATGTAATATATACATAAATTACGTGTATATGTACATGTATTACACGTAATATATGTATATATTACATATATGTGAATTATATATAGCACATAGGTATACATGTATATATTGTATATATAATGAAATATTATTCATTCATGAAATGAGTTAAGTTTGATACATGTACCAAGAGGGGAGAACCTTGAAAACATGCTAAGTGAAATATCATGAAAAAATAGCAGATAATATATGTACTCTATAGTTGAATGTATGTGGAATATCTATAGTAAGCTAGTTTGTATAAACAAAACATAGACTATCACTCCCATGAGGTAGCAGAGAGCAGAATGAAGACATCATTTAATCAGTGCAGAGTGTCTATTTAGAGTAATTAAAACTTTTGAAACCTGAGAGTGCTGACCCTTGCCCAATCTTAAGAATGTAAGCAATAATAATGAATTGCATGTTTTAAAAATACTCAAATGGGATTAAAGATGAGCTTAGAGGTAGAGGCTTGAAGGAATGCCAAAGCCCTGAATTTTGTCCCTAGTAACACAAGAAATAGAAAACCAAGAGAGAAAAATTATCCTATATAGAGAACTTATTATAATGAAATCAACATAAAAATCTCTTTAAAATTCCTACAAATAATATTGTTTAAAAGTTCAATACAATCTATAAACTAAGAAAGAATATCTGATATATCTGATGAAAACACGTTTTGATTAGAGAAATAAAATAAAATTTTAGATCAAAGAAAGAGAGGTCATCAATTTGTGAGAGGGGAGAGCACAAGAAGGGTTGGAGAGAGGAGATATGAGTGGGACTAGAAAGAGGAATGGGAAGAGGAAAAATGATGTGATTTTATTATTATTTTAAGATATATTACAAATAAATA
Organism: Peromyscus leucopus; assembly: GCF_004664715.2. Classification (NCBI taxonomy): domain Eukaryota; kingdom Metazoa; phylum Chordata; class Mammalia; order Rodentia; family Cricetidae; genus Peromyscus; species Peromyscus leucopus. Next base: position 39,401,059 of record NC_051068.1, read on the forward strand.
AAAATGTTGAAAGAAATTAGAAATATAACTAAAAATATTAAACAGCATTAAATGATAACTGCTGATATGGGGGGGTTCAGAACAGACACATCCTAGAGTTTACACTAACAAAAATATACAAAAAGATATGCAGCATTATTTATCATTAGGAAATTAAAAATTTTAACAACAATGAGATATCACTACACACTTTTTAGAACAGCAAAAACTCCTATCATGGAAACCACCATATGCTTGAAAGAATTTTCGGCAACAGGAACCCTCAGCCATTGTTGATGGGTGGGCATGCACAAATGGTATGCTTTGGAACACTTCTACATTTAAATGCACAGCTAAACACAGGTTCACCACAAAACCCAGAATTTCTACCTTAAGGTATTTACCCAAATGAGATAATAACTTATGTTGTATTACTTCTTTTTCTTGTCAATGTGATGAAATATTGGACAGAAAAATGCAAAAGGATTTGTTTTGCCTCATGGATTCAGGGGAATTTCAGTGCATCTTAAAGATGCATAAAGAAGCATGATAATATCCATGAAGTGAGAGGTAACACCTCTCACATCAGTAACCAGAGAGCTGATCAAGCATAGACTGTCACCTTCGAAGGCCCAACTCCTTCATCTGCTTCCACTGGATAACACCTACATCCTAAAATTTCTCCACTCTCCCCAATCAGCACCACGGTCTATTTGTACATTTCACCCTCAGACAGTATCATTCCATGTCTGCACCCAAAAAGCTCATAATTATCTCTTAGTGCACATTTCTTTCAACCTAACTCAAAATTCCCATAATCTTAAGCATCTCAATATTGTGCAAAAGTCCAGGGTTTTTAATGAGATTCAAGATAAGCTCTTAACTGTGGGCTGCTGTCAGTAAAAGGGTAGGTGTGGATGAGGACAGAGAGAGAGCAGAAGGGAAGAGAGGCTTTCAACATATAATGTCACACATTAAACATTCCAAAGAATGCAATGAGACAGTGCTCCCTTCTTCCCATCCAAGATCCTGTGGATCCAGTATTACCCTTGTCTGCATCTCTGTCTGCATTCTGCTTCAGTTCCCATAATTAAATGGCCCACTAAGCTCTATAGGATTTTAGAACTTCTCTGTGCTGCAGCTCATAATATTTCCAAATTTCTCCCACAAATTAAATCTAAAGGCCCAAGAAACAAATAATGGGATGTTTCATAGCAATGGTTCCATTTACTGGTACCATGTTTTGTATTAGTTATTTTTTTTCACTGCTGTGATAAAATTACTGAAAAAAAACCTAGTTGATTAGACAGTTATTTTAGCTCCTGATTTCAGATGTATTTCAATCTATCATAGAGTATAAGACATTGCAGCACAGCACATCAGCTGCTTCTCAGATCCCGGTTAGATAGAAAAAGAGTAAGCTAGATCAGAATCAGGCTAGATGACATCCCAAGACCAAAACAGTCCTACCTCCATCATTCAAGCCTTACTTCTTAACAGTTCCACAGCCTCCCAAACTAGTACCAGCATCTGGTATCCACATATCTAAATACACAACCTGTAGTGCATACTTCACATCCAAATCATAACACATAACCTTTATAAACCTGCACATAAATGCTTAGTATGGACTTCATTCATCAAAACTCAGCACAACCAGGATTTCCTTCAATTGGTGACTGAGTGACATATCATACAATGGAATAATATTCAACAGTGACAAAAAAAATGATCTATCAGTCCAGAAAAGACATAAGTGAAATTCAAGTACACATTTCAAGTCATAGGAAAGTCTAAGGAGACTACATATTATTATTCCAATCACAGCAAAGTCTGAAAATAGGAAAAACTATAAGAAAAGCAGATTAGCACTTATCAGGATTTCAGTTGGTATTGGGGGAAGAATAGTAGAATTAGGTAACATATGAGGGATTTTTTGGTTGCTGAAAGTATTTTGAATTATACAGTAGTGATATATCCAATATATAATCATTTGTCAAAGTTCATACTAATTTATACCAAAAAGAATAAACTGAACTTTATCCAAATTTAAAAACATGGTTTGTAGGGTTCCAATAAGGATCGTAAAATAGGATAATCTGTTGTTCAATTGTAAAACAACATCCACAGAAGCTAATAAAGGAAAACCTACTAACCTACATAATTTTGAAAATGAGTAAAATCTATATAAGACTAAGGGAAAAATAAACTGTGTCTAATCACTGTACTATAGTAGATAAGGTCATTTCCACATGATTCACCTTAACAGGTGAGTAAACACTTCTTAAGTCTAATTACTGAAGACACATTTATGGCAACTGAAATCAGACATCATTCTAGGAGGTGAAACGTTCCAATAAGCAAGGGAGGAGACCAGAACAATCCACATAGTAGTGGGTTTGAGATGGAGTTGTCAAACAGATCTCCTATTTAGTTAGTTGTGGTGGTAATCTAATTGTACTGAAATGTGATTTTGATTGTATGTTAATAAATAAAGTTGCCTGGGGGTCAGAGCTATTAGAGTCATAGCAAGAGTGTGGCGGTGGTGGTACACGCCTTTAATCCCATAGATATCTGTGTGTTCAGGGATATAGCCAGCATTGGAGACATATGCCTTTAAGACCTAGGGGGCTGTACATTCAGACAGTGACGAGGCAGTCACGTGTTTGGGTTTGCAACCAATGAGAAGGCAGAACAAAATACTTTAAATAGACGAACCGACAGGAAATAGGGTCTCCTTCGGGAAGCTGGGACACCGCAGGCGGAAGGGTGAGATTTTAGCTCTGAGCTCTGACCTCTCGGCTTTCTCTTTTGCATTATTTCTGTGTTTCTTATTTAATAAGATGGTTGGTTACATCTATAGTTAGTTGTAGATTTTGATGTATATATGTATATGTGTGTGTGTACACACATATATGTATGCCAATGTACATATGTATATACATATATGTATACAATGCATATACATGTCAGTATCTATAATAAGCTAAATTTGTGTGTGTGTGTGTGTGTGTGTGTGTGTCAGTATACACACATGTATCTAATTATTCTGTCAGCTAATGTAGCCAAGTAGAAAAAGCAATCAGAGTATACCTGGTGCTCAGATCTTGGCATTGAAATACTTTTAGAATGGTATAAAACTTAGCCATGTTTCCTTGGAGAATTGGCTGATTCTAGAAATAGAAATATATATATATATATACATACATACACACATATATATTCTAGAAATAGAATATATGTATGTATATATGTATATGTATATATAATAGAATATATTTATATAACACTGTATATAAATAAAATTTGTATAAATAAGTGGGAAAGGACTTAAAATTTTCTAATGGGGAAAAACTTAAATAATCTTTGTAGATCATTCAGCCTAAAGGCATAGAACATTATTCTCTCAGCTTTAGTGTAGACTGCACTTTGTCACTCTGTTCCAATGAACATTATAAGGGAAGAAAGAAGAGGGAGTGATTTAAAGGTATGAAAACACGACAGAACACAAGTCCATTGATGAAGCCTAACAGTCAAGAATAAGTCATATTGATATTAATAGTATGTGTGCTTTTAAATGTGTATGAGAATAGCTTTCAACTCAATGAGGTTACTCCTAGAAATCACCACCACATTTATTATGGACAGCAGTGTGCAGTCCTAAGGTCATCTAGAAGCACAGAGGCACCTGAGGAATCATGACTTTTATGTGCAATTTGTATTCCAAATGGGTCCTGGATCTTAGGAAAGATAATAAGAACACAACTTTAAAAAGATAAAGATAAGTTACAAACCTGACAAAAATGTTGACAAACCACATAGTTGATAAGATATCTACACCGAAAATACACAAATCATTCTGGAACTAAGAGAGTGGCTAAATTTTGAAACTAAGTGCAGAGAACCAAAATTCTATTATTTTTGCAACAACTATGTGTGTATAAAATTCTTCTAAAATACATGTTTTTGATTATTTACATAGTTTTTAATTTGTTCAGACATTTATTTTTAATTATTTCTTTTCTTTTTGGAGCTTATAATATTACAACATTTCAAACTTTCTTTTTCTCCCTGCAAATCTTCCCATATACCTTTTCCTTGCTCTATGTCAAGCTCATGGCTTCTGTTTTTATTAATTATTGTTCCTGATATGACCCGCTCAATATGTATGCAACTTGTATGTGTTTTCAGGGCTGAACTTTCAGTATGGGTAACCAGTTGGTGTGATCTTCCCTAGGGAAGACTTTTTCTGGCTGCTGTCAATGTTCCTGTAGTTCTCTGTGTAGGTTTGAGGCCTCCTCAGCTTTCCCTATCAACATTAGCATGTATATTATTGTCCTTGGTAAGTTCATGTTTAGTTAGTCATACTGGTGAAAATTTATTGGTGTAGCTTCTAACTTTCCAGGAAGGATAACCCTCAGGGTGTGGTAGTGTCATGATTTGGCAGTAGCCAATAGATCTCTAATTGCACTTATGCCCAATCAACAAGAGGGAAATCATGTCTGGTACTGGAAGCCTAGCCAACTACCCAGGGCTAGTGAAATCATAGATCTTAGAGAAAAACTGACAAATACCACTTTACTAAACCAGCATAATCCCTAACTTCATTCTAAACAGGCTTCATCAAGAAAACTTTGCAACCAGAGAAGGCGATTACAGAAGACCACAACAAATAGCAAATCAAAATGCAGAATTGTGGAACCCAGTCTCAGCAGATTATGTACTTACAATGCAACCCCTACAATTAAGTCTCAGGGATCACTGCAGAAGAGGGTTGGAAAGATTGTAAGAGCCAAAGGAAGGGGAGTTCGCTGTAAAAATTAATTTTTATTTTTTTATGTTTGAGTATTTTCCCTGCATGCATCTATGTAATACATGTATGTATTTAATACAGCAGTTTTTCTTTAATTTACTTTGTTTTCTTCTGTGAAAAGTTGTTACTGTCTACTGCTTTATACTTGAAGAGAGATAGTATATGAACCCCATAGAATTTCAGACTAGGTCTCTTCCAATAATGAGGTTTCCTGTGTTTATTTTTATATTTATAATTGCACTATGTGTTTACTGAGGACAGTTTTGAGCACTGTTTACATACTTTTCCTAACATATATTCATTCACCAACTTAAAAACATTCATGAGTCATGGAGTCTGGATGATGTGCTGCATTTGTTTGTTTTTTTGTTCCAAACCTTAAGACAACTGAGAAATTTATTGAGATAATACCAATACTGAAACTTGTTACGAACCTCAGCAATAGTATAAAACATGTGATATTCATATTTGATCATGGATATTAACTCTGTTCTGTAGTCTAGAAAAGTCAATATCAAGGTGCAGTAGATCAAGTGTTCTGGGAAGAAAACTGTGTTCATATATATGGCCATCTTCCCACATACTGGAGAGCCAAGAGAAAAAAAAAATCTCCCTTGATAGTTGGATCAAGCACCAGTCCCATTCATGATGGTTACATTCCATGATTTACTCATTTCTCAATGGCTCCACCTTCAAATACCATCACACTTATAAACTAGAGGCTCAACAAATGAATTGGGGAGCAGAGAAGAGACTCAGCCCACAGCTCTCTCTAACAGCCAATTATGCTGTCGTTCCCAAAGCCTTCAAAGTACAAAATGACTTGATCCACTTTCTTCAGAGAAAATGTTACTCTTCAAATTTCCTCCCTGAGTTTTCCTGTGTGTAGTTCCCCTTGTTTTAGCAATCTCTCTACACATTCAAGTTTATGAAGAATACAAGGAGCTACTGCTAACATATTAACATATTAAAATAGGCTATCAAACTAATAACCAGGCTTACCTACCTTGTTACTAGATTTTGTAAAAAAAAAAAATATTTTCATAAAATGTTAAATTACTGCCCATAATAGCTTTGCTCTATAGTGGTAGAATGAAGTAGCAGAGATACTTCTTTAAAAGTGTTTACTATTTGACCTTTTGTATAAAAATTTGCTGGCCTAAATTTTATCCTATCATTTGTGTTGGAATGTAAGAATAATTCAGTTCATGATTTATTTGAAAGAGTTGTTCTGCAGAACAGGGGAAGGCAGCTCTGTCCCACATTGCTTTTGCTTATTATATACATTGCAGGCAACTTATAAAGGTTTTGTGTAACATGAAAATTGTAGATAAAACTACAGAGTGTGCCGGGCGGTGATGACGCACGCCTTTAATACCCGCACTTGGGAGGCAGAGGCAGGCAGATCTCTGTGAGTTTGAGGCCAGCCTGGTCTACAAAGCAAGTTCCAGAAAATGTGCAAAACTACAGAGAGAAACCCTGTCTGGAAAAAACAAACAAAACAAAACAACCTACAGAGTGAATGTTGTGGTAGTGACAGTAAGATGAAGTTCTTAAATGGTAATTTCTCAAAACATAAATATCTAGTAATTGCCAAGATATCTGACATCATTTAATTGAGATTGATAATCACTGAACAAATTACAGCACAATTAAATGGATTTCACAACTGGTATTTTCTAAAAAGGTTTGTGGAAACCGAGAAAACAGTTATATAAGGGTGTACTTCTGAGTCTTACCTCATTCAATAGTTGTATTAAGCATTATGTGTTATATACCAATCAAATGTACACAAGAAAAATTTGAGATCAATGGATAAAATATTGACTGAAATAATAGTTATCCCAACAATGAAACAAAGGGCCAGTTATATTTTCTTATAAAATGCCATTTTATAAGAACTGAATAGAAAGTCCTTACTGTGATAAACAAACCATACATTTGGATCTCATAACTTCACAACCTAGTAGGACATCAGTGTTGGGAGTTAAATGACCTTATTTAACACAATTCCTCTTAGAATGGAAGTTGCCAAAATTTGATTATATTATTAAGCATTAATTGGAATATCTTTCCCTAAGTACGGAAGGAATGGTCATACAAAATCCAGATGGCATTTCTAAAAGATACAGTCTCATATTCCTCTGACTCTTACAACCTTCCCATCCTCTTTTCCACAATGATCTGTGAACCTTAGGTGCAAGATTTGTGTTGAACATGTGTTAGTCAGGACTGAGAATCACATGATCTCTTGTTCTCTGCATTTTGATTGGTTATGAATTTTGCTCCCGATTGATTATCCAATACCAGTAGTCAATCCTGAGATGATAAACATACAGGTAACACTATAAAGCCTGAGCAAATTGTACTTATGAGTGTGTGTGTGTGTGTGTGTGTGTGTGTGTGTGTGTGTAAAACAACAATTAGAGAAAAATAGGACACAAATTTGATAAAGAGCAAAAGAAATGCATGGGAAATGATGAAGGGAGGGAATGAAATGATACCAGGAGGGAAATATAATTATATTATAAATTCAAAGCTTAAAGAATATATGATAGTTTAAAAATTGCCAGACATCATTTTTGTGGTATTGAATTTGAACTTTTATAGAACTTTTCACAAACTAGAGCTTGTCTGGAGGAGATCAACAGGGGTGGTGAGGAACTTCAGGTTAAGATAGAAGAAAGGAGTTGTTTTCAGTCTCTTTCCATTTAACTTGATGTTGGCTATAGGACTGCTATAAACTGCCTTCATTATGTTTAGGTTTGTCCCTCATATCCCTAATCTCTCCAGGACTTTTATTATGAGGGGGTGTTGGATTTTGTCAAAGGACTTTTCTGCATTTAATGAGATTATAATGTGTTTTTTTTTTCTTTCAGTTTGTTTTTATGGTGGAAGACATTGATTGACTTTCATATATTGAACCATCTCTGCATCTCTGGGATGAAGCCTACTTGATCTTGTTAAATGATCTTTTTGATGTGTTCTTAGACTCAGTTTGCAAGTATTTTATTGAATATTTTTGCATCTGTGTTCATAAGGAAAGTTGGTTTGTAATTCTCCTTCTTTGTTGAGTCTTTATATGGTTTGGGTATTGGGGTAACTGTGGCTTCATAAACTGAACTGGGAATGTTCCTTCTGTTTCTATTTTGTGAAATAATTTGAGGAGTACTGACATTATTTCTTCTTTGAAAGTCTAGCCATCTCTTGTCACCAGGCAAGGCTTTCAGTGGAGGGACTGTCTTGCATTTAAATGAGTTGTTGGCCAAGGAGGTCCCATGGAAATTCTCCAACAACAAAGGCTATTGCTAAGACAAAAGGTATCTCTTTGAAAACTGACAGAGAGGTCCCATGCCAAGGACAACACCCACACAAATCATTGAACATAGGGAAGTGAATTTGGTGCCTACATGGAGTCTTCAACACTATGTTCTAATATATTTGGTGCCAGTACTCTAAAGTCTACAGAAAGAGAAATTTAGACACCAACTCAGTCACAAAACCTCTGACCTACAATCTGTCTTACTGCAAAATATACTTGGGCAATGGCACAGGACTTGTGGGAGTGGTCAACCAATGTCTGATTTGATTTAAGGCCCAATACCTGAGAGGGAACCTATGTCCAACACTGTATGGGTAACCAAGAACCAGAGCCTACATAGCCTAGAAAACCAAATACTACTGGTCTACACAAAGAAAAGGTATTAATAAACTGACTCTACTATATTCATAGATCAGTGCCTTATTCAGACCCATCATCAGAGAGGCTTCCTTGGCACCACATGGGAACAAATGCAGAGACTCACAGCCAGACATTATGCTGGGAGAGAGTCTAAATGAGAGGTCTCCATAAAACCCCTCCCCTCAGAGCTCAGGGAATCCCAAGGAAAAGGAGGAAGAAAGATTGCAAGAGCCAGAGTGGATGGAGAATACTGGGATTGCAAGTGTTCTTATAATCTGAATCAACTAAGCAAGGCACATATGAGCTCACAGAAACTGAAGAAGTAAGCACAGGACCTAAATGGGTCTGCACCAGTTCATCTGTGCATATACTGTAGATATTAGCTTAGTATTTGGGGGCTTCCTGACTGTGAGAATGACTGGGTCTCTGACTCTTGTGCCTGCTCTCAGACTCTTTTTTTTTTTTCCTGTTGAGTTTCCATGTCAAACTTTGATAACAGTTTTTGCTTCATCTTACTATATTTTATTTTGTTGTACTTGTTATCTTTGAGAAGTCTGATGTTTTCTCATGAGAAACAGGAAGAGAACAGCTCCAGAGGAGAGGAGAGGTGATAAGGAACATGGAGGACTAGAGGAAGAGGAAAGTATAATCAGGATATATATGAGAAAAGAATCTATTTTCAATACAAGAAAAAAATATGGGAGAAAGATTTAAAAAGGAGGTACCAGAGGAAGACAATTTTTGTCTCATTTACAGCAATAATCTTTAGAGCAATGTTAAATAAAAATTTAGAATTGATCAAAAGAGAATCAACATGAAGAAAAGTACTGAATGATTTCACTTATGTTTGAAATGCACAGCATGTTCTCATAGGACTTGAGAATGTTAATTCAGAGGCAGGGAGGTTCAGTGGGGAACAGAGTTAAGGAGAAGCTGAAGAATGAGATGAATTCACTAATTCAAATAACTCTTTTCCCTAAATCACATGACAGCAAGTCAATGTGTGGCCACATCATAATGTAACCACCAATAGCAACAACAAAGATCTTAAGTGTTTCAACCAAGACTTGAAAAGTGTTAAGGCAAAGGGTACATGGCTTCAAAACATTACAGGGTACCAGATAAATAGTCACAACTTTGCCTTCTTAGTACTAGTTAAATTCTTTTTTAGTTTTGAAGCCTGTCCTGGAACTGACTCTGTTGTCCAGGCTGGCCTGGAACTCACAGAGATCCTCCTGACTCTGTCTCCCAAGTGCTGGGATTAAAGGAGTGAGCCACCGCCACCCGGCTTAAATTCTTTTTTAATTTAAGTGTAATAAAAGAAGGGGCCACGTTTAGTTAGGTATATATTCATTATCACCAAACTCATAAAATCAAATGAGAAAGGTTCATTTATTGGTCAAATTTTAGACATTTTTTTTCCTGAGCTCTCAGAAGAGTGTGTTACTCAGACTCCTTTGATGTTGTTTCTTCAACCTTTCCCATGTACCAGTTTTGTGCTTTCTCGAATTCAGTTATTATTATAACATATACACACATATAAGTTTTCATATAATATATTCTGTTTGTTTTGTTTTTGAGACAAGGTTTCTCTGTTTTTTTGAAACCTGTCCTGGAACTCTCTCTCTGTAGACCAGGCTGGCCTCAAACTCATAGAAATCCACCTGTCTCTGCCTCCTGAGTGCTGGGATTAAAAGCATGCACCACCACTGCCCAACCATACACAGTTTCCCTTCCTCTAACTCCTGCCATATTTTTCCTACCTGCTCCACACCCATTCAACTCTATACCTTTTCTTTCTCGCTTTCTTCAGAAAGCAAACAGGCAAACAAACAAAGTAAAAAAAAATTAAAAAAAAAAAAAAACAAGACAAACACACACACACACACACACACACACACACACACACACTCACAAAATAGGAAACCATAATATACTGGCAAAAGGCTAGTATGACCCAAAATGCCCAATTGAAACAATATGAGACAAAAGTGTACAAACATAACATTTGAGTTTGTTTAGAATTTATATATCATATCTTGAGGAGGGTTTGAAGGAAATGCCTCAGTCCAAGTATCTTGCCATGATACTCCCACTGCCTTTATTACCTAGACCTATGCAGCTATCCATTCTTGTCTTCCACCATGCAGGCTTTGAGATTTATGAAAGTGGTGATCCTTGACGCCGCTCTACAAATTTGACACCTTCATATAATAAATCTAGCCATCTAAGATTTCTGCAAACTGGTTTTAAGTATGCCAACCCCTAGGCATCTATGATATTGTTTCTCCTTCATGAGATCATGTCTAAATCTCATTATCTTTCTCCATCTCTGTTTATCTAGACTGCCTTTTAAGGTTCAGTTTGTCTGTTCATCCAAGAAGTCTTATGTAATCATTCAAACAAACTGCCTGTGCCAGCTTCCGCCCATCTTTAACTTTTCTCATCTAGGACAAAGGACATTATTTAACTACGTAGTTCTGTTTCTAAAAAAAGATCTATCTCATGTGATGTCATAGCCAAGCCTACACCTGGCTACAGTCTGCCTCCCAAACAACAGGGGTTCAACACACAGCTAATGACAAACTTCAAATCTTAGGAAACCCAAGCACTCTGCTGCCTCTGAAAAGAATTGACCCTGCATGAAAGGATAAAGGAGACTCCTCACAGATTCTCTGGCCCATCATTCACTGCAAACTGATTATTATGCAATTCCCACTTCATAGTTAACAGAAATAAAATTGAAGATTTGCAGGTATGTGCAGATGAAGAAGGATTTTGGCAGGGCAATTGCCAGAGCTGCTTGTGCAGACTTATGTATTAAGTACTCTGACAGGCAGATCTAATACACCTTTCTTCACAATGAGAAAAGTCGAATTCACTTCCATTTTTATCCTTTTTCTCCTTGAAGTCTTCTTTGCAGAATCATTTTAATACATTTATCTCTTTCCCTGGCTTGTGAAATTACTCATCCCTGGGATGTGTAAGTGAGCAGTGTCCTATTACACCATGGGATTAGAGGCTTTATGAATCATTCCAAGATGAGGGAAAAAATGTTTATGTAAGAAGCTGTATGTTTGTATGAAAAGGGTACAAAGAATTTTTAACAACTCTGGTTCTAGGTTCAAGAAGGTTTATCAAATTATACACAAAAGAGGCTGCAGACACAAATCGTGAGCAATATTTCAATAAATACATGCCTTCAGGAGAGAAGGTATTTTGAACTTGGAATTCAGCATAAATTTTCATTGATTTCTTTTGAGAAGCCTAAGACCCAGATGCATTAGAAGGGAAAGTCTTTAAGCCTCACATCAGCACATGTCACTTCTTTAAAATTGAATTTTAACTACCTTAATCATAGGAACATATGTGGTCTGTGGTAGGTATACATTTTTTTTGAGAGAAAAGCTCCTAAAATGACTTTTCTTTACACTAAATGTAAAAAAGCTCTGCACATTTTTCAGAATAACAGGCATAAATGTTAAAACCCAATGGGTAGCTGCATTCTACTTGAAATCATGTGTGGTATCATTAAGAAGTTCTGAAACTTTAAGTTCATAATGAGTAAGCCAGTGTATGTGTGTTTGTGTGTGTCGTGTGTGTGTGTGTGTGTGTGTGTGTGTGTGTGTGTGTGTGTGAGTGATCTTTCATGATTTCATCTTTATTCCTTAAAATCAGCTTACTCTATTAAGACTTTTTTGGAACAGTAGTGTCTCTTTGTCATATCAGAAAGTAACATTTATAGAAGAAATGCCTAAGGAATAAGGGCAGGACTGGGAGGCTGAGATGGGCTGTGGGCTTGGGGGCCTGGATGGTTGGGGTAGGGTGCAGTGGGTAAAGTGCTTGCCAAGCAAGCAGGAGGATCTGGGTTCAGATCTCTAGCAGCCATATAAAAATGGGACCTCATGACTTGTACCTATAACCATAATCCAGGAAAGACACCAACAGGAAGATTTCTGGGATTTTTCTAGCTAGCCAGTCTAGCTGAATCAGTGAGCTCCTAGAGCATTTACAAAAAGCACCAGTGATAGTTTAAATGTAATTGGCCCTCATAAACTCATAGAGAGTGGCTTTATTAAGAGGTGTGGCTTGGTTGGAGTAGGTGTGGCCTTGTTGCAGGAAGTATGTCATTGTGGGGGTGGGCTTCGAGGTCTCCTTTGCTCAAGTGTCACTCAGTGTGACACTCAGATCACTTCCTGTTGCCTGCAGGTCAGACTTAGGATTCTCGGCTCCTTCTTCAGCACCATGTCTGCCTGCATACAGCCATGTCATATCTGGTAATAATGGGCTAAACCTCTGAAAATGTAAGCCACCCCAGTTAATTGCTTTTCCTTTATAAAGGTTTCTGTGGTCATGGTATCTTTTCATAGCAATAGAAACCCTAAGACAGCACCCTATGTTATCCTACAGCCTCCATGTTCATGTGCATCCATGTGAACAAACACACATACACAAACACAAATATACACATATACACCTACACACAAAAAGAAATGGTTAATAGTGGAACTAGCACTGGGCTTAAGAAATTGTAGTGGGTAGCCATTCCAGCTTTGACCTGGAAGTTCCAACCCCCATTGAGGCTTCAGTAAAGGTCACACCTACAAGGTGGGGCTGAGAAAGGACGCTGAAGACCAGAGATCCAGATGTGCCTTCTCTCTTAGTTCCTGGACCCTGGATGCTGGAGGTAGACCGAGCAGAGTTCTCTAGAGAACACTGCCAGACTACTGTGCCACACCTTTCCCAGACCCCGTAGCCTATACATTCACTTGTAAATTACCCCACAAAATAAACCTCCCTTTTAACTACGTGGAGTGGCCTTAATAATTTCACCAATAAGAAATATGTGCTTGAGGTTAGAAAGTCTGCAACTTGCAGTAATGAGATATGATCTTTTTGGTGATCTTTTTTCTGCATATTTTTCTAGCATGATTGTTTCCAAAAACATTTGCTCATAAAAGATATCAGAAGGTGGTACACATACATAGAAATGGATAATTGAATACAACTCAAAATACTTTCATTACAATGGATATGAGTACATTTCCAGGTATGTGGGTGTATGTGTGTGTTTGTGTCTAATTTGATACCCATTTTCCCTTTATCTTACAACAACTACCTGATTTCCTTCTAATGAACCATTCGACCCATACTACAGGCTATGTGATTGAGGCAAGTTTTCTGAGATGCATAGTTAAAATTATAGATATAAAACCACTCCATCCATGCATCAAATTCCAATCTCTACCCACAAGATGGTTGAAAAGTGTATCAATTAGAACAATTAATTTATGAGCCAGTTTCCTTAGAATTATTGTAAAACTTTTAGAAAATAGGTCGAGTGTTTCCTGAGCTTACCAAATCGATTAAGTCTAATTGGTAGCTAATTTTTTTGTCAGGGGCTGATTCTACTTCAATATAGGTACGGGTATAGTGGTAACAGTAATGCTATAATAATGCACAGTCTTTCTTGGGATGATGCGTGTATCCCTCAAGCTTTCAGAAATGCTTCAGGTAACTCTGAATGCAGAAGCCATCTTCAGATGATAGAGAATACTCCTCTAGTCATGTCTCTTCCTGGTTTTAAGGTACTACTCAACCCATGAGAAGATTTTGACACAAGACAACACTTGGTTTATCTCTCACTGCCACTCTCGTTCTTCTGAGTCAGCAGGTCAGAGGAGCAGCAATGCCCTGAAAAGGGTCATTCTTGAGCGTTTGCTCCCTCTTCTCTATCTTAGACAAGGGAAGAGAAAAGAAACAAGAACACATTTTCCATGAAATTTATAAATCATTCTGTGGTAATTTGGGGCATAAAGCACTCAAAAAAGAACTAGTGTTATCCAGACTGTCACAGCCACACAAGACTTATCCTTCTCCCAAAGAAACACAACCCAATGAACAGGTTTAAAATTTCCCCCAACACATCTGCTAGGCAGGAACTCGGTGTTGTCAAGTGACCTGTCCTGTGTCCTCCTTACATTCTAGCACCACCTTCATATTTTCCAATATGTTAGTAATTCACTCTTCTCAACCACATTTTATGACCCATAGATATATTCTCAGAGTTCCTTCTAGAAATGTTAGCATTTTAAAAAAGAATATTCAGGGGACTGGAGAGATGGCTCAGAGGTTAAGAGCACTGACTGCTCCTCCAGAGGTCCTGAGTTCAATTCCCAGCAACCACATGGTGGCTTACAACCATCTGTAATGAGATCTGGTGTCCTCTTCTGGCCTGCAGTCATACATGCTGTATACATAATAAATAAATAAATCTTTAAAAAAAAGTTAGATTATAAAAAAAAGAATATTCATTGAATCTTAGATTTTTCTATGCAGAATTAATAGATTAATATAAGAAATAAATTTTTGCTTTTGAGTATGAAAAATGTATTTAGGAGCATGGAAGAATTCAAATAATCTGTTAAAAGAGAAAGTGAATTTATGGACACACATTTCTAGTGTAGATTTTGTTGTATTAGATTTTGAATTTTCAGATTTTTAAATATTTATTGTTTATTGCCCCTTTTTTTGCATGGATTGTCTGAGAATGTCTGACTATTGTAGCCCACTGATTCTGTGGGCAGCTGTGTAAAAGGCAGCCCTTCCTCAGCCTTAAAGGGAGAATGTTCTTTATCTGGCTTTGCCTCTGGAAGTCTCAAAGCAGGGATGGATGAATGGAACCTACACAACGGTAGTTTCTACATTAGGATTGAGTTTCTATGGCTTCCAAACATCAGTTAATATCTATTATAATAAATTAGGCATCAGATTCCTTCCTTTTTCTTGTTAAAGGTGCTACTCTAAACTTTTCCCATAAAACGTGTGCATTGGCTCCATCTCTATACCCATCACACTGCCTTAATTTCTCCTGATGTTCTTATTTCTTTCCATTTTATTTAAAGAAAATATAAAACATGTTTCTATTAGTACATAGGCTTATGTACACGCAAATTACTCTATGCCATCCAAGTTTAGTGCTTTCGTGATGGACAGTTAGCCTGGACTTGCAGTCAAGTACAATTATTCTGACAATTTCCTGAAATTTTCTAATGTGTTCCTTTACATCTCTAAAAAAAAAAATTCTTTTTTCTTGAACATTTAGTGAATGAAAAGCAAAAGAGTAAAATAGAAGGACATGACTGTTTCTAGGTATTGTGGAAGAGAAGATTTATTGTAGATAAAAGGTAAAAGGGAGAGTATAACCAGGCAGAGACATTTAGGAGATTCATGTAAAGAGAGGAGGGAAGGGAACGAAGAGGGGAAAGAAGGGAACCAGATGCAGGAGTCAAGAAGGCAGAAGGTACAAAAGGGGCAGGTACCAAAACAGCTGCAATAGAGGGACCAGCTGAGGGAAGGGCAGCCCAGTAGAGGGTGGGGTATACCACCCATACCCTGTAACAGCTAAGGACTGAGAGAGATGCTGGGAGAACTTGGCAGCCAGGTCTGCTTTCATATGTTAAATAGGTACCTCTGCCATTTGTCCCAGGGTTTGAGACTTAAAGGACTGTGTAATGAATCATCAATATGGTGTTGCCGGTAAAGGCACTTGCTGTAAAAGTCCTGGTGACCTTAGTTTAATTCTTGGAAGCTGTAGTGGAAGGAGAGAAGCAAACCCCAGAAATTTCACTCTGACTTCCACATTGTCCTGAACATTGCCTCATCAGGAATGGACCCATCACCTGTGCTTTCTGCTCAGTTACTATTCAACTGAGAAAATGAAAGACTATGGAGTGAGTACAGAAAATCTCTGGGTCTAGACATACCACTCTCCATCGATGCTTTGATTCCTGTGCAATACTCCATATATTAGTTTAATACTTGGGTACAAGCAGGGCAGCCAGACAATAATCCAATGTCCTTGGTACATCGTCATTTATCACACACACTGCTATCTCAGCATCAAGACTATGGAAGGGAATGGGGAAGAAGCACCTGACCACCTGGAATCATTAACTTGTTTTCCGTTTTTGCCTTTCTAAATACGTGAACTCATGAGCCTGGCTATAACAGACCTGAAGTAACCATCTGCTGAAGGAAGATGGGGATTGATGACAAAAGGAAACCATTTAGTACAGTCGGAATGAAGAAAGGAAGGAGATACTCCATTTGCAATATGCAAATAGGGTCACGCAGCAAGAAAACTGCCTTATAAGCCAGGATATGGTCTTGAAAAACAGCCCGCTAAACTGTCCTCATTTGTCTCACTCAGCCTTTTGTATCTTAATAAGGAAGCCTGAAGATTAGTAGCAGCATTTTCTTCCAGTGGAGGGAACATTTCCTAAGTCCATTAAGGTTTGCAAAGAGGTCAGAATCATAAAAGAGGGTGGACAAAGGAGATGGTGGAAAGAGCAGTGTCCTGATCAGTATTTTGTCACCTTGATACAAGCTAGAGTTATCTGGGGAAAAAAACCTTGATAAAGAATATCAAGAATGCCTACAGGAACAAATGTAGAACTTTTTTTCCCCTTTATTTTTATTTTTAACTCTGCAGTATCAATGTGTGATATTTATATTTTTTATATTTTTTTAAAAAATACCTTTTTATTTTTCAAATAAAAATATTGTATGAGTTTTTAGTTAAAACAGAATTACACCACTTATCTTTTTCTTTTTCCTCCCTCCAGCCCCTCCCAGATCCTCTCCCACCAACCCCTCACATGTTCCTCCACTCTCAAACTGAATAGCCTCTATTTCTTTGATCATTGTTTTTAGATGCATAAATGTGTGTGCAAATGAACATAATTACTAGTTACTGATTCTGATTTTTGGTGTTTTAAGTATATACGATTTCAGGGATGACCACTTTGGATTGGATAACCAGTAAGGGGCTCAGCCTTGGGAGAGGCATTTTCTTAAATAATGGTTGATGTGGGCAGGCCCAGCCCACGGTAGGCAATTCCACCCCTGGGCAGGTGTTTCTGGCTATATAAGAAAGCCGGCTGAGCAAGTCATGAGGAACAAGCCAGTAAGCAGTGTTCCTTTGTGGTCTTTACTCTGGGTCCTGTTTGAGTTCCTACCTTAGCTTCCCTTAATAATGGTCTCTGGCTTGATAGTTATAAGATGGAATAACACTTGCCCCACCCCAAGTTGCTTTTGGTCATTGTGTTTTATCACATCAATAAAAAGCAAATTAAGACAACTAGGTAGAAAGATATCAAGAAAAGGAGAAAGACGAGGTGACAGTGAACAACAGAACAAAACATCAAATGTTTCCAGATCTTGGAGACTCAGTCATTCAGGTCAAGATGTGATCATTTCAATTCATATGAAACCCTCAGATTTAACTTTCTTACTTATCTTTGGCTGCTTTATAATATGAAAAATATATCATTGAACCAGTTAAGCATCTGGTATGAAGTTTGGAGCATGGACTAGTTTGGACAGGGACAAGGTTGTTTCTGAGAAACAGCTACAGGATAGATCACCAAGTGGAGCCCAAATGAATGCTAGAGACCCTGGTACACGGTCCACAGAGCACTGGAAATGAAGTTGAGACCATCACTTCATGAGACCATTCACTGACTGATCTCACCACAAGTATCTTCTCACATTGTCAGAAAAGCCAGAATAGGTGCCACCCCATCCAGGTAGTACAGACATCAAGAATAAAAGGACAGGGAGACAAAAGTACTTCAGAGACTGGCAGGGGGTAGGAACAGGGCAGTGTCTGAGATTGACAACTTCTCCATCTCTCACCCATTACTCAAGATGTGTAGACACCACTTATGATGAAAAGTAAGTAAGAAAATGTGACTGCTGAAACAATCACTTTTTACTGGAGAAACAGTATTAGCCATTTGAAAGGATTATATGGATTATTTAACTAATTTATAAATCAGATTGTAACTTATTCTCCTAATTCACCATGGGTACTGGTTGTTTTTGCTCATGTAAGGCTATAGAAGAGTTTGTTTTTAGTCTCCTTATATTAGAACATCTCCTGTGTTAGGACTAAAATCCTTCCTATTCAATCATTTGCTCTCTGTTCAACATCCTGGATAAAGAAAAGAAATATTTCTTGTCATACTCTACAAGATGTGCTGATGTTCCAGAATAACCAATTTGCTACATTGATGAGAGAAATTGAGCAATAAACAGTCACAGCTGCACCTAACTTTATCAAAGCATGACCTATCTTGTTCCTTTTTCTCCTCCAGCCTTCTTTGCTCTTGCCCTACCTAATCTTCTAGGCCATATATGCTTTCACAGTCATGTATAAAACAATGTTCCCACATCAGTTTGGTTACATCCTTCGTATTCTTCCCATTAGGTTTCAAGCTATTCTGACCACAAGTCCATAAAACAGAGCGGGGGTTGTTTTACAGACTAGACTAAGCTGCTCCAACTCAGCCTTCTTCCTTTGACCTCTTGAGACATAACTGAGACCTCAGATGATTATGTTAGGGTAAGATGGCAATATTGTAGAGAAAGACCTAAAAAGCTGTACTGTGCATGTGATGTTATAGTCACCAAAAACTTTCCATTTATACAATTTTCCTCAACTCACTTTCATGCTTTTCAATTGGTACATTTGTGGGAGTGGGTCAATCAGCACAAAAAAAATCACTGAATAAAGATGTCTCAAAAAATTAGCTTTGCTTAAAGACTTGAATAAAAATTGTTACATTCACATGGATTAATGCTTCAGAAGAACTTCAAAGTAAATTTCATGCTAGAAGCAGGAACTTCAGATATAGTCCTAAGTCATCCCATAGCTTCATTAACCACACATGCTGCCTACATGCAAGGCCAAACTTCTTCCTAGTTATAGAGGTGCTAACAGTTAGGTTTTCATAAGCACCTGTGAATCCCAAGAGCGATCATATGTGAGGGAGACAGTTGATCCAGGGTAGTAATTACAGCTTCCAATGAGGGATTTCAGAATGCGTTTAAGATGATATGACATGCAGACTTTGACAGGAACTTTTGGAAGCAAGCAGAGTTCTTGAAGACTCAGACATGAATTGTCACTATTAAATAAGCTAAGGTGTATCAATTAAGTTTGGAAATAAGTGAGATCAGGAAATTGTAGTCATATAAAACATAAATGATACTGTTGTTTGGGGTAATATTATATATATATATATATATATATATATATATATATATATATAGTGTGTGTGTGTGTGTGTGTGTGTGTGTGTGTGTGTGTATGTGTGTGTGTTCCACTGCTGGACTGTTTTTTTAAAAATTAGAAACCTGAGTACTATTCCAGTCATAACATTTAGACTTTCATTTCAATCCCATAATGGTTAGCTTAAGTAATGTCTAAATATTTCTTGATGCCACAATATCCTATTTTCAGCAACAAACTCTAAATCATTCTTCATTGTATTCGTTGCTCTGACTTGGAGTTTGTGGAACTACCATGGGCTCCTTTAAGACATGCTGACTGCACTCACACATGAAGTGTGGCTGGCAAAGGAAGGGTGTATGAAACTGTTGCTGCAGAGGGATAATTTAGAACAATTCTATCTCTATATGCTACGTGTGACTGAACCTGGTATGGGCACTTGTTTCTCATTTAGTAGAATCACCTAGTGATTGCTACAAGGCCAAGAGCTGTCTTTGAAATTACAGTGATTTGCAATTAAGGAAGAGTTGTCTGTTATCAGCACACAGTAACCCAGCTGGCCATAGTTAAGGATGCAAATAATTTCCAAAGACATCTGGTTTCGGGTGTTCCCCCTTGTCCAAAGTGATGTGTTAGATGCTCACAGAGAAAGAATATATAGTACATTTTAGTGACATCTGTTTCAAGTTAGGGTTAATTAAATTCCATTTGTGTCTTTCTCCTCAAGAAAATAAATATCTATTAGAAGATTAGAAGGTGAAACTTCATCTGTTGTAAATGCTTTGCGAAGAGGGAAATATTCAATCATGATGAAACTTTATAAAATATATCATTATACTATGATGCAGTCTTGACAACTATCCCTGGTAGCACTATTAAGACAATGAGAAGTTAGCACCACCAAGGGACCTTGTTTAGAAATCTCCAGTCATTAATCTTTATTAAGTACAATAATAGTGGTATGGTGTCAGCTCTTCCATTTATATGATTTAAATGAATAAAGGGACACTAAGAAGTAAGTCCTAGAGAAAGGGACTGCTCAGACTTGCCTACATGGCTGGACAGCAAAGTCCACGTTGGACAGAGATATGGGTTTTATAATGTTATAGTGACCACATCATCACATGGCAGTTGACAGTGTCGTATGCAGAGCCCCACAAGGAGTATTCTCCTTACTAACAATCCCTTACTACATGGCTACTGTGCAGTACATGTCAATACTTCACAAGGCAATGTGGCTGAGTTTTGCTGCAGCAGCCTTGGGGACTGTGGATTCTCTAAGCCTTTATGCCATTGAAATTCCAAGTTGTTTCTTTCTGCCTGAAGTTCCTAGTGACGTTGCTGTGAGGATTCAGGGAACTAATCTATATTGCAAATACAATGAAAATAATTTCCTGGTGTGTGAAGTCAAAAAATTTCCCACGAAATGGAAACAAATGTTCTAGTAACAAGAGCCCTCAACCAGTCATTTGGGAGAACGCAAAGGTCTGCGGCAAATGCTAAGAGGTCAGTAGCTACCACTTGTCCTCCTGTCCTTTGGCTGTCCTTCCCTTGTTGTTGAAGTGTGCCTCCTCCCCTCACACAAGATGCTGCCTGTGAAGCTGCTGCTCATCTCCTAACTACACTGGATAACCTGACCTTCACTCTGGAACAATTGAGATGACTGCAAGAACTGCAGCCAAGCGGGCTCTGCAGTCTTAACTTAGAGCAACTAACTCATGCCGGGATGGCTATGTTACAAGGAGACCGACCGTAATGGAGACGGCACTAGCTAAGGCATATTTTAGCTGCTTTGAGTTGGTGGTCTGATTAATTTAGTCTTTATAGACATTCACTGTGAGAAATACTAGAAAATAATAGCGCATTTCAGTGAAATACCATTTATAAAGTCAGGTTACAGACAGAGTAGATTCTTCTTTTATTATTTAAAAGCATAGTCATTAAAGAACCCCCAACATGGCACATTACAGGGCGTTGTGGTGCTAAACCGGAGAGATGCTGAGTTAGAACTGCTTGTAAGGGTGTTATGGAGAAAGATAAATCATGAACCAGAAAACTGACTAAGTATTCTACAATACTCCTTGAATTTTTGGTTTCCCCCAAAGGCCAATGATGTTTTTACTGATTCTCGTGGCAGCATTCTCCTGCAACCTGCTGATGTGACTATGACATGCATGTTCTGAACACACATACCCAATTAGAGGCTGAACATTGTATAAAGTTTCCCTAAACAAATAGATAGTAGATATACAGGATAACAATATAAACTCCTAATAAGTTCAGCTTATGACTATATACTCATAAATCTCAAAACAATTCCAAAAATAATACAACAGATATTTTAAATTATAGTTTCTTTTAGTATAATATGTTTTCTTCTAAATTATAAACTAAATTAGGAATCTGTACCTTGAGTAAGGAATACTAAAGAAAGTGGGTCTTTTGATATCACAGTTCCACTCTCTGTGAAACCACCAGTTTCCAGGCCTGGTAGTACACTTGCTAGGACCCTGTCTACTACAGCTGTCTATGCTTCTGCTCTTCAAAGTCACTTAAAACAGAAGACAATAGATTACTCACACACCTAAAGAGATGTTTAACCATCGATCCAGGAGTTAGCCTGTCTACCTCAGGCTGTCTCATCCACCTAGTAAATTGTCCACAGCTTCTCCAAGTATTCATTCCTATCACCCCACAGTCTCCAAAGACTCCCATAGGCAATGTGTTTGCATTGTGTCTCAGTAAGTAATGATTTCCTAGACTCCTAAACAAACTTACTTTTGTATTTCACCAACTACAATTATATCATGTACCCATTTTCACTTATTTATTTATTTATTTATTTATATAAATAAGGAATCATCTTGAACTAATATCCACTAGTTAATGAGAGAAATGCTAGACTCTCCTAAAGCACATGGCTTCTCAGTAGTTCAATGCAATCATTGTTTTATGCACATATAGCAGGGGCAGAGGTTGGAAGGAGTCATAACTATCTAAATGTTAGAACTAAATTTTTCAGGTAAAAGTTTAGAAAATAAAATAATAATTGAAAAAAGGAATATAAGCTTGAAGTGCTTTTAGAGAAAATAAATGAAAATACTTTGTCAGTAACAACAAAATGTTGGAGTATATAAATTAGTTTCAGAGAATGCTGGAATCACTAAAAAGAAAAGGGTGAACTATTCCACAAACAACAAATTTGGGGAGTTGGAGTAATAGATTATAATAATGTTGTCAACATTATTCTGGCTCTACCCAACTATCACCAGGATGATGTAATGGGTTTCACAGATGAAAGTTTTCTCTGGCAGATAATTTTTAGGTTGATTTTCCAAGCATAGGGTTCTGTTAGGAGCTAATGTTGTTGATTGTACAGGAGAGAAATACACAAATTCTAGATTGACTTTGTTTATAGAAAACTTTTTTTACAAGATACCACATAATCTCATAAAACGAGATGCTTATTTTTCTTTTTTTTTTTTTTTTTTTTTGGTTTTCCGAGACAGGTTTCTCTGTGTAGCTTTGCCTTTCCTGAGCTCACTTGTAGCCCAGGCTGGCCTCGAACTCACAGAGATCCGCCTGGCTCTGCCTCCCAAGTGCTGGGATTAAAGGCGTGTGCCACCACCGCCCGGCTGAGATGCTTATTTTTCTAGATGAGTGTGTTGATAGTCTGCTCACAGAGTTTTATAAATTCAAAATCTAAATTTGAAAATTCTTCCTAATTCCTTTCATTAAATCAGATGTTATCTATGATATGAAAACAGCTAGTGTAATGAGTGCAATGATGCTTCTTCATGCGTCATGTAAAGCCTGTTATAACTGAGTATCTCCTTTGCAACATTAGAACAACAACAAAAAAAAAGATACTTCAGAGAGCAGCCCTCTGCAAAGCAAGGCTATGACGCACTTCAAGCCCCATGCTTCCCAAATCTTCATTCACTGGTCCCTCAAGTCATACATAATTATTCCTGAAAAGTGAACATTCTGCTTTCCAGCCCTTTCTTCCCCAGTGCTCACATGTGCCTCCATTCCTGAACTTGATATTAATTTATCAGCTCAGATTGCCTTTCATGGGCCTAAGCTGCTATTCATAACTAGGTAATGTGTAAAAACAATGCCCACATTCATTTCATTGCTCTTTTAGTGAGCATTGACTATCTCCCAGTAACTATAAGGATATTATACATGGCTTTTCCTTCATAGATGCCAAAAATCATCTATTTACCCCAGATAGAGAGAGTACCAACAGATCAATAAAATGATTCTGTTCAAGTCTAGCTTCATGACCCAATTAGTTCGTGGCAGTTTTATACAGCAGAATGGGTGACTCACTTAAAGCTATATGGCACGTGACTTATAAGTAGCTACACAATTCAGAAGTCCTGGCCCAATATTTTTTCATCTCTTACTGAGTAGTGCTTCATATTTGGTGGGGAGAGGCCTCACGAATGTCTCATGAGCTTCATGGACCTTATGAGTGAGCCTCCCCATTCCATCAATGAAGGCCAATCCCCTAAGGATCTCCCAGAAGTCATCATACCAACTCTTCAAGACACTTATATTGATGGCCAACCTTGAGGAAACAGCTACATTACAGATAACAGGACAGGTGAATACCTATAAACACGAGGTAATTCCTAGAGAGAATGAGGTAAAATGGTAAAGCAAGCAAACAAAAAGATTGAGTCAGTAAAAGGAAAGAAGATAAGAGGTCCTACAAAGGATGTAGGTACAGAGGAGGAATTCTTGTGAGCCAGTTCAGAAAAAGCAACTGAGGGACAACATTTGCTTATAAATAATTTAAAAACTTTATCTTACAACTACAACATGTATGTGCTGTGTTAGCAAGTGGATAACTCCATAGCTCCAAATAGTCCCCCAGTAGACTTAATACTGATTCATTTAGTCTTACTTGGCTCTCTATCACTCTAGGTGGAGGTGTGAACCAGGAAGAGCAGGGTCTAAAAGTGAGGCAGACTAAAGTCTCATGCAACAGCCAACTTTATTCAGAGCTTCAGATATTTTATATTCTGAGGATTAAAATGAGTGACCTAAGAAACATATACAATCACAAGAATAAGCCACATGTGGCAAAACACATGTTTTTCCATAGAAGCATATGAATAGCCACTGAAGTAAACTCACTCCTATCTGCTACACTGAGGAGGAGCATGAAAACACATTCCAAGAACAATTCTATGTTATGGAGGAACTGAGGTCACAAGACTCACATCTTGTTTTCTTGGAGTTTTCTCACAAGTACTCAGAATTCTCCTTGCATGACTCCATTCTTGTTCTGTGTTCCAACACTTGGGTGCATATGTTTAAATTTCACCATCTCTTAGAGCAATATTTTAGGCACTAATTTTATAGTCTGTTTGTAGCCCCTCCAAAATCCAATAAAGTATTAAGCCATTATTGTAACATTTGTTGAACATGGAGAGAGAGCCAGAGTCCAAGCATAGCACATGGTTACCATGGTCCATACAACTGACTTGGAATCAGTACACTGTATCCTAGACAATGAATTGAAAGGTTTGGTGTTTAATGACTTCCCCTTCGGGCAACTTTCACTCTCAGTACTGTAAATAACTCTCCAACTTCTCTAGACTAAAGATTCTTTCATCTGCCAACTATGTTAAGGAGTACCTAATCCACAGATAATGGGCCAGACAGGTAGAGACAACCACACCTATCATTGTTAGGCTTGGTGTGAGAACGTTGATCTGTTGGTTATAGCTGGGTAGACCAGCGGAATTAGCTAAAATCCTTTTGAGTTTTCAAAGGAGTTTCTCAACACTGAGAAGAACAGCTGAGTCAGCAATTCAGTGTTTACCCTAGATCCTCACAAATGATTCACAGAACCATCCTCTCTGGACTGAGAGGTAAACTAGTCCTTATAACTCCCCTAATTTCCAACATGTCATTTAGATTTAAACATTCATTGCTAAACACACAGGTAGCATGATTAATCCTTCCTATGGCAGGTCTTTATTGCTCCTCTGTTTTCTTTAGCTCTCCATAGTTGTTTCAGTGAGATCCTGAATAAAATGCTTTTTCCACCTTAATAACCCCACCCACTTTTATTGTATACAGTAGGTGACAAAATTTCAAAGGAGGAAAAGACATGAATGATCTAGTAAAGAGTGTCAAAGCTGACTTATTCCTTTCTCAGCAGTGTTGGGAATGTAGAGTCAAAGGCTGATACTCATGAAAGCATATGAGATTTTTCTAAAAAATATCACAAATAGCAAAATCAGTGTAGAATTCAATGTAATTCAATGTATTATTTAAGAAATAGTGCTTTAACTGAAACTCATATAACATACCTGGAGTGAGACACCAAGGGGAAAAATGTTTTCTAGAAGTATTCCAATTTGACTGATTTGGCTCTTGAATCATTCACTCATTGTACAATGTGATATTCATTCAAATGTCAACATAATTTGTGGGCTCAGTACAAGATGAAAAATAGAAGACTCTTTATTTAAAAGTATTAAAGAAGTCAAGAGAACATTGCTGAATTCATTTTATGAGGCTACAGTCACCCTGATACCCAAACCATATGAAGATTCAACAAAGAGAATTACAGACCAATTTCCTTTATGAACATAAATACAAAAATACTCCCAAACTGAATCCAAGAACACATCAAAAAGATCATCCACCATGACCAAGTAAGATTCATCCCAGAGATTCAGAGATAGTTAAACATATGAAAATCAATCAATGTAATTCACCATAGAAACAAACTGAAAGAAAACAAGAAACACATGATCATCTCATTAGATGCTGAAGAAGCCTTTGACAAAATGCAACACCCCTTTATGATAAAAGTCTTGGATATAGTAGGGATGCAAGGTACATACCTCAACATAATAAAGGCAATACACAGCAAGCCTATAGCCAATATCAAATTAAGTGGAGAGAAACTTGAAGCAATTCCACTAAAATCAGGAACAATACAAAGCTGTCCACATCCATTCAATATAGTACTTGAAGTTCTAGCTACAGTAATAAGACAACTGAAGGAGATCAGGTGATACAAATTGGAAAAAAAGAAGTCAAAGTATCATTATTTGCCAATAATATGATAGTATACATAAGTGACTCCAAAAATTCTATTAGGGAACTCCTATATAAGATAAACACCTTCAGTGCAATGGCTGGATACAAGATTAACTCAAAAAAGTCAGTAGCCCTCCTATATACATGAGACAAATGGACTGAGAAAGAAATCAGGGAAACAACACCTTTCCCAATAGCCACAAATAATATAAAATATCTTGGGGTGACTCTAACCAAGTAAGTAAAAAGCTTGTATGATAAAATTTTCAAGTCTTAGCAGGAGATGGTGGTGCACACCTTTAATCCCAGTACTGGGGAGGCAGAGGCAGACAGATCTCTGTGAGTTTGAAGCCAGCCTGTACCACAGAGTGAATTCCAAGACAGCCAAAGCTACACAGAGAAACCTAGTCTTAGAAAGAACCAAAAAAAAAAAAAAAAAAAAAAAAAAAAAAAAAAAAAAAAAAAAAAAAAAAAAAAAAAAAACATTTGAAGAAGATATCAGAAGATAGAAGATACTCATGGATCAATGGAATCAAGATAGTAAAAATGGCCATTTTATCAAAATCAATCTATAGATTCAATGCAATCACCATAAAAATTCCAACACCAAACTTTATAGAACTTTAAACGGACAATACAGAAATTCAAACAAACAAACAAAAGCAGGATAGCTAAAATGATCCTGTATAATAAAAGAAATTCTGAAGGTATAACCATCCCTGATTTCAAGCTGTATCTTAGAGCTATAGTAATAAAAACTTCATGGTATTCACATAAAAACAAATAGGTTGACCAATGGAATCTACTTGAAGATTCAGACATAAATTCACACACCTACGGACACCTGACTTTTGACAAAGTAGCAAAAATTATACAATGGAAAAAAGAAAGCCTCTTCAACAATAGTACTTGGTTTAACTGGATGTCAGCATTTAGAAGAATGAAAATAGATCTTTATTTATCACCCTACAAAATCTCAAGTCGAAGTGCATCAAAGACCTCAACATAAAACCAGGTTCACTGAAGCCGATGGAAGAAAAAGTAGGAATAGCCTTGAACATATTGGCACAAGAAACAACATCCTGAACAGAACACCAATACAGCAGCCACTAAGATTAACAATTAATAAATGGGACCTCATGAAACTGAAAAGCTTCTGTAAGGTAAAGGACACCATAAATAGGACAAAATGGCAGCTTACAGAAAGGGAAAATATTTTCATCTACTACACATCTGATAGAGGTTTAATATCAAAAATATATAAAGAACTCAAGAAATTAGACATCCACAAACCAAATATTCCAATTTAAAATGGGATATAGATCTAAAGAAAGATTTCTCAAATGGCTGAGAAATACTTACAGAAATGTTCAACATCCTTAGACATTTGAGAAATGCAGATCAAACCTACTTTGAGATTCCATCTTACACCTGTCAGAATTGCTAAGATCAAGAAGTGACAGTCCATGCCAGTGAGAATGTGGAGCAAGAAGAACACTCCTCCATCACTGGGGGTAGTGAAAATTGTACAGTCACTATGGAAATCAATATGGTTGTTCCTCTGAAACTGGTAATCAATCTACTTCAAAACCCAGTTATACAACTCTTGGACATACCCTATCCTACTACAAAGACATTGCTGTATCTTTACTTATAATAGCATGAAACTGGAAACAATGTCCCTCGACCAAAAGACAGAAGAAATTATGGGTAAAGAAAATGTGGTACATTTATACAATGGACTTACTCAGCTGTTTAAAAAAAAAAAAAAAAAAAAAAAAAAACTGACTTCATTGCAGGCAAGTGTATGGAACCAGAAAAAAAAAATCCCTAGTGAGTTAACCCAGACCCAGAAAGACAAACATGGTATGTACTCACTTATAAGTGGATATTGGCTGTTAAGTAAAAGATAATCAGGCTATAATCCAGACCCAAAAAGTAACAAGAGGAACACATGGATCTCCCTGGAAAGAGGAAACAGAACAGATTTTGCAGGTGAACTGTGGGAGGGTGGGAATGGGAACAGGAGAGATCGAGAGATAGGGAGTATGGAGGGAGAGAGTGTGGGGCGCAATGACTGGAGTTGGAGAGCATGTGGGGGTCAAGTGGAAACCTAATACAGTAGAGACTCCCAGGATTTTATGAAGGTGGACCTAGTAAGGACTCCTAGTGAGGGATGGGGAGTACGGAGCCTGAACGAATCTTCTGTTACCTGGCAGCTTCCACCAGTGGGACTGGGACACCTACTCAGCCACAAAACCTTTAACCTACAATCTGTCCTGCCTGAAAGATGTTCTGGGGCAATGGCGACATAGAACTTTTAGGAGTGGTCAACGAATGACTGGTCTAATTTGAGGAACACATCATGAGAGGGAGTCCATGCCCCACATCACCTGGATGACCAGGAACTAGAGGCTGGATAGCCCAGAGACGTGGAATAGAAAAGGAAAAAATCAACACAATGATTCCTAAAGCTATTCTATTATATTCTTAGATCAGTGCCTAATCAAACTGTCAATCTGAGAGGCTTTCTCCAGCAACTGATGGGAGCAGATGCAGAAACCCACAGCCAAACATTAGTGGAGAGTGTCCAAATTGAAGATCTCCTTCAAGTCCCTTCCTTGTAGCTCAGGGAATCCTGTGCAAGAGGGGGAGGAGAATTGTAGGAGCCAGAGATGTCAAAGATACCAGGAGAATAGGGACCACAGAATCAACTAAACAGGGATCATAGTGGCCCACAGAGGCTGTCGTGGCAATCACAGAACTTGCATGGGTTTGTCCTAAGTCCTTCACTTATATGGCATATATGGTATGGTTGTTTCATGTTTTTATGGGACTCCTAATAGTGGGAATGGGGATGTCTCTGACTATTTGCCTACTCTTGGGAACCTTTTCCTCCTACTAGGTTGCCTTGCCCAGCCCTGATATGAAGGTTTGTGCCTAGTCTTATGTGGTGATATTTTGTGTCCCCCAAAATATTCTACATTCTAATAAAACTTACCTGAGGATCAGAGGAAAAAGCCAGCCACTATATTAAAAATAAAAGTCAGACAATGGCAGCACATGCCTTTAATCCTATCATTCGGAGGCAAAGACTCATCCGTATCAGACGTGGTGGCACATGCTTTAAATTCCAACACTAGTTAACCATAAAGGTCTGGAGGTCTGTACAGACAGACAGGAAGTGATGTAGCTTGGTGGAGAGAGGAAATGAGATGGCAAAACAGAAAGGCATATAGACCTGGGTATACAGGAAGTAGGTCTCTTTGGAGACCAAGGTGTTGGTGAGGTGAGGTTGTCTGTGGCTTGTTCTATTTCTCTGATTTCTAAGTTTTTCACCCCAATATCTGGATCTGAGTTTTTATTAATAAGACCATTTAGCAATTCGTCTTACAGTCTTATTGCATCTTGTTATGCCATGTTTGGTTCCTATTCCTGGGAGACTTGCTATTTTCTGAAGGGAAATGAGTGGATCTGGGGGAGAGGGGAGGTGGGAAGGGGGACTAGAAGGAGGGGAGGGAGGGAAACTTGCCATTGGGATGTATTGTAAGAGAAAAGAAAAGAAAACAAAAAAAGGAAGGAAGGGAAGGAAGGAAATAAACTCAAGAAACATAGCAACAATGTATGAGAGCATTCTGTTGATTACAAAGCACTTGTGATTTGCTAGGTAAGTCCTACACTCAAGAGCACAGCTCTTATTTTTCCTGCTTGTCACACAAAGAATAAAAATATGAAAAAAAATCTGCTTTCAAGCAGTTTCCAATCTAATGTGGAATTATCATGTTTAAAATCTGTAAGCCATGGCTTACTAACTAAATGTAGAAAATTGAATACTTGGGTCACAGAAGGAATGAAGGAACAAACTTATTTTTCATGTCTGGAAAGGGCAATAAAGGCAGACACCCCAAGGAAAATTCTCTCCCCAGAGCAGTGACCACATGTTATTGTTTCTATGAAGCTTTTTGTTGCTTTTTAAACTACTATTCTTTCAGACAGAGCCACATGGACTTTGATTCACACTGACTGTACTTCAGGTCATGGTCTATCTAATCAAGGCATCCCTAAATTTAATTAAAATCTACTCACATTGTTCTCGTGGCTCTCCAGATCTTGCCTTCCATATGTTTATCATAAATTTTTAATTTTGTACTTAATTTGATGATTTTGTGTTTATTTATAACTGGGTACATGTAGGGTCCTTTCTCCATTGCTGTTACTTGGCATGTATCTTCACACTGAGCTTTGGGTGAGAGCCAAAAACGTGTTTGACAAGTAGATATGAAATAAATACCTATTAAATAATAAGTTTTAAAAACCTGATAGAGGTAAGTAATGGGGAACAAGAAGCTGAAAGGGAGAAAAGTGGAAATAAAAAGTTGAATGAGCCTGAAAACTGTAACTGGAAGGTGGGAAAGTCTATGTTGGCAGAGTAATGACTCAACCAGGAAATAGAAGGAATTCACGCCATGGAAAGAGCATGGAGCCACCACAGTTGGGAAAGCTCAAGTGACCAGCTGTAGCAAGCAGGCAACCATGGAGGTTATTCTGGATACCTTTTCTTTTGCCATGATAACTTCTCTTAAAGCAGAGGTAAGAATGAATAGAATTGTATGTTAGAGGAGGCAGTTGACTAAAGCAGTTTTGTAGTGGCACAGATGAAAAGGAGACAAACAGTGAGAGCAGTAACTAACAGAAGGATTGGATTCAAGCACCACACTTCCAGTCCTGAGTAACATGTTTAGAATTAATCTCCTCCCACCCAATTTATTGTTTAATTAGTAGAGAAACTAATAAACCACTGTGCATTTTTCTAAAGCTGGAGCCTAAATTGAGAAGCACTTATGAGCTCTGAGTGTACTGACCAGCTTGGTTTCATTCTTCCTCACAGGAGATTGAGGCATCCTTTGCTTAGCTTATACTTTTAGAGTAAGTTTCCAAATGGATTGTGAAAAGGGTCCAAACCACTGGAAATGTTTAAGGAAAAGAAAATCCCTCTCCATAAAAATGTTCGGACTAACAAAAATTATGAAAAATGTATTTTTAATTCTGGGAAAGGGCTTTTTAAGGTTAGATATGCCAAACAAAAAATATGTGAGAGCATTCTACCAGCTATTACAAATCAATGGATTGACTAGCCCCAAGGTTAGTGTGAGGCAAAAGGGCAACCATTTCTATGACAAGAAGGAAGAATGCTAGATTAGTGCAGGAAAGAATTATTCCTGTGTACTCTCTAATTGACAAATGGTATATTGCAACTTTATATAGCATGTAAGTTGGATGATGGTAATGGGATTGCTTGGTGTTTAGTAATTATTATTGTTTTAAAATGTTATTAACATGCTTTAAGATTAAACAGCTTCTTTGCTGAGACTATCACCCAGATGTCTTTTCTAATATTATTTTTTGTTGCTATTCATTCTGTAAACTTCCACCAGGTAATCTGTGAAAATGAACTTAAGCCTCCTCCAGATCCTATATAGATTTGAAGAGTGCCTTTCAAACTACACAAATCTTTAACTAAGGTTCAGTAGTAACAGACAGACTACAACATATCCAGTTCTGTGCTGAGTGTGAGTGATAACATAAAAACATGATACTACACTGAAAATAATCTTTAGTGTTCTGCTTTCTACACCAGTTATGGTCCAGACAATACTGAATGTGTGTATGTAAAGTAGTAGTTGTATGGTATGTTTACTGGTATGTAAAGTAGTAGTTGTATTAAAATACTTTGTTTCTTACAACAAGCAGATTATAGAATCTATTCCTAACATTTAAATGAATGAAATACACGCCACTAACAATGTAAACAATATGCATTGATATTTCTCATATCCTCAGAAAGTACATATATGTACACACACACACACACACACACACACACACACCTTCCTACAGTCTATTGAGAAAATTGAAGAGAAATGTCCTTGGAGAAATAGCTTCTCCACGTCTGTATGGTAATCCAATTGCCCCCAACCTTTATTGTATTTAACTTTTGTAACTCATATTTTTAAATTATTTTGCAAACTGCTCCTAAGCTGATGCCAATTTTTCTGATAAATGAATCTAGGCAAATAAACTATATAGTATGATTGACCATGGGGGAAATAGACACATTTAGATAAATTAGAAAATCCACTGGAGGGGCTGCTCACATTGTGTGAGAAGAAACACTCAACAAATTCTCCAAAGCACTGTCAATGGCAACAAGAAGCTTGAGACAAATTGGCAGTTTATTTTCCAAGTGCTGGATCACCAAATCCACAGTATAACTACTGCTTCCCGTGCCCAGCAGAAGCTGTAACTCCCATTAGCAGAGAGAACAGCTTCTCTGACTTGGAAAACAAAGTTTGTGGAAGAGACACTGTACCAAGTGCAAAAAATCAACATGTATAAATATAAACCCAAACCAACTTAGCTCTTCGTTTTCCTTTGCTTAACAAGTGTTCCTCTGTCTGTGCCACACTAGTAAGTGAAGCAGGTCAGGTGTATGTTGGTACTCTCTGAGGAGGAAGACACAGGCTCCCAAACCAAGGAGCTGCTAACATCTTCTATGTTTGTGAAAGTCAGGTGCATCTATGAACTGTTGAAATCCTGGTCATTTTAATCATTTCATTTGGAGGTTTTCCTGTTTGTTTTGACAGAAGTTTGATTTTAATATTGGAGTTTATAAAGTGAGTCACAGCTTCTTAACACCAAGAAGATATTAAATTGTCAATGTTTTAAAAGAATTCAAGGTGAAGCACTCTTCTCTCCTCCCCAGAAGTCTTAAGGACATGATTTAAGAAAGCTATATGAAAGCTGGGCGGTGGTGGCGCACGCCTTTAATCCCAGCACTTGGGAGGCAGAGGCAGGTGGATCTCTGTGAGTTCGAGGCCAGCCTGGGCTACCAAGTGAGTTACAGGAAAGGCGCAAAGCTGCAAAGCTACACAGAGAAACCCTGTCTCGAAAAACCAAAAAAAAAAAAAAAAAAAAAAAAAAAAAAAAAAAAAAAAAGCTATATGGAGCCAGGTGATGGTGTCATACACCTTTAGCCCCAGTACTCAGGAGACAGAGGCAGGTGTATCTCTGGGAGTTCAAGGCTAGCCTTGTCTACAGAGTGAGTTCCAGAACAGCCAGGACTACACAGAGAAAACCTGTCTCAAAAAAAGGGGAGGTGGAGGAGGGTAGAGAGAAAGAAAGAAGGAAAGGGAGGAAGGAAAGAAGGAAGGAAGGAAGGAAGGAAGGAAGGAAGGAAGGAAGGAAGGAAGGAAGGAAGGAAGGAAGCCATGCAGACCTGCTTCACATGTCACATTCTAAGACTGCTGAATAAATGAACTAATTTAACACTATACAGAATAGCTAAGTTGCCTTGGAGAGAGTAGCTATAATGATAGTTTTATATGGAACAGAAGAACAGATGCTGAGTCTCGGTGAGTTGGTTTACTGCTAATGTCAAAACTTGTTAGCATTGACTAGGTGTAACTGTTTAACCTACAGATGCCCCAGCTTTGGCAAACATTCTATAAAACACATATTACTGCACCCCTTAGCAAGGTCTCTGATTCAGTAACATGGTGTTAAGGCCCAGGAATTTCTAATTAGTATGGAAGTGTTGCCAACATTTCCAAAGACACAATGGAATGCACGTGAGTGATGTCAATATGAGACAAGGCTATATCAGAAGGTAGCAGACTCTAGAGGGGAAAGAGAATGCCTTACATGAAGTATTAGATAGATAGATAGATAGATAGATAGATAGATAGATAGATAGATAGATAGATAGATAGATAGAAAGATGATAGATACATGTATGTTGATAAGAAAAAGAATGATAAACGTAACTCTAGACAATATAAACCAGTATGAATCCCATTTGCCCCTCTGCTTCCCAAGCTTCCAAAACTGAATCCTTTCATATACAATTAAGTTTCTCTATGCTCTAAGTGCAAATCCCATATAGAGAAAACCTGAGAGTCATGGAGATGTTGAGTTGTGCAATGGTGGAAAAATCACAAGAAGTAAAAACAAAGAGACAAAGAACAGGTGGAGAAAAGAAGGAGGGATCTTTCAAGTACCTTCCCGCCCCTAAGAATCTAAGTGCCAACTGCCACCTACAATGGGATGTTGGCGCCACTGATAGAAATCCTTGGGAAAAGGCGCTGAGCCCAAGACTGAAATCACAGAAAAGGGAAGCAGTATTTGTTGCAGGCACACTGTGGTGTGTTCGATTCTGGTGATGCTTTGAATTTTTCCTCGTTTGTCCTCTATGTTGCTCTGCAAGATGGCATCATGAAAGTCATGATGAGATTCAGAAGTATTAGCTGTATCCATTGTGACAATCCAGCAAGTGTCGAGGTTAGGAGTTGAGGAGGCCACTCTTACTCCAATGCCCAATCACTTTTGTTATATATGTGGGTTTTCTTCTGCTCAAAAACTGAGAACAATAAAAAACATGTCCAAATTAATCCTCTCCCTAGTTCTACTGTCTAAAAACAAATCTTGCATTTGCCTTTTCTTAACAGTGAATACTGTAGCCATTACCATGCTAAAAATCTAAAAGTCAAACTGTACCTTACGTTATTTCCTCAGAATTCTCTAGAGAAAGTATAGAAACATGGAAAGTGTAAGCTCTGGGGGCCAGCTGGTCTGATTTACATTGGTTGTTATCACTTCAGGTCATTCTGTGTGTGCAGCTAACACACCACGGTGAGGGGAATCATATCAAAGTGACTGATAAACAATCCTGTACAACACAACTGGTAAGGATACAAGTGAAAAATCAAGTATAATTCCTGCCATATTACACATTTTACAGAGGTAGCATTTCCTTCTCTCTTTTAATGGTAACAAGA
Source organism: Peromyscus leucopus (assembly GCF_004664715.2). Lineage (NCBI taxonomy): Eukaryota > Metazoa > Chordata > Mammalia > Rodentia > Cricetidae > Peromyscus > Peromyscus leucopus. The sequence continues at coordinate 39,436,515 of NC_051068.1, forward strand.
GCAAGACTACTCAGGAAATATTTTGTACTTGTTAGTCACGCCCCTTTGTTTCTCAGCTTTCCCTTATCTTAACCCCTGTACTCTGGTTTCCTGTTCTGCTGGTCTCTGTTTTGTAACTCTTCTAATCTTCGACTGTGGGGGGAAATGTCTTTTGTATCATTATCGCCTCATATAATACTTGCTAGCCATATCCTAGAGAAAACAAGCTATTGGCAAGCTAAGTTCCATGTTTCTGAAACCATACAGGCTTCATCACACTCTAATTTACATTTCCAACAGTCGTGTTTTTATGAAATTAGTTTTAATATTTATAATTATTTACACAGATATGCTAATTATAAGAAGATATGAAAATATAGATACTTATTTAGAAAAGAAAAATAAACCTTCAAAATCTTATAAGCCATGTGTATATATGTGAATTGTGTGCCTAAAATTGTTTTCCAAATGTTCCTTTCACTTCACATCATATGATACACTTTTTCCTTTGACATTAAGAAATAACAACATAGCATTGAATGGTTGTACAATATTTCATCATACAGTTATGCTTTCTTCTTATATGTGTTTATACTACCCCTAGGGAAAGAACCACATACATCTATTTCAGTTCCCATTGCTAGCAAAACAAAGCTAATGAGAAAAGATGCCTCTCAACAACCACTTACCTAGACACTGGGGAAATGCACAGCTACTGTATAGCTGAGGCTTTATTGCAGGGGACTGCTTAAAGTGGCAAAAATGCAATCTCGTGTCTTGACTTAGGGACAGGTTTTCAATTACAAGCTGTTGATTGCTACTATAAAAATATCCAGTGATATGCCATTTAGTTTTTATAGGGGTAGCAATCATTTTTTGTCTCCCTCTCTTTTTAGAGTGTTTTTGCCTAAGTGGATGCATGTGAATCATATGTATGTGGTGCACATGGAGGTCAGAAGAAGGCATCAGATCCCCTGAAAGTGGTATACCATGTGGGCACTGGCAATCAAAACCAGGTCCTTGGAGAGAGCAACATGTGCTCTTAACCACTGATCTATCTCTTCAACACAGCAATCATGTTCTATAAATATTTTTGACACAATTAAAGAATAAAATAAACTTTTCTATTTTCATATTTTTATGATGGAGTATTTTCAGGAGGAAAATAATGAGTTTCTGATCTAAAATGAAATACACATAGCTAAACTGATAGAAGTTTGTTTTGCCATTGAAAGTGGGAAGTAAATGTGCTCAAATGTATTTTATTGCTTTAGGATCAAATTGTTCTCTCAAGTCTCCACTCACGGCTACAGTGTGAATGCAATCAGTATTTGCTTTCTACAACCCTCTTTCTTAATCTGAAAGAGAGAGAGGGAGGGAAAAAAGAAAAAAAGCACTCACCATCCTTAAAATCACTTATTTCTGTGCTATAAAAGATTACTTAAATAGCTTCTAAAAAAGGAAAATGAAAAACAAAATACATGAAATCTTATGCGATATTGAGGTACCCTGGTTCACTACTTTCTCAGAGATGCTGCTAAATATTAGCTACATTAAAACATCAGAGATTAAATAATTGGTTAAGTACCACAATTAATCATTATTGCTGAGCATATACTACACATGTAGACACAAATCATGCAATATTTTTAGGGCCTAATTACTTAAAAAACAAACAAAACAGCTATTTCAGTAAGACACAATGAATGGAAACATTCTTTTACATGCTACACTACCACTTAGGGGAGAATACAATATCTAGATTTCAATAATTTACAATATTAGATTTTAAAGAACCATTCTGATGTTTCTACAACAGTCCACACACAAGTTTACTGTGAGCAATATTTTTGGAAGGTACAGTGCTATTAGGTACCAGCTATGCCTTTTAATTCTTTTACCTAGATCCGCTTCCTACTCTTTAAATACTTCTAAACAATGTCAATATATTTGATCAAGATAATATATTTGGTTGAGAAAGGTCCCAGAATTTGATAATCCTGTAGATGAGCACACCGTTTGTTGACTGTCTCTGTCACCTTCAGATGGGCTGTAGAGGCATGATCACAGCAGGGGCAGACTGACCCCTTTCTGATATCAACATTTATGAGGGGGATGGCTCTGTACTCTCCACGCTTACCTTCAAGATCACTTAGATGTCTTCAAGAAAGGCCTGCAAACATGTCAGAGACCATGCTGCCCTGCTTTGTTGATAGACTGTCTGGCATTAGTCACAGACATCTTAGAACAGCAACTGTTTTTAATGGCAAGTTACCATGGCCTCTAGAAAAAAAATCTTTGCACTTTTCCAAGCAGAGGCATGCTTTCCATGCCACTGTTCATATCTGTCTTTAGAAGAAGCTGAATGTGACTCACTATTTGACAAAGAGAAATGACTTAGATTTTGGCTTCATAGCATAAGTAAAAAGTGTTGATTGCCTATACTTTCATTTTGACACCATACAGACTCAGTTCTTCCTGTCTCTTCAAAACCGTCTAAAGATATCATCTCATTTCAGAACAAAAACACAAGAAATGGGGATCAAGCATGCTTCCCCCACCCCATTTTCAAATAACTCTGTGGCAAAGAATCAAAATATGTATAGATATGACTGCAAATTCTCTGTGGTTAAAATATAAGCTGCTTAACACTAACTTGAATGTTCCCTGCCTTACAAATGCCTTCTCTGCAATCCAGGACCTTGAAGAAAGCCATAAAAGGGAAGGAATATAATTTTGTTTGTTGGCACTTACTGAAAAGCTAAAATAGAATAGGAACAGCAATCACTTTTGCCAGCTCCAACCAAAGTTGTGAGACATCCCAGAAGACCGTAAGTTATGGGGGAATGGAGTTTTCCTGCTGTCAGCTATGTTTCAGTAGAGTCAAAGGGGTCATTTCACCAATATCAATCCAAAGCATCAGAGAGCAGTTGTGTAGACAGAAAAATTACTTTACAAAATGTACAGTTGTATACAAGGATATAGAGCATTTTTAATGTAGTTTTAATTTGAAACATTATAGTCATTTTTCACTTCTTGTTAAGAATGAGGATTTTGTGATGTTAGCTTTCAAGTGCAGAAGTGCCAAATTTGTAATAATGCATTTCGTTTTCAGGTTAATGATCCAAAAGGACAATAAATAATTTATAATTCATTTCAAAAATCTCAAAATCTTTAAGGCAAGTGTAGATGCATGAATGTTAACTAAATCACAACTATATAATAAATGACTGGAACCCCACAGTGTCAATCCTGTTTTTAAATGGGAATCATTGCCTCTCTATAGGGCAGTTTAGCTCTTCAAATCACAGTAATTTATGTGTTCAGTTTTCATGCATGCTTTGAAATTCTTAAATTTTGAATTAGGGAAATATATCTGGAATTGTGACCTACATAGAGAAAGCTGAGAGGATGCCACCATATCCAAACTCTAAAAATGAATGATGGCTATGAGAACATTTTGTAGTAATACATACTTCAGCTCACCTGAAAAGAACTGTGTGGGCTACTGCATTTGCATCATTACAAAGATGTAGGTTTTCATGTGTAACTATGAGAACTTTGAGAGATTATCTTCATTTCTTTTCAAATTATAATTTTCAACCTACATTATAGCCAAGAGAACATAACTGGAATACAAATCAAATTATTTCTCTGTTTTAGTTAATAAAAAGAAAGTTAAGCCATTCTAAAATTACTTTACACATCTCTATGAAGAGGAAAGTTTATTAAATTTTATTTAAATATGAAGGCTTTTGTCAAAATATGCATGTAGCATTAGCTTCTTATGGAGAAATTGTTCCCTTGGAGAACAATGTCTATGATTAAGGCCAACATATCTTTAATGTAAAAAGGTAGTTTTTAAAGAACCTGGATCCTCGTTTTCTAACTTAACCGGTACCTCTTTTCTTCCTTCGCTCATGCCCTCACTCACGTGTTCAAGTCCATCCTGTATAATACACACCCTATTTCCTGGCTAAATCAGGTCCTTTGCAGACTGTCCAGGCGTTGCCCATGGGCAGAGCAATGCAAGTGTTATGGAAATACATCCCTAAGTTACATGTCAATTAAAAATATGCTACACAGCTTTTCCCTTTAATAGCACTAAAGACAGATCTCTGATTCACAGCAGCTGCTACACAATGTTGTGACTGACTGGCTTCTGTGTCTTCCAATACTGAGTGAGCTCTTATTTGCCCAATGGATTCAGGCAATGGTAAGTTTATATGCAATATTATAGGGAAATGACATTTCTTTTTTTATTGTTATTAATTTTTATTTTATTATTTTTTGGATTTTTTTAAATTTTATAATTAATTTAATTTTACATATAAGCCACAGATTCTCCTGTCCTCCCTCCTCCTGACTCCCTACTGTCCCCCAATCCACCCCCATTCCCACCTCCTCCAAGGCATGGACTCCCCTGGGGATTCAACTCAGTCTGGTAGATTCAGTTGAGACAAGTCCAGTCCCCTCCTCACTTCACCTAGGCTGAGCAAAGTGTCCCAGCATAGGCCCTAGGTTCCAAAAAGCCAGCTCATGCACTAAGGACAGGTCTGGTCCTACTGCCTGGGGGCCTCCTAAATAATTCAAGCTAATCAACTGTCTCACTTATCCAGAGGGCCTGATCCAGTTCCATGGGGCTCCTCAGCTAGTGGTTCATAGTTCACGTGTTTCTACTAGTTTGGCTATTTGTCCCAGTGCTTTTTCCAATCATGGTCTCAACATCTCTTGCTCATACAATCTGTCCTCTTTCTCACTGATTGGACTTCTGGAGCTCCACCTGGGGCTTGGCTGTGCATCTCTGCATCTGCTTCCATCAGTCATTGGATGAGAGTTCTATCACAATAGTTGGGGTGTTCGGCCATCCTATCACCAGAGTAGGTCAGTTCGGGCTTTCTCTCGACCATTGCTTGTAGTCTATTGTCGAGGTATCTTTGTGGATTTCTGGGAACCTCTCTAGCACTTTGCTTCTTCCTATTCCCATGGGGTCTTCATTTATCATGGTCTCTCTTTCCTTGTTCTCCCTCTCTGTTCTTGATCCAGCTGGGATCTCCTGCTCCCCTAAGCTCTCTTTCCTCCAACCCTTGCCCTTCATTACCTCTGCCTCACATCCAGTTTGCTCATGTAGATCTCATCCATTCCTCTGTCATTGGGTGAACCCTGTGTCTTTCTTAGGGTCCTCTTTACTAAGTAGCCTCCCTGGAGTTGTGAGTAGCAGTCTAGTCATGCTTTGCTTTATATCTAGTATCCACCTATGAGTGAGTACATACCATGGTTGTCTTGCTGAGTCTGGGTTACCTCACTCAGAATGATTTTTTCTAGATCCATCCATTTGCCTGCAAACCTCATGATGTCATTGTTTTTCTCTGCTGAGCAGTACTCCATTGTGTATATGTACCATGTTTTATTTATCCATTCTTCAGTTGAAGGGCATTTAGGTTGTTTCCAGGTTCTGGCTATTACATACAATGCTGCTATGAACATAGCTGAGCATGTGCCCTTGTGGTATGATTGAGCATTCCTTGGGTATATGCCCAAGAGTGGTATAGCTGGGTCTTGAGGAAGACTGATTCCCAATTTTCTAAGAAAGCACCATATTGATTTCCAAAGTGGTTGTACAAGCTTGCATTTCCACAAACAGTGGAGGAGAGTTCCCCTTGCTCCACATGCTCTCCAGCATAAGCTGTCCTCAGTGTTTTTGATCTTAGCTATTCTGACAGGTGGTGGATCAAAGACCTCAACATAAATCCATTTACTCTGAACCTGATAGAAGAGAAAGTAGGAAGTAGTCTTGAATGCATTGGAACCGGAGATCACTTCCTAAATATAACACCAGTAGCACAGACACTGAGAGAAACAATAAATCAATAGGACCTCTTGAAACTGAGAAGCTTTTGTAGAGCAAAGGATACGGTCAACAAGGCAAAGCAACAGCCTACAGAATGGGAAAAGATCTTCACCAACCCCACATCTGACAGAGGGCTGATATCCAGAATATATAAAGAACTCAAGAAATTAGACATCAAAATGTCCAACAGTTCAATTAAGAAATGGGCTATAGAGCTAAACAGAGAATTCTCAATAGAGGAAGCTCAAATGGCTGAAAGACATTTAAGGAATTGCTCAACATCCCTAATCATCAGGGAAATGCAAATCAAAATGAAATTTCTTCAGAACAAGAGGAGTAAACATGATTCTTTTAAATCCAGAAAGAAAATTCTTTAACCTGTTTTTTTTTTTTCTCCATGATACCAGATTGGCTAACTAAATGTGAATACCAGTAAACTACAGAAAGAGTGCACTGTTGTGGTATACGATTCGTGATTTCTCTTGAATACCCTTTGATGTGCTCGAGAGCTCTGGACTGGGATATTATAATACCTAAAAAGGTATAAACTCTTGTTTGCATTCCATATTAACATCTTATCACACTAGGAATTCTTTCTCTATCTTACTTGTCAAGAAATTGTTATTCTTTAGATTTAAATCTATTATTTTTCCCAACTTAACTTACTTTTTTGAATCTCTATAATTAAGACTATTCTATTTGTTCTCTCTTGCCAGATTCTCACTTCTCTCTCCTAAGTTTAAGAGTCATGGATTAGAGGAGGAGGAAGGAAGAGGTTTGAGTAAGGATTACTTTCCATCCAAGGATATTGATGTTATACCCAGCACAAGTGTTCAGGAAATATTCTTTTGCTAGCCTAAGCTCAAAAATTTAATTATTTGAAAACATTTTCTCATTTGGATGACAGAAGACACAATCCCAGGCATCCTTCCACACCCCTTCTCATTCTTCTTCTCTCTGTCTCCCTGGACCCACAGCTGTATTAGAAGACAGATGTCAATTGAGATGCAGAAAGGGAAACAGTGATATCTTTTAACTATCTGCCCTTCTTCTATGTGGAATCTGAATTACTGATTCTTCATGGGCTTTGTCTACATTTTCAATAGAAGTCAAAAATCTTAATTTTATATGAAATATTTCAAATTGTAAATGTCAAGTTAAATGATCCAGTTTAAATACAATACAGCCTCGTAATCATTTTACAACTTCTACCTTGAACTGGGTAAATGCCATGAGGCAGTATCCGCCGGGACTGTTTCTGCACTCTGTCCTACTGAAGCAAAGGAGTCAACTGCACTGTTTGTAAACTTTTCAAGATAAAGAGTTCAGTGAGGGTGCTGATTTAGAGTTTCTACTCTACCTTTCTGTGCTGATCATTGTATTATGGAGCAGTTTATACTTCACTGGATCACTGTGGTGCCAAAGTTTGTGCATAGAAGTGCAACTAAATTAACAATTTATTATAGTAGATAATGGATCCAACTGTTAAATCTAATTGAATGAAATGTTTGATGTATTTGGTTTACTCTTTGATGTGACTTCAAAACCCCATCACTACAAGGAACACAATAGTAAAAGGAGAGATGCTAGAGGTCAGGTATTCAATATCCAATGAGTTTCCAAAGTTTAGTTGAAAACCATTAAGTAGGGTTCATCTACAGACATGGGGAAGAGAGGTAAACAAAATTGAAAGAGATGATGAGCAAATGGATAGGATTTGGTGCCAAATGTACACAGACCTATTGTCAAGATGGCAGACCACTAATTTATGAGACACTTAGTTGCCCTTTCAGAAAAGTTTTGAAATTTGAAGAGATAGTTTCAAAAGATGTATATCATCACATTTTGCATCCTAAAGCTCTGCCCTGAAACAGACCTAAAACAATCTATTCTACTTAGTCTAGAAAGTTCTTCAAGATGTGGCTTCAAATTGCCTCTCTAGTCCTTGTCAGCTCTCTGCATGCTCAGCATTCTGCATCGACCTCAAACACACTAAATGCTTTGCTGTTTCTAAAACGTGCTGGTGAATGCCATGTTGTCTGTCACTGCTATGCCCACATCCTCATTCTGTCAGGACTGACATTGAAGGTGCTGCCCTCAGGAAGCTGTTCCCAGGCAAGCTAACTGCCACCTTTTCTCTTTATCAAAGTACTTTGTGTTTCTTTCTTTTTCTTTTCTTTTCTCTTTTCTTATTTTTCTTGTTTGTTTGTTTTGGTCTTTGGTTTTTTGAGACAGGGTTTCTCTGTGACTCTGTGTATCCCTGGACCAGGCTGGCCTCAAACTCAGAGATTTGCCTGTCTCTGTCTGTTTCCTTAGTGCTAGGATTAAAGGTGTGAGCCACTACTGCCTGACTTACATTTCATTATTAATAATACTATTATGAGGTTATTTAAAGTTTCCTAGATACCCTCCAACCTACAATAAAAAGTTAAAAAGAAAAAGTGCTTATTAGAATAAGTAGATTACTAAGTTTTGCTGAGGATATGATGTATGCTGTAATGTATACAAGTGTTTTTCTTTGCTGCTGAAATGAGTCAGAGGACTTTTCCCTTTATAAGAATGTTGAGATTTTCAGGGAGCGGGGAACCCCATGAAAGAGGAGTCAGAAAAAATAAGAGCCAGAGGGAATGGAGGACACCAAGGAAACAAGGCCCTCTAAATCAACATGACCAATGCACATACAAGCAAAACTCACAAAAACAGAAACAGCATGCACAGGGCCTGCACAGGTCTGCAAGAGATGGAGTCCTAGAGCTGGAAGAAGTGGACACATGCCCCTCCCTAACCCAGAAGCAATTGCCAGTTGATAACCACTTGCAAATGAAAATGTAATTCCCTCCAATGGAGGCTCACTGGGAAAGCAAACTCTTCTTAAGGGTAAACTGCACCCCCAGCAGTTAGATGGTGAAAAGAACGTGAACTCAACCTCATCTTTAGAGTGTCCTTGTTTCATAACATCCTGTCAGGACTCTTCCTGTTTGTTTGCTTGTTTTGATTTTATGATGCTATTTATTATTTTATTTTATTTATATTTTTATATAATACATTATATATATATATATATATTATGCCTGAATGGGCAATGAGTAGGTCACTGTCTATATTTGTGTCTCGTTCCTTCTCTTGGGAGCCTTCCTTCTTTGTTTGCTTTGTCCAATACCCATATGTTATTTTTTTTTGTTTTATCTTATTATACTTTATTTTATTAAATTTTATTTTATTTTATTATCATCCCATAGATACCTGCTTGTTTTCTAATGAGAGACAGAAAGGAAGTAGATCTGGATGGGAAGGGAGGTGGGGAAGAGCTGAGGGGAGTGGAAGGAGGCGAAACTATAGAGGGAGTGGGAGAGCAAGAAAAGCAAGATCTTCATAGAGGGAGACATTATGGGGTAAGGGAGAAACCTGGTGCCAGGGAAATTCCCAGGAACCCACAAGGTTGACCCCAGATTAGACTACTACCAATAGTGAAGAGGGTGCCTGAACTGGCCTACCCCGGTAGTCAGATTGGTGAATATCATAGAACCTTCATCCAGTAACTGATGGAAGCAGATGCAGAGATCCACAGCCAAGCACCATGCCGAGGTGTGCGGTGTGGGGAGGGTGTAGGGGTCAAGATCATGAAGGGGAAATCTTCAGAGACAATTGAACCAAGCTCATAGGAACTAATCAACTTTAGACTGACAGCAGTGGAACCTTCATGAGATGGACTAGACCTTCTGCATAGAGAGACAGTTGTGTAGCTGGGTCTGTTTGAGGGGCCCCTGCAGTGGGATCAGGATCTATCCCTGGTGCATGAGCTGGCTTTCTAGATCCCATTACTATGGGCCATTACCTTGCTCACCCTTGATGCAGGGTGGAGGGGCTTGGTTCTGCCTCGACTGAATGTACCAGGCTTTGCTCTCCTGCCATGGGAGAACTTACCCTTTTGCCGGGGGTGGGGGGTGGGGGTGGGGGGTGGGGTGGGGGGTGGAGGGTGAGGGGGGTGTGGAGGGGATCTGTGGTTGGTATGTAAAATGAATAAATAAAATAAAAATAAAAAGATATATTATGTGAGAAAAAAGTCAATTTTCAATAAAAGGGAAAAAGAATATTGAAGTTTTAGATATTGTTCAATATTGTACAGGAATGCAAAAAATATTCAAATAAAATTAATTTGCTGAAATTTTTAAAATGTGTTCACCTTTACTTGAATTTTTAGAGGTAAATGTTTAGATGATTTCAACATAAAAATTATCTAAAAGGTTATAGTGTTGCTTTAAAACGTTAAAATAAAGTTAAGTTGTAGATTCTTACAAATGGAATGCTTGAATCTAAAGATATTTGTTTCAAATGTGGGTGTGAGTATTCTGAAAAGATTTGGAAATAATAGTTTTTCTTTTCAAATTTTTAATTATCTTTTATAAATTAAGCAAATCCTAAGAATTTAGCTTTTTGGAATGGAGCATGGGACATGCTCTGGCTTGTATGAAACTTGTAACATGTACAAATGTCTGTTTGTCATATTCTCTGAAGGGTTAATATATTCCCTGTTCCTAGAATATTGTAAAGCAAAAGACAAAGTCATTGAACCATTAAAACAGAGTTTTAAAATGTCTTCCTTTGTTGTGGTGCATACAGAATGTAATCGTTTGTTCATCACACAGTTTTCTCTTGGAATGAAAAACAAAAACATGCTTAAATAGTTACAAGACCATTACTTACTCTTTTCTGATGTTGGGAAACACACAGATACATTGTTGCCAATCTACGGAGCCACTAAGGTGTGCCCAGGACCACAGAGAAGGGCAGTGGGACAGAGGTATTCCATTTCCATGCCTGCTAATGGATCTGTTCCTTGTGTCAAGGTAAGTTAAACCCATCACACAATTCTGTTACACAATGAAATATTTCTCCACAGGAAAAGACATTTCTCAGCTAGAATGCTCATGTCTCATTCTGTGATCAATCTTTCCACAGCTCCTCTAGTCCCAGGAGTTCACTCTGCAAGCAGCATCATGAGTCTATACAAATCTGTTTATTCTAAACAGCAATCCTTCCTCGACTCTTACCCATCACCCCCTTGCCTCAGTCCTTTCCAAAGTTGACACAGCATACAAAATTATAGGATACAAAACCTAGCAGTTTTGTTTGCTTCTTTTTTTTGTTTGTTTGTTTTTTGTTTGTTTTTCAAGACAGGGTTTCTCTGTGTAGTGTTAGTGCCTGCCCTGGATCTCTTTCTGTAGACCAGGCTGGCCTACACTCATAGAGATCTTCTTGGCTCTCACTCCCAAGTGCTGGGATTAAAGGCATGCACTGCTGCCAGGCTTGTTTGCACTTTTAAGTTGATAATTTGGTGCAGGAATATTTCAAGAACTATTCTGTTTTGATTAGATGAATCACTTTGAAGAAATGGCTAACTACCCCACCCCACCCCCATCTTTCCAAGATTGGGATGTTTATTGTGAAAGTTAAATGCCATTTTTATAAGGCATATTCTCAACAAATATTAAATTCTAATTAAATGGCTGGTGGGTTAACTACAGGAATTTTAGACCACAAAAGATATGTAAATGGGAAAAGGGAGTGAGTACAGAAGAAACATACAAAGATAGTTACATCACACCAACAAAGCCTTTAGGGCATATTTATGAATGGAGTTCCATGAGCTTTTCCCAGAACACTTAAATAAATACCTGTTAGTTTCTAAATGACACAAGTATGTGTTTATTCAATAAAGTATTTCTCCATTTTGTCATGATAGACTTGCTAAGACATTATAGTCAGATATTATTTATATTGTCTGTTGTACTACAAATCTTTAAAATCCATTTTTCTTGTCAAATCACATCTAAAGCAATATTTTTTAAGATTTCTCACTCCTGACAGCAGACAACAGACAATAAAATAGTGGAAGAAATACCCTATATATATTTCTGTGCTTCCCAGTAGACTCCTCAGGTAAACCATCAAATGAAGCACATTTTCATAATGATGAGTTGGGGTTTGAGAAAGCCAGAGGGGATAGTCTTGACTGGGAGAATGAAAATACACGTCCAATGTCCATGTCTTTCCAGCAGCCTTACATTCCATACTTCAGGAAAATCCTGATAGTGCCTGTCTTTTGGAAAGAGCCAGTGGGAAAGTGAAAGGAAGGTAAGGAGAAACATTTAGGACACACAGAGGCTGGCCGTGTTTCTCTTTATCAGGATTTCAGCTGTGATCCTGCCATGATTTTCTAACTACCCGTTTTCTTATTCTTCAGCTAATTCTCCTGTTGACAGGATCACTTTGTAATAGATACGTCTTGGTCCTAAATCTCTTTCGTTGCACTCAACTGAAACTTGCCACATTCTCTTTTCCTTGAAAACAGTATGTGCTTACTTCCAGAGACCCTCGGTCATCCCTCCCTCCCAGCTTCCCCAACTCAAGTCTGGCTGGATAATGAGATGCACAAACCCTCCCACCTTGTACAAATGTGTGTTGTAAGCTGAGCATATAAACCATTTCCATTTTTCTCTCTCTCCCTGCTCCTGTCAGCCCTCTTGGTTCCCCTGGGCAATTGCACTTCCATTCGATACATGCATGTATGACTTTTATGCTCAATATAAGAATCTAATGTCCACTAATGACAGAAAACCTGCTTTTTTTTTGTCTTTTTTGAGATTGCCTCAATTCACTTAATATGACCTAACTCATTCTCTATAATTAAAAAATGATGTCTAAAAAAGATTTTCAATTCTGCTTTTGTGGTCACAAGTTGGAGGTTTATCAGTTAGTGTGTGCACAATAGCTTGGAATGAATGGGGCCTCCTCTTCTAAAATAGAGATTTGAAGTTCTTTGGCTCTTTGCGGAGGAGACCTGTACAGAGAAGATTCTGAAGCTCATTTGCCTCATCCCATCCCATCACATGCCTGCCCTTTCTTGTCTGGCTCAGGAGAGTCTGGGGTGGTGTCAGGGGGCAGGCGAGGAGAACAGAGCTTTCACTGGAATTAATCCCAGCATCCTCTTAAGCAGAAGTTAGGAAAACTTGCTACTTCTAAACATCTCTCTTCTCTCTTCCCAAAGCTATGTATGCCTTTCTGTTTGGCTGACTTCATGGTTCTGTCAGTCCTCCCGAGTTCCTATGGAAAGGCCCTAGATAAGGCCCAGGTGCTCAATCTATCTAGCTTCTAGAAACCCTTGTTTCTACCTCAGATACTTTCCAAGTTTACACCCATGTTCATTAGTCAGTGTCTTCTTCACAACTGTCTGTGTCCTTGTGGGTGCCAGTTAAGGATCTAGATTGCATAGATTAGCAAGCCTTAGGAAAGGAAACTTTTTATGGCATTGGGATAATTACATTAAGAAAAAAAAGCCACAGAAAGACAAAATACCTCATTTTCTCTCATTTGTGAGTCTTAGATTTTGCATAGATGCATGAAATCATATATGTACAAGATGTCATGAAAGTAAAAGCAAAACTGTCTAGGGGACACAGGAGGCTGACAGGAGGAGGGAGGGTGTTGGGGTATAGGATTTGTACACAATGTGCATTATATGCTTGCATGAAAAGTGGTCTTATACAACTCAGTGTAATAAAATTAAATTAAAAGCTAAAGTGAAATCTGAACCCAATCACTACTGTTGATCATCAATGTAAAGGGTAAGGTGGTCTGTGTCTGTGGCATCCTTGACATTTGTGATCATTAGACACTCACTTGTACCTCTTCAGTGACCAATATCAATTTCCAGGCTAAGACTAGGGACAATGAAATGGTCAACAGAAGCTATACAAGCTGACATGGCTTGCTCCTTCAAAGAGTTCTCTCCAACTTGTAGCCAATCACCTCTACATACATTTCACTGCTGAACACTAGATCCAGAGAGAACTAGAAGATGGATTAATTTAGCTATAGTCATCAGTCTTTGTACAAAAAAAAAAATGTTATGCTTTCTTAGGAAAGGAAGAGTATTAGATAACAAGAAGCCTATATCAATTAAGAAAGAATAAGGTCCATCTTTTTTATTGGCTACTTAGCCCTTTATTCACAACAGAAAGATCTCTTAATTTTCTTTTAGTAAGATCAGGCATAAGGACTAATTTTGTGTCAATTTGGCTAGACCATGGACACTCAAGTACTTGTTCAAATACTAGCATAAATGTCACAATAAAGATACATCTTTTTTTTTAGATATGGTGAACAATTTTGAATAAAACAAATAATCTTCCATAGTGAAGGTGGGCATCATCTAATCAGCTGAAGGCCTTAAGAGAAAAAGCAGGAATCTCACCTCTAGACACAGATTGTGTCATCTCAAATTTCCTTGGATTTCCATTCTTCTGGGTTGCCTTTCTCCCATAATCAACTCCTTAAAGTAAACCTGTCTCTTTAGGTGCAAAGATATAAAATATTTGAATTTGTAAATCTTTGTATAGATCTATGTCAAGTTTTACCTGTATGTTTATATAATTTCGCATATGTGTTCACAAACTATCGGTTCTTTTTCTTTGGCCAGTCTAAATACATCAGATTTGAGTTTGGGGCCCGAGATACAGTGGCTAAATTACTTTGGAAAGGTACCTAGGACTCAGAGTTATATGATCAAATCATCAGTTAAGACATTTTTCTATATGAAGATGTACCTCAGAGGTAGAGCACTTGTCTAGCACTTCAGTCCTTTGCACTGTTGCAAAATATATTATCAGACCTTAAATATGTGTATGGTAGACTAGTGGTGTGATGGGACAAGGGTTGAGGGAGAGCTGGGAGCAGTCTTAGATTTTCTCATTATTGTACTCTGATTTCAACTATCCACTTATATTGTTAAAATTTGAAAGGATGGCTGTATTGCTCAGTGAGTGGAAATGCTTGCAGTATGAGCGTGAGGACCTGAGTTCAGTTCCTCAGCATCCATGTAAAAAGATGATCATGACTCACATAGCCCTGTAACCTCAGCACTGTCAGAGGCAGAGATGAGATTCGGGAACTTGATGAGAAGCCAGCCTACTCTAAATTCCTGTCTCAAAGGAACTGGGTAGAAAATAACAGAGCAGGGCAGCCAACACCCCCTCCTCTGGCCTCTATACATATGTGCACAGGCATGTACTCCTGTACACACACATGTTCATGCACCAAACACACACATACTATAATCACATGGACACATACACATATACCACAAGTACATACATTACACACACACATATACAAACACAATGCACATTACATACACATATATGACTTACATTTATGCATATATTAAGCCCACCACACATATACCACACTTATATACATACATACCAGACACTCACAGACACCTACAAAAACTGAGCTTTCACATCATTCATTTTTTGAAATTAATTTTATTTGAAATTTTATTGTAATTCCAATAAACAGCAACTTATCTTTGACTTTCATTATAGTTTTGATAATGCAGTGTGGTGACTAAGCTCTTTTTCTAAAATTTTCAGGTGGGGACTTTTGGGATTATGGGTAACATGGTTGGCAAGAGGGTTGTAAATAGGTTCTCTGCAAAATGCCCAATTAACCTAAAGAGGCATTGTTCTAAGAAGAATCGCAACTGAGACTTGGTTACTACACAAGGGATTCCATCATGTGTATAGGGAACTGTAGCAAGAGTTCTGAGGAAATGGTGACAGTTGAAGCCAAGCAGGTTGGAGTGTCTTGTGTTAAAAGCATTGCTTAGTTAGGCCTAAGGCTGATCAAGCAATGCTCTACCTTCCATCCAGGTGGGAAATGACCCAGACGTTCTAGTTCTTGGTCTGATGACCTCAGTGATGGGGTCATTTTAGCACCCATGTCTGATCTGATGGTGTGCCGTGGAAGAGCACATAAGTCTAACACTGGGATGGCACATCCTTTTTACTGCCTGAAACTCATTATGCACAAGAGAGACTCAATAAAAACTTGTTAAATAAATAAGCCATCTATGACACCACAACATAAAACTGGACTTCAAAGGTCAGAGCAGTGTTGAATGCAAGTATATCATGTTATTCTTAATGAGATATTCTTAGTAGACATAGGTTCATCGCAAATAAGAAGTCATTATCCATAAGAAGAAAATCCCTGTTCTCCAGCTATGAGGATAGTTCTAGAGAAAAATGTTAAGACTAATATGAGAATCAGAAAATGACATTTTTAACTGTCTTACCACACAGTTTCCTCTTTTTCATTAAGCTATGTGGAAACCACTCTGTGGGAGTGGGAGAGCATTTTTACCTCAATATGGTGAATGTGATACAAATGGTTTGTTATTTAGGGTGATTCTATCATTGACCCAAATGAGTTCTTTGTGAAATTTGGCTGGGCTGTTTTCTGCATTTCATCGAGCTAATTCTGTAATAGCTTCAGCAGAGCCGCTGTGGACTAAAGGCATATCAAGATACAACTTTAAATTCATATTTAAAGTCTGTAAAAAATATATGTGGTGAGAGCTTCATTTGTACTGTGTCTTATTTAATAGGTTCTATTTTCAAATTCTGAATTTGAAATATTTACTCTGTCTGAACATTGGACAAATTTATTTAAATTTCAACAATTCCATCACCTATATTAAATAAGGATTATGGCAATATTAATAACAGTGTCAGGTTCTGATAGGTTCTGACTTTGAAGATGGTATAAAAAATGTTCATGTCAAATTCTTAGTACCCAACACTCAATGAGAATTTCAGAATTATATAAGTTTTACATTTTAAAACAAAATGATGGCTAGGTTAATAGATAGAAATTGCTTTTCATTTTAAAATATAAGTGAAATCATTTTAAGTGGGTATAATTACAATTATCTCTAATAAGTAGAATTTTGTGTTCCTACATGAAAATCCTGACAGTATTGTAGTTGAAAATATTTCCTTTCTCTGTGGCTTAGGAGAAATGTTCTCATGAAATGAAAAAGTCATACCTCAGATCAACAGCACTGAATCAGAGAGCCTGTGAAGAATGGAACTCAGTATGAAGAATGAAGAGTATGGAGAAACCAAACTGCAAATAGTTCAGAGCAACAGGCATGTGGAACTGAGGCCTCAGCACTGGCATTCATTAATAATTATGGTTACACATCCTCCACCCGTCAAGCATTGCTATTATTGGAATCTTGTCTTTATATTAGGACCTGTAGGGTTCTAACAAGGTGATGATGACTGCAGGGGCTGTTTTCAAAGAACCTGATGTTGTAGCTATACTTGTTATTGTAGTTTATAAATTTGAACTCTAAAGTGTCATACATAAGAAAAAAATAACGTTATAAAAGGCTGTGCTCAGGAGCAACCAAAGAGAAAGCATAACTCAGTTGCCTCAGGATAAATGTTTGAATAGCTAAGTACCATGTGACCAAGGAACTGGTTCCCAGCCAGAGTCATGGGTCTGGAAGCTGGAACTGATGGCAGGGAGACAGCCAACTACAAGAAGGTGAAAACAGGTCCAGCTTTCGGAATCCAGGCTAGCTGGATGAGGGAGCAAAGAGACAACAGTTCTTTCCAACAGACTGGCATTACTGGCATTCCTTAAAGCTAAGAAGCAAGCCATGGCATGAGTTGGAATCCCACACTTGCTCACAGACTTTAAGAAGCAGATTTTTGATCAATACCTCTCAAACATTTCTCCTGTGACAACGTCTGATTCCTGTTTTGTTTTTTTTTTTTTCCTTTTATTTTACAATACCATTCAGTTCTACATATCAGGAACGGATTCCCTTGTTCTCCCCTCTCCTACCTCCCTCTCCTTCCTCCCACCTCACCCCCCATTCCCACCTCCTCCAGGGCAAAGCCTCCCCCGAGGACTGTGATTAACCTGGTAGACTCAGTCCAGGCAGGTCCAGTCCCCTCCTCCCAGGCTGAGCCAAGTGTCCCTGCATAAGCCCAGGTTTCAAACAGCCAACTCATGCAATGAGCACAGGACCCGGTACCACTGCCTAGATGCCTCCCAAACAGATCAAGCCAATCAACTGTCTCACCTATTCAGAGGGCCTGATCCAGTTGGGGGCTCCTCAGCCTTTTTTTTTTTTTTTTAATTTACCTTTAATCACTACTTGACAATAGTACAACTGTTCTTGAATCCATATTTAACTCACATTCCTATCCCACTACATTCTTATTCTATCAGAACCAATGCTAGTTTTAAACATGAAGCAGGCAGGCTTGAGTTCTGTTTTTCACTTTACACATTTAGCTGCCATTGGTTCTGATGCCCTTTGTATCCCAGTATACGGTAGGAAACCTTCAGGCATGGAAAAAGTCTTATGTAATACAGTGACTATCAATAACATTAAAATCTTCCTGAATATTTCATACTTATTGTCGTTTTTTTATTTCTATTCTAAGTGGCAGTGTAGAGAGAACATACAGCCAAACAGATCCAATTTTGAGTTTTGAGTCTCCTACTCCTACATTCCTTGTAACTTTGAGCAAATGATTTAACTTCATGCATAAGTTTTGCATTCTAAAACTGGGATGTTGCCAACCATTTTCAATCATTTCTCTCCCTCCCTCATTCTCTCTCTCTCTCTCTCTCTCTCTCTCTCTCTCTCTCTCTCTCTCTCTCTCTCTCTCTCTCTCTCTCTCTCTCTCTCTGTGTGTGTGTGTGTGTGTGTGTGTGTGTGTGTGTGTGTGTGTGTGTAGGTAGGTATAGGTGAATGCAGTACCAGTTGATGCTGGAAGATGTCAGATCCCTGAAGATTAAGTTACAGGTGGCTTTGAGCTGCCTAGTAAAGGTGCTCAGAAGCGAACCTGGTCCTTATCCACTGAGCCATTTCTGTAGACTCAGATACTGCTAATTTTGGAGAACTCTTAGAATGAGGTAAAAAAAAAAATATGCTAGCATATGATAAATACTCCATCGCTATTTTCATTATTCTTCTTATCACTAATTATATTTTCCCATATTATCAAGTCACTCTTAAATGTTTAAAAGACAGAGCTCCAAAAAGAACAGAATGTGTGGAATGTCTGTGATGGTGCTGGTACTTACTGTTGCTTCCAGAAACCACGGTGCTCAATTCTACTCTTTAAGATTTTTGTTTTCAGTGACTGAAAAAAGGGAAGTATTTCTTTTCCTCAAAATAAAACAAGACTCGGTATGAAAAACTAGAAAAATAAATAGGATGAAAGTTCAATGGATGTTATAAACATGACAAAGAAAAGTTAAGAGGAAGTTGGAAGAAAGCAAAGGATTTGGTGGTCTTGTGTTGGGGAATAGAATATTTGTTTAGCTAAGTAAAGGTGTGTTACATTTGTTTGTGCTGCAGAATAATTGTTTAACTATGTAAAGATGTGTTGCATTTGTTTATGCTGCATTTGTTTGACTATTTTAAGATGTGCTGCTGTTTCACCTTGCCTGCCTAGGGCACCTGATTAGTCTAATAAAAAGCTGACAGTCTAATAGCTAGGCAAAATATGGATAGATGGGGTTGGCAGGCAGAGAGAAAAGAGAAGTCAGCCAGCCAGCTGGGGGCCAGACAGACAGAAAGAAACAGAGGAAGCAGGAAAGCAGGATGAGGTAAATGTGCCACAGGGCAGCACAAAGTTTAATAGAAATGGGTTAATGTAAGTTAAGAAAGAAAGAAAGAAAGAAAGAAAGAAAGAAAGAAAGAAAGAAAGAAAGAAAGAAAGAAAGAAAGAAAGAAAGAAAGAAAGAAAGAAAGAAAGAAACCTGGCTAAAAGCAAGCCTAAGCTAAGGCCGAGCACTCATAATTAATAAGAAGTCTTTATGTCACAGTGTGGTGGCTGACAGTCAAAGAAAGCCCCAGGTAAAGTCTTGGCTATTCAACATGGTGACATAGGACATAGGGATGGGATGAGAAAAGGGGAACATGGGGAGGGGAACCTTCATGAAAGTCAGTATGGGAAACTTTGCCATGTTAGGTAGTAGACTCTTCACATGGCACTATCATGTTTAAAATTCCTTTAGTTAGACATTTCTCATAAAATGTTACACAGAACTCTCATCCAATGGGTTTCAGAGTAGTAAGTGATTTAGAATGAAGTTATTTTATAAGATAAAATTTTGTGCAGCTGCTAAATCCAGTTCTGCTCTACCGATGTGTAGGCATTTGAGCATCAGGTCACACGTGGTGACTGTGTTCTTGGCATTCATTGTGCCTGATGTTTGTTATACTTCAAAGAACTTCTAAAGAACTTGAAAATAAGGATCTCAGAGAACTCATCTAAAAAGTTCTGAAGATTTTGGGTATACCTTGACAGGTTTGTACTTAACTCAGTTAAAAGGGGAAACATTTTTAAAGTGGTAGGAATTACTGGAAAACACTGTCTATAAAGATAAATATTATAAAATGAACTAGACAGGGTGGATGAGATCTAGGCTACTGATGTGGAAACCTTATTATTACACCAATAAAAATGTTACAAAAAAGGCTGAACCATGGCCCAAAATTATGCTCACATAAAAATGAGGACTCTCCATTAACATTCTAGTTTAAACTGAAGTATTATTTTTCAAAGAAACATCTATTTTAATTTCACAAGTTTAGTGGTGCTATAGCTATTATTACTTTTAATTTAATGCATAAAATCATTCAATTTAATTTCTCAGAAAACTGTTATGTAAGAAATGGAAACTCTTGTTATTCTAGATGTTTCAATTGTATTTGGTTGTCAATGCTTTCCTGAAAGGAATTTTATTTTTCTGTTTAATTCAGTGTTTTGAATTTTTAAACTCTTGGCCAATATTTGTAAGCATTATTCACCCATATTCCTAGTTCAAGCTTTCCATTATATTTATATATCAGATACAAATAACATACCACTTTTCACATGTATAAAATATTTAAAGCTGGATTTAAATTACTCTAGACCCTTGAATTTCCATTTCTTAATACAAATCTGAAGACCAGTATTACAATTCTATTTAAATTGTTCCTACTCTCTAGAGCAGGCTTTTCGCTTGACACTAGGAGCATAATTTAGAGACAAATGTTTACAGTCATTTTGTTTCAAGGTTTTAGAAATCTGAGGCAAATATTTTAGATAGTAGTGTCTAACATTTCTACAACACTTCGTTTATCAATCATCGCCACGAAAATTGGTATTCTATGTAAGTGAAAATTCCACAGAGTAGATCCTTATCATGTTAGCTGCCTTTGTTTTCCATTTCAGTCTCTTTGCAGGAACTCTCCCATAATGCATTCCACACTGATTTCCTGTGGGAACAAAAACACTAACAGAATATTGTTAATACTCTTTCAAAATTCAGAATCTCTACTTGATCTTGTATGGCCACCTTGTTATTCCAAGAGCCTTCTTTCTTTGTCTCTCTCAGCACTATTTGACTTCATAGATGATCATCACAAATGTAAATTAAGCACAAAAATGTTATACAATTGTATATAATGTAAAAAACAAAAATAAGTGATAGTACTCAAGACCACATTGTGACTGCCATGTAGTAACCGAAGATACCTCACTGGTCTCTTACTTTGTTCCAAGTGCTTGGGGTTGTTCAGTGGTAATTTCTGTTTCAATAAAAGATTACTGCAAATTTCCAGAGCACTTGAAACTCGAACACCTAAATGCTCTTCTGAATGACTCTTGTTAAAAGACAGGACAGCAAGGACATGGGGAGACTGTGCTACATAGATAAGCAAGCCAGCTGTTAGCTTAATACTTCTGTGACAAATTCTTGAGGCAGTTTAAAGAAGGAAAGAGTTCATGTTCATACTTTCAGATGTTCCAGTTCATGTTTGCTTGGATCTGTTACTTTCTGACACTGTGCACAAGGAGAAAGAACATTACTCAGCAGCGTGTGTTGAAGCAAGAAGTTCACCTCATAGGGGCAGGAGGCAAAATTCCAGGGAGAAACTGAGGATAAGATTCATCTTCTCAGGTTACATCTCTACTTCCTCCAAACCAGGCCCATCTCCTATTTTTCAGTACCTCCCAATAATACCATCATACTGTGAATCATAAAAGCATTAATCGGGCTGGAGAGATGGCTCAGCCGTTAAAAGGCTAGGCTCACAACCAAAAACATAAAAGCATTAATCTAAGGATTAGGCCATAGCCCTCAGAATCTAGTCATCTATCAGAAGTCCATCAGCAAGTAACTGAGTCCCTAGTTACATTGGACCACGGGGTACATTTCCTTAGAAATTGTAGCACCTTTGTTTTAAGAGGCATGGCTGCACAGAAAATATCCATCTAGTAGTAATATTTTGCTAGCTGTCATTGAGGGTTATTTTCTCTCTCTCTCTCTCTCTCTCTCTCTCTCTCTCTCTCTCTCTCTCCATATATATATATATATAATATATATATATCACTCATATTGTGATTCTTGTCTTCCTTCCTCATGATTATTTTTCTTCCAATCTTTCTGTCCTTTGACATTTAAAAAACAAAGCCTAAAGCAAACAGACTTAAAATAGGTATTTTACAACACACACTAATTTTTGTCTCTAATTGAAAAAATCTAAGAGTCAGTTTAAACCAGGTAGATGTTTAAAAACTATGAAGAATAATCCATAAACCATTCACTGTTTCCCTCTTCAAGGAGATCAGCTAGATGGCTGGATCACCACTGTCCCCTCCCCACAAACACACATGAAACCTGCTTCTATCGAGCCCTAGATTCTAAGTCTCCACCTTCATCCGGACTTTCCAAAAGCCTATCTATCACTTCAGAACAATGGTCCACTGTTCCACATAAACTGATTCTTGGTTTATTTGTTTTGTTCTTGCTTTAGTTTGTTCTGTTTCAGTGCTAGAGAATAGACTTGCATTTCCATGAATTCAGCCTAGTGTGTGAGCTGTGCCCCAGGCCTATGCCAGTTCTTAGTGGTCTTCAAACACAGAGTGGATGCTCTCATGTCAGAACCTGGTTTGGGCACTGGTTAGTCTTGAAGCAGAGAGAAAGCAACATTGAATGTTTTCATTGCTTTGATTTCGAATCTAAGGGCTAAAAACCTTAAAATTGGCTAAGAGGCTACAGGAAATTCCAGTAACAACTCCCTATCATCATTTCCCAGTGAGTGTTTGGTGAAAGTTAGGCCTTCTGAATATCAGTCTAATACAAAGTTACTGTGGGGTGCATCTTCATGGCAGAAAACTACAGTCAGAACCTTAGGTAGTTGTTCCAAAGTCAGAAAAGAAAACATTACAGACCTTGACTCAAAGCCAATTTGACCCAGGATGGAAAGCAGATCATTGTGTTGCCTCATCTAACTTTTTATTGCAAGAAAGTTTCCAATTTTCAAAACCAACCTGGCATTTCATAAAAGCTCCCTCTGAAAACTTTGTCCTTCTTAATTGCCAAGACCTTTGGATTCCAGGTTCTGTAGGCCTAAGGATATTTGCTCAATAAATTACAAAGAGCTACAGAGAGAATCATCCCTGATATACAGCAGCTATTAACTTGGAAAAACAAGTGAAAGAAAAATTGAGGAACCTGTTGGAATTTCCAGCATTGGTATCTCTTTCTTGGAAGATCTTTTTGAGGAAATAATCGTTGCTGGAGACACATCACAGACAGAAAAGTACTGCTTGAAATGATTCTAGGCACAGTGTCTACCCACTGGTTGGTACAGCTGCCTCGTCTCTACTACATGTGTTTGAAGATTACTGCATTAAATGCTTATTTAGCAGGTTAGATAGATGTGGAAAGGAATGGTTGTCACCCCTCTGTTTTGTATGTTGGTTGAATAAGAAAGAAGAATCATGAAAAGTTACAAGGCAGAGAAGACATGCCAGCTGAGTGACATATCAGAAGGAAATAAAGACACTAGATTTTCCTTTTTTCTCAGAAACACTTTCTTGCCACAACAAGAGCTCAGGAAGGTTGATTTTATGCCTATAAATGACAAGGCAATTTCTTCAATTTTCCATCTCTCTCTAGTGCAATGCTGTCAAAAGAATCTCTGTGATAATGAAAAAATTATTTTAGTTGTCTAATAAAGTATCAAATAGCTATATGGCAGTTATGATCTTAAAAAGTAGCAGATAATACTATGCAACTAATTTTTAAGTAATTTAATTGATTTAAATTTAAATAGCCTCACATGGTTATTGACTACTATGTAGAGCAGTGCTTCAATAAATGTTGAAATTATTTCTCCACCTTTCATTCTTATAAAATTTAGTAAGTTATTGCTTATTTTTTGGTTTTAGTGAGTGTTGTAATTTAGTGCATAATTCTGAGAAGTCTAAAATGAACATTAAAAATGATTCTATTGGACTGGGGAGATGTCCTAGTACCACACTTGCTGCCCAAGTGTGAGGACCAGAGTTTAGATCTCCAAAAATCTATGTAAACGCCTGATAGGTATGGTGACCAGCCTGTATTACCAGCCCTAGAAGGAGACAGTGAGGTGGCTAGCAAGACTAACAGATAGCCATATCAACAAGCTCTGAGTTTGATGAGAAGTCTCGTTAGGTGTAGTCATGGTTCACTGCACAAAATCTTTTTCTTGGGACATTTTTTTTTCTGGATAATTTGTCTTTTTTCTTCAGATGTCTCATTTTTCCAGAGTTCTTCAGATTCCTTATCTGGATGCCTTCATTTTCCTGGAAGACAAAAACAAAACCCTTGCCAACCCTGACTTTGGGGAGGTTCTAAATCTAACCTTTATCAATTTTGATTTATTATTTCTCCTTAAATTTTTGCTTTATTTTCTAAAGCTGTTCTATCATCCAGAGCAGTATGGTTTTATACAATAGGCATTAGGTTCTTTAATTGCTCTGGGAAGGAGTTTCCTCCATGATAAAAGGAAAGGACTGAACAATTTGACAAGGGGGTCTGCGAGAGCTCCGTCAGGGTGTTTCCCTATGGCAAAGGCAAGGGATTACCTTGTCTGTCTCTTGTTGACCTACATTCATTAGTCCAATGTCCGTCTTTGCTACACCTTCTGCATAACCCAGAAAGGAGGGGCATTCTATTGGAATTATTCCTTGGAAAAAAAAAAAACATTATTTCTAGAAATGCCCTATTTACAGTCCCTTTTTAGGTGACCTTGTTTACTACAATTGAAACATTTGACATTACTATTTTTCTTCAAACTTTGAAAATCACCTCTCATATCCAAGCATCATCATGGTCATGAGATTCAATATTAATTGTATCTTGGATCCATTCCTCCAAGGGTGATGATCTTGCCTTGAATAGCCTAATTACCCCTTTGCATTGTACATTAGCATTTTCAAAAGCCAAAGATTCAATTATTATTTGTCTGGCTTCTGAATTTGGTATCATTCTATTCACTGCCGAAGTCAGACTTTGTAAGAAATCAGTGAAGGTTTCTTTTGGGCCCCATACAACTTTAGTAAATGACTCAATTTTCTTTTCTACTTATTCAATTCTGTCCTAAGCATTCAAGGCTGCCATGCAGCATAAATCCAGGGTGTGGACAGCATATAAATATTGTCTTTGTATATCAACATAATTGCCTTCTTCAAGAAGTTGATCTTGGGAAATTTCCATACCTCTATTCCTGCTTTGTGGTTCAATGGACTTGCTTCATCCTTCCTCCAGGTCCTCTATTGTAACTGGAGACCAGTCTCTAAAACTGATGTAACCAAATCTCATCAATTTTGAGGGATAATTCCATTACAAGTTGACCACAAGTTTAACATTTGCTTCACAAAAGATGAGTGGATGCCATATGAGATTATTGCTTCTTTGAATCTCCTCAAATCTAACATTTACACAGGAGTCTAATCAGCTTGTACATAGTCTTTGAATATGCAGTTCCTGTAAGGTTACTGGATAAATTAAGGTTGGCTTATTTAAAGCCTTAGGTTGTTTCTCTGTAACCTCATAATGCAATGTGGTGATTGGTTCTTTAAATCTCTATGATCTGTTTTAAGACATTTTTCTACAACTTTTATCTTGGCACTCATATTAACTAAGTTTTTAATGATAAAACAGAAATGATCAAATAAATAATATTTATAATTGACATTACATAAACCCCATCAACATTAATTATCCTCTCATTTAATTGTTCCATTTTCAGACTGTCTATTGTTATCATATTATCAAAGAGACCAAACTCCCTCCATTGTAAAAATGTTTCCCATTTTTGATGTAGGAAAAAACTCTCTTTTAACTAATTTCTCCTTTAAGAAATTCCAATGGACTCACCAAATCTTCTGACAGTGACAATTCAGATGATGGTGTGGCAGCAACCCGAGGAGGAGCCCAGAGAAAGCCAAAACCTGCTAGGAGAGGAAAGAAGCAAAAGATCCAGCTGTCTCACCAACTCCATGAATACTCTCACTGAATGTCTCTGAGTCCCCAGCCAAAGGAGGTTCAGCCAAAAAGCACTCTTCAGCTGAAAAAGGCTCTAGTTCCTGTCTCTTCACATTTTATATGCCTTTCTCTGCCCTGCCATATTACTTCCTTCCTAGTGCTGGGATTAAAGGTGTGTGATTCCCAAGTACTGTGATTAAAGGTGTGTGCCACCACTGCCTGGCTCTGTTTCTCTCCTAGATTGAGTCAATCTTATATTGCTCAGGATGGCTTTGAACTTACAGAGATCCAGATGGATCTCTGCCTCTGAGTGCTGGGATTAAAGGTGTGTGCCACCAATGCCTGGTATCTATGTTTAATCTAGTGGCTTGTTCTGTCCTCTGATCTTCAAGCAAATTTTATTAGGGTACAATATATCACCACACTGATGACCTGAGTCCAGTCCCTCGTGAGGGAGGGAATGCCTTCCAAGTTCCACAGATACACATGGCTCTCACAAACCCACAGAGATATGTATAGACACATGTGTGCATGCACACACATAATAAATAAATGTCAGCAATTCTGCAAATATACATGAATACTGTCTGTTGAAAGACAGAGAAGTGTGGTTCACTTACATAAACAGCATAGGCCATTGAGGATTAAAGTTAGTTCTTCTTTTGCCCTGGAAGAATGTTCTTTCTGGAAAACCTCAGCCAGTGATATAGACCTACTTTCTAAGTGGTTACACATGTGAAAAGAAAGAGAGAGAGAACAAGTAAAAAAAAAGCTGAAAGAATAATTGCAGCTTTGCAAGCACCAATGTCTTAAGGCATATGCAAATGAAGTTCATATGTGACATGCCAATCCACATTAAATATGAGGCAGAGAAATCCCTTAAGCCCTCATCCACAATGTATTCCACTGCTTTGGTCACATCAGGGGCTACCTGCTCAGGCTACCTGTCTTTCCCTCCACCATCATCATTCAGCCCACCTGAGATAGCCCCCAGTATCTTCCATGTGAATTTGAAAACCCCTGTACCAAATGATTTCTACATCTTTTGTACTTCTAGCACCTTTTGCTTCTCTGATAATAAATTCACTACATCTCTAAAATGATGAGAGCGGCCTTTGTCTCATCAAATGCTAAATATTGGGGGTTTGATATGTTTTATAAGTACTATAAACATTTAAAGGAAGAACTTGGATATTATTACATGCAACCCATTTTTGCCCATGCCAACTGATCACTGCTTGTTGAGTGAATAAATGATGCAGAAGTTCCTAACATGGAAGAATCAGTACATGACATTTTCAAGCTGAGAAATTTGATTCTGTCAGAATTCACCTCATTTTGTGCTTTTGTTTATTTTCATCTCAGATAAAACTGTGGTGATAATTAAATTCATAGTAAAAGTTTATAGCTGCCTGTTATAAATCCTCAGAGAATGCCCATTGTTCCAGTTTGCTTTCTGTGGCTTGTAATAAAACACTGGCCAGAAGCAACTTGGGGTGGAAAGTATTTATTTCAGTTTACATTTCCACATAACAGTCCATCATTGACAGAAGTCAGAACAGGAATTCAAGTAGGAATTTGGAGGCAAGAACTGAAGCAGAGACCATGAAGGAATGCTGCTTACTGTGTTGCTCCCAGGCCCAGGTTCCATTTGTCTACTAGCCTAGGCCCACCTACCCAGGGGTGATACTGCACACAGTGGGCTAAACCCTCCAACAATCAACACAATTCCCCACAGGCCAATCTGATGGAGTCAATTCCCTGATTGAGGGGTTTCTCTTCCCAGGTGACTCCAGTTTTTGTCAGGTTCACAGCTGGACCTATGAAATAAATGCCTGTGGGTAACTAGTACTTGTGTAAGTAGTAACTCTGCCTCCATTTCCCTCTTTTTCTTTATACCAGTCTCCATTCTCAGACCCAGAAATCTCTTTCAGCAATTAGCTCATAATACATGGTAGGAGAGTTCCCTTCGTAATCTGCTTCGGAATTACCAGCTTTTTTAATCAGTAACTTCATGATTTTTCAACAAGTAGAGAATTTTGTCCCTTACCTCTGCAATGTTTTCTTCTTTCTGGAAATTATTTATAAACTAGGCCATGTGACAATTATCCCTAAGGTTATCAAACATATTTTTCAGTAGTTATTTGTCTATGCTTTATTTCAGATGATTTCTATTGTTACTAGATAGATAGATAGGTAGATATAGATATTCAGCTTTTCTTCTGAAATTAATTCTTACTGTTAATTTTATCCAGTGAAATTCTCTTCTGAGATGTTCAATTTCATCATTACACATTCCAGTTTTTTTCCTCTTATTAACTTTTTTCCAATATCCTCAAGATCATGGGCGAATAGTTGTAATCAAAGTATTTGAACTGATGCTGCCATCTCTTCCTTTCTAGAACTGTTTCTGTTGAGTGACTTTTCTCTGGGTGAGATACAAAACTTTATCCATCTTCACACATTGAGTAATTTATTATCAGGCATGAAGCATTGTGAAGGTTAGGATGTTGAGCCAGATTTTGTTGTATTCCTTTGAAGATTGCTATGGTTTGATCACGGTATAGAATGATGATCTTTTAAGTCTCCTTTTTAAGTTATTTAACGAAAGCCTTCATTTTGAGAAATGTTAGCTCCACTTCTCTGATGCAGACCTTTCTTTGGGCTTTATTGAATATTAAATGTGTCTAGTAAAGTATCTCTGCTCTACTTGACAAGAATTCAACTCTCCCAGCAATATGGATTATGTGCATTATTTTTCACCCCATCCCCACTTTTTTTTTTTATCTGAACATAGAAGACATTCCAAGCTTGGACTCATGGGGCTTCACCATATGC
Source organism: Peromyscus leucopus (assembly GCF_004664715.2). Taxonomy (NCBI): domain Eukaryota; kingdom Metazoa; phylum Chordata; class Mammalia; order Rodentia; family Cricetidae; genus Peromyscus; species Peromyscus leucopus. The sequence continues at coordinate 39,465,364 of NC_051068.1, forward strand.
ATACATATTTGCAACCAAAGTACTACAGAATCTCTAGTCATATTCAGGTTTTTGTGAGTATTTCTTTACCTGATATCTATATCTCATGAGATTTGCCCTATAAATTTTAACTGTTGCTACATCCTCCATTTGGGGTTACTGTCTCCCGACTTTGATGAGACTGCCGGGTTTATTTTCATTTTCCCATTACTTTGTTACAAAGTTCAGTTGCCTCCAAATAGGAATCTCAACTCATTTGATTCTCTTCTTAAGTACCATTAATCTGAACTGGCCAGTTTCTAAAAATAGGTGGTTTTAAAAACATTTTCTCATGTTTTATGGTTGTTTATAAATAAACATTTTGCCATTCCCTTGTGGCCAGAAGCAGAAATCCCCTAGATTTCAAACATGAATTCTCATACTGTGATTTTACTTTAGTGATACAAAAGGTCCCCTCTGCTGTGTTTTTATGTCTAAAAATAAAATATTCTTAGGTGTTTGCTTTCTCTTATGGTATTGCCTTTCTATATTTTCAAGAAAAATCTAAAGCATTATTTGCTCTAGATATTTGTTGAATATATGAGACCACTGGGGGGACAAGAAATCGTTCTACTCACAATTCTATTTATTAGGGATGATGCTTTTGGTTTCTGTCTATCAGGAAAGTAAATTTTAAATTTTAGTGAAAATACAAACTTATTATTATGACTTTATTATAATTAATTAAAGATTAAAGGGTTATTTTGTTGTTTGACTTTTGCCTCCTCAGAGTTTTATGCACCTGTGAATTTTAATTAAAATCAAGTTGATGTGAAAAGTTCTCGTATGAAAAGTGCCTGAAACATGGTTTTAAACACAACTGTGAAGTGGAGTGGTTACTATCCACTAGAAATCTAGAAGTGGATGAGCTCCAGATCCAAACAGCAGGACATCATCCTGTTATTAACCCTAAAGGGAAGAAATGTGGGAAAAGCCCTGAAATTCATAGCAGCAGATTCAGCACCCCCATAGCATCAGGAAACAGTTAGTTTAAAATCCTGTTCCAGTGGAATCAGGAAATTTACCAGATGCAAGTGGTACATAGATTACACTGTACCCGTGGTTTCTCAATATTGTTCATGCCTTCATAGTAAAACTCAACTAGAACAATTTTGAGTACAAAATTGACACATACTGATATAGACAGGCAAGAACATCCAAATAAAATTTGGCATTGGCACAAATTCTATTTTCAAGGACACTCTTAGCCTAATAATATTGTTATATTTATAAATTCTGTACATAGAGTGAAGAGTAATTTTTAAATACTCATATTTTTCTAAAAGTCATGCTAAATAAAATTTATTGAGATAAACAGAAAAATGTTACTGCAACATGTTTAGAGTGATTTCTAACCTTAAGCTCTTGGCAACATTAACAGGGATTTAGCATAAACTTATTTTTAAATGCCCAGGCAGACTACAGGGAAGGGGAAAGCAGGCTACAACAAGAGGTCTGCATATGCGGGTTCTGCAAAGCAACATACACAAAGGTACCCTCACTTTCTCTTCTCCCCTGTGACTAGTTGTGAGACATTTTTTAAAACAATATCCCTTTTGAGAATGCCAATTATGAGGATGATAGAACATTGATTCAACCTCATTTCTTGCCTTTTGTTATACAGTTAAAGCTTCTATTGTTTTCTTGACCAAGCTAAAATAAAACAGATGTAAGTAAATCAGACAAAGATGTGGATTTGGCATATGAGAAGAGAGAGGGTAGAACTAATATTTTTTCCTTATTGTTTAGTTAAGCAATGTTAAGCACATTCTGTTACTGTGAACAAGGGGCAATGCTTGAGTAGTAAATTGTTACATTTGCTAGTTTTGAAATTGAAATGGGAAAAGCATTAGAAAAAGAGAGAAATGGGAAGAAACTTGATCCTAAAAATCTCAGAATACTGAACAATAGGGGAGTTCACGCATTAACTCATTCAAGAGATGGTATGTATGTATGTATGTATGTATGTATGTATGTATGTATGTATGAATGCAAGCATATATGTATGCAATGATATGTAATGTTTTGCTGAACAACATGGGGTTATACTTACACTACCTCAAAATGTAGTGGTCATCATCCTAATTTACTCTGTAGTGAGTCAGTTTTAGAATGCATTAGTGTTTAATATGAAAAAATTTCCAAAATTTGTATGCCCTTGCTTGAATGTTGTATTCCTCAAGATTCCTAGGAAGAAGAGTCATTGGAATATACATAGAATTAATTACAGACATTGGCTCATATGATATGGAAGCTAATATACCTTAAGATGTGCTATCTAAAGGTGGAGATTAGGGAAAGCCATGGGTGAGAGAATAATGTCCAAGTACAGAGGAGATGGATGTCCCAACTCAAGGAAGAAGAGAATTTCCCTTTCTCTGCCTTCTAGTACATTGCAGATTTGGTCTATTGGATGATTTCTATGCATGTGAAAGAACCTCCTCTTTACTTACACTACTGACTCAAATATTAACCTCTTCTGGAAGTAACTGAGAATCCTTCAGCACACTCAAGTGATAGACAAAATTAACTGTCTTAGATGGTTTCAAAGGGGGCGCAACTAAATTTTGGCTGAACAAAACCAAAACAGCACATTGGTGCTGGGTCCATGTACTGAGGCATTCCTGCTTTATTAGAAAATATCATTATTGTGTGCCTTCTGCTCTTGTATTTTAAAAAATGGAGAAATGTAAGTGCTGTGGAATAATCCTTCTGTACATTGTGAATATATATTACTCTGATTGGTTTAATAAAGAAGCTTCCTGGCCAATAACTGAACACGATAAGGTTTCGATGGGAGAGCCAAATTGAGAATGCTGGGAAGAAGGGTGGAATCAAAGGAAATGCCAGCAGATGCAGAGGAAACAGGACTAAGATTTGTAAAAAATGAGGTAACAAGCCATGAGCCACATTGTAGAGGGTAGATAAGAAATCTGGATTAATTTAAATGTAAGAGTTAGCTAGTGACAAGCCTGAGCTATTGGCTGAGCATTTATAATTCATGTTAAGTCTCCAAGTTGGATATTTGGAAACTAGCAGTGGGAGAGAAGCTTCCTTCTATATGTAAGGGTTTAGAATAAAATTCAAGGATTGTTTTTGTCTTAACATTTTTTACTTGTGATAATATATGTGTGTTTTTTAATGTTTTCAACATTGTAACCTATTAAAAATTACCTAGACACATTATCTCTTATTATATGTTTCTTTTTTCTTCTTTAAAAAATTTTTCTCTCATACAATACATCCAAAACAATGTTTCCCTTCCCTTTACTCCTCCCAGACCCTGTAGCCTCCCCCTCTCCCCCAGAACCACTCCTCCTCAGTTTCCCTTCAGAAAAGAACAGGCCTCCCAGGGATATGAATGGAACATGACAGAGCAAGACACAATAAGACTTGGTTGGATGACTTGTCAATTGGTGAAAGTGAGGCATTGAAGTCTTCCACTGTCTATGTGTGAATTAACCTTTAGTAATGTTTCTTTTACAAACATACATACCCTCATATTTGGGGCACAGATGATAACAATTGAAAAGTTATCTTGGTGGATTTTTCCTTTAATGATTATGAAGTGTCCTTCCCCATCTCTTTTGATTAATTTTGATTTGAAGTCTATTTTTGTTAGATATTTGAATGCCTATACCAGTTTGTTTCTTGGGTCCATTCACTTGGAAAATTTTTTCCAACCCTTTATTTTGAGGTGATGTCTATCTTTGATGTTGAGGTGTGTTTCTTGTATGCAGCAAAAGAATGGATCCTGTTTTTGTATCCATTCTGTTAGTATTTGTCTTTTTATTGGGGAATTGAGTCCATTGAAATTGAGAGATATCAATGACCAATGATTGTTAATTCTTATTTTGTTGTTGGTGATGGTGATGTGTGTTTCTCTTCTTTAGTTTTGCTGGTGTGAGATTATTCATTTCCTGTACTTTTTTTTCTTGTCTTACATTTTTATTTAGTATATTATGGGTGGGGTACACATGTGCCATGTCAGGACAGATGTGAGAGTCAGTTCTCCTTCCTCCATCGGGGTCCTGGAGACCATCTTGCTGTCCCAATTTACTTAAAACAGTGAACACACACACACACACACACACACACACACACACACACACACTGGCTATGAAGTGCCCACTCCCCACCCCCTAATTTGGAGCCCCATGGTCATCCAAAATGCCAGGTAGCCCACATCTCACACTCTTGTTCTTTTATTTTTGTAGTAAAGTCTGGAAGAGGCTGTGGGATTTCAAAGGGAGTCAGTGGGGAGGGGGCCCCTCCTGGGTGGGGGCTGGGGGCGGGGTTATTGTTCTGAGCTCCCTGTCCCCAAGGGGGCCTGTGTAGGAGGATTTCAAGAGAGGGGGCCAGCATTGGATTGGGGACACCGCCACACAAACACGCAGGTCACAGCACATAGGTCAGGGGAGGCTAGGCGCCATATTGCAACTTTGAGAGTGGGGCCAGGTGGTTATTCCCTTCAAATTGGAACCTGGGGAGAGACTGGAGGCCATCCTATCCCTCCCCACTCTGTGGAGAAGGTGTGACCTCCACTCAGGGTTTGGAGGAGATGGCCGGGAGGATGTCATGGGCTGGTCCTGGACCTTGGGCTGGTAGTAAGGGCAGACCAGACTGCCCTGGTCACCAGCGGCATCCACCCTGCACCCGCTCAGCTGCCATTCCCCGCTTTGCCTGACTTGGTCTTGGGGGACACAGGCAACCCCTCATCCCCTTCACTGTCAGAACTGCAGCCGCTGACGTCGGTGATCTCCAGCTCAGAGTCGCTGTCCTCCTTCCCACCCAGGGTGGCCTCTGGACCTCTAGCCCCGGGTAGGGCCAGACGAGGGGCCACTGCCAGCCCTGAAGGGCGCTCAGGGCCCAGGCCCTCCCCCCGTTGCGGCAAGCAAGGGTGTAGCCATGGGACCTCCCCCTGCTCCTGCAGAGAGCAAGTGGCCCAAGGAACCCAAAGGGTTAGGGTAGAAATGAGGTGGGTAGAGAGAGGGGTCAACTTGGGGAAGAGGCCCGTGAGGTATGGGTTAAAGTTCCAGGGGTACTCAGGGAAGGCGCGGCCATAAGGACCCAACAGGCCGGGAGGCTTGGAGTAGCCGGTGGCACCAGAACCCAAGAATGGGAAGGGACTGTCCAAGCGTAGTTTATCCGTCTCTGGGGCGAATAGGGGTGTCCGACCCCCGGGCTCTCCTAGGCGTGGGGTAGAGAACAGGTTCTGGAGGGTCTCAGGAGTCAAGGGTGGAGCATCTGGCCCAGATGCCCTCCCAAAAGGGCCAGGGTCAACAAGAGTGGGGAGCCGGCGGCGGCAGCAGCCATATCCAGCAGTGGGTAATTGACAAGCACAGCTTTGCTGAAGTTGCGTTTGTAGGTGAACCGCTTCCCTTTGGTCTTGTGGAGAATGCGCTTGTTGTAGTAGTAACGCAGTGCCCGGCTCAGCTTGTCATAATTCATGTGGGGCTTGCACTTGGAATGCCCCAGAGACGGGCCACCTCATCAGGGTCCTTGATGACAAATTCCCCGTAGTCCCCTTGCCAGGCAATGACGCCCTGGTACTACTCCTTCTGCAACAGCTCCAGGATAAAGTGCCACAGCTGGATCTGCCTCGAACCAGGGGAAGACTCCGGCTTGTAGGCCCAATCTGGAAAGGCAAACCCAGGGGTCCAGAGAGCCGGCAGGGCAGGCGGGGCGAAGAGAAGGTCTGAGACGCAGCTACAATCCATGGCGGAGTGAGCTCCCCATTCCCAGGTCAGGTTCCTCCCCACTTCCAAGTCCCACGAACTCTTTGTGTTGTGTTTGTATTTTAAGACATGGTCTCACGTAGCCCAGGCTGAACTCAACGTACTATGTCCCTTAGGCTGGCCTTGAGCCCATTTCCTGTATTTTTGCTGGTGTAGTTAAACTCCTTGGGTTGGAGTTTTCCTTCTACTACCTTCTATAGAGCTAGATTTGTGGATAGATATTGTTCCAATTTGACTTTATCATGAAATATCTTGTTTTCTCCATCTATGGTGATTGAAACTTTTTCTGAGTATAGTAGTCTGGGCTGGCATCTGTGGTCTCTTAGGGTCTGCAAGACATCTGTCCAGGCTTCTTTGCCTTTTAGAGTCTCCACTGAGAAGTCAGGTGTAATTCTACTAGGTCTGCCTTTATATATCACTTATTTTTTCCCCCTTGAAGCTTTTAATATTCTGTCTTTGAGCTGGGCAGTGGTGTCACACACCTTTAATCCCAGCACTCGAAAGGCAGAGGCAGGCAGATCTTTGTGAGTTCAAGGCCAGCCTGGTCTAGACAGCGAGATCCAGGAAAGGCACAAAGATATACAGAGAAACCCTGTCTTGAAAAACCATAAAAAAAAAATATTCTTTGTTCTATATGTTTAGTGTTTTGATTATTATGTGGCCCAAAGTCTTTTCTGGTTCAATCTATCTGGTGTTCTGTAAGCTTCTCGTACCTTTATAGGTATCTCCTCCTTTAGGTTAGGAAAATTTTCTTCTATGATTTGTGTTCAAATATTTTCTGTGTCTTTGAGCTGATTATGCTCCTTCTTCTGTTACTATTATTCTTAGATTTGGTCTTTTCATAGTGTCCCAGATTTCCTGGACTGGGAATTTTTTAGATTTAGCATTATCTTTGAACCTGTGGGTGCTGACCTCCTTGGGGTTTGCATATACATATCAGATATCTGGCATACTAGATATTTAAATTACTATTCATAACAGTAGCAACATTACAGTTATAGAGTAGCAGTGAAATCATTTTGTGATTGGGGGTCACCACAACATGAGGACCTGTATGGAAGACAGTTCATGTTTATTAGACCTCCCCACTTCACTTTTCTTCCTTCCATTGTGAAGGATCATTTGGTCACAGCTGTCTGTCACCTAGAGATCCTTGTGGAAAGTGATATTGTACCTAGTCATATGCCCATGGCTACCATTTTGATGTCTCAGGGAGTGCTTTAGAAACATGGTCCCTGTCTAAGAGGTGAAGAATGACTGGACAAGATCCAAAGATTGTGGAAGGAAGGAACACCTTTATGTAATGGAGTAATGGAAACAAGGGTCTCACAGTTCAGGCTGAGATGGATTCTTTGGTGTTTGTTGGGAATTTTTGTTTGTATGTTTTGGGGGTGCTGGGGAGAGTTTGCACTTATTTACCTTTTAGTTGATACTCTCAAACATAAAAGCACCAGAACAAAAAAAAATTGAGAAGAAACTCCCCAAACACCCATATTTCACTTTTAACAGTTTTCTGTATTTTGTCAAATTTGTCACAAGTCATCTTTGCTTTTTTCTGTTGGTAAATGAAAATCCAATGCATGAGACTGTTCTGTCTCACAGATGTGTGTGTGTGTGTGTGTGTGTGTGTGTGTGTGTGTGTGTGCATATCATATCTGTGCATACACATATCTGTAGATACATGCATATATGCATATGTCTATATATGTATTATGTTTATATGTGTATGTTCAGGGATTATGTATATTGGTATGTGTTCATAACATAAAATCTGGGGAAGCAGAATCTATGGTAGTCACCTGGATCCCCAGATAATCACATTTTCCAGTTAGCCAAACACTACTGATACCACTCTGAGAGAGTGTGAAAAGGTAATGAATATCTAAAGTCAAAATATAATAATATTTTGGAATAATCTAAGTACACATGTCACATGATCTAGAAGCCAGGGACAGAAATATAGATTAAACAGGGGAACAGTTTGAGAGCACAACTGTCCAGGAGTGTATCGAAGATGGAAGGAGCAGGGTGGTAAGGAGGGGAGTCTGAGCACTGCTCTGGTCAAAAACAAGGTAGAGAGTGAGGACCTCGATTATCAAGTGTAGCAGGAATCTTTTTTTTTTTTTTTTTTTTCGAATTTTCTTGTGTTTGCGCTTTCTGAGCTATTGGTAGAGCTGTTGTAAGAGATCGCCTGCCTCTGCTGATTATGCAAGCATGTAGCAGGAATCTTAAAAAGTTCTTATTAATAAGGTTAAACCTGAGGCCAGTTATTGGGGTGAATGCTGGTAGAACAGATGCAGAACAAGCCACAGCTACCTCACCTCGCCAGATCCTCAGCTGGTCTTGTTTCCTTAGACTGGAGGCTTCTGAGTCTTCATCCAGAATGGTCTCAGCTGAAATGCTGCTCAAAAGCCTGAATGCTTAACCAGGCCAAATGCTTCTAGTTTCTGGTCCTTAGACCTTATATATCTTTCTGCTTTCTACCACCACTCCCTGGGATTAAAGGTTTGCTTTCTGGGATTAAAGGCATGAGTCACCATGCTTGGTTATATCCTTGAACACATGGATTTCTGCCTCTGGAATGCTAGGATTAAAGGCGTGTGCTACCACTGCCTATCCTCTATGTTTAATATTGTGGCTGTTCTGTCTCTGACCCCAGATAAGTTTATTAGGGTGCACAATATTTCGGGGAACACAATACCGCCACAATAAAGCTACAGAAGATTCTTCTGTGTCCACATCTTGTATGATATTGAACACTACATGACAGAAAGGAATATTAACCCATGCTGAGACCATTATTTCAGCAGTTTAAGACCTGACCAGAGAACCTAGCCATGTTATACGTGTGTGAGATTCCCAATCTATTGAAAAGTTGAGTTTGCTTGTAAAGTTTGTGGTAATTTGACCACTGTAGAGACTAATAGTATAATGAAACTATATATTTATGTAGCTATAAAGTAAAATACCAGAAAGTCATAGGACTCTTTTAAAAATAAAATCACTGTACCATTGTGATGAATCCTAACAAAATTAACAAAGAGAGCTTACTAAGTTCAACATATGGGGTACTTAAGAGCCAGAAATCTTGGCTGATGTGTACTGGGTTCATCAGGTTTTCATAAGCCAATGAGGGCAACTCACAAAGTGCACCCTTACAGCTATTAGGAATACAATTTAAACAATTAATGTAAAGATTTGTATCATATCCTATAAAACCTGAAGTCTGTATATAATATGAAATTAATCAGTTTTAGAATTATAATCAAATGACTGTTGGGACTAAATTGCTTAGAACATGTTGAATCCTGTCAGAATTACCTTCTTTTCTTTGGTGAGTCTGTTCAATCTTGAATAAATTCAGTGAGTCATTAATCTAAAAGTGTGTGGCATTGGCCTTACTGAATACATGCTTCTCCCAAAGGTACTTTGTCTCTCCCAGTCTCTTTGATAATAACCTAGCACTTTCCTCAGGTACTCCTTACAATTCAAAGTTGTTTGTTTTTTCAACTGAATTGGAAAAAAAGATTTAGATACCTAATGAAAAGTCAATATGATAATTTCACAGGTTTTTGGCTTGTTATTTTTGGAATTTGGGATTTCGTTTTAAAATTACAAAGAAACTGAAGTACTGTGCTTCTTTCATGATCTTCTTGAGACATTATCTCCTTTGAAAAGCTTTCAAGATTTTGTGGAAACAAGACACGTGTGTGTCTCACTTGTATTAACTAATCCCTAATTCCTGAAATCACACAATTGCTAATTTCCAGGCTTGACTCTTGCAAGTTGTGGCCCATCCTAATTTAGAGCAAATATTTTGTGTATGTTTGTTAACAACAGAAACTATGGCAATTGAAATTGCTTGGAACATAATGCAATCAACATAATAACCCAGGCTCGATGTGTTAAAATATGTACACTAGTTGCTCTAAATTTGTGACTCATAGTTTTTATAAAAGTTTTTCAAATCATAACATTATATCCAAATTATTATATAGCCTGAGTGTGTGTGTGTGTGTGTGTGTGTGTGTGTGTGTGTGTGTGTGTGTGTGTGTGTGTATGTAAAGCAGTTCTGTGACCAAGAGCTACTGAATGACCCTCTGGATGTAAATGTGATATTCTCTAGTACTTCCCTATGGGAACTATTTTTTCTTCACCTTATCCCCAGTTTACAGCACACATTCCTTCATTGTATAGCCTCTGTGCTGTGCATATATATTGGTTTTTTGTTTTAATAAAAATAACACCCCTTTTTCCTCATTGGCCATTTGAAGGCAAGATGGGTCACCAAAGCTCTACTGGAATCAAACCAAGGAAGCTGGGCCAGGGTTCTCACTCTTGCCATATCTGCTCTAGCATCCATGGTCTGATCTGGAAATATGGACTGAACATGTGCTGTCAGTGTTTATGTCAGCTCAAAAAGGACAAAGGTTTCATTCATTGGACTAAGTGACCTTGAAGGGATTATTCAAGACCATCTACCCAGTGAAACTTATCATGCTAGTCTTTATACGTAAAAAAAAAAAAAAAAAAATTAAGACCTTCAAAAATAAAAATAAAGAATGAAAAAAAAAAGAAATAACAAACATATCCTCATCCAGTTGGCGGATCATATATATATATATGTATGTATATATATATATATATAAAATAACTGTGCATACATTATATTATTTATTCTATAAAGTAATACACACTGCTGTAAATGTTTTAAGTAGGGGGAAATGTTGTCTGGCACTTGGAACTACATCAGACCTATGCATGTGACAGGAAGGTGCACTACCTGAGGTATAACCCTATCCCATGAAAAGAATTTTGAAATGTTACCAAACTTATAGGGGCCCTGCCATTATATATTACCAGTTCCACTTTATAAATAATAAAAAAAATAGGAAGGCCATTCATAGACCTATGAAATAATTTAATATAGAAAATATTAAGATCTCAAATTTAAATTTATGATCTATGTGATAGATGGATGGATGGATAGATAGATAGATAGATAGATAGATAGATAGATAGATAGATAGATAGACGGATAGACAGACAGACATAAAGATGAGTCTGGAAGAGTAATTATCTGGATATAGTAATTTTCCCCAAATGATTGAAATAAACAATAAATTTTAATCTTCACCAGTTTGTCTTTGTTTTCCAAACATTGATGATAATAACATTCTAGACCAAGCAACATGATATAGATAGATAGATGTCGATATAGATGAATATATACATATATCATATTTATGTGTGTATTCTGCTTGTGTATACATTTATGCATGTACTCTTTCATAAAAAAGTATTTCCATGGGGCACAGTACGTTATCCCGAAAGTTAAAAAAAAAAAACATTGCTCAAGCCAATGAGTTAGTTGAGTGCAGAATGATAGATTAGTTTCTTTGGCTTGTGCCATGGATTAGAGCTTTGATAATTTTGTGAATTTTCTGTCACCATAGAACAGAAGTGACTTCTTTGAAGCCTTTTAAAAGCTCTGTAACTCCTGGTAATTGGTTTTTGGGAAGAAAAGAATGCATTAAGCTTCAATTTCTTCATGTTTTACAACAAAATAGTACATTTTAAAGCTCTTCAATGTCAGAATGACTGTCCAAAGGCTGTCTGTAGTGACCAGATGGCTGGCTATATTTGCCATCTACTCTCAGAATTGGTCTTCAAATGTCAAAAATAGTTAATACTATTGAGAAAGGCAGCTGCTTTCAGTAAACATGGATCTGCTTCCCCACACAGAAATACTTCATCTTTTCAGAGTATGTTACTGTGAACCTTCCCATTTCCAAATGCAAATTTCACCACAGCTCCAAATAAACAAAGAAAAAAAGAGCTAATGCTTAAAGCTAATGTATCATGCTATGAGAACTTCCAACACTAATGGCACCACTGTTTCCTGGAACTCTCATTATGAAAGCAGCCCACATTTCACAGTGGCTCTGGCTTGCTGTGGCTGCCACCAAGGACTATTGCATAACCCCCTAGGTGTAAGTGTGATATTTTCTAACACTTCACTCTAGGGCTTATTTTTCTTGATCTGATCTGCGTTTTGCCACACATACTCCTGTGTTGTGCAAAATATGTGCTATGCATATATATCAGGGTTTTTGTTTTAATATAAAAATAACAAACGTATCTTTATCCAGTTGGCAGAAGTGAAGCATTTCACTTACTATATAAAAATCTGCTCGATTATTTGAAATGCTTTTAGGGAAAAAAATGTTTCTTAACACATGCACACACACACACACACACACACACATACACACACACACAGAGAGAGAGAGAGAGAGAGAGAGAGAGAGAGAGAGAGAGAGAGAGAGATTTGAATTTTTTAAAGTATAACCCATTTTCTAAGACAATTCTAAGACTTAGAATTTATATAATCATTTGATTAAAATTTAACAAATTCTCAGGAATGAAAATTATTATATCCTTATATCATTTTCTATTTATAAAAATAGAAAATGAAATGTCAATCAGAAAAATCTAATTAAGCCTTTTTAAGTATATCAAATTAAAAATGGAAAAGCTAGTTTTAAAGCATGACATTTATATTATGTATCTAAAGGTTAGAAAGGATATTATTTGTATTTTATAATTTAATGGTTCTATTAAACAAATATAATTGTTGAGACCCTGCAATGATGGGGAAATGGGGTGGGTCAGGAAACTTTGGATTACTCATACATCTTTGTATAAGTATCATCTTTGTATGTATAAGTAATAGTATATTTCTTTATCCAAATGTTCTTATTGTTTTCCTTTGTGAGCAGTTCTCAAGTAAGGATTTATCTTTTAGTTAATTCATACATAAGAAAACATTTTACTGTTTTGTTTCTTCCATATTTGACTCTGTTTTTTACTCTACCTAATGATCTTGAAGCAAAAATTAGAAAACTATTGTCACTAAATGCCATAGGGATGTTCCAAGCCTTGATGTGAATAAAAGTAAGTATAGAGAGAACTCTACTCAACACAAGATTACCAGCTGGTATGTAACTCAGTGGCACTGTGGGTACAGCATACAAGAGCCCTTGGTGCAACATCCAGCACCTAAAAAAGAAAACCAAACAGGATGTGAGATGAGTTCTCTGGTTGCCCTACTCTAAAGGCATAAGCAATTTTTTTCTCCATAGAAAACCTTACAGTATGCGAGGGAAGTCTAGGGAATAGCACCATTGCTAACCTTGAATGAGAAACCCAAACCTTTAAGGATGCTGTAGTTGCCAGATTCCTTTCATTGAAACATAATTTGATCTGTATCTTTATCAGCTTACTCCCATTTATACTCTAGCAATGACAGTACAGGATGATGTTGCCTGGTGCTACTGAGCACTTGAAATGGGATTAGGTTAATGTAACTGAATACTGAATTTTTCATTGGATTTAATTTTAAGTGATTTAAATTTATATTTAAAAGTGCAAATAACATGATTTTCTGTATTTCTTCCTAATGAAATAGTTACATTTTTATATTATTGGGTTAAATTAAATATTTTATCAAAATTCTTGTCACCTGTTTAAAATTCATTTTCACCTTTTTCTCTTTCTCTTCTTGGCTTTCTGCGGCTCCTCAGAATTTCCTAAAAGGAGAACATGGATGTCTAGTACTATATCTTCTTTGTTGGCTTGGATTATATAATAGCAGTCAGAGCTTTGGCAAAAAAAAAAAAAAAAAAAAAAAAAAAAAAAAAAGAGGATTATTCATTTTTGGACAGTGATCACATGTTTACAGCAATGCTAACAAGTCCAAGAAGTCAATGCCTCCCTCCCACCTCACCTGGGCAGATATCAAGCAAGGACATACTTCTCCAAGAAATAACTTGCAGATTCACTGCAAGAAACGATCAGTAATGGGCATGAAATGAAAAGGTAAAGCTACAAAGATCTAACTATTCACATTGCGGAGCTCTTTGTTTTCATTTCCTTGTTTTCTTATGGTATGGAATGAAAATGGAGCCTGTGTGCTAAGCACAGACGCAATTCTGAGTGCTGCTTTTGTTTTTTGTTTTATTCCATTGTTGTTCAGAGGATGTTTATCAAGCCCTTTCTAACAATATCACACATTCCTCACTCTTGCTTGATCTGCAGCATTTCTTTGCCAATGCTTTTCCCAGCCTAGGAGTTGATAACCCCTGAGTAGCATGCCTTACACAGCATTGTGAATGTGACACTCTCTGACTGCCATATCCTTTCTGACTTGATTCTCCCTTCCAAATACCCACATAGTCCTACTCATCTTTGGGTCTCAGTTAAGTGATTGTTTTTTCCTTACTTAGCATACCACCCTGAACTTGCACCTTCATATTTTCCCTGACACTCTACACCTGCTAATGTGTTAAACTAAACTGAAATTTGATTGCATGGCAGGGTGAAAATACATCCTGAATGAGGTCTCCTTGAGTGGTGCATTTAAAAATAACAATTTCAGGTGTTCAGAAAAGGCACTTACTTAGAGGTGTTGGCATGATGGGGAGTCCATGAGGCTTAACAGAGCACCTGGCAGGTTGCCTGGCTAGGCAGGCAGTCCCACCTCAGCCATGAACATCAAGGAAGATCCACACTGTGGAAACCTAAACAGAGCTAAAGCCTAAGAACTGGGGACAAATCAGGACTGGAAACTGTAGGTAGAGACATTTAGTCACTTTTGAATACATGCCCTAGCAGGAATATGAAGATATAGGCACTCAAAATTTGCCTACACACGTTAGTATTTCCACTAACCAAAGTTAGCCAGAAGGAAGGGGACATGGCAGCCTGGTAAGGTATGTAGAGGTCAGCATCTGGGCCAAAGAGTAGGATTGCAAAGAGCATAAAGACTATTAATGGGTTTTCTTCCTATTGCTTTGCTTTTAGTACTCTTTACAAATTGCAGATGAAAAATATTAAATAAATGAATGACTCTCAAAAAATCTTCAATATTACTACAATCAGATTTAATTTTCAACTCTTTGCAATGTTTCAAAAGCCAAACTGACGAACTAGGACAAACATTTGTTTAATTTTAAGTGTCAAGTCAGATTTGGAAATTGCTAGCACCATACTTATTAGGTAACATAGTCCTCTTGGCTCTCTATCTTTGATAGTCCATTAATTCTCAGAAATTCTAGCCCCAATAGGACTAGAAGTCTCCTTCACAGTTTCTAAATAAAAAAAAAAAAAAACATGAGGTCAGAGATGCTTGAAAACAACAGGGCATGCCTTCCTCTTTGATTCTTTCATTTAATGAAAACAAAACCAGAAAATATATGAACGTTAAAATATCAAAGCCTTTCTTCAACAAGTTAAAAATAAAATCAGTGAACCAGAAGCACATCCCTCACCACTGAGCTGTGAAGATAGCAACTGAAATAGTGCCACTTCTGTAGATTTAGAGTCCCATGAAATGAGCTTGGGAAGAAACTAGTGGCTAAAACCATAAGTGTCTTTTTATTTTAATTGAAATCTCCTTCCAAGGAAATAAGCACAGTCATGTGATAATTTTTTGTATCTGTATGTGTGTATGGTGTGTGCATGTGTATTTGTGTTCGTGTGTGTGTGTGTGTGTGTGTGTGTGTGTGTGTGTGTGTGTGTGGTTGCACATGTATATATGTACAAAGCATGCTTGTAAAATCCCAAAGTTGATGCAGGGTGTCTTTCTTGATAACATCCCACTTTATACTCTGAGGCAGAGTCTCTCTGAACCCAGAACTCATCTTTCGGGCAAGTCTGGCCATCCAGTTGCTTAGGGAATTCCCCCACTCCATCTGTGGCATGCTAGATTACAAGCAGATTCCACACCAACTTGCTTTTATGTGGGTTTTTATTTGTTGTTGCTCTTTTGGGGGACCCGCCACCCTGCTCCCAAATAAATCACACACGGAGGCTTATTCTTAATTATGAATGCCTGGCCTTAGCGTGGCTTAGTTTCTAGCCAGCTTTTCTTATCTTAAATTATCCCATGTATCCTTTGCTTCTGGGCTTTTCCTTTTCTCTTCTATAAATCTTACTCTTTCTCTGTGGTTTGCTCTATAGCTGGGTGGATAGCCCCTGGAGTCCTTCTCCTCCTCTGGCTCCTTTTCCCCCCCTGATTTCTTCTATTTATCCTCTCTGCCTGCCAGCCTGCCTATTTCTCTCTCCAGCCTCACCATTGGCCATTCAGTTCTTTATTAGACCATCAGGTGTTTTAGACAGGCACAGTAACATGACTTCGCAGAGTTAAACAAATGCAGCATTAACAAAAGTAACATGTCTTAAAATAATATTCTACAACAGGTTCTGATGATCCAAAATCCTGTCCTCACACACGTGGGACAAGTTCATTATCCATGAGTCATTACTCTAGCCCTTTGATACTTTTATGTGTTAGGAATATACCTTATCTGAAATGTGAAAGAATATTTGCTTGTACATAATGATAAATGTGAGATTAAGGTCTAGGTTTAAACTCTCAATTCATTTACATTTCATGCATACCTTATACACAAATCCTGAAAATAAGTTCAAACAACATTTTGACTGTGATCTATTATATGAAGTCAGGAATATAATTTTCCATGTGTAACACCATGTCAGCACTCAAATAATTTTCTGTTCTTAAATATTCCAGATTTTAGGTTTTTGTACTAGAGATTCCCAACCTTCAAACAGAAGAAAAGGGAGGGGAAAAAGAGGAGCGATAGCAGCTGAAATGGATTTACAGTAGTAAATATGGATTAAAATGATGGAAAATAAGGACGCTGTGTTCCTCTTCCAAACTACATGTCTTTTAAAATTACTTTGGAATATTATTTCAATTATTATTAATCAAAATAATTAGATTATTATCGGTACTAATCTAATTGTTATTATATTATTACTATAATCTAAATACAAACAAACAAGTATTATTTTATTGTTTTTCTTTATCAGAATGTCCTTTTAAATGAAAATTGTGCCCAATTTTAGTCTATAATAAGGTATTTTCTTTTATTGAACTTATGAACATTATTTAATTCAATATAAGATTTAATGCTTCATGTATGTTATAGAATGTCTGATACACAAAGGCGTGTGTATGATTATATGTATACATACATATGCTTTTCAAAAATATATTTCTTGGCATATAGAAAAAAATTAAAAGATTTTATATATTTATTTTTATTATTTTAAATTATGAATGTGTGTGTGTTTGTGTGTGTGTGTGCGTGCGTGACTGCCTGTGGGTATGTACACATGGGTATAGTTGTCTGCAGAGGTTGGAAGTACCAGATCTGGCTGGAGTTGGAGTTGCAGATGATTGTAAGTTCCCAACACAGATGCTGGGAACTAAATATGGGCCTTCTGCAAGAGCATTACAGGTACTTTACCAAAAAGCCACCACTCTAATCCCCAAAATAAACCATTGATTAACCAAATTCATTCCAAATGTCATCAATAACTCAGTAATAAGTTACACAGGGGTTTAATTGTGTTTGCCTAAAAAAATCCTATTTTATTAAAAGAAGCCATGGTTCTTAGGAGAAGTGAATGACTTTAGATCTGGGGTAGGAAATGTGCAAAATGAATCCAATTATCTTGTCCCAGGAACAGGAATATCATCAAGGAATATGAGGGTCATTTCAAAGGTTTCAGTAGTGAAGAAGAAAGCCCTAAAATAGATGCAGGAATGATTATTCCAGCATCCAAAAGGGATGAGTGCAACATGCTAAAATGGAATGTACTGTTAACCCTTCAAGTTAATAAGAATCAGAACTATCCAAGACAGAAACAAGTGAAATCCACAAGTGGGCAACTTATGAAATGAGAGCAATAGTAATAAAGAAAGCTGCAACATTAAAATGTTGTTCTACTGTTTTAGTTATGAAGGCAAACTAAAAAATTATTAAGACAACATTTCTTTACCCAACATCTTTAATGTCCAATGGTATCAAATATTAACAACAGCATGGAAGATCAAAAACTGTTGGCAGTTTATGTTTTAAAGCCCTTTTTGAGAGGGTGGCATAGCAGGGACAACTAAATTTTACATACATGTGTCCTAATAATCCTATTTCCTATATCTTCCTAGTAGGAAGAATTGTGATTTTGGTAGGGGGGCATTCATGATGCTATTTCTGTGACACTGTTTTGAATTGTAAAATTCAGCCAATAAGGAAAATCCATATCTAAATTATTTCAAGAGCTATTGGGGAGATTACTTAGTTGGTTAAAGTGCTTGTCCTGTAAGCTTCAGGACCCAAAGTCAAGCCCCAGAATCTAAAGATCCCAGGTACAAAATAATCCTAACAAAGGGGAGGATGCTCCCTGGGAGTTTCCTGGGATCTATTCTAGATTAATCAGTTAGCTTTGGATTCAGAGAGAGAACATGCCTCAAAAGAAAAGGCAGAGGGGTATTGGGTGAGGCATAGATTGTCAATCAATAGCCTCCACTTATGCATATCTGTACAAAGATGTCCACACATGAATACACGCACAAAAAATCTTAAAAATATCTTCAAATTATGTTTTAAAAGACACAATGTGAAAACATGCAATGATGTTTTTATGTTACTTTAAATCATCTCACAAAACAAATTAATTTGGTATATGTTATAAATATTTAGGTGTAATTGTATAGGAACAGATAGCAAGAATCAAATATATACTTTAGATGAGATAGTGTGTGTTTGGGGTGGTATGGCCATAAATCAAATATATACATAGTGCTTACACATCATGGGTAGAAAAACAATGTCTGAGAGAATTCAAATGGACTTTGGTTTTGTCTTCATGTTATACTACAGTTGATAAGAAAGTACTTTATGGTTTATAATCTTCCAATAATATTTCAGGTGAATGTTTAAGGGCCCCCTTACAGATGAGAAAATGACACAGAAGTGATGGTGGATTTGTCATCCTTAAAGGACAGCAGAGACTGATCTTTGTTTTCTTTTTTTTTTTTCCTCCAGATCACAGGGAATCGTGCAACATCAAAACTTCTTCAGGAAAACATCTATTTTGAAAGGAAAGATTTAGCATTTGCTAGTCTTTGTTAATGGAAACTGCAAGTAGAAATGTGTCAAGGAGACAATGGGATGAGGAAATCCAACAGACTAAACTCCAAGAAAGCAGAATCTAGTAGGTGCACAGCTAGAAGCTCCAACGAGAAAACCAGAGAAGTTGATGCTCAGTCAGAGGAGGTGAAGGAGAAGCTCAGAATCAAAGCTCAGAAAGTGTGTCCTGGGAGAGGAAGTGGTCAGTAGACGGCATGTGCTGAAAAGAGATGGCAAAAGAGGGCTTAAATGTCACTGCAGTTTGACAATAGGGAGCTCATTTCCTGCCTAGCAAAGAGCCTTAGTGAATAAGAGGAAGCAGGGATCCAAATGCAGAAGAACTATGACATGAGGTTGGCTTAATAGTGTGCCACTCAGTCCAAACATTAACCATGGCGTTGTCATATGATATACGTTTTCGAGGATGCATACCCAAAAGAACTGGAAGCAGAAACTCAAGTGGATATAGCAGCAGTATCCATAATAGCCCAAGGAAGAAACAACTCAACTGTCCCCTGACGATGAATAAAATGTGGCACAGGCATACAACAGAACACTGTTCAGCCTTGAAAGGGGAAGATAACTTGGTCAGATGCTAGAAACGTATGAACCTGAATGAAATAAGGCAAGCACAGGGGGAGGGGACAAAGATCACAGGAGTACATTTACCTGTGGGACCTGAAGTAGTCAAATCCTAGAGTGTGGGGAGGGAGCAAGGGCAGGTTGTTGAGTGAGCACTGAGAAAGTTCTGAAGTTTGATAGTGCTGACATTCCACAATGTAGGTGTACTTGATGACTTTGAACTGTACCCATAAAATGACTAAAATGGTATGTTATATTTTGACACAAATACAGAAGAAAGATGAGAGGGTTCAAGGAGAATCAGTGTTGCCAATTACCTCAAAAATTTCAGAGGAAGAAAAAGAGAGCAATAATTGGGATTAAGTTAGTCAAGAGAAGCCGTGAAGCTGGCAGAACCTCAAGCACAGTTACCTTAATAAAGTACTTACTGGAGAAGCCTGGATACCCACCTCTCAGATAAAGGGAACACCAGTGCTGATGAAAAGGTACATAATTGCAGTGGTCTACCCATTTATCTTCAGGGGATATATTTCCAGATTTCCCCGCAGCAGAGGCCTGAGAGCAGCTGGTACCAAACCCTACTCATGCCAATGTTTCCTGTGCCCTTACCATGAACCATATCTATGTCACCATGACATTTATTTTTTTCTCGAATTGCCAAGAATGTTCACCTTTTCCTTTAGAAAGTGTGTTTCATGTCTTCTCTTTGGTGCATTAAAGTGGGTAGAGTATCACTATTCTAGAATGCTAGGGTCATGGTTAAGTAAAATGGGTCACTTGAGTGTAGGGCCTAGGACAATGTGACAGAGGCACTGAGAACACATATGGATAATAACTGACTAGGGGAGGGTCATGCCCACAATGTGGGTCCACCAGGCACTCAGGTGATTCATGTTCTACACAATAAGAGGCAGTCTGGCATGAGATTTTATCATGCTACAGAATTCTGAAAATTTAAAATTATATATCATTTCTGCAATTTTCCATATAATGTTATTGAACTGTACTTGACACTTGTAACTGAAACATTAGATAGGGAGACCACAAATGAGGGGATACTAGTGTGCCCACAGGTACTAAGGAGGTAAGGCTTGGCTTTTAGGACCATATGAACCTTCTGCTTTACTCACAGAATCGTGGCAAAAAAAAAGAAAAAAAAAAAAGTCACCTAAGCATAAATGAATCCCATCAGTGGCATTTCCTTCTTGGACTATTCTATAGGATTTCACTGAAGAATTCAAATCAAATTTTAGATGATGACATGTAGGCTGTTATTGTTTGTAGTTTTTTTGTTTTTTGTTTTGTTTTGTTTTTGTTGTTTTTTGTTTTTGGATGGTTTTTTGTTGTTTTTTTTTTGGTTTTTTTTGTCTGTTGGTTTTCTTTTTGTGGTATTTCACTGCAGGCAACTCTTTTAGCTTGGCTTATTTGATTTTACTTCTTGCCAATTCACATTAAATATGTGAATAAGTAATATGCAAAATGTTTCCACTTTTAACCATTCCCCAGTGCATCAGTCTTTTGACCACACAGTTAAGTAAAAAGCTTAGGGTGTGGGGTTGAGGCCTCCTGGGCTTTCCCCCAATCCATGTTAGCATGTCTATTATTGTCTTTGTTCTACTCAAGTTTTGGCAGTGAGGTTGGTGAGACTTTATGGGTGTGGCTTCTAACATTCCTAGGAGACAAGATCTCCCAGGAAACTCCCTGATCCTCTGGCTCTTACAATCTTTCTGCCCTCTTCTGCAGGGATCTCTGGGCCATAGGTACAGGGTTATAGTGTACATTTAGCCATTGCAACCCTACCCAAAGAACTACAGGGAACTAAGGATTACTGTCAGCTAGAGAAATTGTCATCTCCAGAGAAGAATACATCCATTGGTTATCTAATACCAATTGATTGTCCCCAAAAACATACAAGTAATTTTATGCAGGTAACACCTAAGTATTTATGGATATACATTAGTAAATATATATAGGTATATAACAACAAAAAAGAGACTATGGACTTGATAAAGAGCGAGAAAGGGGATATGGGAGGGTTTGGAGGGAAGAAACATAAGGGGGAAATGATGCAATTACATTATAATCCACAAAGAAAAGAAATTATTTTTAAAAACAGAAACAAACAAACAAAAAAGGCTTAATGTGGTGTCCTCAGAATGGTGGTTTCTAAAGTACAGAAAGTGGTTCTTGCAGTGTGTGAAGCTTTGTATAATTCCTGTATTGTTCTTGCAATCCACCTCCTTCTCTTCCCCAATAAGCTAGTGAAGGTGGGAGGAAGTGCTACTGGTTGGCTACCCATTGGCTTTTACTATCTGTCAGACTGGACCTGAGGGAAATGTGCATCTATGTTTCTATATATGAAATATGCACAGCCATCTGCATAGAGAGACTTTTATAGCAGTTGTCTACAGTTTCTGCATTGATTAGCCAGCCCTTCCTAATATTTGTAAACATATGACTTTTTTTTTTTCAGCCATCCTCCTTCAGATATTCAATTTACTCTCCTAACTGGTAAGAGACTTAACCACCTACATGTTCATCGATACAAGCTCTGTGCCTGTTTTTCACTCTTGTGGCTGAAGTTGTGAGAGATTGTGGATAAGTAACAGTTTCATTTTTGCAGTGCTTTATCTACATGTAACAGACCACTGCCATGAGAAAGGAAGTTTAAGACTTACAGGTAAAGAACCACTACCCCAATTCTGGGAAAATGTGCTAGCTAACATGGTCTCTTTCTCTCTCCCTGTTCCTCTTCCTCTCCCTCCCCCACCCCTCTTTCTCCTGTAGTGTGATGTGCACGTGGGTCATACTGCAATGACTTTAAATTAATTAGATCTTTAAAAGCAAGCCTATGTGCCATGTGCCAATCCCACCGTCTCTTACACAGAACAGCATTTTTTTTCTACTGGTTTTGTTTTTCTGTAAGTATTATTTAGCCACAAGGAGCTATTTTCTTACACAAGTGAGCACTACTTGACAGAGTATAGACTTCAATAACTAGACTTCTCTAAATTTGTTTAAGTAAATATGTGTATGCATTAATTATATATGAACAGATGCACAAATTATAGTTCACTTTTTATGATTAGAAGGGCCTCGTGAATAATTTCTCTGCTTTGTAGAATTTATAAAGCATAATGACTGGTATTTTGCAACTTCCTCTTTTTTTGTGCACTATCCTTTTGCAGAGCAAAAGCTCGATGTTCTTGGCACTTTTGAAGAGAGTCTGGCAGAGAGCAGAGCTCTCTGAGGTGCTGCTCCTCAAACAGGAACGGGGCCGATAGATCGGCGACTATAAACAAGGCCCAGAGGTAAGAAGAACCTGGTACTTGCTGCGTTTCCTTTTATTATTTGGATTTCTGTTTCTATGCCAATGATATAACGGTATGAATGCTGGTCAGATCACAAACTAGCCTGCGTAAGCCTGGTACTCCTCTCACGTAAAGAGTAAAAAAAAAAAATTTTTTTTCTTACAAACTGTATGGCCGTGGCAGGCTTCTTGCTAACTGTGAGAGTAAAAATTTTAAATGAAGAAAGTTTAATCAATTTACTAAGTTTTAGCCTCACATATAGGGTTTTACTAAGCTGTAAAAAATTAAAGTTCTCTTTGTTCTGAAAGTTATTTTAGCTACTAAATAAAAAACTACCTTCCTTATTTATAGGTTAAACTGCACACACAAACACACAGCTAACTGCTGGATAAACTTTTAGATTAGTAATAAGTTTGAATGTTTATTTTTCCTCCCTCCAGTTGATTCCTATCATTCATAAGTCTTCTCACAGTCTCTTATTCTTTTTATGTTTCATTTATTGAACATTTTTCTTAAAAAGTCCATTTCTTTTTACCCACCATAAAAATGATGTTATTTAACATTTAGTATTTGGGATTTTTTCATATTATTAAATTATGACACTTAAATTTTGAAAAATGACTTGAAATGTAAATCTAGTGCATGAGTTTAAAGTCTAAATAGGTAAATCTAAGTTTCCTGATAAGAGCACTTTGCGTTTATTATACTTAATATAGTAAAAAAAAAAAAACAACTAGAACAAAGATAATTTATATTAGTAATTGTAAACTAAACTACATAGGTTTATGCGGCAAATCCTAAAACCGTCTATGTCTTGAAGAAGCCCTTTCCCATTCGTGCCAGTGTCAGAAGCTTCTTGTCCAAGTTAAATGTATAACAACGCATAAAAGCAAGCTGCCTTTTCTTACATCTTGGTTTTTTTAAGTTTTGCTAAAAACATTATACCACACTGAAGTCAACAACCACGGTTTAGGGAGGACAATGGCGCTCACGAGCGCTGTTCAGTTACACACTTGAGGGTTGCATGGTTTGCCTGTGAAAATTCGCAAGACTTAAACAACAGAAGAAAATGAGATGCATTACACATCCACTGTTTGAGATTTGTGAAAACAAACATCTAGACTTGCCTATCGGAGAGCACATTTAATTTTACTTTTAAAGCAGACAATCATGGCCTCCAGTAACGAAAACCCCCACTATCTCATTTCTTGCTGGATCTTGTTTTTGCAGTATTTCTGAGCAATGATGTCTTCCTGGTTCTGTTGCAGTCGCTGGTACCTCCTGACTGTTTAAAACTATTTTCACACACTGGACTCTAACCATAGACACTTTTTTTTTTCTTTACAATGGAGTCAGGAAACAAATGTTTAGCATTGTAAATTCAGGGAAGTAATTGATAATGACAGTTGGACATTTTAGCGAAAACTTAAGTAAGTTGGTAGTTTAGAATCCTATAACATTGTGCCTCCTCATCTCTAAGTATCACATACTAACTCACTAATACTTCTATCCGAACTTGGTTATGTTAACACAGCAATACTACTTCTAACGTCTATTTTATCAATACCCGTATTTTTAAATATCTGTACATTTAACTATAAGATATTTTGATATCATGAACTACTAAGTATTGTGAGTATGCTATACATTCTGTGACATTACAGTGCATGTTGGATAAGAACCATGAGGAAATTACAGAGAAAGTTGATCACCACTGTAACTCAAGGCAATAAAGGCCGTAG
Source organism: Peromyscus leucopus (assembly GCF_004664715.2). Lineage (NCBI taxonomy): Eukaryota > Metazoa > Chordata > Mammalia > Rodentia > Cricetidae > Peromyscus > Peromyscus leucopus. Next base: position 39,489,759 of record NC_051068.1, read on the forward strand.
AGAACATGCTGTCTTGTTGGCAGGACAGATTTGTTGTTGATGTGAATTATTCTAAGTCTGAGTTAGCAGCCTGCTTCTAAATTGTGGAAAATGAGTTTAGAATTTCTTCTTTGAAAACAATCTATTTACGGACAGGAAACATGAGTGCTTGACTGATTGTTTCCAGGAGACATTCAAATGTTGAAGGGACATTCTGGACAATATTAGCATTGTGTTTCTTTTTCTCAGAGACTCGCTAAATCAGAGCATTTAGAGTCTGTCCCCAAGTCAAAATGCTTTCGGTGGAATTAGAAAGAATATTGTAAGTAACATATTTCCGAAAACAAATTTTGGCTTTTAACAAAGATAAATACACACACACACATATTGACGCTTCATTATATTTCATTCATGTGATACAATTGTTTGAGATATGAATGGTTGTTGAAACTGCAGAGCTGCTGTAAACCAAATCTTGACAAGACCTAGTTGGCTCTGGAATAAATGGGAGATGCTTCAGGGATATGTGAGATGATTGAAGAAGCCCAGGTGGAGTTGATACTGAGAAGCTCAGAGTGGGTAGGTGTTTCTTTCACACACTGACCATCCCAAAATTGCGCACCATGAAAGAGAGTGCCCTGCTTCTTATGAGTTATTAATGTAACTTACAAGTAAGTGACAAATAGAACATATTTATATTTTCTATATATATATAAACATGTTCTGAATAAATGGTAAAATTACTATATGTACAAAAATGTACAGTATGAATAAATGCATTCAAAGAATGTGCATATCAATTTATGAAATTATTTATGTAAAAATAAAAGATACAAGCAAGCGCATTTTGTTACTGGATATATCCATCTTTATAGATTCAATGACATACAGTCTCGTTTACACATCTGTGCTGTAGGAAAAAAGTTAGAAGTATGATTTCTTGGATTTTACATTTTAAAAATGTAAATTTTCTTTTGAGAATGACTGTTACATTTCCTTCACTTGCCTGACATTTATGCTGTTTAGTTTTTATTTTTTTTTTGCTTTTAATATGCTACCTGAACTAAAATTTGGTTCTTAGATTTAATATTGTCCATTTTCCTTCCAGTTTTATTTTTATCGTTGTAAACAAAAACTGAAAACGGCTTGTAATTTTTTATTTGATATACCTTGTCCTTTACTATTATTGAGAAAAATATTTTTTATTTTTAAATGAAATTTTAAGGGGAAATGTCATTAGAATTAATAATTTCAGAACTGCCGTAAGTTAATGAGAATAAAGTTAGCCTTTTGCTGTGGGTACCTGGATGGGAACAGGTTTCTTTCTGCGTTAACATTTCATTTACAGGTAATTTATTGTAAGTCTTTATTTTTGCTTTATTCTGTTGTTACCACATCCTTGAAATTCCTTTCACCTTGGGAACAAGTGCAGTCATGTGGTCTCTGCAAACATCATTACAGCTTGTTGTCATTCTGGATAAATATTGTGGAAGCTCGTGAGTTCACCTTAATCCACTTCATTGGTGTTTTCACAAGGAAATAATTTTAAGCAAGTTATTTCATCCTTTCCTTTCATGGCAGACAGATCTGAATGAGAAAAGCAACAAAAGCACTCTTCACGATGATAAGGCTGCCAAGCAAAGAGAGTTTACCTGTTTCAAATACTCCCCAGCAACTTTTGCTTATTTTTTTAACTTTAACTTATTTTCAAAGTTGTAGTTTGAGTATAGTGATTCACACCTCTAATCCCAGCACAGGGGAGGTGGAAGCAAGAGGATTACTATAATTTTTGAGGCTGCCTAGGCTATGAGTTTGGGGCCACATTTGGATACAAAGTAAGAGCTTGCCTTGAAAACAGAAAATAAAAATAATTTCAAGCCCCAAATGTCATAAAATAGTTTAATGGGTATCCGTGCATCTTACACTGTTTTGTCTCATAATGCATGTTTCTTTCTGTAGCTATTCACTTTGTTCTGACTGAGCACAAGACCCTTTACTTCTGTGTGCAATCCTAAATGTAGTCTCTCTTAGCACATATATACAATGTTTGCTTCGTAAATCTGCAGTCTACTTTTATCCAATCTCTGTCCCTATTTTAGTTTTGTTGTTTAATAATAGTCTTTATAATATTATCCCTTCCGGTGACCAATTCAATCTAGAGTTGATAGTCACATTTAATTGTTACTTCTCTTTTTATTTTTTAATTGGCAAATAAAATTGCATGTATTTATTGTGCACAACATATTGTTTTGAAGCATGCATATAATAGTAATGGGTAACTCTATATAATTAGCATATACATTACTCCACATTTATTTTATTTTGTTTTATTTTATTGTTAAAACACTCAATATTACTTTCTTGGCAGTTTTCACAGATACTAAACATTGCAACTAACAGTCATCATGCTGAAAGCTTTGCCTCCTTGCTCTCTTTGGTTTGGAAAATATGCACATCATTATCTTTGGTAAAACTAAACAATTTAAATGATATTATCTTTCACCAACACTTTTTCTTCACCTTTTAAAATTTTTGTAAAACAAGGATATTTAACTGATGTATAAAACAGAAACAGTACACATCTAAGAAATGTCTTACATGTAAGGTGTTGGTACAAGAACAGATCATGTGATCTTCAAATCAGGGTAAACATAGCTATCTCAAATATGTATTATTTCCTTATGGGAAAAGTATTCAAAATCTCTTCTGATAGATTTTTATATCAGTACATAGCTGTTATCCAAATAATCTTCATTTTGCTAGCATGTTTCTGTGCAGTGTTTTTCTGATGTTGCCTCCTGTGTGGGGTGGTCATACGTTTTCTGACACCACCTTCTGTTTGGGGTGGCTATACATTTCTGCTGGAGTCTTGCAGAGTTGTGGGTTTTCCCTCATGCTAACACGTGGACAGTCACATATGCTCTCGTGTACAGCACAGACAATGTCAAATTACTGCCTCCCCGAGGTAATGCCTGCATTTCCCCACTATACAGTGACAACGTTCCCCTGAACATATTTACTGATATTCTTTTCTAATGCAATCTTTATGGTGAAGTTTAACAAGTCCTAATCTTGCAAAGACACTATCTTCCAACTGTGGTGCTTCCTCCATGTTTACCTGACGTTTCCAAGCTACCGTAGGCCAAAGAATCTTCCACATTTGTTCATTTATGTTTTGATCTATGTTGCTGGTATGGGCTCAAGGAACTTCCAGCTTTTTCCATGACTTGTAATTCTTTATTGCCTAAATTATTTGCTGTCAAATTGTACACATTTGAGCAGCAGAACTCCATTCATTCTGGTTTCTAGGTCCTTATGGCATTCATCTACCAGATTAGTGAGATTTTTCTTTTAGCATGAAAAGTTAACCTAAACTGATACAGCTTCCATCCAGTTGGATTACTAGAATCATTCACCATTTCTTTGGTTGGTGGCACTACAAGACATGGTCCCTGACACTTGAATGTTTTGGTTTTGTGACCCTTTCTGCAGAATATAGTAATGTATATGGACATACGCAAACACAAACATGTAAGTAGAGATGCATACATCAACATACATATGTGAAAATTTTCACATCCACTCCTATATATTTTGGGTAATCTGAACTCATCCTGATTCATTAGGTAAATCCATCTTCCTAGGGACTCCTTCTTATCCTCTCCTTTGTATGTATGTTTATTCTTCCATGGGGAGATCCCTATGGCCTGATAACCTTGGCAGCTTATGTATCGACCCAGTTCTATACAGTATAGGTAGAATCATTTCAGAATTTCTACTTTCAGATATTCTGTGTACTGGTTAGCAGTCCTCCCAAATATCACCAAATAATTGTGTGCAATTTCCTTGGCTCAGAGCTTCCTTCCAGTTCCTGCTTCCTTCCCAATCAGGGTGACTATACTACTAATTAAGTTTGTTTCCGTTCAGTTCCATTTTGAGTATTTTTTAAACATTTACATTATTTTTTGTTTGATTTCATTTTTTTCTTTCATTGATTTGTTAACTGTACAGAATAACTTGCCACAGCCAGTTCTACTACTAACTCATCACACTCTGACTTAAATGTTGTGGATAGAATTCAGCAACACCTGCTTGAGTTATTTGTTGGGCTTTATTATTTTTTTATTTCAATTTTGATAAATTTATATTTTATATTAGCTCAAATTATTTTGATATTGCAAAAAAGAAAACTCCAGAAAATAAAGTGATTATCTGTAATGAGTAACCATAATGGAAAACTATATAGGTTTATCATGCCACAGTTTTTTTTAATGTTGAATATGCACATGGAATCACATTTACAGAAACCATTCTGTAAGGAAGAAAAGTAGAAATCATAAATCTGTACATCCTATACACACTGAATAATCTGTCATCTTGTATGTAACACTAGAACATCCCTTTACTAAGACTTCCCCATCATCTACTCATGAACTTATAACTATAAACATAACCTAATGTGTGTGTTAGGAAGACAAAGATTCATTTTCAACTTCCATTTATCTACTTACTGACTACAATCTTAAGTCACTTGTGTTTTCTCTTCCAATATCCTCATTGAGTCTCAATGTTCCAAGCTCATTGGCCCAGGTTTTGTGTACATGCTCATTTCTCTTTTTTAACTTTCTATTGATTTTAAATAATAGGAAAAATGCATTCCTTAACTGTCTTCCAATGTCTGGACTCATATTTCAAAATGACTATTAACTTGTTCACTCAGATATTAACAGAAATCATAATTCTAATATCCTCCCCAATGGAACCTTTCCCTTCCCATCCTTCTCTCTGCCCCAGCCAGAGTAATTGTCACTAATCAGCACCCCATCCCAGTTACTCAGTTGATTGACGTCCTTATCTTCATCTGTTCTCTACCTACCAATAAGACTATGAACTAGGTCCAAAGCAAGTCTGGGTGGGCTCTCCTTCCACACCCTGTGGACAGTATAATACAATGTGGCCTTTGCTCTCCTAGCCCCCTAAGAAACTCTTTCCACTCTTGTGTGCCTGCCAGCACAGCCTGAAAATTTATAAATTAAACCACACTACTCTCTGGTCAGAATTCTCTAAATGGTTTCCTTTCTCATTAGGAAAAAAATCTGAAATCCTAGATAAGGCTGTGTCTTGACTTCTACCTACCTGCCCTTCCTCATAGCTTGCTCTGAGTATTTCCTGGCCCTACTGTTCATTTTTTAACCACAGCATGTTCCCAGCTAATTACTGACCAAAGATTCTTTCACATATGCATTCTTCTTTCTCTAGCATGTTCTTCCCATAAGCTGTGACACAATAGCTTATTCACATCTCAGCTCAGACATCCCCCTAGGCATTGTCTCTCATTACCAGCTACCTAGTTAATTGCAGTAGACTGCCTAATAGCTCTCTACCTTTTTGTTCTACTTTTTATTTTTGTTGTTTGCTTGAGACAGGGCCTCAATATGTAGCTCAGATTGGCCTAGGACATGATTCTCCTACCTCAGCCTCCCAATTGCTGGAAATATGGTTGCAGTGTATGCATGCCACTGGGATCCATCCTCCTTCCTTCTTCCTTCCCTCCCTTCCTTCCCCCAGTCTCTAGTAAATTGCACAGCACATAATCCATGCTCCATAGATAAAAGATGACTAAGTCCAACATTTCACCATTTTTGAGCTGCATATACAAATCAAACACACAAGATAGAAATAGCTGTGTCCCAAGGTGGCCTGGGGGAGGTCTTGGTTATGGCTGTGCTCAAAGCTCGCATGCAGTTGTCAGGTGGAGAAACTGTTCTTGTTGAGTCAAGGGAACTGAAACTAAACTGTGGTCCCAGGAGACAGTAAATAGACCAAGACGTTCAGTTTTTTTTTCCTCTCTCTCTCTCTCTCTCTTCCTGTGTTGGCTTTTTTCCACTGAGCTAAAAACAAACAAGTTCACAGTGCCTGCCACCAGCATTTCAGAATCCTGTATGGCAGGGTAATACTCTGCGTTGCTTTCCCCCCTGCCTTCAACTTAATCCCCACCCTACCACCACGAAATCCATGTGATGCTTTTCTTTGACAGTTAGAAGTCATGGGTGTCCATAAGCCTATCTCTGTCAGAACGCTTTCCTGACTAAGCACGTTGTTTTGTAATACTTCCTGTATCTAGTTTTGATTTTGAAGTTGATTACAAAGCTACTCTAGGGAAACTGACTTTCTTGTGTATTCAAAATGCAGTATAGAAAGATGTAAGAATCTGCCTCTTCTCTTGAGATTGTAAGGCCCCAAATGATGATGTGATGATGATGATGATGATGATGATGATGAAGAAGTGCTGGGCATTTTTTTTGTGCCATCATTTGTCAGGTGCTTCATATTATTAACTTCATATCCTCAACAATTCTGTAAAATCAGAGCTATTGTTCACATTTTTTTCTTAAGAAAGAAAAAAGTTCAGAGAGTGGATTGGTGGATAAAGTCACAAAACTTGATCCTGGCATATTGATCTCCAAGCTGGACACGTGGTGTGTTATGATACTGCCTCTGCTTAGTTTTGGATACGGAAAGCAGGCCAACTTCTAGTGTGGATGCAGGAGCTCACATTTGCAGCTCCGACTTAGAGACTGACGTCCTAAGTAGTTGAGCACTGCATACAGAGCGCAGCAGTGACACACTGAAGGCTCTCTGGAGCCCGACACTCTAAATGATATAATTATATTATAAGCTCAACAAATAAAACAATTATTTAAAGGGGAATTCCTGGCACTGTTTAATTAGATGAGGAAAAGTCTTGCGTTTACATAAGATGTTTGGATAAGACAAGATCAGGAAGTTTCAGAGAAAATTCAAAGAAGTAAGAAGCAATCCTAACACTCTGTGACTTCAATAGGGAGCCATATGGATCCATTTTTCCATACTGTATTCCCACTCCAAGAGTTGTTAGGTGACACTAACTGCATTACGTGAAGATTTTAACTCGTGTGAGATACCTTGCTTTTCATTTTGAAGTGTACCTCTCTGTGCATTTATGTACCAAACCCTGTGCTTTGGGCATGGTTCTAGAGCCAGGGAAGCAGTAATAACTTAGATCAAGTTTCCACACTCAAGGACTCCACAGTCTGGAAGGGCGAAGCACTGGATAAATCAGTTAAGTACAGCACTTTCCAAAGGGGCCTTAGGACAGCGCTATGCCCAATCTGCTCAGCAGAGTTAAATAACAAAGACAGCGGGGAAGGGCATTTGCCCTGGCTGGGCTCTTGAGATCTCCTCTTTAAAAAGATGATATGTAAGGCAATAACAAGGTGAAAGAAGGGGCATTGCCAGGTCCAGGGCATGACTGAACTTGACATATCAGAAAGCAGAATGGAGTCTAGGTGATAGTGTGTCATGAGAGAGAAATCTCTTGAACTGGTACTCAGAAAGGGTTGAGTCTTATAGATTGGGGGCCAAGAGACAAAGAGCAAACATTTGCAATGATGTGCACATGTGTGAATTGGGGGCAGGAATGCACTGAAAGATCCATTTTCTCTGATTAACACAGGCCAGGAAATACTTGGGTGTGAGAAGAAGTAGCAATTACAACACAGGTCAGAAGTTTCCTTGGAGATAAATTATTGTACTAGATGAATTGCAGATAAGACAGGCTAGCCTTCAGAGGTTAACTACACATTTTTGCCCTTTAATTTCTGTAATAGGTCAAGTTTGATAAAAGTTAAAAGGGTTCAAAAATTATTTAAATTTGTTAGCATAAGATTTTTAAAAAGAAATTGTTACAGAATAATTGACTATCACCCTAGCCATTTGAAAATATGTACACTGATGACTTGTGATGTGTTTTTGTTCATTTTTTTTTCTCTTTTGGGGGGCTCCCAAATAAATCACACATGGAGACTTATTCTTAATTATAAATGCCTGGGCTTAGCTTGGCTTGTTTCTTGCCAGCTTTTCTTAACTTTAAAGTATCCCATCTACCTTTTGCTTCTGGGCTTTTTCCTTTCCTTACTTCTGTATATCTTACTTTCACTCTTACTCTATAGCTGACTGTGTGGCCGGGTGGCTGGTCCCTGGTATCCTCATCCTTCTTCTCTCTCTTTCCTTGATCTTTCTTCTTGCTCCTCCCAGATTTCTCTTGTTATTTATTCTCTCTACCTGCCAGCCCTGCCTATCCTTCCTCCTGCCTTATTATTGACTGTTCAGCTCTTTATTTAGACTATCAGGTGTTTTAGACAGGCACAGTAACACAGCTTCACAGAGTTAAACAAATGCAACACAAAAGAATGCAACACATCTTTGCATCATTAAACAAATGTTCCACAGCATAAACAAATGTAATACATCTTAAAATAATATTCTACAATAGTGACGGTCATCATGAACCTTAATTTCTATATGCATATGAAGTAGAAACAGTTATTTTCCAGCCCCAAGAGACAACCTCTCTGAGGTCCCCTCATTTATCCTTTCCAAAGCATCAGTGACTGTTGAGTCCTAGAAGTACTAGCATGCTACTTCTTAAGTATTGGTTATAAATTTCCTCTGATTGTTACAATTATCCCAAGAGATGTAGACAATCTCAACAGTCACTTTTAAGTCATCAGTTGGACTGAACTAATGACTGAGGGGTGTGAATTGCTGAGGGACTATTGAAAAGTATGTTTTTAGTTGATTTAACAGCCTCAATGTCAGTTAGTGAGGGACAACAAGAACAAATGCCCAGGCTGGGGAGCTGCCTTAGTTGGTCAAGTGCTTGCTGTGTAAGCACTAAGATGTGAGCTGGAGCCCCAGAGCCAGGTATAGCAGCTCACAGCCATAATCCCAGCACTGGGCTGTTGGAAACATGAGGACTACGGGGGCCTCAGTGGACAGGTAGGCTAGCCTACTTGGCGAATTCCAGGTCAGTAATAGACCCTGTGTAAAAACCAAAAATTAGTGGATGGTGCCTGAAGAAGGACTCTGAGGTGGATCTCTGGCCTCCGCACACATGCACATGGGACTAGATCCATGTGAGCATCTACATCACAGGGACATGTACACTTATAGACATGCGTAACCACACGCACATGTGCACAACACCAAAAATATCCTTCTCTCATACTCAGAAAGTTAGTGGCATGACATATGAATCCTTCTACTCCTAGTCTGAGTCAAAACGTGACAATAAAATCCACTCCTGGTCTAGGACAAAGTATGGGCTTGAGGGATGACCTTAGTTGGACCAGGGAGTCCCACTCATCACTTCCCTTAGGGAGAAAGACACGTACAAGGTAAGTTTATAAACTCAGCCTTGAATACTCCTGCCACCCTTTAAAGAAAAAAAAATAAAACAGAACAAAATGTTTGGTATACTGGTTCTACAGAGATATGAAGAGCTTACTAGCTAATTATCAAGGCATTCCATTCTACCATCAAACTAGCTGGGTGTGGGGACTCACTGTATTATCACATTTTTGCTTAATACATGCCATGTGGTCCCAAGTTCATGCGTATGGGGGAATCAACCCATAAATATCTATACTGTGTGTGAGAGAACATGACGATACTTAGGCTTATTCCTGGCTAGGGCAGAATAATCCAGAAGCATAAGAGTTTGGATTTTCTGCAACTGGAAAGGTATGCCCTTTCTTCATCCTTGCATCCATTGACAAGTGCTCAGGTTGATTTTATAAGGACTATTTTGAATTGTGCAGCAATGAACATAACAGTGTTATATTTCTTCAAAATATTGTTTTGCTTTCTTTGATGTACATGAAATAGTGTGGTGCTAGATCATATATAAGATTCTTTTTCAATTTTGTGTGGCACCTTCATACTGTGCATATGTCCAATTCACAGCCTTACTGGCAGTGTAAAGGATTCCTTTTTCTCCACAGTCTTAACAACAATGGTTATGTTTTGTCTTCTTGACAATAGCTATTCTAAACAGAGTGAGGCAGTACTGGTACTTCATTACTAAGATAACTGATATTAAATGTACTCATCTCACACACACACACACACACACACACACACACAAATGGCAACTATGGAAAGTCATACATCTGTTAACAAGCTAGATGTTACAATTCTGAAATGTCTAATTTCAAGAAATTGTGTTGTGCATAATAAATGCATATGCATTTAGATGTTGATTTGAAGATAAATCAGTTGAATAATAAGAGTAGCATACATGTGTAGAGATGAACTAGATTCTAGGAAGAGGATGTAGGAGGAACACATGCCTTAAGGCCTAACAAGTTGACTCGGAGCTGGTGAGCAGTATCTGTGAAGGACATCTTTCCAAAAGCCAAGAGCCTCATCAGCTGCCTTATTGGCTTTGCTACTCCCTCTCATTAGAAACCCACCATGTTAGAGAAGAATACCTTTCAAAGATGAATTATTCCTGGCATGAATCCTTCATTCCTGTGGCACAAGCATTTGGTACAAATGGGTCCTCAGCAGCACAACCACTATTTCCCTCTCAGAGTTCTGGGCAACTGCTAGACTCATGTTACTTAAAAGATACCAAAAGGTGATTGAATTTTTTTCATGGACCAAATTCCTTGAGTGTATATAAATAAACAAAGGACATATGATATGCCCTTTAGAGCCCCAAAGGAAGTTGTTCCCATACAACTGTCTGTCTTCTGGAAATTGGTAGGTTTGCTTGATTTAGTTTGACTTGTCTTATATTTTTGCTTGTAAGGTAGGACAGGAATGTTGGATAAAACAAAGGTATGCACTGGACAGCTAAGAGCAATGCAATGCTTCCTCTACCCAGCTCAAGGCCCTGGTTCGAGCTGGTGGTGTTGGGAGGTAGGACGAAAGAGTGATGTTTCTCAATTATTGCTCATTCAAGAAAATGTTTTGGGGTCTGTTAAAGTTACAGTCTACTGATCTGTTTAAAAACCTTAACTAACCTCTATCCCTATGATTGGACTCTCTTACAATCCATAGTTGCATGATTCTTAACCTCTGTGTTTGATTTGAGTCCTCACATTCTGAACAGATGTGAAACTTAATAGGCACTATTTTTTTAAAAAATGCTTTCTATTTTAAAATTTATAATCAATTTCCACTTAAAATAACAACAATAACCGTAATTTATTAAAGGCCCAATCACGAAGTCATTTCTGGTCATAATTTCATGGAGTAGAGGTATCCACTGAAAACTGCAAATTTAAGAGATTGTCTGAATCCTATTCTTCTTTATTGTGCAGGAACACAATATTGTCCTGGGAAGAACAAGACTTCCTTAAATAATGAGTCACTATTTCTTGATCTGATTCTGTCAGAATTGTTGCTGCATCCACAGGCAGTCTAGGTCCACCAGGCTGGGGGAGGGGCATAATTTTGCCTTGCTACCAATGGAGGCCAAAGACAAGTTAGCAAGCCAGGAAGCAGTCAAAGGCAAGTTCCAGCCATTGGGACTCTTACAAGTGGGAAATGGCTCAGGTGCTGTGGTTAGCACGTGTACACCGTTGTCAGGAACTCCAACTGTGAGTGCTGAGCCTGAATTACCAGGTTGTTTGGCAATGAACAAAATGATGTCTTTGGCTACTTCTTTCTCAGTGAAGACAGTTCTGGTTATGCCACAAGTTTGTGTGTACTTCTGTTTCCTAATACTTTAGGCTGCTATCTATGTACGATTAGGTGCCCAAGGCGCCCTTTATCTAAACATGCTGAAGACTAACCTAGCAAAGCCAATATTTTATTGCCTTCATAGGACACTTGGTATTTGGGGACCCTGAAAGTTACTTTTGGTTTCTAGCAGACAGACCCACCAGAACGCTGCTTGGATAAACAAACTTTAAAGATCTCCCGAGGGGAAAAGATGTCCTGACTCAGTTTCTAGTTTAAACTATCTTTAGAAAGCTATGCTACAGGAGGAGCAGTGTGGCCAGCCGCTTTCATACTGTTAGCTTTTACTTTATTTAATTGTAAAGAGTGAATGACAAGTAGGAAAGTGTTTTTGTGGAGAGTGGGCGTCTGAAGCTGTGGAAGGAACCTATGCTCTGCATGGGAGTAAGCTTGTGGGTGGCAGTTATAGACTAGTTGAGAATAATCATGCATAAATATCTCTACTGTGCTGCCTTGAAAGGATTCAATACACTCCTATTATAGGCACTTGATATATTATTTGAAATAAGCACATATTAGCTTATATCTAGGAACAGATAAATGGTAACCACATCAAGGACAAACAATTTCTAAAAGCACTTTTATCTATGACAAAACAAAAGATAACACAATTGGATATTCATTTTTTTTTCAAATACCATTTCAAAGCTTGCATGTTACAGTCCTTGAAAATATTAAAGGGAAGCAGCCAGTGTTTGTCTGTTGGTGTCACAGCTTTAAAAGATTCACTCTGCAAAGTGAATGAAACTGACACCAAAAACCCCAGCAAGGGCCAGGGTGCCGTAGTAACAATGATCAGCCACAGACTGCTGACAACCTTGCCCTGAAAGACTATACACATTTCTTGCCAGTTAACAGAAACACTCACTATTTCACGCAACTAGTAATGGAATTCTGTGCTTAGAAAAGAAGAGGGCTTCAGGCAGCTAGATGTGTAGTGCACATATTTTGATGAGAAGTATGTCTATAAGTCTAGACGTTTGAATCTGATGGCAAAAGAGGATGATGGTGGTGGTGGTAAAGCAGGAACAATGGCTCAGTGACTGAGTACTTACTGTTTTTGCCTAAAGAACGCAGGTTTGGTTCCTAGCACTCACATATCAGCTCATAACCACCTGTAACTACAGTTCAAGGAGCTCCAACTCCCTCTTCTGATTTCTGAGAGCCCCTGAACATGTGTGGTGCACAAACATTTACTCAGGCACACACACACACACTCTCACTCTCTCTCTCTCTCTCTCTCTCTCTCTCTCTCTCTCTCTCTCTCTCTCTCACACACACACACACACACACACCACACACACACCCATAAAGTTAAATTTATACTTTTCAAGCCTACCATAGTGGCACATGCCTTTAATTCTAGCACTTGGGAGGCAGAGACAGGTGGGTCTCTGTGAGCTTAAGCCAGCCAGATCTAAAAAATATGAGTTCCAGGACAGCCATGACTGTAACACAGAGAAACCCTGTCTTTAAAAAAACAATAATCAAAAGACAAATACAAAAAATATACTTTCAAAGAGATAATTGTCTGATTAGGCCCATTATTTATACACATTTCTTTCACATATTCAAAATACATTCACATGATTTATGTAACTGGTCATAACTTACAGCTTCAAACTCATTCATTACTAGACTGAACCTTCCAAGATGCTTGGAGTCTACTCTTTTTTTTAAACTTTAATTTTATTTTATTTTACAATATAATTTAATTCTACATATCAACCATGGATTCCCTTGTTCTCCCCCGTCCCAACCCTCTCTCCTTCCCCCCAGCTCACCCCCCATTCCCACCTCCTCCAGGGAAAAGCCTCCCCCAGGACTGAGATCAACCTGGTGGACTCAGTCCAGGCAGGTCCAGTCCCCTCCTCCCAGGCTGAGCCTAGCGACCCTGCATAAGCCCCAGGTTTCAAACAGCCAACTCACGCACTGAGCACAGGACCCGGTCCCACTGCCTGGATGCCTCCCAAACAGATCAAGCTAATCAGCTGTCTTACCTATTCAGAGGGCCTGATCCAGTTGGGGGCCCCCAGCTTTTGGTTCATAGTTCATGTGTTTCCATTCGTTTGGCTATTTGTCCCTGTGCTTTATCCAACCTTGGTCTCAACAATTCTCACTCATATAAACCCTCCTCTTTCTCGCTAATTGGACTCCTGGAGCTCCACCCAGGGCCTAGGCGAGGATCTCTGCATTCATAAGCCCACAGCCTCTAGGGGAAGCTGGGATTATGCCAGCCATTCTATTTCTTGTAGCCCAGATAGGAAAACTGATAGCAATAACATCTAGCATGAAAGTGCATCATTGTTTGGTGACATGGTAAGCTACAACTTGAAAGTTTGAAAAGGGAAAAGAATGCTCCTCCTTGTTTAAGGACATACAGCATGGGGAAGCTGGAGGGTTAGTCTATTGTAGTTCTGTACTGCTGATGCCCTTTGAGGAAGCATGAGCATTCAGATCAATCCAGTCACAGCTGGTGGGCCAACTGGATTGATGGCGAACTCATGGTGCGGTACATTTAGACCTGAAACAAAAACTTCAACTGAAATCAAGTGAGGCATTTATTAATTTGTGTGCATGATTTAAATATGTAAATGAGTTCAGTGAATGTATAAAATGTAGTAAAATATACAAAAGTGGTTTTGGATACTTCTTGTTTGAGTACACACAAGAAAGTGCCAGGACATACTTTCTCTGACACTCTGACATCTCTCGAAGGGTTTTGGGACATGTTTCTGTAGATGAGATAAGGCATGGAATTCAAAGCAACAGCAACCTAAGCATTTGAAAACATGTAGTATTATCTTCTGCATGGTCTCAATGGTTGGTCTAATTTGCTTTTATGCCCGTGGACCAATAGAACATATTTAATAGAGTAAACCTGCTTTGTTTGCCTGAGAAGCACCAAGCAAGTGTGAGACTAAATGTATTCTTCCTTCACCAGTTCAGCTCTCCACAGCTATCCTAACTCCCCAGTTTACAGAAGCATATGAACACCACTTTGCCCAAACTAACATTTTCCTACAGATACTACTGTTTCTATTGAGCTAAATAAATCTTACCCATCACATGCAGAAATGGAGCAGACCAATGGATTGCTCCTGATCCTGAATGACTTGCATTTCTGAATTTTAGCTCAACAGCAGTAAGCTGTACTCTGAAATCATCCAGGGGGCTTTATGATATCAATATGTTGGGTTCACTCCCAGAAATTGATTGTGTTAGTCTAGGCTTTTGCATATTGATCCAAAATGTTGACAGCTACAGGTCTAATTTCAGCTACCTCATTTCTAACAGCACCCTGTCTACCTCTGTGAGGTTCAAAGTCATGTTAGAATGTCTAACATCTGAGGATTCACCAGCTTCTATTTTTCCTTTCCTTCAGCAGGGAAAGAAAGGGTGAGAAGTGTGGGGAGGAGTCTGTGAGGGAGAGGAGCTGGTATCTGTCCCCAGGGTGCACAAAGCCATTTCTATTAGCAGTTCATTAGGACTGACACACTGTCCTTGGTGGAAGCAGATGCTCTTCATTCTTGCCTTAGTGCGAATGACCTTGATCAGATAATCACCTAACACCTGCTGAAGATTTGTGACTTAGGTTTAAGGAAGCCAGGAGAGAAAGCTGCAAGGCCCCAGGGGACTTACAGAAGAAATGCCAGGCTCCTGCTGTCTGGCAGTCAAGCCTCTGAAAAACAGGCATGAAAAACAGGCTTTCCATAGGGCAATATGATTACTCTGAAAACCACACTTCCCTTTCACATTGCTGGGTGATGAGTGTTAGCAGTCTGCATCTGATCAAGTCACTTGTCTGTCTCTTGGTCCTTCATGACTTTTTCTCTGATTTTATTTTTTCTTCACCATGAAGCTGTTAACAGTTGTTGGATAATTCTACCACTCGCCAGTGGCTTAGAATCCCATGAGGACCAAGGCCTGGCCCCACCCAGTCCTCTTTGCCACCTGCTTAGCACATGGCAAGCATGTAGGGCCTGCTGAACTTAACTGAACTGCTGTATTGTTACAAGCTTTCTCATCTGCATTCTCTCCCAAATTCTCTCCACCTCAGACTAATAGAACACCCCGAGGAAGACAGCAGCCACAAATCCTCACATATTGTCAGGGATCAATAAATAATTGTTAAATGGATTAATGGCCAGTACATTGATATTAAAATCAGGGGTTGGAGATATGGCAGTTAAGAGCATGTGCAGCTCTTGTAGAGAACCAAGTTCGGTTCCCAGCATCTGTGTTCGGGAGCTCACAACTGCTGAAATCTCCAGCTCTACGTAATCTGAGAGCTTTGGCTTCTTTTGATAAGTACACACATGTACATACATCTGCTGGCACACACACACACACACACACACACACACACAAAAATAATAATTTATAATTATATCTCCCAGTTCACATGCTGTTGAACAAGGTAAAGTGGAAAGAATGTGTCTATGAATGTATGTATCAATATTATATGTGACGAAGTATTGTCTTAGTCAGAGTCAAGGATTAAGACATCTCTTGAGACATGGTTTAAAGTCATTTTAAGCATTTCAGGGATCTCAGAAGAGTAAGAAATAATAGGATGGTACAGTTGATGATTCAGGCAGACAGATAAACACACACATACACACACACACACAGAGAGAAGAGAGAGAGAGAGAGAGAGAGAGAGAGAGAGAGAGAGAGAGCACAATGGAATGAAAAAGGACAGAAATATGAAGTACTATGAAATCAAAGGAAAGGAATGTCAAGCATGAATAGGTAACCAATGAAAAAGAACCCTGGCTGTTGTCATATTTGAGAGTGTCAGTTTTAAGAATTAATAAGGTTGTGACTATGTCTTTCATAAAAAAGGTCACAGACTTTTCTACAATGAACAATGTTAATAATATATATGTATATGTATATAATTTAGCTCTTTCATATACTATAATCCAAATGTATACATATATATGTATATATACTATAACAAAAGAATTACCAGGGAATTCTGTATTTAGCAGCACCACATAATTTCACGGCATAATAGAAAGTGTTTCACAACATTACATATAATTACATAGCATAAGCAAAAATAGATGAAATATCTACTTTGGCCTCCCCACTACCTGTTTTATGTTTAATTGTGTATTTTTTTATTTATTAAAAGGTCAATGTTACATATTTTATTATTTTAATTACAGCCCCCCATGACACTCTTTTATTTTAGATACATTTGTTTAGAAATCTGTCATATCTTACTATTATTCCATGATTTTAGGAATTCCATGTGGAATTCTGTAGAAGAGGAAGCTGGATCTCTTATTAACTGGGAAGCTTTGGTCGGAGAATCAACTCTGAAGCCTCTATCATATATATACATATATACTTATGAAGATGATGACTACCATGATCAGCATGAGGAATGGCATTTTTTCCATACGGTTGTATCAAAAAATCAAAGTTGGGCCAGGGAGATAACTGGGTGCTTCATGTGCTTGCAATGTGTGCTGGTCCATTTTAACTGTCAGCTTGACATAATCTGGAATCACCTGAGAAACTGAAGGAGGAATAATCTAGCTCTGGTGGCCTGCAGCCATGTCTGAGGGTGTTCGTCTTGACTGTTAACCGTTTTGGGAAAAACTAGCCCACTGTGGAGCCTAGCACACTCTAGGCAGGGACCCAGACCTTATAGGAGAGGAGAAAGCAAGCTGAGAGCTAACATGCAAGGACCTGTTTCTTCTTTCTGCTCTTGACCGTAGATGTGAAAGTCCAAGAGATGCTGCTACCCGTTTCATAGTTCCCGTTGTATGTTGTATTTCTAAAAATCCCTGCAATGATGTAAGGGAACTGGAAGCCAGATCAACCCTTTCTTCCTCTATGCCGCTTTTTTATCAGGTTATGTCACAGCAAAAGAAGGAAAACTAGGACACCTGTACGCAGCAGACATGAGGATTGGAGTTCAGAACCCAAGAGCCCAAGCAAAAGCACGTTGGGCCTAGCAGCCTGCCTGTAATTCTGGTACTGAGCAGCAAGGGTCCCTGGATCTCTGGGTCAAGCTGGTGGGCTGAATTAGTCATATTAGTGATCTCTGGGTTTGACTGAGACACCTGTCTCAAAGAAGAAGGTAGCAAGTGGATGAAGAGGACTCCCTACATCAGCTCATGGGCTCCACGCATACCCACATGCCTGGGAATGATTCCAATAGTCTATCTTCAGTAACTCTGAATTATCATTGTTGTGTTGGTCCCAAATAAGAGACTGGTCACATGTAGAAATATCTGTTTCACTTACCTCAAAGCAAGGAGGTGACTATTGCGTGTATTTCCTTCAATTCCAGGGAATAAATGCACAGCGCCTGCAGTACTATATGGCTAAAGATGTTTAACCAAATCCCTTCTGTGGCTGTGCTGCCGCTTGCTTGCTTCCACTTGCCTTTCTTGAGGGCACTACTCTTTCTCAGCGGTGATGTACTTCCTGCCTTCTGTTCTAAGACTAGACCATATCAGAGGGCAGTGGAAAGCAACCTGGTCATCTTTATCAGAAGCAAACCTGGGCCATGTGTGCCTGCCCACCCCACCTCTATTATAAACAACACATCCATGCTTCCCACAGAGCCAAAATGCTGTGGTCATAGCTTTGCAGTTTGAGAGTGAGTCGTTTATGATTCTTGCTTCCTCTTGCTTGACTGTAAATTCCTTGAGGTTAGGCAGCCCATTTCTGTCTACTTGCCCTCAGATAGCCTGTCTTACAGTGAGTTTAGCCCTGTTTTTTTTTTCCCCAAGCAATCCTTTTTTTCCCCTCTCAGGACATGGCTGCCTCAGTCTGGATTAACTTTATGCAACTCAATTTTCCATTTCTATCTGCTCTGTTTTACTTAAAAATGCTCATCTCCATATGCAATTATCCCTATCCTTTCCTTTCATTTATTATTTATTTGTTTGTTGCTTGGATCCCTACCCTGACCCTCCCACCCTGCTAGTTGAATAAAAAAAATCCTTTGAGGAAAGTCTGTGTTCACCTCTAAACACAGAACCTAGAAATGGTAATTGGTTAAGTTGATGTGAATTAAACACTTGGTCAACGAATGGTAGCATTGCGGGTGGTGGGGTGGTGGGGTGGGGTGTTTTCTTCATGGGAAGAAGAAAAAAGATGGAAATCAAAAAATGAGAGATAGGGAAGAAGGAAGAATAGAGAAGGAGCACTCTGAGAAGCCTAAAGCACTTGATGCTCACATTAAATAGAGGAGACAGGCCTATGATGGGACTTCACATTGTTTCCATTGTCTTAAGCACAGAGGACGATGATCCTGCTATACTTCAATGAACTGTCTTCCTGTTAAGAGAGCAGGTGTTGTTCAAATCTTAGATGGTCTTTTAATAAAAAACCCAGAGCCAGATATCTGGGTGAAAGCTGAAAGACCAGAGAAGCAGAACAGCCAGCTACTAGTTCTTACTCCCCAAAATCCACAGCCTAAAGAGAGTGAGTTCCTGCTTCCTCACACCTTTTATACCTTTCTCTGCCCTGCCATATTACTTCCTGAAGTGAAAGGTGTGTGTGCTTCCCAAGCAAAGGCATGAGTTCTCAAGTGCTGGTATTAAAAATGTGTGCCACAAATGCCTGACCTCTATGTCTAATCTAGTGGCTGGCTCTGTTCTCTGATCCTCAGGCAAGATTATTAGGGTGCACATTATATCACCACAAGCAGGCCAGTGGTCCCCAACATCTGCCCCTACTACCATTCCATGCTACTAAACTCTTCATTTTGATATATCCTCAAACAATTATACACAAGACTTAACTGCTGTGGATATCGCTTTATATAAATAAAACACTGATGGCCAGTGACCAGACAGGAAGTATAGGCAGGACAAGGAGAGAGGAGAATTGGGGAAACAGGAAGAAGGAGGGAGAGACACTGCAGCCACTGCCAGGACAAGCAGCATGTAAAGATGCAGGTAAGCCACAAGCGACGTGGCAAGGTATAGATTTATAAAAATGGGTTAATTTAAGATATAAGAACAGTTAGCAAGAAGTCTGCCATGGCCATACAGTTTATAAGTAATATAACTGTCTGAGTGATTATTTTATACATGGATTGTGGGACTGTGGGTCTTGGTGGAAGCTGGAGAGAAGCCCTCCAGCAACACTTAACTTTTAGGTAATGTAAGAAGTACATGATTAAAGCAGTATTTGAAGTCTTTTATTTTTATAAACATTGAAAATATATTGATTTTACATGAAATTTTTTTTGTAATTCATACAATAATTGGTATGTTTCATATTGTAGTATATGAGATGTATTATCTATATTTAGATAACGGGCATTAAAAGAACTTTGTGTGTGAAACATCTAATTACCCTTGAAGATAAACAGACAAATAAATAGATTCATATAAATCTGTCAAGTATAGATATTCCGTTGTGAACAAGTTTGAATTCAGACTATAGAAGAAGTTACCTTTTTCCTGGTATGCAATATAAATAACATAGGTACAAGTGCATAGGCTTAACAGTGCTTCTCCATACAAGTGTTTGCATTGTTTTAATTACTTCTAAAAGCTTCTTATCTTAACTATTTTTACTTAAGCATGATAAGGAAGTATAGGAACTGAGGCTGGGTTCTAGCTTTGTCACGCAATCGATTATTTTAATCAGTATTATCATATCATGTATTATATTGTGTTATCATATATTATATAACTACATTATTATAAATAATTATTTTATCCCAGTATAGTAAAAATAAATTATAGATAAGTGTTTCAAAAGGTTTTCCTATTTCTATTTTTACAACCATTTTTCTTAGGTTTAGGTGACATGGAAGGAGGAGGCAGAAAAGACATTGTATTAAAAGGTAGTGGGAACTACTGAGCTGTGAATGCTGTACACAGAACAAAGAACAGAGTTTATAAAATAAACACTCTTACATGGGTCTTAAAGACTTCCACTTGGCTGAGAAAAATAAATGTTACTGTTTCTTTTATCTATATTGTTGGAAAACAAGGAGCTGATATTATCTGCCAAATCCATGTCCCCTGCCTGTAGTCCTGTTGGACTCGTTGGTATAATTAAGACTTGAAGGGACTGAAATAGCTCAGGAGCCTGCAGTGAACACTTTTTCCTTTACCTAAAAATGTAGTTTGATTTCATCTGAAATTGTCTCTGCAATTTCCCCTTCTTCCTGCAAATGACCGCCTTTTCGTGCTTATGGATGTGTGCACTCACGAGCCTGAAAACTCTAACACCGAAATGGTCTCCCTGAAGAATTACTAGTAGATTTTAAATGGGGGGGGCTATTAGCTTTTTATTACTAGAATGATTTTTTTTTTAAGTAGTTTCCACAATTTGAAATGTGACTCAGTGGCTATTGGTAGTTCAAAGCAACATAGTTTAATATTTTTTAATATATGATTTTATGTTTGTTTCAGTGGTTCAAAGTTTTAAATGATAACAGGTGAGGCTTACTCGACCGCAATGTTGTTTCAGACCTTCATTTATTTTGGCTCATTTCTAAGGTTTACATTGGCTTGAATGCTTGATCATAACATTCCTTTTCTCTTTATCTTGTAAAATAACATTTTTTTCTTTAACTTGCTTTTAACTAGAATGTTTATGCTATTGTTTCTAACATTAAGCGCCTTTCTTGAATTTCTTTTTGTTCTTTCTGATGGAACAAAATTTGTTTCAATGTTTTGCTGTTGTGTTGTTTCCAGAAGTTCCCCAACCTGGAGTGTTGCAGTAGACAGCTTCCCCTCTTGAGCCATACATAGGTTCAAAGTCCTGTTTGCCACTATGCTCAGTTGCAAAGGGCACGTTTTCTAGCATGTGAGAAAAAGATCAACAAGTCCCTAACTTGGAAGTGGTCTGAGCATAACTAAATTAATTCCTCAGACAGGATTCGGTCTCGGCAGCTCACTGAACAAACGGTCAGAGCAGAGGGGCATGGATGCTAACGCAGCAGGTGCAAAGGTAGCCTGTGCTCTCAGGAAGTCAGGGTTCTTTCTGGTGGTAGAAAATGGGAAGCCACTGAAGCAACTGAAAGGCTAGTAGCAATCTGGTAGGCTGAACTAGGAGCTTGGGAGTCTCCCAAGGCCCCTCCCTTCCTCAGTCCCGGAATGAGTCACTTTTCCACTGTGTCTACACCCATTCACCCTTCCTTTGCCAACATCCCTGAATACACCCAGAGTCACCCTCTAAGCATTTGCCAGAGATCTTTCTAGAATGCAAGTCCAGACACTCCACCCTATCTCCCTGGTCCTGCAAACTAGTTCATCATGGTGTTCTGAAGTAAAGTTGAAGCTTGTGGCTTCCTCTCCTGCCCACACTTCAATCTCCTTTTACAGAAAGGGATAGAGAAGACGAATGCATTGACTCTACATGGAACTGAACAGATAGCTTGCTTGCTTGTGCTCAGTTCTTCTCCACTGTTTCAGGGCCCACCTCCATCCAACTCCCTGTGCCTAGGTGTAAGGACATGTGAAGGTCAGGAGTCCACATCAGCTATCTTCTGAAATTTACTTTCCGTTTTCTTATTTATTTATCTTTTTGAAGGTCTCTCATTGAACCTTGGACTCAACGGTTGGCCAATGGCCTCTGAGAATCTCCCCTTCTCTACCTCCTTTCCAGCACTGTGGTTAGGGAATCTCGCCTGGGTGCTTTGAATTTGAACTCAGGTCCTCATGCTTGAGACCCAGTTTCTTTAAGGCTGAGTCATCTCCTTAGCCCATCAACTCTCTTTTTATCTTACTAATTTCTGCACATCTTTCAAGGCACTAGTTATACTGTGAAATTCCTCCCTTTCTCTGGGTCATTTGGTGGTGTTGTCTACCACCATAGCATCTAACTATCCAGCAGAACGAATGAGGTTGTCTCTTCCCTACCATGCTGCTCACAAAGTACAATCCTTGTATAAGGACCCCCCACACCCGCGCATTCCTACCTATACTTAACATCTCTGCCATAGCCCACATTCCACCTAGCTTCTGAAATAAACGCTGTGAAGAAAGGAAGTCCCCGGGCTACGGTGGTTACTAATTGTCAGTTAGAAACTCCCTGTCCCTGTTCTCCGAAAAAAATGTTAGTGTCATTTTACTTTGTTTCCATTGTTGGGGACTTGGGTACTTTTAATGATTAACACTGAGAAGTGGCACTAGTTAATTAATTAGTCCAGGGAGGGATCAGTAAGCAGGATTCAGCCAGTGTTTCACGGACCCAGCATAGGATCTGTTACTCAGGTCTGTTACTGGTACCTCTGCAAACCACTTGTGCACCCTAACATTTTTCCTGACATTTTTCCTCCTCCTAGGAAAGCCGGCCTCACTTTTTCAGTACAAACAGGCAGGGAGAAATCCTGTTACAGTTTGCATTCCCTCGCCCCTACTCAAATTATGTTCAAACCACGGAACAAGCGTTTTTAGTTAAAAAGCATCCTTGACCAAGTTATCAGAATTCCTTAAATTCACAGGAAATCCCGTCCGCAGATCTTCAAACTTTATCTCTTCTCACAAGCCCAGGATTCTTTTCATTTAAAGCCAAGTTACAAGACAGCACCCAGAGAACTAGGGGGCTGGGGTTTCATTTGCTCAGGCCGTTGCCCAGGGCTTGTTTGCGTGGGAGTACTTCTGCATCTCCTAAGATGTTATTTTATTTTAAAAGAGGGAGCCCTGCTTTCTGTACACCACACTGCGGAGTTGGAGGTAAGGGCGCCTCTAGACTGCAAGTTTTATTTACTGGTTAGACGGGAAGGTGGCCTGGGTTTGTGCTTGGGTGACGATCAGTTTTCCCGCAGAACTCCGAAACTGTGGAGTGCTGACTGCTGGAGGAAGATACCCGCCAACACCCTTGCGGCTTCTTTCCCGCCCTTCGCCCTCCAGGTTTCCAGGCAGTGCGGCGCTTCTGCCCCGGCAGGCCCGGCCGCTGACTCTAACCTTTCGTCTAACCTTGGTGGGCCTCCCGGGCTGGGCGCGGAGCCCTCGGAGCTGGAGCGGCGGTAAGCGGCGCGGGCCCGGGCGAGCGAGCGAGCGAGCGGGCAGGCGGGCTAGCTGGCGGGCGAGCGGGCGGACGGGCGGGGGCCGGGGCTGCGCGTGGGAGCTCGGCGGGCGCGTCCGCGCGCCTTCCTGGCGGGGCTGGCGCGGGGGAGGGGCCGCGCAGCGGCGGAAACCGGCGCGCGGCGATAAGAGGCTGCACGGCGACATGCCCCAGTCTCTCGCCGCAGCCCGACGAGTCGGGGCGCTCGCCATGCTCCCGTGACCCGACCCGGCCAGTTCTCATTCCCGTGGCGGGCATCCCGGAGTCGCGATCCCACAATGCCCGGGCAGTCGGGGCCCCGGCGGGCAGCCTGCACGGCCACGTGAGAGGTGAGTGGCGGGGCGGCCGCGCATTGTTCGGCGCTGCGGGCGGCGCTGCGGCGGCGGCCTGGGGTGGCGCTCGGGGGTCCCCCGGCTCGCACCGGCGGCGGCGCGCTGCGGCTCCCGGCCCTGGCCCGCGCCTCGCTGCTGGGGGGCCCCCGCGGGGCGCTGCGGGACCGGACTGGCAGCCGGGGAGCGGGGCGGGGGGGGGGCAGGTGCGTGGCCGAGTGCTCTGAACTCGGTGACCTCTGCCAGGGACGGCAGGGACGGCCACCGGCTGCGCGGGTCCCGGCCGCGCCCGCATCCTTCTGTCGGGGGGCTGCCATCCAGCCCTGGCTTCATGTGGGCCAAGTATGTGCACGCAGAGGTTAATGCTCTGCCTGCCACCCATAAATTACGCATGACATGTTTAGCTGGGCTGCCTTATATGGAGAGTGCTGTATTTCAGTCCAGGGTGCTTTTTGCCAAGTTTACAGGGCGGAAGACGCCCTGCTTTAGAGGGCTGCCGCTTTTCCTCCCTTTCTGGTCGTTTTGTAGTGCGTCACTCAAAAAAAAAAAAAAAAAAAAAAAAAAAACTGTAAGAAAAGTAAGTATAGAGCTTTCCAGGGTGGAGCCGCAGTAGGCTGGTCGAATTGCTTTCACGAAAAGTAGTCAGCATGTAGACTGTTTTTTAGACAAAAACAAGAAAATATGTAGCCTTCCCTCAACCTCTTAAAAAAAATGCCCGAATCTGTTATTGTTAGTAATGTATCATGGGAGAGTACTTTGATTCCAGAGCCTGTAACAAGAGAACCAAAAAATTACATATATAAAAATGGAGCTGAAGCCTTCCTGGTTAGCCCACAGCGTGTTACAACTACAGGGGTGTTGAGACAAGCTTAAGTGTGTTCTTAAGTCTCTCTGGCTTGTAGCCTATTTGGCTGCTGGGATGCTAAGATGGATCTGCATCCCCAGGATTAAAAACAAAGTTAGAAGCTGCCTGGAAGGTTATTGACACTGTCTTAGGTTTCTGTGCCCACCAGCACAGGCACAGACCATAGCAAGCGATTAATAAACTCTGCCATACTCTGAGGAATTTCATAAACAAATTAATACATGGAGAGGGAAGTCATAATTATGGCCTTTGGATTTGCAGGCCTTCTGCAACATGCTTTGAAATAGTACACCAATGGACATGCTATTCCTCTCTCCTAGGTTTCAACATAGTGTTTATACAAAGAACTTAGGGCATAACTTTTCCACACCAGGCTAAGTGTCCCCGGCCACATTCTCTGCTGTGGCTTTAGAGTGCTGGTGTTGTTTCCTGGTTCTATTTTCCAGATAAAGTTCTGATCACCAAGACAAGTTAAAAATGAAAGTTCAAGGACTACAGAATCCTTGGAGGATTTAGTTCAGTACACAGGATGTGTTAGATACATAGTTGGTAGCCTGAGACAATGTTATTTCATAACTAGAGAAAGCACGTGGCTGTCACTTCTGTCTTTGCCTTCTTAAAAGTTGGTGACAGTTAAAGTTAACTAGTTTTCAAGAAACATACCATGTCCTAGTGTTCCTGTTTTGTGTATTTGCAGGGGGTTACATTTTCTTTTTAATCTCTGTTAGTTTTTTTTTTTTTCAAATCTAGACATAAAATCTTTATATTTTCTTGTTTAATGAAGAGTTTCCTCAGTGAGAACTGTGAAGTTGACTGTTGTGTTTCTGGAACAGGTTAGGTCAGCACCAGAAAACCTGTTCATCTCTTTTATAATTACAGTCACTGAAGACATCATTGCCACATTTTACTATTGGGAGAGACTTAGACAAACCTCACATGTGCTTCGTTTCATTTTTTTTTTTTTCCCTGCAAATTTGAACCTAGGATGCACATGTCAGAAGGGAAAGCAGTATTACGTGGTTTGGGATATTACTGTTTGTGTGTGTACACTTCCACATTTGAGGCAGACTCCAAGTGGAATTCATTAAATTTTGATTCTAACATTCTGTTCTTGCTCAGGGCATGGAATTCCTGTGAAATGAAACACTTGGTTCTGTTCAGAGCAAGAAGAGATTACCTCAAGGTTTCTCCTTGAGGACGGAGGGGGTGGGGGAAACATGCAGTGATAGTTCTCGTTGAGGAAGAGTGTACTCTTCTTATATAATGTTTCCAATTTTTCTTGTAAGTAAAACTGTTAACCCTGCACTTATCACTGTCACCATACGGCAGGCCTGTATTTGATCTCTCTGTTTATGGAAACAGAAAGGTCTTGTTGCCCCTTCTGGCTTTCTGCTTGGTGGTAGATATGTGGACTAGAGAGCATCTTAGACCTTGCTTGGAATAAGCCCAAATGAATGGGCAACTAAGTTTTTTTTTTTTTTTTTTTTTTTTTTTTTTTAAATGCTCTAAAGGGCATTAGAGAAGGCAATGAATATGATGGTCAGAACAGTAGAGGAGTGAACAAAATATGTTCACTAAATGTTTGGTTCAGCTTAAGGTACTGACAGTGTGCATCAGGGGATTTTTCAATGTCTGGACTTTTAGATCAGAATCTCTATCTTCCAGGAAGTTTAGAATGTGCTGGCTGGTACAGAAGCCACGAGTCACATGTGTTGTTGTACACTTGAAATGTGTCTAGTTCTGAATATTGCTTTAAAGTGTGAAATACATACTGGCTTGTGAAAATTTTCTACTAAGAAAAGAATGTAAAATATTTGATTAATATTATATTTATATAACTATGTTATAACGACAATGTATTGAATATTGGTCTTGATAGAGCATTTTATTATTTTAATTTCCCTTTTTTTTAAAAAAAAACTTTTTAACTCCCCCCCCATCCAAGCTACTAGAAAACTTGATATAACAAATATGGCTTGTGTTCTGTGTGGCAGCACTGTTTGGAAATAAAGTAAGACAGCCGTATTCTGAGAAAAAGCTTAAATTAGAGTTTGCTAGTCAAAATACACTAAAAGTGACTTTTTATTTTTACAAGGTGAAGATGTTTATTATACACAGCAACAAAATGACTTGTCTTTCTCATCCATTGTAGCCAAAATTTGAACAAAAGTACTACCTTACATCTATTTTTATTTCCTCAAAACTACTATTTAGTTTAGAAAGTTAATGGTGAGGTGGTAATAACAGAGAAAGACTTATAATTAGGAGGATAAGCTTAACACCTCACAGAGGCCAGAATAGAGTATGATTGCTACTCTGGGATGTTTGGAAACACTATAGTTATCATTGTCCTGGGGTTACCAAACAGAAGCAAGTCAGTGAAATTTACTTTAAAATAGTTTTCAGTAAACAGCAGTTACCTTCAAATGCCTAATATATGTTTTCTTTTGTTAGGACAGACCTTCCTTAGAAAATAAAAACACCAGACAAAGCCAAACAAACTCACAGGGATAAAGGATTTTCACCTGCTTGGAGTAGGGCATTGCTTTGCATGCAAGGGAAGGTGGAACGATGCTTCTCTTGTGGTGTTATAGGCTCTGAAGAATTGCTGTATGTCGAGTTTTTATAATCTGATCACGTTCTTGAGAAAGCATCTGGCTGGTTAACAAAGCACAATGGCATAGGTCCTCGGCACATTCTTTTTGGATATTTTCATAACTGGAGTATATTTT
Source organism: Peromyscus leucopus (assembly GCF_004664715.2). Taxonomy (NCBI): domain Eukaryota; kingdom Metazoa; phylum Chordata; class Mammalia; order Rodentia; family Cricetidae; genus Peromyscus; species Peromyscus leucopus. The sequence continues at coordinate 39,517,238 of NC_051068.1, forward strand.
GCCTTGCAAAGTGTTATGCCAAAAAAAAAAAAATGTTCTTTTCTAGCCACATAAAGTTATGTTTGCTGATGTTTTCTTGATGGCTATCAGAGGTACACAAGGTTTTTGGTTGTTTTTTTTTTTTTTTTTTTTTTTTTTTTTTTTTTGTGGGGGCAGGAGCCATATCCCATGTGGAGCCTCAAGGAGAATTGATCTTTGGTAGTGTGGTCTATCTGTTGTCTGCTCTAACAGGCATGTTTCACAATAGTGTCAACACTGTGGTGGAAGAAGAGGGGTGGGAGTGTCCCTGTTAACTGGTGTTCATTTCTGATGAGTCATGAGGCATATTCGGGAACGGGGGTGGGGGGGACTCATTAACTGAGAAGCAGATAGTTGAAAGGCTCAATTGACATGCCATGAGATGTCTGTAGACATTTTTTTTTTTATTTTGATTCAATATCAGGAAATTGGTGTTTATATAGTGTTTTCATATTTATATGTATATATGTTTATGTCAGCACTACAGTTATATTCTTGAGAGAAATAAAACTAGCATATCCATGGTTATAGTGTTGTATATATTATTACTTTTAAAAAAGCATAGCACAACTGCTATATCTCTTTTTCTGTCACAATTTTAGGGAAGCACTTGTCACATGTGCTTCTGATATCCAAGAGTCTTTGAACGAGTTTTTTAATTTTATACACTTAGAGTTCTTTTTGATGCTTTCCCCACTTTTTAAAAGTTCTCACTTTAGGTTTCTGTGATTATTCTTTGTTAAAACAGTACAGGGTACATTATCTAAAGACTGGGGGAAGCCATTGCATTGAATAGGCAGCTATTTGTATTTCTAGATAGTTGTTTGAAGAAGGGAAGATATTTTTTTGAAGTAGAATTATGCTACAAATAGTTTACTCCCTAGGAAACTTTGTTATCTCTCTTGACATGATTATAAGGAATAGAGAGGGTGCCTTTTATGCATCCAAAATGTGAAAAAAAAGTTGATGAAAGCAATAGAATATAGGCTTCTATGAGTTGCGAACACAGAACTTGTATATTGAGTATGTTTGTGCATGTATCTGTGTGTGTGTGTGTGTGTGTGTGTTTAGAAGCAATTTCCTAAAATATTACTTGTTTTAGAGGACTCAGAATTATAGGGTAATTGGAACAGGTTTAATTCTATGAAATAAACATTCCAAATGCTCCTTTGAAACATTAACTTGCCGTGTAAATATGATTTCCAGGTAGACCATATTGTGGCAAACTGTCAATGCAGGCTCTTCAAAAACTACTTGATTTGGTCAGTATATCCTTGAGGAAATGACATCTGGCTTGGGAGTATATGTGAACTTTGAAAGTGATATAGTGGTATTTCATGAGGCATGTCTAGTTAGGACAATACTGAAGGTGTTGTGTTAGCTTGGCATTGAGGATTATAGCTCAGCAGATGCTAAGTGAGTGCTCATGTGCCCATGGGTGGGTTGTAGCCCCAGCCTGGTCCAGAAGTTTGGAGAAAACAGACCAATCCTGATGCAGCCATGGCTAACCTAAGTGCAGCGGTGGAAGTGATCTCCAGAGACACAAGTCAAGGGAAGCCTCAGGTGTTCTTTAGCTTTCCAGTTTCACCATCCCTGGCCCTTTAAAGCACTCATTGCATCCATCCAGCGGTGGTTCCCTGTGTTTATATGTAAGTTCTACACAGAGGAATTTGGTAGATACATTGTAATTCATTTATTTCGTTCTTTCATCTAGAAGATGTATAGTATTTTCCCAGATGACCTGAACCAGAACACTGGTAGTGTTGTTTATTAGCATTAGTGGACATTGCAACACTCCAACTTTTTCAGTCTCTGTATGGTTACAAAGGTCAGGAGAAACAAAATGGCAACTGGTGAATAAAAGATACAGAGAATTTGGGGAAGAGCAAGCTCGACTGAGAGTATGGAGACAGTTCCACCTAGAGTGTGATGACAGCTTTAATATATACCCCAAACATTCAAGTTCAGCACACCAAAGGAGAAGGGATTTTGTTGGGGGAAATGAAACTTAAGATATATAATGAGCAGGCAAGAGAGAAGAGCGTGTGGGCAAAGAGGTTTGAATCAAACAGTTACAATGTCTAACTTCTCAGGTCTCTGAATGAAAGAAACAAAAAGGAAGTAAAAGAATAACTGATGGTTTTGGACCCAGGTGAGAGTACTCTTTTGTGGATGTGAAAAACAAACAATGAAAAACAAACAACAAACACGGCTGCCGTTTTAAGAGGCAGTTTGGGGAAGGGCTGGTGAAGTTGTCAGATTTCTTCTAGAACTCTGGTCCTGACATCTGTCTGCAGTAAAAAAAAAAAAAAAAAAAAATCTGAAAGGTGAGGAAACCAAGGAGTTACCTGTCAGTGTAGCATGTCATAAGCATGAACTGTATTCAAGTTAAAGGATGCCTAAGCAAGGCGATGAGCAGTACTAAGCAGATTGTAAACGTCGTCATCAAAGACACTTTCTGAATTTGACTTGGTATTAGAATTTGCAGACCGCTCACAGTTGTCCGTTTTAACCTTCTACCCCATGGTTATGCGTTAGTATTGGTGAGGATAGGAAGCATGGCACACCAGCACTGTGTCTGACCGTAGAAGAAAGCTGCCTGCATGGTAGTGCCTTTCCTCTCCTTACAGAACAGAGGAAGCAGGAAGGTGGTCACGTGAGCCAGTGGATGGAAGAAGCAGAAGGGAATGTACTTGCTGTTGGGGAAGGTTGTGTGGAAAACACTAAGTGTTGGCTACCCTCTCAGCCTCTTCAAAAGGCTACTCTGTAGATGTAATCCTGAATGGTCTTATTAAATAACACAGAGCCAAATGCAGAGTTAAAAGCCCAAGAGGTCAGAGAACTAGCCACTGCAGTCCTTCCCCTGAGAAAGAGACCTACTTCCTGTGTTTCTGTCTTTATTGACTTTCTATTTTGCCTTCTCATTGGTTGTAAACCCAACCACATGACCTCCTTGTCACTGCTTGTCTATATAGACCTCCAGTTCTCCATGGTTGGTATTGAGATTAAAGGTGTGTGTGTGTGTCTCTATGCTGGTTATATCCTTGAACACACAGAGATCTGCCTGTCATGTGATTGGGATTAAGGGCATGTGCTACCACTGCCAGACTTCTGCTAAATGGCTTGCTATTAGCTCTGACTCCCAGGCAACTTTATTTATTTATTTATTTGGTTTTTCGAGACATGGTTTCTCTGTGTAGTTTTGTGCCTTTCCTGGGACTCACTTGGTAGCCCAGGCTGGCCTCGAACTCACAGAGATCCGTCTGTCTCTGCCTCCCGAGTGCTGGGATTAAAGTCGTGCGCCTCCACCACCACCACCACCCGGCTTAACTTTATTTATTAACATACAAATAAAATCACATTTCAGCACAAATAAAACATCACCATACTACTCATTGTTAGTTGTTTGTTTACTAAATTCCGATTTAAAAGCTAAGTTTAAAAAGATATAAAAACTCCCTAGAAATACCCTATCAAGGTTTGTTTTGAAAGTTCTCTGTTGAATACACTACAGGCAGAATAATAAAGACATCACGGGTATGACATCCTTTGTCATGTAAGTGCTGATGTCAATACTATAATTTCATTTCATGTACTTACTGCATTTTATCTATTTCTTGAAAAGAACAATAGATTTTAGAGAAATGTTTCCACTTCCTTAGTCTGTGACATTATAAATGGGTAAGTGGTAATTATAAACATAATAGAAGTTGTAATGTATATTGTTTTATAAAGTCTCAGTAAGTATTCTCTACAGCTATAACATAGATCATAAAACTTTTGTCCTAAAGGGACATGTAGGACACACACATACACACACACACACACACACACACACACACACACACACACACGTACATGACTAGGACTTTCTGGTTATTTCTAGAACCTGAAGACTTGATTTTTTTTTTTTTAATGTCCAAATTTTAACCTTTTAACATTTTGTCTTGCCCCCAATATTACTTAAAGAATAGAGATAAGAATACTAGCACTAATAATGCTAACAGTTTGGAAAATGACTTATGTGTGTTCATTCAATGGGGTTTTAAAGTAATACATACATTCCGCAGAAGAGCTTCATGAAATAGCCCTGCTAATGCCTTGGTTTCAGGGATGGGGAAACTGGGTCATAGATATTTCAAGTTTATTGCACAAGGTTACTTAATTACTAAATAGCCCAAGGAGGACTTGAGCCATGGTAGTGCAGTTTTAGAATATCTGCACGTCTGGAAAAGGATAAAAACAAATGAAATACGTGTGTTGGGGGTTAGCAGGTGATTTAAGATCATAGACATCTGAGATACTTTTCAAGGGTCACACTACAGCAACACATGGGGAAATTTGTAGAGAAAGGGTAAATGGTGGTAGGGTAGAGAAAAAAGAGATGGAGGGAGGGAAGTACAGGAAAGGAACAGAAAGGGGTCAGATGGCACAGGGAGGCTGGCACTGCCTTGGCCACCAGGCAGCACATGCAGCCATGTGACACTGGAGAGCACAGGAAACTGTTGGCGAGGGATGTCCTCTTCTGGGAGGAGTTGTACTGCAGTGTCCCCAACGGGAAGAACGTGATGCACGGCAAGGACAGATTGGTTGGGAGTAAGTGAAGAGTGAGAAGGAGGAAGTGTTTTGTGGTGAAAAATAGGACTTTTGGTTCCATGAGGCATATCCAGTTATTGGATATGAACAGGAGAAAGGGATATGGCTTGCTATAGTGAATGTTAAGAGGAATTTAAAAACATACTAAGAATTAAAATCATTAAAAAATTTCTTATTTGAAACTCTATCATTGTTCTAATCCTGCTGGTCCAAGCACTGTTAGAATGAAGAACTGCAGAGCCACACAGCTGTGGAGGCGTGGGGGTGATTGCCTGCAGTCCCAGTGCTCAGTAAGCAGGAGCAGGGAGAATCTGAGTTCAAGACTGACCTGCTGGGTCATCTAGCAAACCCCTGCGTGAAAAACTAAATGCAAAACACAGACAAAAATGAAGGCTCGTACTTCAAAAAATATCCGTTAAGAGAGAAACACACCATTATAAGTTTATCTAGGATTACAGCTCGATTATTATGGTGTGTCCAACTCTTCATGCCTTTTCTTGCTGTGCAGGCACCGTTGAAGCACGGCGATGGTCTGAAGACCACCAAAACCTTTATCCCATGTTTGCAATTCTGCAGTAAACAAAGCTAGGTCTATATGGGTATGTTGTTATTTGCTAGGAAATGTCTTAGTGTTAACTAGGAACTTTGGTCCCTTATTACAGGCCATGTAGAACTGCCGTGTATCCTGTCCTCAGTGATAAACAAGGTGGCAGAGAGAGTCATGATAAAACAAGTTTGCAATGTGCTCAATGTGGTTGACATTTAGACTTCACTGACCTTGCTATTTTCGGGATGGTATCAGTGTAACTGTGGTATTCTTTCTCCTGAAAGTAAAAATCCTTAATAACCAGCCACTCTTAGAAACTGATAGTTGATTCTCATAGGGGAAAAAAAAAATAAGCATTTGTATTTTGATTTTATCTGGGGTTAGGAAAATACCTATGCTTGAAATAGAAGGCTTGACATTTTAATTTACCTGAGATTTTTTAATACAAATAAATGGCCTAACATTGTTTAGCATAGAATGATAGAAATAAGAGATTATGTTTTATTTAATATTTATAGTGAGTCTCAAAAAATCAAGACAGTTTTCAGAAAGATTTTAATTGTAGGAACTGGGGAGACAGCTCAATGGGGAAGGTGTTCGCTGCACAAGTTTGAGGGCCAGGGTTCAGATTCCAGTGCTTCTATAAAAACTATCAGCATGGCGTCCCACAGTGCTGCCAGCCCAGCCAGCCAACTGGTGTGCTCAGGGCCAGTGACTTGGTGTCAAAACCTTCAGGTGAAAAAGAGCTAGAGGAGAAGGATGTTACCCGCCCCCCATGCCTGTGAGCATATCCATGTGATGTACAGCATACATAAAATTCTCTATGTGTAACTACTTGATGCTTTCTATTTCAGTAAACTCTATTCCATGGAAGGTAGTATAGAATTGGCACTATTCATGGTTTTAGATATAAGATGTTAATGCAGAACAAGAGAATAATGTTGCCATATTCTGCCTTTTTAATGTGTTGTTGGTTTTCTGAAAAAAAAAAAACAGCATTTATTAGATACCCTTTTTTTAACTATTAGATTTTTTTTACCTAGTTTTTGTTTTGTGCTTTACAGATACAGTGAAAGTGTGTATGCTGTTGTTAAGCTTAGAAAGTGTTATTAACTAAGATTCACCAACGTGAACGTGAGAATACTTCCTCAGTTATTCCATCACTGTGCACATTTGAACTAGACAAATTTGCTGTAAATTATTTGGAACCACCATTTGAACTCCAGTGTTAACATTCAGGAAAAATTGCCTTGTCAAGTTGGTGGCATTTAGATGAGGCATTTGGCATCAATTTACCTCGAAGACTTTACGAGATGTGATGAATGTCGCAAATGAGAGGAGGGAATCTCAGAATATTCTTGACCCAGGTGTCGATTTTCTCGGAGGTATTTCATGACCTTCCCAAAACACCATTTGAAGATGTTTGAGACTATTGAGAAATACATACCTCAAATTTAATTCTTCATGATATGATGCTTTCCTGGAGACCATACTTGCTGAACGTTGTTTAAAGGAAGTGGCTACTGCAGAGGAATATAGTTATGAAAACTGGGGTTTTTTAAAGCAAACATTGTATTGGGCACAATTAATTTAGGAAGGAGACTGTTATGTCTTCTCAGCTATGGATTAAAGCTTAATGTGTGCTGTTCTTTTCCCTTTAAATCTTTACCATTTGAACAATAAGAACAGCATTCTTATGTGCTAAATAATCATTAATGAATGTATTTTGGGCATCTATTACAAAAATCCATCGTCTTTGGGCAATGTGGATGGTAGTGTGGAGCTCTCCTTTTGGAGCATCTTATTTGTGTGAAACCTACATTGTTTTAGAGAAAACACAGGATGCTGTGAACAGCCTAGTAATGGTGAACAGATATGCAAGGGAGGCAGAACTTCTTTTCCTGATATTGCTGAGGACGCTGAGAATCAGTTAACCTACCTGCCTAGATTCACACAGCTGATCCATACCCAGCTGAACTGAAATCAAGTCCTTTCTCACAGTACCTTCCTCACTTTTGTGACTTTTATGGGAATAAGTGTAGCATTTTTAAATCTTCACTTTTTGAAGTAGGGGCTCATTTTGAAGCCAAGTTTGGTTTGAGCCTCATTCTGTAGCATAGTTTTTCTCTCCTGCCTTCCCAAGAGTTGAGAATACATACACAGGTCACTATGCCTGATGTTTAGAAAAAAAAAAAATGGTATGAAGAATATACAGATTTAATGAAAAACAAAACAAAGCAAAAACTGTCTTGCTTCAGTATTAGAAGACAAATTGCATAGAGCCTCAAAAGTGCTGAGAATCTTATTTTTTATTTTATTTTTGTAAAACCTAAAATCTTAAGACCCTCCTGTCACCAGCAGACATGAAAAGGTCTCTTACCCTTGTGTGACCTTTTCCTGCACTTGCCTGTAGGGAGATCAGTTCAGGCTTCTGTTGGAGAGATCTTTGGGAATTTCCAATGTGCAATTGTCTCTCAGGAATCATGCACATTGGTTCTAGGACTCACCTATGGATGCCATAATCCATGGATACTTCAGGCCCTTAACAAGTCACATTTGCACATGCTCTGTACGTTTCAAGTTGTCTCTAGATTCCTATGATACCTAATACCATGTAACATATACATGTACTTTATTTTTAAGCATCTCCAGTCCATGGTTGGTTGGGTCTCCCAGTGCAGAATCCATCAACACAGGTCTGTTGTATTTTCCCAGCAATAATATGCTACCATAGAATTTTTACCAAGGAATGATATGTGTAATGATATGTACAAAATATATCCTGACTTTCATGGATCATTCTCAATTTGTTAGTTTATGCTCATTCATTACGCTGTTTTTAGACATCAGTCAGTGTTGTCTGTGATTGTCCCTGTCACATCATGTGGCTTTGATTGATAGTTCTTCATTGAAGACTTACTCTGTAGGAAACATATTACTTTTTTAACAAATACCTCTTTCATGAGCTGCTTAGAACATATAGCAAATAAAAAATTTAAGAGAAGGAAAATGGAGAATGGAGTTTTCTTTGTCTTGATTCTGGCTTCAAAGGCAATTTTTTTCTTTAGCAAATGCTGTTGAGTGCACTGACCATGTGTGGCCCGTTAGGATCGTCTTTTCTAGATAGGGGGTGAAGAAGATGTCGTGTTATTAGTAATTTTCAGTGTAGTGATAGAAATATTCACCAGTAATGTAGCAGAAAGCAAAATGGATACAGGGGAGTTTGTAGGAGTGTAGAACTTGCCTAAATTTATTCAGAAAAACAAGACAAAACATTAACTCTTTTCAGGAAAGACAAAAATCAACTTACAGTTTGTTAAAATAATGTGACCAAGTATTTAAACTATTTTTCTTTTCAAGTACTTAATAAATGAGTTTGACCACAGTGTCATATGACTATACAGGACTGATCAAGTTGTTCCTCACTAAGTTCTTCATAGTAGCTCATTTAGGAACAGATGAGTAGGTTCTAGTTAGTATTTATATATATGTACACACACACACACACACACACACACACACACACACACACATACATGATAGTTAATGAAAAAGAGGCCATTAATTTGAGGAGGAAAAAGGAGGGATATATAAGGAGGGTTTGGAGGAAGGAAAATCCATGGGTGAGAGGTGAGCTGTTTCTAAGTTTATTGACCAAAGGTTCAGATACGCACACCAGGCTCTTTGTCTTTACCTTTTCTCTGTATGCAGGAAATAGCTTTCCTTTCCTTTGTTTCTTTCTCTTTTTTTCTCTTTCTTCTCTCTGTCTCTGTCTCTGTCTCTGTCTCTGTCTCTTCTCTCTCTCTCTCTCTCTCTCTCTCTCTCTCTCTCTCTGTAGGCTGGCTTCTAAACTCATGAGTGGTGACTTTGCAAGTGTTTATATTCCTTAAGACCCTATTCACCTCTCAAGTGTTTGCCCTTTGTTCTCAGGGTTTCATCTGCATTCTAGGTTGGGAAACCCAACCCTTCTATTTGATTGCTTATCATTATTCAGTTTAAACAGTAAATATTTGCTTAAGGCCCACTGCACAAAAGGTTTTACTGTAGGATTTTTCACTGATTTTATAAAATGTGTGGTCTAGTCTGAGTAGCACAATGAAAGCAAAGCCACCAGAAATGATCTGACAATTGATTGTAACCATTTGTAAGTAGCTCCTTACTGGATGGGCAGCTATTTTAGTTCTGAGTTCCTGAGCTGGGTGAGAAGCAGGCATTTCTCTTACTCTGGCCACAGGTCAGGAAACAGAGCCTTGGGGAAAGTAAGGTCAGGCCATTTGCTCCAGGGCCACACAGGAAAGGCTGTGGAAACCCAGGCTTCAGTCCTGGCGTTCTAGTCTTTATGTGCTGCTCTGTTGTCTTCAATATAGTCTGAATGAAATGTATCTGAGGCCTACTACAAGTTAATTCTGGAAAGACTTAATGAAGAGGTAAGATGTGAAGAGGTTTTTTTTTTTTTTTTAAAGAATTGTGGTCATAAAACAGCAGATGATGGAATGGACTTTGAAATGCTTTGGCTTTGTAATGAGGGCTCTATCAGATGGCCTAATCTTCCTTATGGCCTGCTCCATATTTGTTCTACTCACTCAAATACCTTTGCCCCAGCACTCACCAAGATAAGCAAAGTGATGTCACCACCTGGGACAGACACTCTCCCAGTTGCTCTAGTGGCTGGCCTGCCTAGTGGCACGTTTGAGGAAGTGTCTTGAGCCCGAAGAAGGACGGAACAAGTGCTCTCGTTGTCTGTTCAACTGTATTATGGGGAATTAGTTTAAATTTTCTCATTACAAAATAGAGACCTGTTTTCAGCATTAAACTAATAACAAAGTTAAAACTTCTGTAATTGCTTAGATATTTCTGAATAACTTACTCCCTCCCCCCTCCCCCAGAGTCCATCATGTCCATGTGTGTGGGATGTGTGCACAATTTTACGTCGTATTCAGATGTCCATATGTATTCTACAAATGATGACAAACTATCATATGAACTGTAGGTAAAGAGGAACAGGGTGACAGTGTCAGAGGGACCGGTTCTCCAACGAATGGGTTAGTTTATTGTTTTGTATTGAACTGTTAAATCGTTTTGTAAATCTGTATTACTAATGTGAATTTATGACAATATAGTTGTTTTTAGAAGTTTTCGCTCTTTTGGGGAGCCTGCCACCCAGCTCCCAAATGAATTCACACATGGAGGATTATTCATAATTATGAATGCCCAGCTTTAGCTTTGCTTAGTTTCCAGCCAGCTTTACTTAACTTTAAATTATCCCATCTATCTTTTGCCCCTGGGCTTTTTCTGTTCTCTTACTTCTGTAAGTCTTACTCTTACTCTGTGGCTTACTGTGCAGCTGGGTGGCAGGCCTCTGGAGTCCTCCTTCTCCTCTGGCTCCTAGATCAGATCTCTTCTCCCAGTTTTTTTTTTTCTATATATTCTCTCTGCCTGCCAGCCCCATCTATCCTTTCTCCTGCCTTGCTATTGGCTGGTTCTGTATTAGACCATCAGGTGTTTTAGACAGGCACAGTAACACAGCTTCACGGAGTTAAACAAATGCAACAAACAAAAGTAGCACACCTTAAAATAACATTCTACTACATATAGTAAATTATGTCCTCTAAGTAGAAGTAAATATGAATATTCTAATATATTTGTGCATATTTGAATATATAACTATTCTTTGATTGTGAAGACTTGACATTAAACAGCAGATAGATCCTGTTACTCAGAATCTTAACGTGTCTTAATGAATTGAATTCCACTTCCATTTTCTTATACTTGTATTAAAGTTTAGCCTATTACTCTCTTTTGGACTCAAATATTTCCCTTTATGTATATCAAATATTTCAAAGATAGCTGCATCTATATAGATAGAGAAGTTTAGAAAGTTTCATGTGAGCATACTGTTTAGCAAGAAAATTAAACATCAGTGTTTCTGTTTAAAGTGTCAGTGGAAAATAAAATAAATTAAACATGCAAATATTGCTGTGTTTACTTACACTGGGTCCCTTATATTCTTGATATTGCACTAGACCTTGAATACGTTATAGTCAACATGGATACTAAGTCTGGTTGTAAAATATAGACATCTCTCAGATTTTGAAGTGGCCATTTTAGAAATACTGACATTCTGTTAGATACTGCTGCCATTAAATGTATGTAATCTTTTCAGTAATTTCAAAATTGTAATTTATAGGTGGCAATTAAAATTTATTTTAAAATTTGTGCTGATGAAAGATTTAGTATGTCTGCATAAAAGAAGTTTGTTTTTTTTTTCATGTAAAGGAAAGTGAGATTTTTAGGCTTAGAATCACCACCTCACAATTAAGAGAAATTGCTCCATAAAATGATGCAGAAAGAGAAAAATCCAGCTTTGAGTGGCAGCAGCATCCCATGAGTCTCAAAGGTCAGGCTGGTGCAGAAGGCGCCAGCTTTGCCACTCAATGTCATGCAGAACGCTGTGACAGCCAGGGCTGATACAGCTGAAAATATCTGCAGCCTTGGAAGCCTTGGAAGTTTCAGAAGGTCATTTTGGCATCTGAGTAGCAGTGCTGATTCACAGGGAAGGTCAAACTAGACAGCTGGGTGAAAACATAGGTTGCTGAACCTAGGGACTGTGAGTTCAGAGCAATTGCCAGTCGCAATACCTGGGCGTTGTGTTCTAATTGGTTGTGACTCTGGTTGAAATATTTATAGAGTAATGAGATTTACTTGACTGATGACTTTTAAATTACCTATCCTTTGAAAGTTTGTTATTCACCTCCAGTTTGTCTTGGTAAACAGGACAAAGGTGGCCTTAGTGCTACTTATGTATGATGGCTTTCATAAAACAACAACAAACACACACACACACACACACACAAACAAACAAAAAACAAAACAAAAAGATGAATTGGCTTACTACTGTAAAGTGTGCATGAAACACAATTGTAAAAAAAGGGCAATCAGTTAGAAGGGAAAATATGAATAGAGTAAGTACTTGAGATGAAATTGAGCATTAAATTTATCTCCACTTCGCTGCAAGTGAAGCAAAATCTCTCGAGAGTGAAAAATCCCACTTATTTAACACAATTTCTTTCTACCCTGTATTATGTTTTACTTTAACCCTTAGATACTCAGTGAAATACTGCAGCTCTGCCCTTGGGTTAAATGTTGGTAGGGATGAATTCCCAGCACTTAGGAAGGGGATGCTGAATTCTTCAGCTGGCTCCCTTCCTGTCTTGATCCCAGCCCAGAGCTGTAGCTGCTGACCCCATTGTGTGTAGTGGCTCTGTAGAGACCAGTCCCTGGTACTTAAGGTCAGGGCTTCCCACACCCTACCTTGTCCTCTGCTATTTCTACAGTGCCCTTTTTGTGTTTTGCCTTTTTTCATGCCAGATGAAAGTCATACTTCCTGTACTGGTGCCGCCGCCCGGTGACAGAGCACCTGACTAGCATGTGCAAGGATGTGGGTTCAATCCCTAGTACTGAATTCAAAACAAAACAAAACAAGACATTCTTCCACATCCATCCTAGACCCCTTGCCCATCTTGAAACCACCTGATCTCTTTCCTTTAATACATCAGCCCTTATTATTAATATCTCCTGCTGTATACTTCTCACCTTTTATAATATAGTTATTGTTAGTTTATGTTCTGATTAAGCAGTGAATTCTTTAAGGGCTAGATTTGTGTATTCCCTGTGCTTGTCTCTAGAGTGATCAGAAGACATTTAATGTAATCAGTGCACACGATGATTACATCTCTGTGTTTATTACTTTAATATGGTTACTGTGAATTAAATGTGTTTTTTAAGGAAAAGTTTTGGGTTTCTCTTTTTCCACTCTATGCTAGTAAGAGAAAGAAGGATTTAAAAGTGGCAAAATTAGTGGGACAGCCCCTGCAGTTTTTGTCCAAGGAGATATTTTGGGGCATTGGAACTAGAGTTTTAATTTTTTTGATTTTGACTTTCTGTTTTCATTTTATAAAGCAACTTCATATTAACCATTTCTCTTTGCCAACAGGTAACTAATATAGTGTAGGTTTAGAAAAGTCATTTACTTCTCAAATACTTAGCACTTTCTCCCTAGAATACTTTCCTATGATTTTATCAGCTGTCAAAAATGACATGATGTGGCTGATTTAAACTGTTCCATCTTCTCTGCTGCCCTGTAAACTGTATTTTACGGGCGTATTTAGCTCAACACTGCTGTATGTCTCCTCACTTTGGTGTGTTCCAAGCTGCCTTCTGCTTTGTCCATGTGGATGTTTTCTGTTCACACGTGTTAAAACTTCTCTGACTAGAGCACTGAAGAGCGAGTAGGCTCCAGGGGTTGAGTAGGTAAGTAACAATCTTCTGCTCGGAAGAGCTCATCTCCGCAGTCGGTCTGTCCGTTAGCTGCTGGCTATGCCGAACTCTGCAGCCTATTCTAAACAAATTCATTACTGTAATGGAGAAAGAACTGATGGATGCGCTGCTAATTTTTCACTTCTGTGCACATGATGGATGTCTGGTGTTTGCCCTATGGTTAGAGAAGGTGAGCCTTCTTCCCTTAGTGCTGTAAAGGAGACTACCTTCTTTCCTTCTGCAGCAACTGGGAACTTCTGAGCAAGTTACTAGGGATGCAGCAGCGGTCCCTCCAAGGTCCCCGTCCTCCTCAGCTTCCTACCTTCCTGCTTTTTTGCTGTCCTGTCATTGTCATTTCTAAGTTTGATATTAAGTTGGCACCATGTGTTTTTAATGAAGTTTTACAGTTGAAAACACATGACCCGATTTTGAGTTCGCGTTCTTCCATTTGGTTCCCTGAGGAGACTTCAGTGAGTCAGTCACTTAGGTATGCAAATGTCAATTCCTTGTGCACAAATGAGTAAGATAATGATATATAACTATAGTAGGATAATGAATATAGCTATCTCTTATATTCATGGAAAACAAACAGCACATTATGAAAATAAAATATATCAGTCTATAAAATGTTATTTGATATTATAGAACATGATGTATTTTATTTTGATTAATCAAAAATGTTATTTCAAGAAGTTTGTTTTCTTTAAAACAAACCTAAGCATTTCTCATATTTCACATATATATTTGTGTGTTTAATAATTTATGAGATAAACACGTGGTAGGAAATATGACAAGTACTGACTTTGCTATCAGACTATTGTTTTAATTTGCCCCATGTCATTTAGATATTCCTTAAAAAACAAAAACAAAAACAAAAACACCAAAAGAACCATGTTAGGCTTCCTTCTTGCCTACTTGCTTGGTGGGGATTTTTGGACAAGACTAAAACATAACTGATTGGAGACATAATGAGTTGTATTACATATTATCCATTGTGTTCCAGTGATGTGGAGGGTTATATGTGATTTGTGATGATATTTACAGTTTAAAGCAGACTAGCTTTCTGGAGCAGATGATAGACTGTAACCAAAGAGCTTGTCACAGAGTCTTTAAACAAGGGTTTTTTTGTTTGCTTATTTTTCAGGGAACACACCCTAGGTTTTGAGGAAATGGCCACGTAGAAACACAGTGAACAGTCATTTTTTAGAGTAACCTTTTAGTTTTGGTTGCTTGCAGTTGCTGAACTTTTATGTGAAAAAGAATAGTCTAGAGGGGTAAATATGTAGAGCTCTAGTTTCTAGCCTCAGCACATGTGGAGGTCCCAGGAACACATACATACTTGTAATGGTGAAGCCTAATCAACTGAGTCAGGCCACGATCTTTCTGATGCATCAATATCCCAGAACAGTAAGTGTTGGAGTTAATAAGCTATTGGCAGTTATTGGAGTTTATTGTTAACTATGGTTGTGTTCTAAATTGCCATGGGAAGGTGGCCATTGGTTTTTAAGAGCGTATGATGCTGGTGGAAATTTATGGGGCTTTAATCACTGTCTCGTTAACAGGGTGTAGTCGGCTCTTCATGTTTCTTCATGTGTTACAGCTTTTCCAGAATGCACAGAACCTTATGTGCAATTAAAATAATTAGGAAAGAGTAGCTTTTTTTCTTTAGCAAAGGGACCAGATTTCAAGCTGCCCTGATAATTTGGTCAATATGTATTTCTCTTGGAAAGTACAAAATTCTAATAAAAATCTTTGATTTCATCTCCTGAGAAACGTGGCTTTATTTCTTCTCAATCAACACCATAAAATCTCATTATCAAAACAACAATAGAAGAAATAGAAATGCCCATATCTTGCCATCTCACCATTTTGAGTCTTAAAAATTCTCTTCAAGATATTTTGTCTTATGAACTGTTATTTAGTAACAAACTTTGAAGGGGCAAAGTGAGAGGAGAGTGCTTTTATTTCTTAAGAAGAAACGTGCACAGACAAATTCTTGTGTGAGCATATTGTACCTACCATGTTAGTTTAACCGGAAGTGCAAGCTGCCTCAGGAAGAGCCTGCTCCAGATACATAAATGACGGAAGTGCATCCCAGCCATATGGGAAATGTGTTTGTGCTTATATTGGTTTTCCAGATTCGGTTGTGCCTTAGCCATGTTGATAACACTGGCGTTGCTTATAGAAGTTGTTAGAAGTATTACCTTCAGTCAGTCACTCATGGAGAATGGGAACAAGACATTTATGGAAATAATGTGTAAGGAAACCATTCCTTTAATCATGACCAAGTGCTACCTGAAAGCCTACAGACGGAACATGCCTGTAGTCACTTCACACTGCACATCTTCTTTCTGTTAATAAGAAGCAAACATATATGTCCATCTCCATGACTGTCAATACAAACATTTATTCTTGTTTCTAACATTTTCTTTTTGACAGATAATTACAGAATTCAAAATTGTACTTATTTTTTTTTTGAGCAATATAGTCCTTTATTTTGAATTTTCAAGAGCTGAAAACTGATGTTACAAATGCTTCCATTGGTTGGCTGCCATACATATTGAACAGATTTTGGAGAAACAAAGACAGGTTCTCTTTAGAGGTGAAAGGCGTTTCATGCTTCCCTCCATGTCCTGACAAGAGAACTTCCCTGTGTAGATTGAGGGATAGTGTCTTCTCATAGTACCCGAAAAGTATCCAAGAGTATGCTGTATTGTTGAGAAAAGTAAAGTCTGGGAAAATGCTTTCTTGGAAGAAATTTCTTGTTGTAGTTCAGACTCTACACATGAACATGCCTTATGATGTAAGGATTTGTTATTCAAGTGACGCAGGCAGAAGAACGGTTTTCTGTGTGCACTTGCAAGCCTTGATGAGAAGTTAAAAACCCACGCTGACTTAGGAGGCCACTCAGAAAGGGACACCAAGTGCAGTTGTTAAAATATAATTATATCTCCCTGTTTCTTTTGGCCTAGAAAGATCCTTAAAACACAGTATGTTTATTAATTGAGATATTATCCATCTGTATATTAGAATAATAACGTTTTGTTGCTATTTGATATCTTGAGCCTGGGTGAGTATGTTATTTTAGTGAAATTATCCCCAAAGAATATTTCAGGTTCGTTAAAGCACCACCGTAAAAATATGAGTTGTTAGTGTATGCCTTTTTTTCCCTGACATTTCTTACTGTTTTAAATCAGGAGAAATCAGAGGAATTTATTCACTCTTAGTGAAAACATTATTCCTATTGATAAACAACCATATGTGAGCTTATGACTTTTTAAATCAAGATCAATTTATGTGATAATATTGTATTGATAATGAAATAAGGTTGTTATTAAGTTTAGATCTATTAATCAGTAGAAATGTTTGTAGGATTGAAATGATGACTTCTGCAGCACCTATGTGGTTTTATTTTATGACTTGGGAATAAGAAGTGCATTGGTGAAAAATACTCCATCGATTTTATGAAACAGAGGAAATATTTGGTATGGTGTCTCCTCATGAGACTTGTAGTAATTCATTTGTTAGAATATATTCAAATAATTATATGATATATTTGCTCATGGATGATTTCATTCATTGTATTCTGAAGAAAAATTATTATGGATATTTATTTAATTATAAACAAAGTTTTCACACTTTTCTTATTATAATTAATAGAGTAACATATGTAGAATAATTTTAAATAGACAAAATCCATAAACTTTTTTTCTGAGTTTATTGTACTAAGGTCTAAATTCAGTGTTTGAAATTCAGATTTTCCTGTTGAAAATTAGTGTTTACACCGTTATCTAGTAGAAAGTAGTGAGCCTAGTTGTTCCATTATAATTTCAGAAGTCTCATAACATACAGGATAGAGTAAGTCTGGTGCTTTCAGAGATTAAATTGTATTTTGGGTGGGTTTTAAATTGTATACACCACTTCTTTATATGTTACTTTTATAATGTATGTCACTTGATTCTGCTAAAATGGAATATACATGGTTAATTATGGAGGAGATCTTAGGACCACTGGAGGGAGGTTGGAATAGCATGGTAAAGGCTATGAACTGCTGATGTCACTGAAGTACTAAGTTCCCTGGGAATATTATTCTCCAGTTGATAAACTTCATATTTTGAGTTGTGTATTGATATCATTAAGAAAACATAGATTTGCCACTTGTCTGTAGCATTGAAGACCTCGTCTTTTAAAACGTTTTAGGTAAAAGTGCCACCAACTTAATTAAAGAGCTTGGTGATACTATTCACAAAAAGGAAGTTGAGTATTAAATATTATATTTGCTGCTAGTTACTATTTCAAGTAAATTGTTTCTCCTTTGAGCGTGGTTTACAGTCATAGTCCACAATCAGAATATTGCTAGAGCATAGCAACACCACCGTGAGTCATGCTCTGTTTAGCAGTTTGGCCAGGCCAGTTTCACAGTGATGAATTCTGGGTTTTCCAGTGTATCTTTTTTTTGTTGAAAATTTGAGGGAGGTGATTTTTCTGATTTACTGTTGAAGAGGTAACAGCGTTAACTTTATTGTTGTCTGTGATCTCATTTCTCTTTCTCACTTTGAAATAGTAAATGTTACAGGCAGATCAGATACATTACGTGAGGCTAACAAGATAACGTCTGTGTAATACATGAGTAAAGGATTCGTATTTCCTCATGAAGAACAATAAGGCAGCATGCAGTTTTATCTCCTATCTTCTCAGAGAAGGGAGAGAAACTTTACACCACTGGGTGTTTGAATGTCACAAGAAAATGCAAGGGGATTATACTCCAGACTAAAACAAATCTTTTAACTTCACAATCAAGGAGGCATTTAAATGTGGTTCTATTGTAACTTTACTGCCTCATATTCTCTTGCCAGTTGGTGTTGCTTTCACTTAATTATAAAGATGGAAATAGCCAATGTTTCAAGCTGTGCATCATTGCTGAATATACTTTGAGGCTAGTATTTGCATGTGCTAGTCTGTGTCTATATCATCCATATCTGTTTGTTTATCTGTCCTGTCCATATACCTCTCCATATGCATATCTATCTATGTCTGTCTACCACTTATCTACAGTCTTGTCACATGGTTACTTGCTTCCTTCGGGCTGCTGCAGTTTTGATGCTGATCATAGAGAAACACTAGCCTGTGTTCATGGGGCTTCTGTGCCAAGACAGAAGCTGACAGTGGGATAAGTACCTGTTATCCTCCTCTGCCTGCTGCTTCCTTCCGATGGCCGGTATCTGATGGGGTATCATGTGCTTGTCTTACACAAAGTCTGGGCTGTTCTTGGGAGGGGAAAAACTTGACCACTTTGGATAATGGTAGCCCAACGGACTGTTTATACAAAACTAGTAACTGGTATGTGAAGTACAGCTGGCAGTGTGATAACTATGTTATAATGATGTTAATACTTTAAAACTTTCTCTTATAAGATAGAAATAAATTCAACACTCACTTTTCAATTGACATGCGTACTGTTTTCTTCTAAAAATCATTTTCTAACTTGTACTCCTTTGTTATCTGTCCTACGACACACCATTTGACTGCTTAGGGAACCAAACCTATGACGGAATGAGGATTTTAAAAGATTGCTTTGACAGACCTCAGGTTACTTATGCGAGTTAGTAAACAGTGTTTCCCTAGCAGCAGCTTGTCTGAAGTGTATCAGACCAGCAGGCCACATTGGCAGTCTGTCATTCCAGAGGATGTGTGCCTGAAGGTTATCTTTTTCTTAGCAGTATTTCCAAAACTTCAGTCACTTGCATGTTGCTATGGTTTTATTGCTAACATATTAACTTAGTCTTATTCTTTCAATTCTTTTCATTAAAGTTTCACATCTTTGTGAGTCATCACACGACATAGCACAGGCTGTGTGAGCTGGTGTCAGCACTCTGGGGCACACACAGTGTGCATCTCCGTGCCATCTCCACGGGCACTGCACGTAATTTGCTTACCCTGAGAAGCACCCAGCCTAGCTCTTTGTTCTAGGAAGAGCAATGCTTCTGAAGTTGGCACTCACCCTCTCAGAAGACTGCAGCTTGGTGACTCTATTGAAGAGGTTGGGACGGTGTGGCTACAGAGCCCCCCAAAATACCTAGTATTATTTTCACCCTGATGTCTGTTAATATTTGGGACAAGTGCTGAGAAATATTATTGTGTGAGCAGGCTTCATATGCTTAAGTGCTACATAGATGCTTACAGTTTTGTTGACATTGGCAATCTGGAAAAAATTGTTTTGGACAAGTGGCTCCTTTTAGTCACCTCCAAACTTACACAGTGAAGTCATCCATATTTTCTGTTCAGATTAAAACTACTTTAGTAAGTCAAAATTGTAATAAGAGGCCTCATATAATTTATTTCCTCAGTACATAACATATCTTAATATCAAAGTGTCAGAAAAAAATCCCACAGATTTCTCACTAACTACTTTGGGATATAACAGGACTGACTCACTTATATTTGTTTTACAGCTTAAATGACTAGTAAACATAGGAGACTAAGACATTAATGTCTTGCCCAGAGACTATTTAGTTCACTGAAAGAGAATTCCACCTTGCAGGCACATGTTTGCTTTTTATTGTACACTGTGTGGGGCTTAACTTGATACATACTGTGAGTGTCAAGTGCCCTTAGCCTACAAAGAACAACTGTTAATGCTTCCTCATGACGTTCTTCCCCTTTGTCCTTTTCAAAACTTGATTCTCTATCTTTTTTTTCCAGTTTTTACTGTCTAGATTATTTCATATTGTCTCTTTTTCCTCCTTTATATCTTACCATAGAATTACACACGATTCCTGACATCACTTTAGGGGTAATGAGATTGTGTAGCAGGACACGTTTGGCCATAGGAGATGCGGTATGGTGTGAGGAAATGCGGTGGATATAATTTGATCAGTGGGTCACTGAGGACTTTTCCTCTGGGTACCAGAACATTTTATTTTTGTTGCAAAACCTTTAAATTCCCAAAACAAGTATTTTGTTTCTAAGGTAAATTTTATTTAGTTATAGTATATTGAAATAAAGTCAGAAATATCACAGAGAAATTTACCTATTAGTAAACATGTTAGAAGTAGATTCATTTCATTTAACAGTTATTAAAAAATAAACCTTCGTTTCAGTGAAAAATATTTTTATAAAAATATTTTTATAAATCTTATAATCCGTATCTTACCCATACAAAGTTTTCTTTTCTTCTCCCCCACCTCTCTCTCCTTCCCTTTCCCTCTCTCTCCCTCTCCCTTTCCCTCTCTCTCCCCTTTCCCTTCCCTCCCTCCCTCCCTCCTTCTGTCCTTTCCTTCTTTCTTCTTCCTTTCTTTTCAGACAGTTTTCATTATGTAGCTCAAGCTGGCTTGGAATTCACTTTAGCCCAACCTGGCTTCAAACTCTTCCTAGTCCTCTTACTGTGGTCTCTGAGGTACTAGGGCCCACATGCTATTAACTGGCATCCCTGAGCATCTCTGTGGGGTAAAATCACCTTTACTAGTTGAAGTTACATTTTCAGAAGTCAGTGCTGATCCAAATCCTTTGCATATTACCTTAAACAGAGCAATTTCATGAAATGAATCTATCAGGTATGTAGACTGATGTCCATTCTGTTTATTCACTGTCTTACCTGGTCAGTCATGAACATGCTGATTGTCCGTGCCTTTGTTCTAGTATGATCAGTGTACAAACATGTTTATACTTCTTTTAGTTGCAACTTTTGAAGAATATCTCTTATATAGATTGAAAATAGAATAGACCGAACTATGAATCTGTAGGTAATTTTGTATTAATATATGTTTCATACTAAAGTAGAACTAAGCCTGTGGCATGACAGAAAGGAAAAATTACCAATTCCAGAAATCAGCTTTACAGTATTCTACAGCCTTAGCCACCAAAGAACATGAATATTTATAATGGTGCCAATACTCCTTTCTTATTTAGCTTGGACTTTGTACTTTAGAATTAAATATTTCTTAAGGATTGGGAATATACCTGCCTAAACATGTCTGTTCCTGTTAATATGAATAATTTTTTAAAGTTTTATTTATTATGTATACAGTGTTCTGCCTGCATTCCAGAAGAGGGCACCAGATCTCATTATAGACGGTTGTGAGCCACCATGTGGTTGCTGGGAATTGAACTCAGGACCTCTAGAAGAGCAGCCAGTGCTCTTAACCACTGAGCCATCTCTCCAGCCAATATGAATAAAATTTATACATATTTTAAACATTTGATAATATGTGTTGTATTCCAGGATCTGGGGTTAGGGAGACATTGATATACACCTTGCTGCCAGGGGGATGATAATCTTAGATAGAAAGACCTAAAGTAATGAGCATGTTATGGGATAGAATCATGCTTTTCTTTTTTTTTTCTTTCTCCCAACTCCCCCCCCCCCCCAGAGTGGCCCAGCTTTACAGAGAAGATGGTATTGATGGCAATATAAACAAGAATGGATTTGCTGGGTTGCAGGGAAATGGGGTAGTCAGCCAGATGAAGTGATATGCTGGGGTTCCAGTAGCCTGCCATGGGCAGAAGCCCCGAGAGCTCATCCCTGTAAAGATAGAGGGATGTGGGATCATAAGCTAAAGAGCTGTGTGTATGTTGGCTCTCACATGAGGAAACGTTGAGGTGGGGCACTGAGGCAGATATAAAAGCATTTGGTTTTCACAGGACTGTCAGCTTCTGTTGAGCAGTAAAGTGATGATATGGGAGGAGTTACACTGGCGTGGATACAGAAGTGAAGGACACACGAAGCCAACAGAAAAGCAGCATATGTGGATGCGTCTGTAGACATGGGTTTGGGGAAGATACCTAGCATGAGGGGATGAGGACACCGCACAGGCACGTGGGACTTTATTCCTCTTTGGTATGGGATTTTCAGCACTTGTGAAGACTAAGAGTGAACTGCTGTGAGAAGGTAGCAAATGAGTATCTATAGGTCTAGAAAAGGAAGGAGGTTTTTGAGAAGGAACCAGTCAAGGTGGAAGCTTGGAGAAGCGTGGCACTGGGGAGGACTGCAACAAAAGATGTGGACAGACAAGCGGGAAGTTCAGGGAGAACTCAGGCCCAAGGGCGACTGTTTGACCAAAGAAATAAATGTGACACATAAGACCACCCACCTCTGAGAGTGAGTGAAAGATGGAAGAGGAGGGAATTGAGGTGGAGATGACTGGAAGGGTTGCCTGGAAGGAAGGAAACTGTCCCAGGTCTGTGCAGAGATTCCTAGGCAGAGGGAGGGCCTGCAGGACCCTGGAATTTATAGAGGTGGTCTGCTCATGTCTTCAGTGTGTATTCGTGTACATTCACAAGTGATCACATGTGTGTATGTTACTTTTGTGTCCTCAGGTAAGCTCAGCCCTGCCGTAGTAAGCGATCATTTATATAGCTAGGCTTTTGGAACTCCATCTATTTTTTTTTTTTTTTAATCACTGTCCTCAGGTTTCCGAAACGAGTGGTGTTGTTTCTGCCCTTGGAAACATGTGGAAAAGTGGTTCCAATATCTAAGGAAATAAAATGCTCCACAGGCAGGGATTGATGTGTAGAGGTAATTCTGAAATGGTGACATTAGTGTGGAAGTGTGGAAGATTCATGTGTCATCTCTGGCTTTCCTGGTTGCATGGTGGCTAATAAAGTGTTACACAGTGTGGACTGAAGAGGTGGTGACCACCTGTGCTCTGTGTTCAAGCCAGGGAGGGTCCAAAAATGATGAATGCTAAGTAGAGACTCGGGACAGTAGACAAGAGTACAGACTTGTCTCGAGCTGAGCCTTAGAACCCGAGGACTCTTGAAAACATTCTTGAACACTGTGGTTAGTGACTTCTTCAGTCTCTATTAGAAATTGTAGTTTTCTGTTCAGTGTTTTCCAAATATAAATACCTTTGTTAAGTAGCTTGAATTTTCTCTGAATAGTATTAAGAATACTAGTATTAGTCCTAAAAAATTAAATTCTGCTAGATATTCATGCTTTTAGCGCAGATGTCTTCATATCTTGTATTCTGATTTCCAAAATAACAAACGTACCATGTATGACCAGCTCCTTTAGAAAAAAAAAGTGAGTGTAATCACCGTTACTTTGTGTTGTTGAGGGCTTGGAATGTGCTAGTTAGAAAGCCTTACTCTCTTCACTGACAGCATTCAGAAGGAAAACAACACCACAACGTAACACACTTTTATTTTTGTAACTAGTTAAATTTTTGAGAAGTTTTTTGCCTTATTGAAAGAGAAAGTAAGCTTTTGAGCAAAACTGCCCAGTTCTGCCGGGTGGGCTCCTAAGTTAACAGACCCTCAGGCAGCCAGCCGCCTTGGCCCCCACCCTCCAGCATGGCGTGGGATTGAGCCTCTGAAGTGCATCATGCTGCCCAGACCAAATTGCTCACTTAATAATTAATGTTCCTGCAATGGAATCACTTTCTCCCTGGAGGTTGACTTCAGATTTACCAGACACACTGACAACACTGCACTCCTTATTCTCGCCACAAGACCTCGGCTTCTGCTTTAAAAATGTCTGAATAAAGGATGCTTTTGTTCATACCTCGCCTGCCTGTGATATAGTGACAAAGTGTCTGATGGCTGAATGGAATAGTTTTACAGTATGAGTGCTGCTTTCAGCAGAGGGGCAGGACTTGGGCTTTAGGAGGAAGTGAATTGGATAGGTCAGGAGAATGTACCATTTGTAAACACCCCTTTCCTTTTTTATTCACGTGTCAGGGCAGCAGCAGCAGGCTGCTCAGTGTCCACCCCTGTGAAGTGCCAGAGGGAAAGCAGCTTGGACTTCAGCTGCAGTTTTTAGACCTTGCTTTTGATTCCCGGTAGTGATTGTCAAGTCCTTGGACTTGCGTTAGAAGCTGTTTGGAAACTAACATGGTTTAGTCCACTAACTGCATGTTGGGTAAATTCAAAACCCACATGCTCGTCCTCTTGCAGTGGAATAAGTCACATCTGATGGACATTTTCTGTGCTTATAGCATAGTAATGAACGTCTGACAGGCGCGACCTTTCATAAGACAACCCACACTATTGGCTTTCTGCCCAGAATATTGCTGCAACACTATCTGTGATTGGTTATCTCTCTATCATGCATTGCTTCACAAGGGGAAACGGCCCCCTTTTTAATAAATCTACGATGGCTGGCTGCAATATTCCTCACTGTAAGTATTTGTGTGTGTGTGTGTGTGTGTGTGTGTGTGTGTGTGTGTGTGAGTGAGAGAGAGAGAGAGAGAGAGAGAGAGAGAGAGAGAGAGAGAGAGAGAGAGAGAGAGAGAGGCTGACTTTGAGTTGCTTAGTCTGGTGTCACATGGCGAGGTTGTGCGACTCTAGGACATTAGTGAATGCTCCTTAGTAAATCTTAACCTATCTCTTTTCTCTACAGGTTGGTACTAAGAAGTGCCTTTCCTGACGTCTCTGCTGCTTGGAACCGCTTCTAGAGCAGCCTCTGCTTTTGCCTTGCTTGCTGCCAGCTAGACTGTGACGACAGCACATCCGCCCTCCACCTCTAGCCCAGACACCCCCACTTCTACTTCTAATCAGGAGAAAAGCTCTGAGTATCTGCCATTGCCCTAGGCTGCTTTAGTTTAGAAGAAAAGTTTGCTGAAAAAGTAAGATACCTTCTGCCAGGAAATCAAGGAGGAAAACAAAAAAATCATTTTCTCGATTTTGCTCTAAACTGCTGCATCTGTCTATGCCAAACTAATCAATACCGATTGCACCACCAAACTCCATCGCAAATTCAGCTGTGAGGAGATTCCCTGTCAGACAACTTGGCTGAAAGCAGCTTGGAAATTCGGTGTCAGAGGGTCTGCCACGTTTTCATGCTTGCATTTTGGGCTCCAAATTGGCACTGGGAAGGGGTTACTGAGCGCAAGGCTGGTTCCAGGCCCTCCTTTAAGCACCCATCTACTTACAATCCTGGTATTTCTCTAAAAACCAAAACCTCTTTGAATTAACAGTTTCATGCTGTGACTTTCTAGTGGAGGTCTTTCCCTTGATATTGAAGTCACACTCTTCCACGTGCCGTTAAAGCAGGGAGCGGGGAAACAGCCTTCCGGACATTTTCACCGTCATTTCACACTTCTAAGTTTTATCAGTTCCTATTTTGTTTTGTTTTTGTTTCGGTTATTGATTTTTTTTTTTTTTTTTTTTTTGAGAGGGGTTGGGTTTGTTGGTTTCATTGAACATTTAACTACCTGTAAAATATAAACATGGCTGTTAGTGTCACACCAATTCGGGACACAAAATGGCTAACACTGGAAGTTTGTAGAGAGTTTCAAAGAGGGACTTGCTCACGGCCAGACACGGAGTGTAAATTTGCACATCCTTCGAAAAGCTGCCAAGTTGAAAATGGACGAGTAATCGCCTGCTTTGATTCACTGAAAGTGAGTAAATATTATGTACTTTTAAGGATATGCAATGATTGATTAAGGGGTATGGGCACACGGTACTCTAAGTTTCGGACTGTGGATTGCTTTGTTAACACTTTAGTTATATAGCATGTTCTGGTTTATAGTGTTGAGCTGGGACACTCAATGAGATGCTAAGTCCAGCCAAACTTACAAATAACTTTACCAGGCCTTTAACTCCAAACTCCATGATTTTTTAACCCAGAGCAGAAAGTGTTGTGTATTGATGCAGTTGTAATATAATGATAGCAGAGTGAGAGTCTTTGTTCAGCAATGGTAAATGTTCATGTTCAGCACTTTCATATATTATAATAAGGCCAAGACAGTAGCTGATTGAATATAAGTTGTTTTCCTTTGTTGGTAAACTTGTCAAGCTGCTATAAATGAATGGCAAATTCTATGTCAGCTCATCATGGATACATTTTTACTTTTCTATGAGATAATTTTAGTGGTTAAAGCCATGTACTTTTGGGAAAACATGACTAGATGTAAGATTTCTTTCAATTGCTATAGTATTTTATCTGAACCACATACTTAATGAATGTGGGCTTTATATATAGGTACAAACTAAGTACTATTGTTCATTGGATGTTTCATACTGAAGTAATACATATGTTCTTTTTCTGTGAGATTCTTGACAGTTGTTACTTAATGTGTTCCTGGTCAGAAATGTTAAAAGTTAGCCTTGTGTGCATGATAAAAAGAAATTATTTGTGTTAGCATTTTATAAAGTTTGAAATGGATATTGTAAAAGTTAGCAAGCATGTCTTAATTGTGAAATGCAAGAACAAGACTAGAAACTTGTTCCAGGGTACCTTCAACTTATTTGGTTTAATTAGATTTTTAATTTTCGAATACTAAATGCCTGCAGTTAATTCTTTGACTCTTCCAAGATGGATCAACATCGTATCTACATCTGTGAAGAAGTCTCATAAATCCATCGTGTCTTTTAAAAACAAATCATATTGTAATCAGAGTGCTTTGTTTCGTCTTGTCAGGGTGAGATAGAGGTTAACCATTTCAGCTGGTTGTTGTTAGTTCACTTTGTGATGCTCACTTTTGTAAAGTTTTTGCTAAACATTTCAACGATTCAGTCTTGAGAATAGGCTAAGAGGAGGTGTGTGATAGTAACCACAGACCCTGGTTAGGACGGCAGGCTATCGGCAGAGTCCTAGGGACTAATAAGTAGGAGTTGTCAGTTACTACTTCCCCCACCTTGGCCTTGAAACACATTGATAAAGGCACAGTGTTTATACCTTTGTGAACATCAGTCCTAAATTAATGCTCGTGAATTCAGGTGTAATTAGAGACAGGGATCCAAAAAACAAGGAGCAAAAGACTTAATTGCTCTTGTCGGTAACCAGCTGTGTTCTTCAGTGCCTCCTTTTTGACCCAATTCCTAGCAAATCCAATTTGTAATCCTATAGATAATTACAGCTCCTAGCTGTAAAATGAAGGACATTAAATTTGGCTGTGAAGACCTGCCTACACAGAGTTTGCAAACACTGTGAACTATTAATATTCAGTTTCTATTTTTCCAGTTCCACATATTTTTTTTTTAAGTTACTGCTCACTTGTGGTCAGAGAACAGTTCTCCTTTGAGTAAAGCTGCAGTTATGCTTACAGACATGCCGTGTGGGTAACGAGATTCAACTGCCACATCAAGGACTTCTTAAAACAACAACAACAAAATAATGTTAATTTTTAAAATTTATTTATGAAATGAATTTATTGTACCACTTAATAACAGCAAACTTTGTCCTTTTCCTTTGTTTTTTTTAAGACAAGCTGAAATTTATAGTTTATTTTTTTTTTAATTTGGCAAAACTTTTTTTATTTGAATGGACAGACAAATTAACACAAATTTATTTATGATCGAGTTTTATACTCGGACAATAGCTCCTTATGTGTTAGTGAAATATTAAGAATCAATCAACTCTGTATGTGCAGTTAAATGTTCGTGTTTTCCAAACAATTCCACATGTAACTGGAAGAACCCCTCATTCTTTATATGGTGTTTGGAATTCTACCTTTTAGCTAGTAGTCTTATGGTGTTCATTTTTGTGGCTAAAATAGATCCAGAACACATCTTAAAACACTTAAAGTATCTGAATGACTCATGCTTGAAGTCCTGAAGTTTGGGAGCATTCTGAGGCTTGCCTGCCAACAACCAACAGATCATCTCCATTGTCCCAGAGTAAACGGAAGTTTTACAAGTAAAACTTGTAATATCCTGACTTCTTTAATGAAATGTGCTTTCTGTATTGCTTTTAATCCCTGTTCCAGCCTCATTTGAGTTCTTGAGCCATGAGATGGAGGTGGCTTGTGTAATCTACTATTTTTAGAAAGTTAGGAAAGCAAACCAAATACTCTCTGAGAGGACCCTGTGAAATGGCTGTACCCTTCAGCTGTGCTGTTTCAGACTTTGGCTGAGCTCCCAGGTGACTTAGGTTTATAGCTGACTTCTGGTTAGAAGAAGAGAATCCCCCCTCCACACACATGAATACACACACACACACACACACACACACACACACACACGCGCACACACACACGCACATGCGCGCACACACACACATGCATATACACACACACACAGAACAAGTTGAACAGTAGAAAAATGTTTATCTAAAAGAAATTACTAGGCGTATTACTGGAGATTATGAGAAGAAAATTAGCTGATAGGGTTTCATTGACATGCTGATGATTTTAAATTTTGAAGATGAAATTAAGGTTAAATGTAGTGCAGTAAAACAGTTCTAGTTCATAATAAATGTGTTGCAAAAGTTGGAGTGTGTTAAGTAGAAATATATGTGTATGTTATGTCTTTCCAAATGCAAATAATGAAAACAAAAGATAACAGGTCAAATGTATAAATTAAATAGCATTTAAACAATTCATTAATTTAATTTTTATATTGCACTTGTAGTTTAAATTTATAGGAGTCTAAAGGTGAATTCTACCTATGGCTTGAAGTGCTTATAACTTGCAGGTCTGTGTGCAGTAGGCACTTCAGATACTCAGAACAGTTGACCAAGTGCATCATTTTGTTCTGAAGAGGGTTTTTGTTTGTGGTTTGTTTTTTTTTTTTTTACTCTTATGGCTTATGAATGGGTCACCAAAAGAGAAAAATGATTAAGAGAGAAGATTCCAGCACTGCAGTTCCAGCCGCCAATAGAATGGTGCCATGTTTCTGGAGTGGCATTTCCAGTAATTTTAATGCCATGCTACTCTGTCATGATCTCTCTGCTTCACAGTACAGAGTTTATGTGAAGAAAGTTGGTGGGATGTATTTCCATGTGATGTTGAATGTATTACAGTCTCAGAGAGTAAGCATTCACTATGTAATCCATAGAGAAAAACCTTTGATGTTAACATCTGGATTAGACAGCATGACTGACTTGATGGGATGCCCCAAAGTAATGACAGTTAATTTCAGAATATCTTCCATTATTACCACAGAGTGTTTTCACCATAACAATGGCTGGTATCATTGCTTTTCTTACAAAGATACCATCATGGTCTTTTCATAATGTTTTAAAAACAATTTTAGCTGGTAATTCTGGCAAAATAAAATGCATGAGACATGTCCTGGACAAACCATTCAGTTTTGAACTAAAATTTTAATGTTGTATGTTCCTATTTGCACTAACTCTTACTAAGCCCTTTACTGACAGCATCTCACATATGATGTTACAGTTTTAAAGATGGTCACATCCTGTATTTAGAAACTTGTGCACACATGTATACATTGTGTCCTTCAGCGATAGGTTGACACAGCAAGTCCTTTTCCTACACTGATGTTTTCAGTTTTCAGAGCTGGACTAACTGTTAGGACACAACTTGTAAAGCAATGTGATTGCCTTACCTGTTCTCATCGTTTCCAGTGAGCAGAAACCTCACTACTCTGAGAAGTCCCTGTGCCTGGGTGGCAAAATCATTAGTTCTGACAGGAACATTTTTGTAACAAAATGCTCAGTAGTTATAGCTGCTTCAGCTGTACTAATAATAACTGCAGAAATGTGCCTGTTCATCTCCTTAAATTCTTTAGAAGTATATCCTTTTATTCATTTTTCTTTTCTTTTTGAGATTATAATATAGTTATATTACTTCTCCTTTCCATTTTCTCCCTCCAAACCCTCCCATATACTCTTCTTTACTCTTTTTCAAATTCATGGCCTATTTTTTCGTTACTTGTTGTTACATGCATATGTGTGTACTCTCTCTCTCTCTCTCTCTCTCTCTCTCTCTCTCTCTCTGTCTCTCTGTCTCTCTCTCTCTCTCACACACACACACACACATTTGTATTTTCTCCCTAAATACATAAGTACACCTGCTCTGTCTGTGTAATGTTATTTTTATGTATGTTTTCAGGTATTGGGTCACCAATTGATGTGCTCTTGCCTGGGGAAGACTATTTCTCCTACTCTGAGGATTCCTTAGTTGCCTGTAGTTCTTTGTGTAGTGTTGAGGCCTCCTGGTATTTTCCCTGTTCCCTTCAACATGCCTGTTGTTGTTGTCCTTGTTCAGCTTATATTTAAGCGGTCATGTTGATACAGTCTTCTGACGTTACTAGGAGACACAATCTCACAGCAGACACCCTGATCTTCTGGCTCTTCCCAATCTTTCCACCCCCTCTTCTTCAGTGTTCCCTGAGCCTTAGGTGCAGGGTTGCTTTGTAGATGTATCCATTGGAAGTGGGCTGCACAACTCCGTATTTTGATTGGTTGTGGTTTAGAAAACTCTCTTAAATGAGTGAATATTTTTAAACTATCGGGCAAACCAAATGGAAGACATAAAGCTACCGAAGGCACAGACTCCTGCTATTCTGCTTCTCTTTTTTCTCATTAACTCTTGCTCACTGTGTTAGAGTCATCATGGAAAAGCCACTTACACTGAAGGCAGCATGGAGTATAAGCAGGTTTAAAGCTTACCTGCTTGTCAGATACCTGAAACCACTCAAACTCCGGTTCCATTCACAGCAATTCTGTGTAAGCCTTGGAAGGCTGGAAATCTCTGTGATCTGTAGGGTAAACCTCATGCTGAGGGAGTGGAACATGCACCCAGTTTACACGTGCTTCTAAACCTGGAATGCTTCTCAGACCCAAGGACACCCAGGGACCTGGGGTGTGAAGCTTAGCCTGTCATTTTCCTGGCTGAGGCTAAGTGGAGGACCTGAGCTCTCAGCATTGCTAATCCGTTACCTTTCATACTGAGCAGTGTCTCTGCCTTCTCCTAGACCTAGACAAAGCTTCTTATTTTCTTACAAAGAGATCCTAGGGAGGACATTTTGAGGCTTTTTTTTTCTTTAGCAGACACACATTTTATGCTCTTAGATAAAGGAATAATTTTCAGTGTACTTAGGTCAGAATTCATGAGAGTCAGTAGAAATGGGCAACTAAACAGATGACCTTTGATTACATTGCTGATACAGATTCATGTGTAGAAACTTAAGTAAAAGTAACTGGAAAGGCTGGGTTGAAAACAGTTGTGCAGTGTATTGTATTTTAGAACAGCTATTTCCCGTGAATTTCACTGAAGCAGTAACACTAAATAATATTAATTTTGGTAAGCACTTAATTTAATACTCATTTACAATATGCTAAACCACTGCATTTTTGTAAATAACATATTTCTTGTACAGTTATTACTAAATACATGTCTGCTTATATCAGCTCTATTTTGACACTAATATTTTTTGAGTTTCTAAAATTTTGAGTTATGCTTGATTTGTTAGAAAAAGGCTTTTTATACTATGGAGTTTCTATTTTGAGAATTTGGTGACAGGTTTTGAACTATAGAACCCATTATATACTCTAATTTGATTGGCAGGCTAACTTCAGGAAGTCTTTGGGCCTTGGCTTCACCCTTTCTTCTTTTGTTTCCTCCAAAATCTTTGCAACTTTCAAATGATCTGGTTTCAGAACTGTTGGATCTGATCTGTGTTATTCCTAGAGACACACAGATGCAATATAGACATTTGAGCTGTAAAAAATTAGATTCAGCATTCAATACCCCACCGTCAGCATTTAGCATCAACAGGAGTTTGAATTTTCCTCAGTTTTCTAGGCCTGTTCAGTGTCTTCTGCAGTTCCCAGTGCTCAGGATCCTTCATCCCAAGGTCCTGAGAAACGCGTGTCTTCTAAATGTAGCCTTATTTCAGCCAGGTAAGATGGTCTGGGCAGCACAGAGAGCCTACCTATTCTGTGGAAGAGGAAAGGGCAAGAGCAGAAGAGGTAACACCACCCCATACTGTCAAGTCTGCCTAACAAAGGCCCTAGGTCTGCAGCATGACTTTCCTGACCTCTTACTAGCTGATTTGGTTTGAAGGATTAATGAGAATTGTAGTGGTTGCTTAACTATTCCCTAATTAAGGTCAGTTTTCAGATAAGACGCAAAAGGCAAAATGTCATTGTAGTTTCAGTACCAGGTGAGAGAGAATTATAGAAATTACTTCCCCCAGAAAACTCACAGAGTCAAATAAATCTCTCAAGCAAGTACATGAGTGTGGTGGCCATTGAAGGAAGGATGCTTTTGAAGAAAAACTTTAGTACTGTACTACTAATGAGGTCCACACTTTGTTTTGGTTGGTCAATAAAACAACATCACACAAATTATTTAATTTTTTTTTTTTATTTTCCAGGCAGGGTTTTAAATTTTTATTTATATATAAAAATGAAATAGTATGCTTCTTTTACTTTCCTATTAAAATGTTATCTATATAACATATATATCTGTATATATATATTATATATATATATATATATATATACACACACACACACACACACACACATACATATGTCAGTGAATTTTGAATGGCAAGAGCTTCTGTTGTTACCTTAATTTTCATTTGTACTTTCTGCTACAAATAATATTTTTCATTTCTTTGCTATAGAGTAAAATGAGTTAATAGATACTAAATCCCTCTGTGTGTGTTGATGACTGTCTTCATTTGATGATAAGATTAGCCTGTACAACAACTCTTTGGTACAGTATTTGACTGACAGGCCCAGGGAAATACAGAGAAACTAGGTGCAGATCAACTGGACCAACTAGTAAGCTGATGCCTGGTATAGCCTGATTGCAATTTCCATCCTCAATCACATCGTGCCGAACATGGCTTTTCAATACCCATGTGCTGAAGTCTCAACAAAGAAATCACATAGCAGTGCTTAAGCATAAATGATGATACAGGGTAAATGGAAGGCGTAGGGCCTACAGCAGTAAATAAACACACATAATTATGTCTTGACTTAACACGCAGATCAAGAAGGGAATCCCAGGTAGCAGGAAGATTGTGACATCAGACACAACAATTGAGTCTGTTGTAAAATATAAGGAAATGAGTTTAAGTTTACCTTCTCAGATAGTGCCACTCTATCGGCTAGATAGCTGCCTCAGTGTAGAGAAAGGGGCAGAAGAGACGGCTCAGTGCTTAAGAACACTTGCTGCCCTTCCAAAGAACCCAGGTTTAGTTCCCAGCTCCCACACAGTGTTTTTCAACTATCTCAACTCCAGTTCCAGAAGATTCTATGTCTTCTTCTAAACCCTGAGGTTACCAGCCGTGCAAGTGGTACATATACATACATGTAAAAAAATAAAATAAAATAAGATCAATGTATAAGAAGAAAAATGGCCCAATGTCTTCATTGGTTAGAACCAACTCAGTTAAATTATGAGGCCCACTCTGAGAAGCCAGAGTAAGTGTAGAGTTTTTGGGCTATGCTCTAAAACCCTGGCCACTAATTCAACCCAGGGACTCCACAAATACATTGTAAGCTCCATTCTTTTTATAGATTTTAAGTATAATTTTATTACAGTAATAGTTAAGGGTCATATGTGAAAAACAAAGACATTTAGGAGCTGAGAAGGGATAAGGATTCAACAATTTAAAGAGGATATCAAGCATATTCTGCCTCTGACTTTGGAAAGGCAGAAGTTGAAAATTCTGTCTCATGGTATTATTTACTGGGAGACCTGTGTTAGGATGGAATGACATGGAAGTTAGGAGGGGTGGGTGGAAGTTAGGAGGGGGTGGGGTAGAGGTTAGGAGGGGGTGGGGTGGAGGTTAGGAGGGGCTGGGGTGGAGGTTAGGAGGGGGTGGGGTGGAGGTTAGGAGGGGTGAGGTGGACTGTTAGGAGCAGGTGGTGAGGTTAGGAGGTGAACTCAATAGTAAAGGGAGGTCAGTGTGAGGGCAGCTTGAAGACCCGAAGGGAGGGATGTCTTTAGTGGTTTAACTTTACCCTTTCCCTTCACCTTTCTTCCCATAACTACTGACTCTGAAACCACAAATGGGAACAGAACCAGAGTCCCCAAAAGGAAAACTCCAATTCCCACACCCAAGGCTTAGCCAGCTGTCTTGGATGACCCCACTTAGAAGGAAACTCCGTTTAACCTGAGGTCCCGGTCGGTTGCAACGCAAGCAGAGGCTGCAGCTGTCTGAGTTCACCTAGTGGTTGCCTATGTTGTATTCTGTGTTAGTGTGCATTTGAGGCTTGACTTTCGGGTCCCAAATCTTGTAGCTTCAAGGCCCACAGGTCTCCAGTTAGAGTTATCGCTCTGCCTCCAATGCAGACTTGGAGTTGTTCATATCTAGGTCCAGGCTGTTCTTACATGAGGCAGGAACCATCTGCAGTTAATAGTTGTCAGTAAATGACTCAAAATAAAACATAGAAAATTAAAGTTAGCAAAGCTGGGGAGTTTTTCTCTCATTTTCAATTTCTGCACAGATACGGACATAATCAGTGTTTAGGATCTGCCTGTGATGGATAAATTACATCTCTAATTCATTCTTTTCCATGTTACTGCATTCAGGCGATAATTTGCTTTCAGAAATCATTGCTCATCTAATATTCTAAAATCGTTCATAGACTGAAAGCAAGTCTAGTAGCATGTTCCTATGGGGGAAGTACTTATATCCAAACAGCTTACAAAGAGGGCAGAAAAGTTTTAAAAAGACATTGGAGAAAAGCAGACAAATTTCTCTTTGGTAGATGAGATTGTTTCTCAAAAGATTATTCTCCTTAAAGGGAGGCAACCCCCAGAAGAAAGATGAAGGAAGAAACACTTAAAGAATTAATTATTAAATAAAGAATCCTGTTAAGAAAGATTTGTGTCCTGAATGAATTATCCCACCATTATCTCCTGTCTCTTCATGGCTAAGTGGTGACTAATGAAATCTGAGTCTAGCCATGAGAAAAGATTATCATCATGGTCTTATTTATTGGATTCTTTTTTCTCTGAAGAAATTTTACTACCAGGCATTGCTTCCCACGAATCCTAGCAGAGTTAAAAATGAAAGGAAATCTCCACATAAGAAGCTCAAATAGATTTTAAAGTAATAATCAAAATAAGCCAATCTCCAAACATCCTAAAATTAAAAAAACAGTATAAAACTAGCAAAAACCCCAAACAACACTTAGCTCAACTTCTGATGAACTATAAATCATTATTCATATTTAATAAGAGTCATTTATATAGCAAATATTTTTACAGTGGGGGTCTATTTCAGTAGCTCCTGCAGTTGTAATCTGTGATTGAAATTTAGTAGCTTAGTAATGTACTATAGAATTCAAAGGTTTCTATAAGCAGAGCAATAAATGTAGAGTGGTTTTAGCATCTTTTTTAGTGACTGCTGGCTTCTGTGATTTCTGCCAAGGGTGAATAATGACATGGAAGAGATTTTCATGAGAAATATATATTTTTTTACTCTAAAGATTTAATTAAGAACTTGGAGGGCTGGGTAAGTGATTCAGTGTGTCAGAACACTAGTTGTACAAGGGTGAAGACCTGTATCCAAATCTCAAATGGGGGCACAAAGACAGGCACACCCAAGAAGCCAACTGGCAGCTAAGCCTAGCTGAAAAGGCAAGCTAAGGGTTCAGTGAGAGATGCCATCAGAAGGCCTTCTAGTGGAGATTGGCACTTTTGCCAACCTGCATAGTCACCAGGTACAATCCAAAGGAGGTGCTACTTACACATCTTAGTTGCAGGAACCGACACTGTTCTTTTCACTGGTCAGTGCTTGCTCTACTAGATATTGTGAAATCTTGATGGAAGGGTGATGAACCACACAAAATTATGCCTCTTTGATTGTTGGTGGACTAGTGGTTGCTGTAAGATCATGAAATACTAAAATTTTGCCCCTCCTCCTCCTCCTCCTCCTCTTCCTCCTCCTCCTCCTCCTCCTCCTCCTCCTTCTCTCTCTCTCTCTCTCTCTCTCTCTCTCTCTCTCTCTCTCTCTCTCTCTCCATGTGTCTCTTCGCGCTCTCTCTCTCTCTGCATGTGTCTCTTCGGCAGGCCTGGTCACTCACTCTTCTGTCCCTTCCTCCTCCTAATAAAACTCTGCTCTGATTTAAAAACAAAAAACAAACAAACAAAAACAAACCAAAATTTTGAATTTAGTAGATTTTTCTCTGAAACACACTGAAAGCATTTAGTCACTGGAGGAGAAGTGGGGTAATTGGCATGTTTTCAATTGAGTGGTCACACTGCTGATTTTAATATGGCAAGAGTTACGAAAGCGTATCATCACAGTCTGTAATTCTGTGAGAAACTTGAGTCACATTGATTTTTAGATGGCACATTTAGAAATCATTAATTTTACTCAACTGATTTGTTCATCATCTGTCCATTATATAAAGTGAGAAAGTTCAGAACAGTTAAGTTACTTCTCCAAGGTCACACAACCAGAGGCAGCTTCCTGGAACTTAACACCGGTAGTCTGTCTTCAGAGCTTAGAGTTTTAGTCCATCTGCAGTGTAACTTGTCTAAATTATTAATGCCTAGAAACATTATAGCATGATCTTGTGCATACAACTTGCATTTAATTACTAACAAATTTCTCTATGTAAATTTTGGGCAAGTATTGGTTGAGTTACAGCAAGTGTCTGAATTTAAAGGGTTCTTGCAACATGTTTTCTTAACAATACAATTTCTGAATAATTGCTAATAAGATGTTCTCATCCAGAATATGAAAGATTTCATTTTTAGCCAGAAGTCTTATACCATAGAATATAAATCTCAGATCAAGTTGCATTTGCATGTTTATACACCACACAGAGAATGAATGAGGGAGCACATCAGAAAACAGTCTGTTCTAGAGAAATGAAGAACAAATCCACCAGAGTTCCAGGCACCTAAAACAAAGTGGGCAGTGATGGCCAAGGGCATTAGGTCTGGAGGCCTCTCAGTTAACTACTACCCCTACTTCTTTTGGTTAGAATGGAGTATCTCTTTATTAATTGATAGGTTAAATCCATGCAACTTTTTGAATTTTGGATGAGACTAAGAGTTTATCTTATTTTGTGAGTCTTACTAGGAATTATAATAATATTGGAAGCAAAATATATGCTTCAAAAGCTTTGTTAAGTCTTCCATGTATAATATGTATATTATGTGATGTTGATTTCTGAAACATCTCCCTGTCAGGTGTTGTATTTATGACTTCTAATAGGACATTTCAAAAATTATCTAGGACTAAAATTTTAGTAAATTTTTATTTTTTGTATATCTTCAATGTGTACTTACTATATTAATAATGCCAAAACACCTAGTTTGACTAATTTTTCATGTAATATAATAATTTTATTAAATATTTTGACACAGCTTATACCTTTTTAAGACTTTTATACCACAGTTAAATGAAATAAAAATGACTATAAATAAAAATTATTAATTTCATTTCATTCAAGATTTGGAAAGAAGAGTATACTGTGCTAAAAAGCTTGGGTTTCAGAATATGAAAAAATTCTTAGGCATCTTAGATATTTCGTGAGCATTAGTGTAATCCTGAACTTTTATTAAAGAGATAGAGGTCAAATATTAGAGCTCATACTCTGCTCTTGGTGAATGATACAGTGACACATGAGTCTTCTCATAGAGAAGCTCATTTTCACAGAACTATCTGGTGAAATCAGTAGCTCATTAAATAAATAGCTCAAAAATAAATCATATAAATTATTATATGGATTTAGACAAATAATTAATTAGAAATATTTTTGTACGAAATTGAAAGCTGCATCGATTCATGGATTTGATATGGCAAACAGGGTTTTTCTTTAAAATCACTTAGATTACAGGGAAATGTGTGTGGCATTCTTTGTCCTTAGATTTCATTTTTCTGGCTTCTCTGCTTTCTTTATTAATTTTCTATAGATTAAGGTTTGCTTTTTCATTACCCTTGGTGTTTTCTGAGTGTCTAGATTGAACTTCATTCTGTTTCTCATGGAATGCAGCTTTTCCAGAAAACTCTTATTTCAAATAAATATTGATGAGAATGTGGCCACCAGTGGTTTTCGCTAAGACCCTGCTGCTGCCTCTGAAATCTTAGATTGAGTGATCACACAAAGCCACACGCCAAGAGTTATGTAAGTTAGAAACAAAACAAACAGCAAAACCCACTTTCTGTAGCACAGACAAGACCTTGTAAATAGTTCAGACAGTAGATCCAGTCGGGTCTTCTACTTCACAGGAGTTCCTGTGACTTCTGTCTTTTACT
Source organism: Peromyscus leucopus (assembly GCF_004664715.2). Taxonomy (NCBI): domain Eukaryota; kingdom Metazoa; phylum Chordata; class Mammalia; order Rodentia; family Cricetidae; genus Peromyscus; species Peromyscus leucopus. The sequence goes on from NC_051068.1 coordinate 39,555,582, forward strand.
ACCTCATGCTCGTTTCTCGTTTATAATTTGACTCTGATGCTTCAAAGAATTGAGAGGATTCAGTAAAATTTGTTACATCATATAAATCACTAAATATGTGGAAATCCCTTACAATACATCATATTGTTTTAGTCTGAATGTTGGGATTCAGTCTGAATTATAATTTTCCTTTGTATGAGGAGCCTTGCCTCAGGTTGGAATAAATTTTGCCTATTATACTGTAGGTGTTGTTTTATTGTAAAATCTAAAAAGTACTCCTATGAGGTAGGTGCAAATGCACTCTTGTACAGTAGCCTGTTTACTTATGCTTCATGAACAGAAAATAATCCCCAAACTGAGCATGAGTATGACTTCACATTAATGAGGCAGTATTAGAATAATTTTGTCTGTTCCTAAAATCCATTTAATAATTGTAGTTATCCATGAATGAAAAGTTATAATCATCTTTGCTGACATTAATCCCATTTAATATAAATGCCTCTTTAGTTCTTTGCTGTTCTACAATAAATAATCACTTTTTACATTTCAAATGCAATACGTGAATTTTATGCTAAAAGACTCACGTTTTAAGGATTTTATTTTTAATTGCATATATATGTATTTGTGTATGTTTATGCATATGGGTCTGTGCATGTGTGAGCACAGGTACCCGTAGAGATCAGAGGTGTTGGATTCCCCCAGAGTTGGAGTTTCAGATGACTGTGAGCCCTGTGTAGGTGCTCGGAGTACAGCTTGGGTCCTTTAAAAGAGTGGAATGGGCTCCTAACCACTAAGCCATTTCTCTAGCCCTGTAATCTACATTTTTAAGTGTAAAATTCAAATTTATTCAGTACAGTTCCTGTACACAGTAGCCTAAACTTTAACTATTTGTTTGTGCTTCACCCTCTTATTCTTTTGTTCTTTTTATATTTATGTATATATCTCAAATTATAGGTTCAATTATATCTTCGTTAGATTTCAAAAAGTTTCTGATAATGTAGAGTATAAACCTCAGGTCTGCCTACACTCCTTTAGTGGTCTAAAGATAGCATCCCAAAATATTCTGATTAATCCAACCTCAATTTTTTTTTTTTCTGCTCTCATAATTGACAGGGAACCAGTGCTAGCTATTGAAATAATCCAAGCTATCCAAAGGCTTTAGCCTAACTCACAAATGTGAGGCCTGACTTGGGAGAGAAGAATCTATTCTCTTTCTTTGTTAGCAAGGGAACAGCATGATATGTAAATGTTGCTATTATATCCTAAGTATGAGTTGTGCACTGACTGGTTCAGTGAGCCATGCCACACGGCCTTCTTGTTAAGGCTATTATTGGTTTTTGCTGTACTGCTTTCTATTGATTTTGTGTGTAGCAATGAGTTAGCTGCATTATTTAATGTTAAATGAGGATCAGATATGTGTCAGATATAGAGTTACTTGTAAACTTTTAATTGAATTGGCTATTTTTGGGTTTTAGCATGTTGAGAGACAACTAGGAGAAAAGCATAAGAAAATGGATCTTCAACTTTCTGGTAGTTGCCAGAAGTGGTACAATCATATCTTCTGCAATTATGTAATCAATTTGCAGTTAGCAGATGTGTAAGATTTGAAATTTCACTTCTGTGTTTCTTATAAAAGTCAAATGTGTTTAGCACCATAAAATGCTTACGATTTCTGGAGAAAATTTCACTTGTCTTTAAGAGTGGTTTCATGATGAAACTATATTATAGGATCTGTATCAAGAGGAAAACAGCAGGTAAGTATGTTGTTCCTGACATTTGGGGGTTGTGGAGATGGAAAACTAGCTAAGGATTAAGTAGGGGATCAGATGAGGTATTTTATTTACTTACTGGATTGTTTCTTAGTTTTTTAAAGATAAAACAGGTAAGGCTAATATTTACTTATTTCTTTGACATTGATAATCTGATTTTGCAAACTTTTTTTTGTATGTGTGTGGATGTGTTTGCCTGTGTCTGACTATTGTGTGTGCAGGTTACACATGCACAATGTGCACATGACTACACTCCTCTGCTTGCTAGCTCTCAATAAGGGCTTGCTTTGTCAATCCTAGTGACATTATGGTCCCAGTTTTCTTGATGTTTTTAAAATTAATTTGCTTTTGGATAAACAGAAGCAAAACACTTGCCTAATAGTAGCATGTCCTGGGGCATTGTGACCCATGACCTTTTGCCGTCCCTAACTTGTTTGACAACAAGTATGAATTTTTAAAAGTGACAACATTTTTTGAAATTCATATTAAATACTGGCCTCACCCTTTTAGGAATTTTAGCAGTAGAGTTGTAACAGCACCATCTTAAAGGTATAGAGAGTATGAGAGATGGTATAGGCCAGACAGCTTATGAATGCCTTGGGGAGTCTCCTTTTTTGCCCTTGCTCCACTTCAGTGAATGAGAGTCTCATGGTTTTCCATCAGTGTGTCCAGTGGCATTCTGTCCCAGGTTTCTATGACATGTAAGGCCCGTAGAGAAGTGCATTTTCTTACCCCACGATTTGCTCTATGTCTCAATTTAGTCAGAGCCTCTAACAGACAGGATTAGGTGCTTCTTACAGCTCTGTGCTCCTGATTAACAAGCCCTGCGTTACCATAGCTCAGGAAGGCTGGCCCAAGGACTCTTGTCTGTGAAGGATAAAACAGTCCAGGAATCTTCAAGTGTTCTAGATGTATACAGAGCTGGCTTTTCTTCTTAGTGCTGTAGAGACATTTTTACAAGGCATGATTTTTAAAAATTCCTTTCTTTACCTACTTTTTAAACTCATGGATATTAGGTAGAGTAATTCAATTTCATTAAATTTTTATTTTAAAATACTTTTTCTTTTTTTTTTTTTTTTGCTATTTTCCATGACTTTTGTTCTCAAAACATGAAAAGAATTTGATATACACTGACCGGTGAGAATGTATTTTTATGTTTAATAATGACATGATTAAGGAGGATGGTAATCTCGTAGAAGTGAAGGTCATTACCTTGTTCATTCACTCTGACTATAATGAATTTAAATGTATAGAGGTTTATTTGTATAGTGAGCAGCAATAACCCTCAGACACCGCAACCCAATAGCTACAGTCACATGTCTTAGAAAAGGCCTAATGCTGTCAGGCTAGAACTCCGAGGGTAAATTGTGTGATGTGCTAGGAAACAGAGAAAAGCAATGGTTAGACCTCGCCTGTGGTGTGCTTTGACAGCATGAAACAGTCAAAAAGAGCAGTTCTCCAGGCTGTTCAGTAGTACAGAGGGAAAGGCTTCTCAAGAAGTCGTACTTATAACAAGTTGAAACACCATTCCAGAGAAAAGCAGGTTACCATTGGTAGAAAAAGACAAATCTGAAATTACATGCACTTTGAGCTCAATTTTACCAGTAAAATGTATTTATCTTAAAAACATTCCTAAAAGGATCCTATTTAATGCATTTCAAAGTGATAAGTAGGTCTTGAAACCCAGCAGGTAATTCTGGAATACCATTATGAGTTTTAGTTTGGCTGTCATGTTGGAACTGAAGAGATTTTATTTTGTGAAGTGTATATTACATACTAGTAGCATAAATAAAACTATATCAGCACAAGCAGAAAGATAAAGTGTTTTAGGTTTATAAAATTAATGCAAATTTCTTCCACTGTCTGGTTCAATACTGCATTTTTATTAAAGTAGGTCTTGATCGATGGAAAGTTGTTTGCTTGTGGGTTTACAGAGCTCATTCTGCATAGTTTGGAAGATATGTTGCCCAGGAGCAACTATTCACCTGCACATCGTTCTTTGCACGAGCTTGATGGATTTGGGCCCTAGGTTTATCATTACTGCATAGATCTGTGAAAGGACAAGATGCAATCTCATTTTAAGCCATAACCAGCTAGTAAGCCAGTTTGAGAAATAGCAATAAATCAATACAGACTCAAAGAACAGACAGATATTGCAGCCAGCTGCCAAAGTATAATACCCTGTCTTACTAGCTTTTCGTGATTATTGTGATTTTCAGTATTGGGTCAGTCTTTAAATTGTGGTATACCACCTACCCTATTTTTAACTTTACTAGAGAAGAGGCTAGTAACATTTTGAAGTGACTTAGAAGAAAAAGCAGATCCCACTGGCTGCACAAAGTTCTTATTAGAGCAACACAGAAACAAGTCATTGAGTAATCAGGCTTTCAAATAATTAGCGTTTTTTTTTTTTTTTTTTAAAAAAAACAAGCCTTAAGATTGAAAACTTAGGTGGTAGATTTTATCTAAGCTTTTTAATTCTGTAGTTAAGGTTTGCTCTTCTTTATACTTAGATTGTGCAGGTGATGTTCAAAGTTTTGTTTAGTGTTTAGAGATGAGTTTTCCCTTTGCCAATTTCAGCATTAAACTCCCATGAACCACAGACTGCTGCCAATGCAATTAGAAGAGGCTTAAGGAATAAGGCCATGTGACATACACACTTTACATATTAGGATAACAAGGAGTGGAGAGAGATGGCTTAATTATGTTCATCAATTGTCAAGGTCACCAGGACCTCTGAAACATGAGTACTTGCCAAGTCAAGTAAAAAACCTGACGATGTGGTCTTCATTTCATGAGGACAGCAACATCAGCTCTCCTGACAGCTGAAAACCACTTTGGTCCAGTCCAACTAAAACTTTTTTCAATAATCTGATGCTTTGTTTGTTGGTAGCATCAAAGTTCATACCTTGCTTAGTTCTTAACAACAAATTCCTGTACATGCCTTACATATTATGTATTATAGAGTAAACTATACTGTGTTGAATTTTATAATCAGTCAGTCTGTTTTTTTCCCCTATGTTCTAAATTCCTTGAAGATTAGGGAAACTTCTCTTAACAACCTTTGTATGTGTGGCTCTTGGGATATCCTTGATATTCACTGAACTGAAAGCAATTACTTCTTCCTAACCATGACCAGTAATTATTAGCTGATCCTAAATGCTTTTAAATTCAGCTTTAGGGAATTTAGTTTCCTGCAGTTGGGAATCTCTTCTCTAGGGAACAGTACACTTTTGGGGGGAAACTCCTCCCATGGCATAGATATGAAAATCTCTGCCAAGTTTCATGCACCTCTGACTGGCTCTGGCAGAGTAAAGGGTCCTTTCTTTTTTTGTAAGAGAAATTTCTGGGTTAGGCCCTGTTTTGAGTGCATGACATTTTTTTTTTTTTTCTGTGTTATCTTCCACTGGCTGCTCCTAGGGACCTGCCACTGTTTATATATCCTATATCTTTGGGAGGAGTGATAAATTGTTAATTACAATGGTATGATACAGTTATTTTGATAAAATTATTAACACTTATTCACAGATGCTTTGTTGGAACTGTGGGGCTTTCACAGAGATGTTTAGCCTTCAGCAGCTGCACATGGAGAAATTGTTGTATTACTGGGGTTTACTTACTTCCTCTTGTTACTATGTTGAGAATATTGAGAACAGCTTTGATCAGTTTTGTTACATTATGTGAAGAACATTTAGAACCCAGACTACAACTATATTACTGTTGCATTTAATATAGAATAAATAATACTAACTAGGGAATAAGAAACTTTACAGAGATTTATATCACTATGCTACACATGAAATTTTCCATATTGTAATACTAGAAAAAAGTTACCTAAGTCTAAACACTTTATAGTTTGAAAATTTTTAGTTTAAAATAGAAGAGAGAATCCAAGGACACAATGTGTTCAGATCCTGCTAAGTGCTGATTTGCTCATTACTCTTTAGCCTCTCACAATCCTTGAGAGAGGTGTGACAGAAGCCATGTTTTATAAGTCACAAAAGTTTCTAGAGAGGAAAACCACTCCAGATAAGTGTTGGTGCCAGCAGTGTTGGCACTTAAGCATTTGATTCTGGAGGCAACTACATTTATCCACTTTGGAAAAGGATCATCAAGAGGGATTAAAAATTTAGCACTTGAGGCTTATTAAGGGTTAGAGTGGAATAATTATTTATGTAGCTGGAGATGCTGCAATCCCCACCAGAGCATTGCAGTATGTTGGGCAATTTCTGCCTCTTGTGAAGGAACCTCACAGTTTTCATCTCCCTAAGAGTAAGTCTTGCTGTCACATGGGTTGATTTCTTACTGTGTATGTTTTCAGAGAACATATATCCTATTGAAATACTATAAAAGTGCGGCTTTATTGACCACCTCTCCTTGCTCTGCAGTAGTCCTCTACATCAGAACAATGAATCCTTGTTCTTCTGGTGCTCAAAAGAGATGAGTGTGGACAAACAAAGCCTTCATACCACTCTCATTTTGGTTGTTGGTAATTATGGGTCTAGTCTTATCTTCCAATCTTGAAAGTTGGAAAATAAAAGGCCAAAGAAATAGTGCTTGAGCCTGGAATGCTGTTCTTCATCAGGCTCATCAGGTATTTTGTATTGTTACTGCAGTTGTGGGTTTTAGTCTTGATTCCTATTTGTGAGGCACACAGTAGCATATTAAACTTTAAAAGATAATTCAATCAAACCTGCTTTTAAATTCTTGAGGATTTTTGTAGATGTAACCAACCGTCTTATTAAATAAGAAACACAGAAACAATGTAAAAGAGAAAGTCGAGAGGTCAGAGCTCAGAGCTAAATCTCACCCTTCCTTCTGCTGTCCCAGCTTCGCGAAAAGAGACCTACTTCCTGTCGGTTTGTTTTTTTATAGTATGTCGTTCTGCCTTCTCATTGGTTGTAAACCCAAACACATGACTGCCTCGTCACTGTCTGAATGTACAGCCCCCTAGGTCTTAAAGGTATATGTCTCCAATGCTGACTGTATCCCTGAACACACAGAGATCTTATGGGATTAAAGGCGTGTGCCACCACCGCCACACTCTTGCTATGGCTCTAATAGCTCTGACCCTGAACACACAGAGATCTTATGGGATTAAAGGCGTGTGCCACCACCGCCACACTCTTGCTATGGCTCTAATAGCTCTGACCCCCAGACAACTTTATTTATTAACATACAATCAAAATAATATTTCAGTACAATTAGATTACCACCACAGATTTTTGTTCTTTCTTTTTAAGATCTGGACCTATCAGGTGCTTCCTGAAAGAGCCTCTTAATCCCTAATTTACAGCCTATTCATTCTCATTTTAGAAAAGCCATGTAATATTGCTACAATATAGAAACTTTAAAAAATATTTTTAGCACACACACACACACACACACACACACACACACACACACACACGTTTGTATGTATGGTGCTTCCTTCCTTTTCCTCTCTCCAAACCTGCCCATGCATCTCCCACCCCTTGTAAATTCACGGCCTCTTTTTCCTTTATTGTTGTTAATGTGTCTTTGTGTATAAGTATATTCCTGAATACATACATACAAGCTACTCAGTCTGTATAATGTTACTTGTATGTATATCTTTTTAGGGCTGCTGAGAGCAGGAGAAATAATTTACCCCAGGGGAGAGGATACCAAATGGTCATTCCTGAAAACAATATACAAAATTTTAATATGAAGTGACATTTTCATTGTCATTTTATTGCATAAAATTCAGTGAGAGACATAGGAAAACTATCCTTTCTTCTGTTACATATCACTGTGAGGTTTCTACTCCCTTCCTGTCTGGAAACTTAGTCACCTGTGAATATTGCCCAGTCATGGGACTACAGGATAGGTTGCACATACTGTTTGGCTTGTGTTGAATGTAAAGTAGAGTGGATTATGTAGTACTATCAAAATAAGATAACTCTCAACCTGTGCCCAAACCTTCTTCCATCCCCAAGATTAAAATAACTGTTTAATCAGTGCCACTACAGTTAGGTCATTCATTTCATTAAAATTCCAAGAAACTGTTTTTTGAAAGTCTATGACAAAGAAATGAAAATAGCCATGAACATAGAATGTCAAAAGTAATTTAATTTAATCTATTTAAGTAAGTTGGAATAGCACAATGAAAAAAATTATATATGTATATCCTATTCTCAGTCTGTATGATTGGACTGGAAAATATATTAACTTTAGCAAATAAATTGGCTGAATTATTTTACAAACTACCTAATGCAGAAAACTGAAAAGTGACCTTTACTTGGCGGTTATAAGCATTAGGAGTACAAATCAATAATTAAATTGACCCCATAAAATTTAGGGGTCATACTATTGAGATCAAGAAAACACCAAATGCAGCATGCACAGACACTTAATGAAGCTCAAAGCATCTTTTCATATAAATATAATAAGTGTATCAGTGTAATGAATCACATTTGTTCTCAGAAGCCAGTTGAAGCTGGATTCTGTTAAATCAGCTGTGGGCATCTGAAAACCAGATGTAGTAACAGGTCAGCAATCGGCTAGCCATATGCCAAAAGTGGGAACATATTGGTCACTTCACCTTACTGATCACTGGTTGCTTTTCTTCGGTATCATATTTGATTCTATGAGAAAGATAAATATTGTATTTAAAATGTATCTAAAATACTTTATTCATTGATAATTAAATTGATTATTTAAATGAGAGGAGAACATTTAAAGTGATAGGATCCACATGTTAGTAATCTGGCCTTTTATATACCTGTAAAATTTGCCTGTACTTATTTATTTAATGCTCTTCTTCATGTGTACCTAATGCATTTAAAGCTATAGTGTAAATATATTATTATTGATAAAAGTTTCTTGTCTATATCTATTCATTAGAGTATGTAAGTTTAAAAGGTTTTATAGTGAAGATGTTTTGTTCTGTGATTGGCTTTGTTTTTTGATCCTTTTGTCCAGTATTCATTCAGCAACTGACATGTGATTTGAAAATGTAACACATGCAAAAGTACCCCTCCCTCTGTTTTTGGTTGCAATGTCTGTTGCTGACCCAGGTCAAACAGTTTTCTTTTAGCTATGCTTTTGTTTTTAACTTCTTCAGTTAGTATCAAATCCTCTTGTGAGCCCCAGAGAGAGTAATAGGAACAGTTGAGCAGGAAATCATTTACTAATCACAGTTTGTTCATCACCTGCAAATAATGCATTTTAAATGTCAAATGTCTTTACTAGAAAGCATTTCCTGGAAAAATCTCTTAATTGTTTGCCTTCATTGCCTTGATCACCTCATAGTATTCCCTTTAGGAACTTATTAGCTTAAAATGTAAATGTACTATTTGCATAAACTCCCATACACAGCCCTGATAGCACTTGCATACTATCTTTTTTAATCTGCTCATTGTCCCACTGGCCTGTTGGTTTGACTATCTCCAGTATTATGTACTGGAGGTTCTGAGCGGTTTGCTCATCAGTGATATCTCATTGGTAACCTAAGATTGGCTGTGGAAAGATTATTTACACCATGGGAATTGGCCAACACTAGAATCCAAGGACAACTCCTCCTCCAGAGAGCCTTTTTGAGGAAAATTCGTCTACGCTGAGTAGCCATGTAAAATGTCATTTTGATGTGTTCTTTCCACATATTAGAGATATTTAGCATATAACTTACTATTTCATGTACCGAGTGAGAGCAAATTACTTCGCCCTTCTGTGATTCAGGTCATGGTCTGTAATGTCAGAATAATAGTACTCCTCTTGTAACGGGGTGAGCTGAATAAGAAGTACAATGTCTTGGTGCACAGTGAGCACTCGGCTAAAGCTAACTCTTCCCTCTCTTTACTTCCATTGATATAGATATAATTTTAGATTTTTCTTCCTTAGATTTTTCTTTTTAGATAATTCATTTCCAAATACATAAAGATTTTTTTTTTTTTGTAGAAGGCAAGAGGCATTTTTATGTTAAACATGTGAACATTTGCCCATGGATATAAGTATGTTGATTTAGGCTGTCCAGGCTGGATTGTAAATAGTAAGGCCCAGTTTATAAACCAATTTTCACAGCTTCAGAGCAGAAGAAAATACAGCTTGGTTATTTTCCTAGACATCAACTCTTCTCTTTTTCTTTATGTTATTTTTTTTTTTTTGGTAGGGGAGGAATGACAGGGAGTAAGAGTTTTATTATTTCAGTTTTTTTTTTTTTTTTTTTTTTTTTTGGTTTTTCGAGACAGGGTTTCTCTCTGTAGCTTTGTGCCTTTCCTGGATCTCGCTCTGTAGACCAGGCTGGCCTTGAACTCACAGAGATCCGCCTGGCTCTGCCTCCCGAGTGCTGGGATTAAAGGCGTGTGCCACCACCGCCCGGCATCAGTTTTTGAACATATACAAAATTAGATTAAAACATTTGAATAACACGTTGGTATATATATCTTTAAATTATATATATAGAAATAAGCCAGCATTCTGTATACTCATGTGTATATCAGTGAATGTCTTGTTCTATCACCCTTCACATATTCTTCATTTCTCAATTATATTAAATCACTCCCAGACAACCTTGCCTTTCATGCTTACATTTTTAGAAGGATCTCCAACTTCAAGTTTCTTGGTCTTATTATCTAAAATCATGACAGTAAGAGGATTGGGAGTTGAGTAACTCACATTGACACAAAGAAACATAAATGACTGTTTCATTTAAATTAATTATTTTGGAAGTAAAATTAGAGTCAAGAATACTGGAAATTCCCCTAACTGAATGCAAATGAGACAATCCTGTGAGGCCTCTCTGTGGTTATATCTGAGCTTCACTTGACTTCTAGTTTTAGGAAATAAGGATGAAATCTTAATATTTTTATCATCTCTTACAATGTGTGTTTTGTACATATTAAAAAAAAGTTTGGGGTTTTTAAAATAACTGTTGGATAATAACATGTAGTGATACAGAATTCATCCAAAAATGTGCTATGGAAATCTGGGGTTAGCGTTTATGATTTTGTTTTTTTAGAAATGTGATTGTCTAAAAGCGTGCTTCTAAAAGCGTTACTGTTGTTTGTGTGTGGTGCATGTGTGAATGAGCATGCCAAAGCATGCTTGTGCTGATCAGAGAACTGGTTTGTGGGGTCAGCTCTCTCCCGCACTGTTCAGTAGATTAGACACGAGCAAATGCTGGCACCAGGCTGTTAGACAAGCACCTTTACCCGCTCAGCTGTCTCAGCAGCCCTGGAAATGTAATTCTTCTGTGGATTTTAGCATGTATTAAATAGTGATCACCTTCTTGATGTCTTCTAGATGCTGTATATAGTCCAGAAATAGTTATTTTATGTATATTTAGAGACTATAATGCAGCTGTTGTAATTACTCACGGTTAAAGTACAAGGCAATGTCTTGGCATGAAGTTTATTTTTCAGTAGGAATGTAGACAATATGCAAGTGTTACATTCAATTTTTAATTGTGTGTAGACATGTTTTATGATATTATAGAGAAGTACTGGAAAGAGATATTTTAAATGGGGTGGTATTTCTTGCCTTTTCTGGACATTTTAAAGAGCGAGGGAAAACAAAAGTCTAATTATGTCTCTAGTAACACCAAGAATTCTGAGTTAAACTTTAAAGATGCAAATGGATATTTATTTATGTCCTTCAAATAGTGGTTGCAGATTTACCTGGAGGAAATAGTTTCATATGAATAGTACACAAGTTGATGACAAAGTTTGCTAAAACATAAGTAATGACCGCTTTAAACTGTTAAAAATGGAAGGCTAACCCCAAGGAGATAGGTGTTCCAAAGAGAGCTGGCAAAAGTAAATGTTATACAACACGGGAAGGATACCAGGGGAAGAGCCGACCGAGTGCAACAACAGGAAGATTAGTCACTCCTAGAAGAAAAAAAAAAAAAAAAGGCGGGGTAGGGAGAAGAATATTTTAAACGGGGGCGTTGACTAATATGCAGTTTTGAACCCATTGGGGGCCACACCGGCCGAAACAGGGAATGCCAGTAGCACCAAAGCTCCAAAGAACCAAATACAAAGTTTGCAAAAGCCGTGAATAAGAAGAAATTAAGAAACGTTAGGTTTGAGTTTAAGGAAGCTTACAATAAAAGGCTAATGGTGTTCTCAGTGGAACAGATTTGCTTAGCTCAGGCTGCTGTGCTGTTTGTGGGGAAAGAAAGTCTTACATGTCCTTCACAACGCTTAAGGTCCCGTTTAGATATTCCATGCAAGTAGAAGCGCTCTGGGTGTCTTGATTGTATGTGCTGTTTGAAAATAAGTTTTGTTTATATAGAACATTTATTTATCTGCAATTAAGGAAGTACAGATACTCAAATATACTGAGTTATTTCTGTGCCCTCATATAAGTGTTAGTAGTAGTTATCAGTATATTTTATCAAAAGGTACTTTGGAATCCATAACTGAAAACTAGAAAGTAAGCTGTGTGCATGTGGGTATTGGTGGAGTTCTGTTAAATTCCTGTTTGTAGTTAAAAAGAGCAGGGATATGCAAGAAACTGATTTTGCTGATTCTCCTCACATGTCGAATGGGAATAATAAGATGCCTCAACAACAGGTAATGAGAACGGACTAAACTGGATGCAAGGGTATAAACCTCAGATGACATGCTGTTTCTTTGTAGACTCTTTGGCCAAGTGTGGCCCACTGACTTGAGTGGCATATTTTTAGCGTATCAGGAAGGTAGATATTGGCAGGGACATGCTTCTTTATACTGCTTGGTTATTTATTTGTGATGGTTGTCATTGGTTGTGTTACTTATAATAGATACATGATTCTTACTTGTCCATCTCTTAGTCATTCTTATAAATTACATAAAATATTTTTTTTAATTAGTTACCAAGAGAAATCTGTTCTGTTTTGGAAAAAAAATGCCTTTCTCAGTTAAAAGTAAAAATGAGTGATGCGTATTGAAATAGAGATAAAAAAACTAACCTAATTTAGAGATCTTAGATTTCTTTTTTATTTTGTATAGCTGTATGGAGTATATAATACTGTATCATTGTTCTCATGGAAATGCAGAGTGCAGTGAGCCATTTTGCTCTGCTGGTTTTGTTACCAGTTACAACACTTTTCCTTGTTCACGTGCACAGAATTCGCTGAGGTAAATTCTAACACTTAACAAAATAAACAGGTGGTATAGATGCCAAGGGCTCGATCAAAACCCAACTTTTTCTACCTTCCCCTGTCCCATGCATAATGGAAAGGGAAATATTTATTTTTAAAGTGTAGCAGACAAATAGTATCTCAAACACTGAAAGTCCTTCCTTTTCCTGGAGTGGACACAGTAAGTCATCCTGAGTCACTTGAGGGCTTTCTTTAGCCAGTTTTATTTAAAGCATCAAATCGTGAGGACAAATGACTCAGGGGTGTGTTGCACAGTTAGAGCATTTCACTTTTAGGGCACCATTCCCACACAAATCTCTCCCTACTAAATATTGGTGAATATTTATCCACTATGGAAGCACACTAAAATCTCACCTATTCTGACCTGTGTTCTCTTTATTTGTGTTTATTACTATTTTGTTTTCAGATGAAGCCTTGTTTGAGGAATTAAGTATAAGGAGTGGGCCCAGTAATTGATGATGAATATAAAGAGGCACTTAGCTTATTTATCTAGAAACACCAGCTCTACTGATATTTTAAAGTGAGTGAAATGTTTAAATGATGAGGCACTTACACTCAGACCTTAACTCCTGCACTGCCCCTACCATCAGCAAGAGATAACTACTACAGATTGTGTGAGCTCTGGAATAGGTTGAAAAACTATAATTTATATGTCTCTCTCCCTATTTGCATATGTTTGCATGACAGCATAAATGACTGATGGGTCTTCCTAGCTATCACTCAATAATGCCAAGATAATAAAACTATTTGATCAGGAGGTTAGATAGGAATATCGTAAGTTCAGTGCCAACCTGGGCTTCATTATGAGACTCTGTCCTAACAGTTGTGGGAGTCTGCCAGAGTCCAGCTCCTGACCTGTCTAAGAGTTCTTGTGTGGGAGGAGAAAGGAATGAGGAAATGATGGATAGATAGAAAGAAAGACGATAAGAAAGACAGAGACACAGGATAGCTTCCGGAGGGCCCTAGGTCATACCCAGTTGCCTTGAGGTTTATTCCAAAGGGCAAGGCAAAAGACCTCCCCCTTTCGAGATCAAAGCACAAGGAACAGACAAGTGTAGACCCCTCAAAACCTGGTAACCATGCTGGTGGCCAAATCATCCTATTATGCAGCCCTGCTGGGTAAAGCAAGCTCAGATTTTCTGACCTTCAGTTAGGTCTTACTAGGGAGGCTCCACAACAAATAAATCCTATAATCTATTTTATGCAAAAATCTATGCAGTTACTTGATTTTTTTTCTTACCAAAAGATGGCAGCATATATGTTTTTAGCATTTTTTTGTGTGTGTGTGCGTTAAATCAAATGTTCCTACTGGAGGCTAAGATAGATCTCAATCTGTTATTAACTGATGAGTAAATCAAACTCATTCCATGTGATATTCAACACCCCTATCCAGGGGTGCTTTAGAGAGAGGAGTTGACTAGAAACTTGACAGAACTGTCCATCCCCTTTATGGACACTTTTGATTTTAGATATCGTTGAGAATAAATATACTTACATAATATGTCACCCTTCGAAGCCTAAATAAGTTGTTGGTAAATGCTGCCCAGTAGCTGTATTTCTTAAAGCTTATGGCTGAATCGTAATCACGGGAAAGTGCTTTCATCCAAGGAATGTACTCCCGAAGTTTTCATGGATTCTTTTTGTTCTGAGTTTTACTAAGTTTCAACTTAACCAGCAGAAGCTAGCCAAAAAATATCCAGAGGTAGGTTGACAGCCAGTGAAAGAACTGCTTGGCCTCTGGATTATTTTTGCAGCCTTAACATTAGGACCTGGCTGCTCTGATAGACTCCTGTCCTCAGCACCTCATTCAAGGAAGGTCATTTCAGCTGCTCAGTATTCAGGGAAGTACTTGGTCCAAGTTGGTTTCAGCCCATACCTTACGGGATGACCCTTGAATTTCTTAAGTTCTGTGTGAACTCATAATTATTGTCTCAGCCTTACACACAATTAAACCCACGGGCTGAGATGGGAATGAGTAGAAGTATATCTTCACCAGTGGTGGTCCCCCAGAAGAACAAGCACTGCTGATAACAATACCATTGGCCTGATGGGGCCTATGAAGAGATGATCTCTTTAGAAAAATGTGACAACTGGATTAGTTCTTGACATTCTAAGATCCAAGAATCATAAAACATGTTAGAGAAATGTGTTCACCTGTGTAAAAGTATATTCATATTTGAATGTTTCCAAAAGGGAGTGGACCTTAGCAGATTCTCTTCCCACCATGGTTCTGGCCAGACATGCCATCACTTACTCCCACTATGAAGAGTTCTAGAAGTCGGCTCTCAAGAGTCTGCTTTGTGAGGGTTATGATCTTAGGTGACATTTTATACCTAGCATTCACCTTGCTGTGTTGATGTAAAACACATGAGAAGCATGCTAAGAGTCTTGGTACACAGGTTTGCAGTTTCACCAATAAGGATAATTTTCTACTATGCAGAGAATATGTGCTTTCATGTTCATAATTCTCTAATAAGTCTGTGATAGTAGTATAGTAATCTTTTTTCATTTCACCTTGAACTATTTAAAATCCAAAGAATTAAATCTTGTTATTTTTTGTATCTCTAGGATTGAACTTCTAGACAAATCATTTGAATGCCTGTTAATGCTTCTGCATGCTGTCTTATACAGTCATAATCTAGTGAAAAGAAAAGTGATCAATGACATCAGAATGGAAATGAAATATGTAAAGAGAGAAGCATTGCTCATTCTGTAAAAATCACCAGAACTGATGTTTCCCCATGTAGAATGTTGCACACATTATGAAAACAGTAGCCTTTGCAAAAGTGTTTCCATGCCAGGAAGGCAAATAGAGTATTTTTTTTAAATTGAGCAAAATCTCATGGTAGCAGTTATTTTACATGGCAACTTTCTTTCAGCAACAGGTTTTAGGGCAGTTAATTTGTTTACTAGAAATGAGGAAGGTAAAGGAAGTATGGGTAAGTGTGTTTTCCTTACAATCAATGTTTGAGAGCAATTTTTTGTATAGAATTGGAAACTTAGTATCTCATAGTAACAGTATTTGTATCACTTGTTTGGAGAACAGATTTTAAGTATGATCACAGGAAAACACCTGTTTTGACACTTGGTGTGGGATAAGTGCAAACACATGGGTAGTCTGTGTGGGTGTGGAATAAACAAGAATGCTTTGGCTAACATCCTGCAGGGTGTGGATCAGACAGTATTCCAGCTACTGCTGCTAATACTGTGGGATGGAAAAATGGCTGACCAGGAAATTCCTAACTGTTAGTACTGTAGCAGTCATACAGGATATGTTGTTGAAGGGAAGCATCTTGGATCCCTTTCAATGGCACCTTGGCAAGCAGAAACTATATATTATCCATTGAAGGTGAAGCGTGGATGCTGGTGAGTGAGGCAAATGGGAAGCCAGTTAACTAAGGTGTGAGGTAGGCTAGCTTTTCAAGGTTCCATGGGAAAAGAGCCTCTGAGACTGTGTATGTGGAGAGCTTGTTTAAGAAAGGAGTCCTGTTCTACACTTTTGTGCTCGAGCTGTAGCTTGCTTATGCTTCATCAGTAGAGCTGGCGTTTACTCACAGAGAAGGCTAATTCTCAAACTGGATTGACAGTGCAGCCAAAAGGATATCGTTTTCCATAGAATTTTTTAGTCTCAACTTCATCTCTATTCTTGCCCTTTACTTGAGTTACAGTTATACTTTCTGAGATGAAATCATTTTCTTTCATTTCTAATGCACTCCTGCTTTATTCCTACTAGTAGGTTATGGATTTTAAATTAAATTGTTTGATGTACATGATTCTCATCAGGAATGCTATTTTCAAATAGAGATAATTATATAAGCAAGTTAATATAATTTATGCTTATATTAGGTAGTTATATAGGCTGTATCTTATTTTTATATTTATATATTAATACTCTGAATGAGCTAGTATTTTCTGTCTACAAAATTGAGCTAATTTTTTGTATAGAGGTCTGTTTTCTCATGATTCATATCAGACACTAATAACATATCCATTAACAGCTTACTTGTGTATTTATTTTATAGATTGGAAGAAAAAATAATTTAAATTTTTCCTAAGTCTGTAGATCACACATTTTCCTAAAATAATTAACCTATACAAATAGATATTTAAGAGATATTCTCTAAAATCTGTAACAGTTACATTTGAGAACTTAAAGTAAATGGTAAAGGATGTGGCAGGTGTTGTCAGAAGAAACGTGTTTACATTTCTTTTCACTTTTAGCAACTACATTCTTGGCCCTTCAGCCTTTAAGAGTTGACACCCAACTCCATTGTAGCATTCTCTGAGTCCTCATGATGTTATGTGGTGATGCTGGGATGAGGTTTGGATACATTTGTTAGGAGGAGTTAATGCTTAACATTTATTCAGACATCTCATGTTTGCATTTATTACTAGCATATTTTATTTATACAAAACAACTACTGTTTTTTTTGTTTCTACTGAATGACATACCATTTAGTCTAAAAAGGTTTATAAATAAATGCATTAATTTTACCATCTCAGATCACCATTTGTTTAAACATGTTTTTGTTATTGCTTTATTTAGATGGGATTTTGCATTTGCAAAAATGCAAAGTGAAATTGATTTGTTAAATTTAAAGTCAGTCACCTTATATAAGCAGTTGTCTTCCCTCCTCCCGATGTTGGGTTCATCCACTGTTTCCTAAACCTAGCTCAGTGATAGGATGTTTTGAAATGTTAAGTCTGTGTTCAAACCAAAAATCTAAACCTACTGAAGCAGGATTGTAAAAGGGAAATGGAGGGCTGGCACAGTATCTTAGTGTACAAACGATATTTGCTGTGCAAGCCTGGAGACCCAGACTCGCCCCCAGTAACTTGCATACAGGTGGAAGGAAGGACTTCACAGTGGTGTCCTCTGCTCTCCTTGGATGTGCCATGGCACATGTCCCTCCACATGCCATACACTCACACACATACACACACAGAGATAACACATTTCTTTCTTTTTTTTTTTAACATTTATTTATTTATTTATTATGTATACAGTGTTCTGCCTACATGAATGCTTGCAGGCCAGAAGAGGATACCAGATCTCATTTTGAATGCTTGTGAGCCACCATGTGGTTGCTGGGAATTGAACTCAGGACCTCTGGAAGAACAGCCAGTGATCTTAACCACTGAGCCATCTCTCCAGCCCCCAGATAACACATTTCTAAAAACAGAAAGTGAGAGTCTTTTTCCTCTCCTTTATAAAATCCCACTTTCTTCCAAATTAACCTGTAATTGCTTAATGAGAGCTGACTATATTGTAGTATTGTTTTCATTTAATTTTACTTCATTTTATAACAACATTTGGTCCTTGGACTTATTAGACATAGGCAGGCTTAACCTTCCTCAAATAAACAGTTTCATTTCATATATTGTTGACTGTGTATTTTGGAAATGAGGAAGGGAATTAACTTTTTTTTTTTAAAGATTATTTTAAGTAGTCACTAAATTACTTGAGTTTTTACGTACCAACTAAATGGGTTATTGTTAGCATATCAGTTGCTCTGAATTTGAAGTTGATACCCAAAGTGAAGAATTACATACACATAGCTATTATTATATAATAGGGTCTTTTCACACCTATGTCCAAATGTCCAAAGCAAGTCCTAAGGTACTGTGCATGGTTAATCTGCTCATAATTTTAAAAAGTAAGAATGCCTAAGTTATCTCCGTCATTTTCATTTGATTTCTAATAGATATTACTAACATTTTTCCAGTGTTTATACTTAGTGTCTAAGTTTCATTCAGCTTACCAAAGCAGAATTACCCTGAGATCTATCTCCTACATTATGTAGTGGTTCATAGGAAGCAGCTCAGCGCCTCGAGGCCTGTGGGAGTTGCAGAGCTGTGAGGCCTGTGTACCAAGCTCTCTGCACCTTCCTGGGAAGTGCAGCATTGTGCAGCATGGGCAGTCGTCAGTCTTGGACATGCGGGGTTCACCGGACTGGACAGACACACCTGCCTTCCCCCTCCTGTTTTCTTTTCTTTCTTAGTTCCGTCTCTTGCTCTTGTCAAGCCTGTACACTCCTTGAATACCTGCCCGTTTTCCACCAAATTCTTCTCTTCCTCAGATTCCCCGTTCACCCTCATCTGTTTCTGGTTGAAAGTGATGTACTTGATGAAATGTATGTTGTATAATTAGAAAATAATTATTTTTCTCAAGTAGTTTTTAAAAAACTAATTGAGTTTAACCTCTGTGTCTTCCTATTTTCTCTTCCAATTCTAGACAGCTTTGGCTTTCTACCTCTTCTTGCCTGTTGACCAGCTTCCTGAGGTGGTTTTTTTTTATTGTTACATTTGTAAATTCATTTGATATGAAGGTTGCAATGACAGGATATAGCAATCTTATGCCACTTTTGGACTTTTAGCGTTAGTACAGCGGGCATGCTATAACATGTGTCCCTCACTTTTCTTTCTAGAACTAGACCTCCACCCCCTTCATCTGTGTTTTGGCTTTCTGTGGGATGCGTGAATGGCTGCCCCCGTGTGTTTTGTTGCACATTGCTTCTTGTGTTCCGGTGGGAATCTTGGTGATTCTTCTCAATTGCTACCCGAGCTCTGTGCTGGTTGCTGCTCTTCTCCCAGGGTCTTGTGCTGGCTGGTCATGTCTCTACCTCCTTGGCACTGCCCCTTGACAGAACCATGATCCCTGGATGGCTGCCTCTAAACCCTTGTGAGGATGGGGAATATTCCTCCCCCTGCTGCTACAATTGAGCTCTGTGCTGGGTACCACAGAGCCCTCTACACTTGCTTTCAGTTGCTAAGGCTTCCCGAGCTTTGGCTGTGGCTCAGTGGTCCTACTGTCCAAACCCTCAAGCTTTCCTAGCCTCGGCACTCAGTGGTAGCAGCAGGTGTTGGGATTTCTCCGACTCCTCGGGCCTTGGGAGGAAGAAAGTGGCTGTTAACGTAGACCTCAAGAATTTTAAGAGTACGCCAGGAAACTTCTCCAGAAGATATGTGAAGGTAAGATTCTAATTTCTCTAGGCAGTTTTTTTCAGATGCATAGAAAAAACCTCTAGCTGTGGGTTTAATGTAAATGGATTTTACTAGCAAATACATAGAGAACTCTTGTTTGATAACACAGCCACAAATTGCCCTGCAATGGGCAACTTCTTATTGCAAACACTTCTTGGGCTTGGGGTGGTTCTGTGTGAGCTTTACATTTCTATTCTGTTTTATTTACACTAAATTTTGGTGTTTAGACAGCTTTTAAAGTATCTTACTCCATGATTTGAATTAGAATTTTGAAGCATCTTGTTTCTTCATCTCACAGTCTTCTTTGTATATTTAGTAAGATTGTTTTTGAGATTTAAAATGGTAAAACATAAAATAGAAATTTTCTATTTTACCAAAAATGCCTGTATTTTAGTTACCACTTCATTAATATTCAAATCCAAACATATTAAATGAGTTGTATCCTTACATTCTTCTAACTGGGAATCAGAAGTGCAGCTCTGATGTAGTACCAGAGCATGCACTTGTTCCTCGTGGAGTTCCTGCCACACATTCCAGTACTCTACTAAGGCAGCGGCCTCTTGGCTCTTAGAGCTTTGTTTGCTCTCCCCTCCTTCCCTCCTCTCTCTTTTCCCTCCCCCTGATCATCATCATCATCATCATCATCATCCTCTTGCACTACAGCCCAGGCTCTCCTGAAACTTCCTGATGTAACCCAGCCAGTCTCAACTCTCACTGGTCTTCCATTTCTGAGTCTCTAGTGCTGCAGTTACAAGTGGGAGCCACGCATGGGCCTGTTTTCAGTCTTCTTAAGGGGTTATCCCACTCCCTCTAGTTATTAGTGGGAATGTCCCTGTGACTGGGTAAAGGATCTGTGGTGGGTGCTAGTGTTGCTGTTTCAGAGTTGTGGGAAGGAAGCAGTATGAACCAGGTGTGCAGTGCAAACCATGTGTATCGAACTCCAGCACCATGCCCGCACTTAGCTCATTTCTAATGTATTTCACCCTGCTCATCACAGGCACTAATCTGTGAGCAAACTTTCTGATTTCATGATTACTATCAATTCATAGCTTTTAAAACCTTTTTAAAAAATATAAACCTAATGTCTTAATCAGTACTCTAAGTTGGAATGAGAGCTCTTATTTCCAAAACCAAAACCAACCTAATTCTAGTACTAAAATTAAAGTATATGCTTGCTAGTAACTTTACAAACTAAAAATGTATTTGATAAGATTTGTTTCTATTTTGTTCTATGTTGCAACTCATTTAGTCATTTAAAAATAATGATGTGGAGTCCAAGGCTAGGAGTTTGCATTATGGTTAAGTATGCCTTGAATACACCTCCCTTGTTGTATTTCTCCGGAGATCTCCTGTTCTCTTGGGATGAGAAATCAAATGAATATAAGAATGTGAACTCTTAAAAATAATGAAAATACTTGTAAATTAATTTATAATGATAATTATTTCAGAAAAAGTTTCAATTTTTTTGTCCAAACTGAATCTCAGGTGTGTGTACCTATTTTTACAATAAAGTCCAGACCCCAATTTCTGCATAACTCAGCTAAGCTCGAAACTTATATTTGTCTAAGTTTCCTCTCTAATCCCCCTGTTTCCTCTCCCTCCCTGGAGTGAAGAATATTTATAGTAGATGTTGAATTAAGCAAATATAAAATTTTTATTATTTTATTTGCTTACTATAATAAGTCAAAGTCTATAAGCTTCAATATACATGTTCATGTGGAAAAGAAATAAAAGAACAGACCTGTGCTTCATCATAGCAACTGAATAGAAAAATGAATGTAGTGATATGACCAGGAAATTACCAAAAATATGCTGATATTTTTGATACTTTAGAGTTTTGCTGTTCAAAGCAAAACATTCCTATTTACTATTCATTGTTATGTAGAACTAAAGTCATATTAGTTAGTTTTACAGAATTAAATGATCTCTTAGCTAATTTTCATATTTTATTGGTTGTCTACGTTAGAATCACATCTCATTTTTTTTTTTCATAAAAAACTTGAGGTGGGGATAAGAGGAAGGTAAGAGAAGAGTAGGGGAAAGGGTAATGATAGTACATTTATACCTTTAGGAAATTGTCAAATAAATAATAGAAGGAACACTTAAGGTAAAATTATTGCAGCATGAGGATGAGGAAGGTGAGGTACGTTGAATAGCCCACCCATGGTCTTCACTCTTGACTGACATCAGAAAGTGTAGCTCCAGAAGCTGCCTGTAGGATCCTTGCTCTTTGAACATCCTAGGCATTGAGTGCCAGCCTTCAGCTCTCATTGTTTGGATAGCTCAGTGCTATCAAGGGGAGTCAACACAGCCCCCATTCAGTTCATTCTAGGCTGCTATTCTCTATCTGGCTTTGTGACCTTGGGGTGTTTACTTACAGTCTTCTCTCAGCTATAGTCTCACTCTCTCTAAAATATGAATAATATTATCTCCTTGTCAGGGTTTTATGAAGATTTAATTTAATGAGACAGTTTGTGCCAGCACTTAGCACAGTGGCTAGCATACAGAAAATGGTGAAAGTGTGCATGTTACTATGTAATTTTCCCAAGGTCACACAGCTAGAAAGTGATTGAGTCACAATTTAAACACAAATGCCTATGAATAAAAAAGTAAGCAAAACTAGAACAGATATACACACATGCACACAATGTACTACAGGAACTACAAAACAAAGTTCATGTTCTACCTGGACACCCTGGAATTGTAGTCTTTCCTCTCAATTAATCACACACACACACACACACACACACACACACACACACACACACACACACAGATGATAAGATGAAGTTTTGAATGCAGAGGGAGAAGTAAGCACAGTTGAGTGTAGGTGAGTGGGTCACATGAACTTTTAAAGTGAGAATTGGAATTTCACCTCCAGTGTTCAGAAGCTGTGATCTTAATCCCTCTACTGTTCCTTATATATTATGTTAATAATAATAAAGAAGTATTGCATGTGTTATCACAGACATTAAATGATACAAATACATATCAAAGGCTCAAGTAACTATTGGCTTTGGTTAACTGTTGATTGAGATGTAAATGTCTCTTTAACAGCATAGTGTCTTTATCAAATTGACGTGTCTGATTAGTGAAAGCCATTTAGAGATAGCTAGGCCTTCCATTTTCTCAGAATCAAAATGATTTTCCTATCAGAACCTTGTCCTGACACAGACAGTGGAAAGGGGGAAAAGATATCAAACAATGAACCCAAATAATTGGAGAAAGGGGAGACATTCTTCTCATCTTGCCTGATGCTTGTTCCTAACACTGGAGTGTCCCAGATATTGAGAGCATTGCTAGTTACACAGATGATAGAATACTCTTTCAGTCTTTACTTTCTGAAGCAGAACCCAGACTAACAGTGAAGGCTCATCCTGAAGAGAGAGTGATCAAAATTAAAATGTCAGGGTTTAGCTTTGAACGCTACCCATGGTAAGTATTGGATTCAAGGTGTATTTTTTTTTTCTTTTTTCAGTGACGTTCTTGCTGCTCTTTGACCTCTCTTACTAGATTTGAAAAGCTGAAGGCCAGGGATGTTTATGTATTGATTTATAATCTCAGCACAGTTTCTAGGAAAAAGTGGAAACAGCATATGTTTAATTAAGTTAAAGGAAATACATTGCAGAAGTGGATAAGAAGATTAACGTTAGGGTCTAAGGGCACCAAAGTGATTAGAAAGAAAGGCTGTGGTGTAGGATGCATGGGGCCCCAAGACTCCCTTGGAATAAAGGGACAGATTAGGACAGATGCTGCCTGTTAGAAGAGGTGTGTGATCCTATTTTCTAATGCCTGGCTGAAGAAGAACTGAAATGTGCAAGACAGTTTTTAGCACAGGAATAAAATGTTCAGAATTGCTCGTGAGCACACAACACCCCTGAAGAATGGAGAGCTAAAGGAACTCATCTATATTTTGTTTATGTTGTTCAGGCTAGAAAATATTCCTGCATTAGAAACTCAATTGGATGCTGGAGTATGGAAGGGGAAAGTATTAAAAATATATCCTCGGTGTATATCATTATGAAGAAATTCTCAAAAATCAGGTTTAAAATACACAGAATTGTGAAGTTGTAATTTGTAACAATTAAGTCATGGAGTTATGCAGATGACAGAGAAAGAGTAGAATTCTAAAAGCTGAAATATTTGCAGGGGATTATTGAAATAGCTTTGAAGTTTGTTTTGTATTAAAGCCCTAACTGCTCTTTTGATGTTTATTCGCAGACATAGTAAGGTAAAGGCATCTCTCATCCTTTATTAAAACCAGAAGACTTAAAAGAACAAAGGAAAATGCTTCATGTTAAAGCAAACACTTTGTGTTGATACATCTAAAACCACCAGCAAAAATGGATGCTCCTTTGGGCTGCTAACCTTCCCACTCAGCTCAAATCACACATTTGAGCATCAGTAATTGTGGCCACATATAAAAGGGCAAGGAGTAAGACCATTCACTGGCTCCTGCAGGAGTGAGTTTAGCTCCATGTAAGAGGCATTCTACTGACTAAGCTACATGTATTCACTCCTTGTATTCAGATTCTGGGGAGTGTATGCTGTCAGCTGAAAAGAGCATGTTTAGAAAATATCAGATGAGAGTAAAAATCAAACCCCATGAGCAAATGTTCCATGAGCATTTGTATCTGAATTTGAAAAAGACCATATGTTACAGCAGTGTTTCATCAAGATTCAGATAGTGCTGAACTTTCCAGAATATCATCAGATCACTAGAGCACATTTCAAAATTCTTTGCCATGAAAACATACATGGCTGTAAGGTAAACATAGGATTGAGTGTAAATGGAGAAAAATTAGAACTAACACATGCAAGCTCATTATGTAAAAAGTGGGGGTCCTTTGGGCCATTATAATTTTTGAATGTGACTGTATGATCCTCTTTATTTGGCTTTCTGGCTCTGGTGTTTGAATTACATAGTTTTGCCATGGTGGAGATGCTGCTGTCTTACCTTACTCCTGGTGTACTTTCTTCTTCAAACTGTCTCTTACTTTCTCGCGCCTGGCTTTAGTTTTTGTTGGCAGCTTGCTGTTTGTGTTTTAATTAGGTGGTAACTTGGGGATATTATTGAAGCAGCACATATTAACTAATAAAAATGAAACCCATCACAAAATCTTTTCCACATGAAGAATTTAGATAAGTAGGGTGCAAGCTTCCCCCCTTCCCATTTCTTTGTTATGGAATGTGTTTATGGCAGTTTAATTTGCTCTGTTTTCCCATGTTGTAAATAAAAGATAGTATGGTATGTATGAAAGCAGTGAAGTCTCTCCCTAAGGAGAATGCTGTCGTGAGAAGAACAAGTTTCAATGCTAAGGGTGAAATTATTATAAAGTGAATATAATCATTTAGAATATATGATGTAAATTACAGAAACTTTAGGGCATTTCTAGTAAAATTAGAAATGTTCTAATTTAGCTTTGTGGTTAAGAACCTCAGTTCCAGAGCCAGAGAAGCCAGGAACCCTTCATCCACTGTGTAATGGTTGTGCTACCCTGGGGAAGCTACGTGATTGTGCTCCATTGGGGAACTCCAGGCTTCTAGTCTTTGTAGTGGGTATAATAATAGACTGTAGGATTCTTTGAGGATTAAATAGAAATTTGAATCACATTGAGCCATGCCCGAAATACACCAAATCCCGAGTAAGCTGCTGTTTTGCCTGAACCTCTTGTTTCATGAGAGAGAACTGAGGGAAATGAGTCTGAAAGGGAAAATAGAAAATAGAAAGAATCCATCCAGTCTGGAAGTCGACAGGGCCAGATCTGTACATGAGCTCACAGCCATAGGTGAATGAGGAGAGAGAGCTAAGCCAGACAAAATCACAGGATTTTTTGGCAGGGATTGTTGTTTGGATAGTGCCCCTTTGGAAGATGTTACCATTCCTTCACTGAGTCTACTCAAGGTCAGTCCTGCATGTTGACCTATAGCTGGGCAACATACTATGGTTACCGTCTTAAAACCCTAACTATTTAGATATTTCTCATAACATAAGCCAGATTCATAAATTTTGGAACATTTCTTCTTTATTTCCTCCACATTGTTGTACATTTCCCTGTGAAGGGTTCTTTTATAGATTTTGCACTTGCTATTGTCATTTGGAATAAGTCTGATGACTATCACAGTAATCTCAATTTTTTTCATAGTGTTACTCCAGTATTAGTGTCTCTTTTCTTTTCTTT
The DNA here is from genome assembly GCF_004664715.2 of Peromyscus leucopus. Taxonomy (NCBI): domain Eukaryota; kingdom Metazoa; phylum Chordata; class Mammalia; order Rodentia; family Cricetidae; genus Peromyscus; species Peromyscus leucopus. The sequence goes on from NC_051068.1 coordinate 39,581,600, forward strand.
TTTAACCCCCTTTTGGTTTTTTGAGATAGGATTTCTCTGTGTAGATCCAACTGTCTTGGAACTCACTCTGTATACCAGACTGGCCTCGAACCGACAGAGCCATCTGCCTCTGCCTTGTGAATGCTGCAAATAAAGGTGTGCACTACCACCTCCTCATTAGACCTATTGATGACTGTTCTCAGGTTAGGAAAACATGGCTGTGCGGTTATGTTTTGAAGTTTGCCTAAGCTATTTGAAGCTGACATTATTATCTATTTCAAAAAGTGAAGGTGGGCAGAGGAGAAATCATTAAAAACACTGACATGGCGAAAGCTTCCTAAATTGTGGTGTTTTCTGACCCTGTGATGAAGATCTCTCAGGCCTGTTTAGTACAGTGGGTATGGTGACATGGTCTGTCCAGCCTGCACACAGACTTTTGTTCTATCAAACCCTGAGAAAATAAGTAATGTGTTCAAATTTTCAAAATCTGATTGAATGATTTAGCTTGTTTCTCCTCTGTAAGTACAACTTTGTAATTATCCTAACATGTTTGCAAACATTTCACAAACTCAAATATTGAAAAACAACATTAACTTTATTCAGATACTGTTAATATTGCGGTATAGAAACAGTTCCCTTGAAAATGGCATCTAAGCCCAAAGGTAGTTGATTTAGAACTATTCTAGAACAAAAATTATTTAAAAAATATTTTTTACTGAGGTCAAAGTAACGTTTTAAATAAAAATAATAAGATTTTGAAGCTGCTCCTAGTGGCACAGGCCGTAATCCCAACTGTGTGAGAGGTTGATGCAGGGTTGAAAAGTCAAAGCCTGCTTGGGCTACAGAGCAAAGTCGCCAGCCTCATCGACTTAGCAAGAAGCCTTGTCTGAAGAAGAAAAGAAACTGTTTTTTAAGTGTGTGACTAGATAGTGGTATTGCAGTTGCCTAGCATCTACAATATTATAGATACAATAGCTAGAACAACCCCACCCCCAGAAAAAGCCAAAAGAATATAATATCCCAGAGACTTGATTATTTTAAAATAGTACTATCTTTGTACAAATAATACTTTACAGGTCCTTAAATTGGATTGAAATTATCCTTCCAATAATATTTAAATTATAACTTTTCCATTTTAAAAGCTATTTTGTATTTAGGTTTTGTGTTTCCCATAGGTGTTTTTCTGCTACTAGCTAAGATATACTGATTCACTGGGAGACAGGTTATTTCTGCTGAAGGTTTTTAGTATACTTGGAGTTTTCAAAGGAAGTTGAGAGCCTTATAGCAAAGGAGACTGGAAGCCAGGTAAGAAGACAACAAGCAAAGCTAGCTGGACTTTGCATGAGTTCTCATCTTTCTAAGGCAGTTTGGGTTCTTCACAGTGCTACCTAGATGGCTACACTCTCTGGAACAAACCATCTTGCTTTCTCAAGCTGTCTGGGGCTGATGAAGGAAGTGCCCTGGACAGCTTGTGAATGGTCTTCTAGAAAGAAATGACCAGTGAATGGAGATTTTTTAGAAGAGGGTTGAGAAGCCAGCCTTTCCCCTCAGTTTTACCATTTCTTATGAACATTAAGGTGGGAAAGATAATTATTTTTAGTCTTGGTAATGTAAATTTTTAACTTATTTAGAATAAAGGAGAAGAGTCCAAACACTGTTTTCCATTAAACTAAGTTGTGTATGTTTAAGAGGCAGGTGATATTTAAAATATGCTCCTAAAGAATTTCACACGTACATCCTAAGTGAGAAAGTAATGTAATGGAGGAAAGATAAGGTACAGAAGATAGAACCGGCTGCTTCTTATGGAAAAAATGTATTTTTAACCAACACCAGAGAATGTAGAATGTACTAGATCAATAAAAAGAGTTTTCTGAAATGGCTCAAAATGCCAAATGTGTGCTAATGAATAAATGAGTATATGAGTAAAAATTTATTTGGGTGAACAAATAAATAACTAACTACATTTAGTAAGTTTTGTGTTCTTACATTTCTTTATTAGTTTTTGGAAAAATAATCAGTTTTCAGTGCTACAAAATTTATTAAAATGTATTAAATGCATTAATATAATTCTAGATTTTAAAATGAAGAAAGAAAAAGTGCTTTCTTCCTTCATACAAGCAGCTCGTCAGAACCTGGCTCTCAATTTTTTTTTTGTGCTGTACTGTTGAAAGTACTGACTTTGTTCTACCTAGAGGAAAATTGAAGGAGAAAGACTGGCTGTCATTCTGACTCATGCTAATAATATGAACTATTTAGTTCCTGTTTTTCATAGTCATCCATCTTGAACAATAAAATCACACAGCCTACTCACATGTGCTTTAGGAAGACAGGCAGTGCTTTGAAAATAGTAGCACTTACAAAGCAGATGCAATAAATGTTTTGTATTATGCTGTTGTTGCTTCTTTTTCAATGTAGTGGTAAGAAGAAGTATCAGGTAATAACCCCCAGGAGTGAAATGTTGATAATTGGGCCTGGAGCATTGTCTTTTGCTAAGATAAGAAACATTCTTAAATTTGTTTTATTCAGAATTTCATATATAAATGCTATATTTACAGCATTTCCCTCCTCCTTCCTTCAGTTTTCTCATGTCTGACCCATTCCTTCTCAAATCCATGACCTCTTCTTCTTTAATTATAATTGGTGTGTGTGTGTGTGTGTGTGTGTGTGTGTGTAGTTTATAAGTACAGCCTGTTGACATCATTTAGTGCTACTCATATATGTTTAGGGTTGACCTCTTAAAATCAGTAACTCTTAAAATTTACTAATCATCAGTATCCTCATCCCTGAAGAAGACTGAGTCTCACCGCTTCAGTAACTATTAATTCCCTGCAGTTCTTTTAGGATTGAATTCTTGTGAGCTTTTCCCCATCCACACTACCATGTGAATTTGGTGGTATCATTTTTTTTCCTTTAAGTTATTATTTAGGAATGGAAGTGAGTGTCAGCTGGTAAAGTAACACTGAGGAGGCTGTTGAAGAATAGTGAAATCACAGATTGATTCTCCACTAACTTAAGTCACAGGCATCAGTAGAGAGCCAACACATGAAAAATCTCTAACTAGAAAATGTGGGTGAAGTTGGGGCTGGATCAGAAAATTCAGCTAGGGTATATGAACTTGAAGATAGAGCAACACTGACTTAGAGTATGAAGGAGACCCTGTCTGGACAGTGATATTGTTCTTCTTACATTATCAACTCAAAACCTTCAGGGTCCTTGTCTTTGCCTGGGTGACCCACTGCTTCTGTCCAAACTCCTCCTTTAATGGATTCCTTTTTAAATCTTTTAACATTTTTGCTTGTTTTATGTAGCCCCACCATGACAGAATATTGTTAGGACAAGGCTTGTGTCCTGTCCATATGTGCACTGGCTGAACCTTCTCCATTCATGACTTCTAATGGATTTCAGAAACTGCCAGTGGGAGTTGACTATCAGGACCTGGGCTTTGCAGTCCTGCCCCCACAACCACAATGCTTGGCTTGGAGGCTACTTACCTAAGTGAACCTCCATAGCAATTTCCAAAACAAATCTTTGATTTTTAATGAATAGGACAGGATATTATATTAGACATTTTTGATCTTGCTGAGAGTATTACAAAATAACAAAACAACATAGAGCCCAGAAGCAGATAATACAAAAGGCACATAATTCATTGTAGAAAATAGAAACACTTGATTAAAACAGAAAATAGATAAGACTAAAATTTGCAAAGCAAATAGTTTCTGTGTGCTATTTCTAGCAGCCAGAAACCAAAACCAAAACCAAAAACTGAACTGTCATTGTCTTTCTTCAGTCTGCACTAGGGTAAGCACAAGACCCTTACTAGAATAGTCAAATGTGTAAGTTAGGCTACCTTAGGGCAGAAGTTAAAAACTGAAGGTTGGGTTTGCCTTAATGATAACTATTTTTTCTATGAATTAAAAATTTGTATGCCAGGTGATGGCGGTGCACACTTTTAAGCCCAGCACTCTCAAAGCAGAGGCAGGTGGATGGACCTCTGAGTTCTAGGCCAGCCTGGTCTACAGAGCAAGTTCCAGAACAATCAGGGATACACAGAGAAACCTTGTCTTGAAAAACTACCACCACCACGACGACGACGACCACGACGACGACAACAACCACCACCACCACCACTAACAACAACAAAACAAAATCTGAAAAAAAAATCTTGTTAATGTTTCATTACAATGTAATTTCATAGTTAAGCTATATTTCTTAAATAGTAACAATTCTTTTGTTAATGTTTATTTATATATTTATATTATAGTGATAATTAGGATTATACTCTTGTGTGTAAACACATAAGGGGGTATCTATATGATTTCCCTGAAGGCATACTGCTGGTTTTTAAGTCATACTCTGTTTTCACCTAAGTTATTATCAGTGGTGATTATACCACCTGTAATTCAAGACTACATAGAATGCCTCCCAAAGAGGCTGTTGAGAAATGTATAGGTGTTAAAGCACACGAAGCATCCACACTGGAATCCCATGTGGCAAAACCTCCTTACATATTATTGTTTTATTTTTGGATTCTATCTCAAGCTTCAGAAGTCCATTTTTGATACCTTCTAGCATTACTCTGAGCTTCTGATTCATTTCTACTGATACACATTGGTTTTTTTGGGGGGGAAAGTTTTCTAGGCATAAACTGTCAACTATTCTCATGGTTTTTGATTCAACATTATATTTAAAGTGTAAAGTATTGCAGTTATAATTTCTAAATTATGCAAAGCTACAGAATTTTTAATTTTGGACACTTGATTTTGTTCTTCCTATAAATCCTTTGCTTTGTTTCTCTTCAAAGCAGTATAGAAGGAAACATAAAAACAAAAGACAAAACATTTAGTTTAAGTAAAAATAAAACTAATGACTAGATTCACATCTTCATTTTTGTGCATCTGTTGCTACTGATCATCATCACTTAAAACATTGATTGATACTGACTTTTGTGCATTTGCACAAATCTGGTTCCTTCGAGATGCTCCCCGGAGAGCACAAGAACAAAGGTCCCTTTCCTACACTGGAAGGAAACACTTTATAAAGTGAAACACAGTTTTGCCCTGGCTTTCCTCTTTGAGTCTTTCGACCTCTCTCTGGACTGTTCTGCCTCCCTGCAGTGTTAAAACACATTGCTCTCACATTTCTTCTTTCATATTCTGTTTTGTCTTCTCATAAAACCTTTTCTGAGTGTGGACCCACGGCACAGTCAGCTCTTCTGAATGCCTCCACTGCTCCATTGCTCAGACACTGAGGCATGTTTCTACAGCACCCAGTATTGGTTTCTCGTGTAAGCACTTGCCTGGGAAGCAGGTAGGGCTGACAGGTTAGGGTGCTGGAGTGGCCATATCCTGGAATAGCTGTTCATTTTTGACATTAAAATACGTGTATTCTTATTTATTAGGGACATCCATGTTTTGGGTTCTGTCATATGTTATTACGTGTGTGGAAGTCTTCTTTATGGGTGATAACTTACAGGAGTGTAGAAGTAAACCTTTCAGTAAAGCACAGACTTCAACTGTAAATGTCAGCTATGAGTCTTCCATATGAGAGTGTCAGAGACAGAGCTGTAATCAGTGTCATCCTGATAACAGGTGTCATCCTGATAACAGTGCTTGGCGCAGAACGGTTCGTGTCTTTCAGATGTGAGGAATACACTCCTTCATCGAGGCCTCTGATCCCAGCTTGCTCCCTCCACCTTTAATGAACATGTGATTTTGACGGTGGCCCAGGCTGTGACAGAGATGGGAGAACACTGACATCTAATCTACTCATCTCGGCTCAGAAGTCAAGCCACCATTTCTTCTTAGGCGGTCTTGGCTAGAGTTACATTGTGCCAGCTTAATGCATCAGAGACAGAGAGGACATCTTTTTGCATTCACAGACAAAGGGAAAATGCTAAGAACTTGATACGGACACTGCATTTTGTTTTTTCCTCTTTTCCAGTTTTCTTTATAAAGAGGTACATTAATGCAAAGGGATGTTATAAAACAAATGTTACTTGGCCAACTCAAAATGAGAAGAATTAATTCTCTAGATAGTTATTGAATTATTTTCATAATTTAGGCATATTAAGCACTGCAGATTCTATAGATCATAGCTTTTTGGGTTTATATAAATTTGAAAATCAAGATGCAACAAAACATAGGGTTCACCAAATCTCTGAAGCCTGCCTTGTAGCCATCCCAAATCCCACAGCAGTGTGTATCATATCTATTAGAGCAGTGGTTCTCAACCTGTGCATTGCCACCCTCAAAGACAGTCAGAAAACATAGATGTTTACCTTCCGATTCATAGCAGTAGCAAAGTTATAGTAAGAAGTAGCAATGGAAATAATTTCATGATTGGGGGTCACCACAATATGAGGAGCTGTATTAAAGGGTCACAGTATTAGGAAGGTTGAGAACCATGGAGTTAGAGCAGTGGGGGCATACTACATCAGTTTATACAGAACAGGAAAAGCTGAGAGGATGTTTACAAAAGTTAGAGTTTGCTTATTCAGTTTGAGTGGAAGAGGTCAATTGATCGTTCGATAGAGACTAATGGAGGATGAAAGATGGAGACAAGATTACTGGTGAATGCATAATCAGGGGCCCAGTGAGCAGGTCTCTTGCTGGTCTGTCCTGTGTAGGGCAGTGGTGATGAGTGTGTTAAACCTAAATTCTCCTTGTTCTTTTGGCAGTCACAGAGATAGCAAAGTGATCTATATTAAAACATTACAGATTGATGACTGACAGCATTACAAAACATTTCCACAGCTTATTTGTGTATTCAAGGTTTCCCGATTCTTTAAAATTATAAAGCAAATATCATCTGTTCAACATTTTCTTCTTCATTTAAGCAATATAGGAACAAGTGAAAGTATGAAGGGAAAAAAAGGTGTGAGTGTGTGTGTGTGTGTGTGTGTGTGTGTGTGTGTGAGAGAGAGAGAGAGAGAGAGAGAGAGAGAGAGAGAGAGAGAGAGAGAGAGAGAGAGAGAATGAATATGAGAATGAGAATCATTCTCCACTGCCCAAGAGACGTAATAGCATTGTGGCTTGTTGTGGGCACTCCAGAACCTTGCTTCCTCAGTTTGAGTACAAGCTGGACCTCTTGCTTCTTTGTCAACCTGAGTCAATTGGGCCACATCACTGTGTAACTTGATTGCTGTTGTGAGGAGTAAGTGAATTACTCTATCAAATGCTGAAGCACACCATTATTCAATCTAATTTTGCTTCTTAAATTCAACCCCACAGTTATGAGATAAATAGGATATTGATGTTTAAATTAACATAAGCTGGGCGATGGTGGTGCACACCTTTAATGCCAGCACTCGGGGGGAGGCAGAGGCAGGTGGATCTCTGTGAGTTTGAGGCCAGCCTGGTCTCCAAAGCGAGTTCCAGGAAAGGTGCAAAGCTACAGAGAAACCCTGTCTCGAAAAACAAAACAAAAAACAAAAATTAACATAAAAATTTAGACAAGTGATCACTTTTCCTGATACTAATTAAGTAAAGTGAAAAAACATTTTAAACTTTGTTTTATTACTATGTGTTGTGTTTAATACATAGTAATTTGACAGCAAATATTTGTGCCTTTAACAGCTGACTCCTAGATTATATTAGGAGTCCAGGCACCTGCTGCATGATCAGGTTGGTTGAAAAGCCACTTTCCAAATGTCTCCATTTAGATATAAATCCCCCCCAATGCACCTGTTTTTCTTTAATTCTGAGAACTAAGGAGGTCATTTGTACCTCTGAGAAGGTCACATTTAAGTGCATACTACCTGAGAAATTAGTTCTTAAGGAGAAAAACAATGAAACATTTTCAGACCTTTAACTTTATTGTAGAAATAGTTTTGTTTTTCTTTAAAATTATAAAATATAACTATTTTATTCTCTTATTGAGAGAACTATATGCACATGGGTATTGCATGTTTGTAAGTGTGTCATGTTCTTACAAATCTGTTCTAATGTGAAGTCATACATTTTCTCTATGATACCACCATGCAGATAATCCCATGAGTGGCAGTGTGTTCTGTGGTAGGCAGACATTCTGATAATGAGCAGACCAGATTCACTGTTTATTATTTGTTTGAGACTTGGGCTCTACTTTCCTCTTTTTTTTAGAGAAAAATACTTAAAATACTTATTTATTTGTGTGTATGTGTGCCCACAGGTGCATGTGCCTGCTCATGTATGTGCTTTCATGATGCTTGTCCCTATATGGAAGTCAGAGGTCCAGAATCAAACTCAACATTTAATCCCTGAGCCATCTAGTCAACCCACCTTACTTATTTTCTAAACAGAGATCATTCAGTCCTAATTAACAAAACATACTTTGCTGTCTTTCTAGGCTACTTGGTAGACTGTGATTTTAGGAAGCGTAGGACTTGGCCCATTAAGAACTAGAGGGGTGGTCAGTGCTATTATTAAGAACCAATTTTTAGAAGCCCATGATTATAATCAAGTCTATTTTGTTCATTAATTATATAATCCTTGATTATCCGTTTCTCATCTTGGAGCTGATTTTCTTACCTCTAAAATAAGATAGCATCTGCCTTAATTACTTCCAGTGACTGTTGTGACATTTATAGAAAAGGAAATAATAGTGTGCTGTGTAAACAAACAGTTGTAGCTTTCTCATGCTCTCTTGGTACTACATTCTCACTCCTAAGAGACAGTGTTGTTATGAGCAAGAATTTCAGCTAGGCAGCTGTGTGGGAAGGCATGGCTAACATGCTTTCAGGATGTGATGGAAGTGCTGGGAGTATGTGTGTGTGGGGCCTGAGGTGTAGGAGGAGGAAAGATACGCAGACAAGAGTGTCCATCCGAGAAATGGAAGCTCAGGGTTAGATCTTCATTTTTCTCACCGAATTTCCCTCCTTTCAGCAGCTGTTCCCCAAGGACTAGGAGATTGTCCTATGATGGAGTGAAGTTACTAACTAGGGAAAGCTAAGCTTCAGTGAGATGACAAAAGATGATTGCATCACAACTGCACAGAATTAGAAGTAAGGTTCCAGGTCTGGTGTCGCTATATGTCCTGGCAGAGAGAGAAGAAAATTCACATTGAAATGAGGAACATGGGAGATGAGAGATCCATGGAGCAGAAAACATTGATAAGAGGGAATAAAGACAGAGGAACATCGAAGGATAAGGATTCTTGTAGGTTATATTTAAGGGAAAAAGAGGTTTTTAAACTTTAGAATTCTGGCATGCCATAAATGTCAAACTTGAATAAAACAATCATTAAACTTCAAAATGAGCCCAGCAGTGGTGGTGCATGCCTTTAGTCCTAGCACTCAGGAGGCATGACAGAGGCAGGGAGATCTCTGAGTTTGAGGCCAGCCAGGTCTACAGAATGAGGTTCCGGATAGCCAGGGCTACACAGAGAAACTCTGTGTTGAAAAACAAAAACAAAATAAGCAACAAACTTTAAAACAAACTGATGTAAAGAGTTGCAAGTCATTTAAAAGTCTGTTCATTCCTTATGAATATGTCATTATCTTTGAACACATATTTTACTAAAGGTTGAATTTTGTTAAAATTGTTAATGATGATAATGATAGTTTGTTAAATCCCTGACTTTTTAAGTATTGTATAACTGTGATTGGTGAACTAAAAAGAAAAGGAAATAATTAATGCGATGAAGTACATATTAATTTTGATATTTAAATATCTCATTAGGATAAATGATAGAAAAGAGGGCAAAAGAAATTTGAAAAACATTTCATTTCATTCAGTTTGTTTTCTTCCTAGTATGTCCCATTAATGCTTCATTTCCACATTTATTGACTACTGGCTATCTTTCTTTAATGTTATTTTGAAAATTTTCAAACCCAATCAAAAACTGCCTTGTTAGTAGAATGTACTTCTACATAGCATTCAAGTGAGTTTACTAATTGTTAACAGTTTGCCACATTTTTATTTGTGTGTGTATGTGTATGCATGTTTGTCGGTATGTATGTGTGATTGTGTGTACATGGCATGCACGTGGGGATCAGAAGACGCTTACAGGAGTCCCTTCTCTCTTTACACTGTGTAGGTTCCAAAGATTGAACTCGGGTTGGTAGGCTTGGCGCCAAGCACCCTTAACCACTTGACCCAGCTCACCAGCCACATTGTGAAAATGTTGTTTTCTGAACTTTTGGAGGAACTAAGTGATACATACCCATTCCTTTTGTTAGTTAACTTTACGCAGGTGCCGCTATGTTTGAGTTAATTATACTTCACAGTTTTATTGAAGATTTGTTTTTTGATTTATTCATTTGTCAAATAATTAGAGCTATTATTATCAGGAACTGAAACTAAGCCTTAAAGTAGACAACCTGACTACAAGCTGAGAGAGAGAGAGAGAGAGAGAGAGAGAGAGAGAGAGAGAGAGAGAGAGAGAGAGAGAGAGAGAGAGAGAGAGAGAGAGAGAGAGACTGACTGACTTCAGGCATGAGAAGGAGAATTGTTACCCTTGAGTGCAGTTGAAGGTCCTGTATGTTCAGCTCTGTATTCATCCATTCCTTGATTCCTTTATTCCATCACCAATGTTTAACATTTACCTTGTAGCAAGCTCTGCATAGGCAGCAGAGAGTCTTTGACTCTTTTTTTTTTTTTTTTTTTTTTTTTTTTTTTTTTTTTTTGGTTTTTTTGAGACAGGGTTTCTCTGTGTAGCTTTGCGCTTTTCCTGGAACTCACTTGGTAGCCCAGGCTGGCCTCGAACTCACAGAGATCCGCCTGGCTCTGCCTCCCGAGTGCTGGGATTAAAGGCGTGCGCCACCAACGCCCGGCTGAGTCTTTGACTCTTAAGAGCACAATCTGAGTCCAAGAGCAAGGTGATTATTTGCTTATGGGAGACCCTGGGTACCACAGAAAGGTAGTCGAGAATTCTCCTTCAGTGTTTCCAGGATCAATTTGTAGTATAAGGAGGAATAAACTAGGCAGATAAGCAAAGCACCATTGTACTTCAAGTCAAAGAAGCATGGAAAATGCAGACTATTCTAAGAAGCCAGGGCAGTTTTGTACAGGGTAGCATTTGCTGGGAACTGTCTTCAGAAAAGGAAAAGCTGCACTACCCACAGTAATTCTCGTCAAACCTCCAACTGTGACAGCAAACGTGTCCAGATGTTCTCTGTGGACAGCAAATTTGTCCTTGGTTAAAATGTAGGCATTTATGACTTATAAAATAAGTAGTCTAGCTGTCTTCCTGTGGGCTTACTATATTTATTAATTTCATCTCATTGTATTTATAGTCTCTCTCTGTATATATGTGTGTGTTCATGTATGTGTGCTAGCGTTGTCTGTTAAGCATTATGAAGTTTTTCTAGATTTAAAGTTGAAGTAACAAGCCAGGACACAATGTCACAGAAATGCACCTCAAATCAAGTGTGTGAGATTCTGTCACAGCTCCACATGTCTGCAGAACAGCATCAGAAACCAGTAAGAATGAGGTCAAGAAGTAGTACTGGCTAGTCAGGTTTACCCTACTGGGATAAGACATTTCCTTTAGAATTATATTTTTATTCAGAAACGTAATATTCTTATTTGTCTACGTTTTGAAACTGCAAATAGCATTGAAGGATATGAATTGAAGTTGTTGGTTTTATGCTTTGCACACTGAGAGCCCAATTTTTATTCTAAAGGGGATTACTTATTAAATTCATGGATCCACAAGACCTCTTAGAGCAGTGGCTCTCAATATTCCTAATGCTGTGACCCTATAATACAGTTCCTCGTGTTGTGGTGACCCCCAACCTTAGAATTATTTTTATTGCTACTTCATAACTGTAATTTTGCTTCCGTTATGAATCATGATGTAAATATTTTTGGGGATATGTTTGCCAAAGGGGGTTGTGACCCACAGATTGAGAACCACTGTCTTAGATTAAAAAGTATAATAGGTGATTCAGCCATGACTATATGTCACAATCATTATGTTGAATGGAAGTTTAGAATTATTTTAGCTATGGTAGGAGACTAATGCCTGGAAAGGATTTCCAGTAAGTTTCTGAGGAGAATGAAGGTGAGTGAGTGTAATGAAACTAGTTTTCATTTAATCCAATGTTGAGCTGTTTCCCATCCTTTTATTTCATCTTCCCTTTTCTCTCTCTCTCTGACCCAAACTCAAGGCCTAAAGCTTACCAGGCAGTATTCTAATAGTCATACATGACCCCAGTCCTCTTTATGTGATGAGCCCTCAAGGTTCTACAGTCGTTACTGTGATGAGAAAATGTCAGTACCTGCCCTTTTGTTTCTGAACCAGTTTAAACCTGAGATAAAGTTATCTCAGAGTGATGGCCCAGGAAATATAACTTACGTAGAGACAGTAGCCATATTCCATCCAAACCCTTTTTCTAAAATGGATGTAAGATAGGCAGATTTTTTTTTAAACACAGAATGTAATTTTAAGATCTCCTTACTCTCCATGTATAATTTCCCAAAGAGAATTCCCCCTTCCTTTTATTAGTCCATTTAAGCCAGCCAATGAAAGAATTTTATGGTTGGGGTCATCACAACATGAGGAACTGTATTAAAGGGTCGCAGCATTAGAAAGGTTGAGAACCACTGGGAGGAATATAGCCTGAGATGTAGTATTCTGGTTTAGCATTGCCTACATCTTTATTATCATTATTATTAATATAAATATTATTATTTAAAATTCCAGAAGTTGAGGGACATATGTACACAGTGCGGCTCTAGTGTGACGTACAATAACTTTGTGTCTTTAACTTTGTGTCTTTATTATCTCATAGATCACTTGCAAAGAACAGTACAGCCTTTGTAACAGCTTGCTCAATCCCTGCAGTTTTACAGGTGGAGTGAGGTGAGGTTAGGAAGGAGACATTCATTTCATGCCTGTTAGCAGAAACTCACCCACTTCAGAACAAAGGAGGAAGTAGAGACCGACCAGACATCCCCGCTGCTGGAACCTAAGTATCTTCTCCAGCTGAGGGCACTTAAAGACATTTGATTTGAAGATGAAAATCTACACATATACACAGAAAGTTTGATTTGGAGTAGTTTTCCTTGTTAGCCTGTTTTCTGAATTCAGCCCTATAAACATAAGTTTTCACAACATGCTTTTAAACTAGCAGCATTAGGTTTTAACAAAAACCTTTGACCTGAGAGGGTGGAGGGCGGGATCAGACACAGTGACAGGCTGGAAAAGAATCGAGAGGAAATTGGTTATTCCAGAAGTGAAAGGAATCCAGTTATAAGTCTTTTGTGCTTCCCCTTGCTGGCCATAATAACTTTTGATGTTTATGTGATGATCCAGGGCAGGCGGTGTTGGGACTCTGCTTACTGGTGTTCTCAAGCTTTGAAAACAATGTGCCTTGTGCCCAGCTGCTCAGCTTCCTGCCACACTGAGCACAGTCTTTCATAATTGGCCTCTCCTTGGGGAAATTGCTGATAATTTTTATAATGAAAAATACCTTCTGATAATTTTTTTTATGATTGTGTCAACCATTTTATCACTTAATGAGTGAAAAGCTGTTACATGATTTAACTGTTCTATTCAGGTGTCAATAAAGAACAAAATTGTGTAAATATTTGCTGTTTTCGAATTTCATCATATCCACAAAACAGCTTACATGTTGAAGCTGTTAATATCTGTCTGTTGGATACCCCAAATTCCATGTATTAGCTGGGTCTTTACATTCAGTTTATCGTTACTGACAAACATAGAAGTAGCTGAACATGTATCCATGGGAACTTGATGCCTTGTTTCTCAGTGAAGTGTTTTCTTGTTTCTGTTCTTTTGTTTTTCAAAAACTGTGAATTCTGAAAATGGAAAGGAGAAATCTTCACTTAGCTTCACTTTTCATTTTCAGACCTTTTTTTTGGTGTGTGTATGTTTTTTTTTTGAGACAGGGTTTCTCTGTGTAGTTTTGGTGCTTGTCCTGGATCTCGCTCTGTAGACCATGCTGGCCTTGAACTCATGGTGATCTGCCTCCAGAGTGCTGGGATTAAAGGCTTGTGCCCTCACCGCCTGTCCTCAAACCTGTTTTTGAACAACTAGTATAGCTGTGACATCAGTACAAATGGCATTGTGTTATTTTAACTGTGTATGTCTATTAAGCACATTTTGTTTTTATTATCATTTTTAATTTTTGACTTTTAGTATTAAAATACTCAAACTTATTCGAAAACATATAGTATCAGAGTAATAACTGCCAAAATACTCAGTATATAGATTCAAGAATTTTATGTATCTGTTCATTGGGTTTTTGAATCAACATGGCATATAACATTATATATCATATTGTTTGAATTACAAATAATATGATTAATGTATCAGTGGTTAAAATTTCTTCCAAACTTGGGAGAAAAATACTATCATGTGTACATTAGCGCTTCATCTTTACAAGGTTATAAAGGCTTAAAATTCTCAATAAATTCTGAAATCATTTTTTTCTACTTCAGATTTTCTATCACCATAAATGAGAAAGATTGTGTGTGTGTGTGTGTGTGTGTGTGTGTGTGTGTGAGAGAGAGAGAGAGAGAGAGAGAGAGAGAGAGAGAGAGAGAGAGAGAGAGAGAGAGAGAGAGAGAGAGAAGGTTTTGCATTCAGAACAGAAACTTTAAAAGGCATAAACAAAACAATCTGTTTCAGGACAAACATGCAGAGAAGTGGCAAGACTTATTTTCCACCGACCTTCAGCTCTTGATCAATGAATTAAGATGGTTGCCTCATACTAATACAAATCTTTCATTAACTCTGGGATTCCATGACAATTATCATTGAAAAAGAGTAATCTCGGCGATTTCAATGAAGCTAAAAGATGCTAAGTGGGCTATACTGGTAATCATAGCCAGAAGCTTTGGTGCGTTTGAATCCTGAGTTACAGTATTCTAACCTTAAGTTTAATTACCATCAGATGTGTCTGATTCTGGGTCCAGAGACAATGAGTCTCTGATTTCAGTGGCTTTTAGAGCAGGTACATAGCTTTCATCACATGTGAGTTTTACAACTTGATTTTTATAGCACTTATTTTATTCCATTTCAATACATTTTTATTTCAATAATTTTTATTTTGTTGTGAGTCCTCTTGCTTCAGATTGTAATGTAATAGCAATAGCCTCGGCACCTGATAAGATGGCATATATTTCCATACCTGAATTATGCTAATGCCTCACTTATTTTTAAGTGGTCTGTTGGAGAATGAATAAAAGACTTTTTTATTCATTGTTATATTTTGGAAATGAATCAATTTGATGCTGCAGGGGTGGGGGGGGCTCTACATCATAACAGACTGCCGATTAAATACATAGGCACACCATAGACACAAACATCACATCTAATTAAGAAGCTGAGCAAGCCTTTGAATTTCATAGAATCTTTTGTTGTTGTTTATTCACTAAGAAAATGAGGGGCGTCAGACTAATTGCTTCCTGCTGTCAGTTATTTTGAGTGGTGAATAAAGACGGCCACTTCTTTAGATACCATCGGAATTCATTTGCCCAGATCATTATTGATGCTGTAATAGACCACCATTTGGAAGGAATAGTTTGCTGAATATTAGATTAATTATTTTATTTATTAAAGAGAATGAATTGATACAATGTTCATAATTCAGAAATGGGATTGAAGATGTGTTGTTATATATTTACCTAAAATGACCAAAGCGGTAAATTCCAAAGTAAAAGTACATTAGACATAGTTTTTATTTGGTCTTTTACAAATGTTGATCTGAAGAAAAACTTATCTTTCCATTGTATCAAATGGTTTTTCAAGTTAAAAAAAGAAAGAAATTAATGTAGAAATTAAGGCACAGTGAATACTACAGACCATGATACAGTGCGGACAGTTTTGAATATTTCTGGCCTCACTGCTTCAATACTCCTATTTCTTTTTAGTTCAGGTACGGATTCAGCAAGTAACATGTTGCAGTTCATCCTAAGTGGTGAATCATTTCTAGTGTAAATGTTATAATATTTGTCTTTTACACATAAACACTATGTTAAAATGAACATCTCCTTTATCTTTGGTTTATTTTGAAACATTTAATTTTAAGTAATTATAAATTATAATTAAAATTTAAAATCACAAGACCATTTGCAAAGTCAGTTGCTACTTTAAATTACTGTGTAGTGTTACAAATTTTATTTCTGAAATTCCATTGAAAGACCTGACTTTCTGATGTTTGGATGGCAAAGGGAATTTTTCTTTTCCTTTTTTTTTTTTTTTTTTTTTTTGCATAATAGACACTGGCAGTGATCCAGCAAAAACAAAACAAAATGCTCAGAGCATCCTTGGCTTAGAGACATCAGCATCTTTCCAGCCGTCAGTGTCAGCCTCCAGCATCTCCCAGCAGCGCTGCAGAGACTCATTCACCAGCGCTGTTGTACATCACTGTTGTAGATCACTGTTGTAGCTTCATCCCATAGCTTGTCTGACATGTCCTGGCATTTACTTTCTGTGCCAGACAACCCAAACCAGGTGTCAACTTGGAACTGAAAGAAGTGGACTGGAAAATGGGCATGCAGTGACTCTCAGGAAAGTGAAAGTGATACGTAGCTCATGAGTAAAATATGCAAATCTTACCAAACAAGTAAAATTTTCAGTGTGGTCCTGAGCATGCAAAAATAGTTGGAGAAGTGGAGTGCTTAGATGTGTTTGCATTGTTAACAAGGCAGATATTGCCACACATGCAGATACACACCCACCTGCTGTCTACAGCTCCCAACTCACAACAGGGCTTGGGATGTGAGAGCAATTGTTTGTCCATGGGCAAAGACAATCGGCATCCATTGTGATATCCAAAGGAGAGTTTCTAAGGCGTGTGTACATTACAAGGTGTTGAGGTTATAAAGCCTCTTTTAAGGACTGTTGTGGGTGCTCGGTAGTATTCTTTCTTTTCATAAAAAGCATGAGACTAAAAGGCTCCTCTTGGCAACCAGCTTATAATGTTTGCATATAGAGCGTAGAGGACTGACGATGAGTTCACTGGAAATAATAATGATCTTCAGTCTGTAGGTGATCAATCAGTCAAGAGAAACACCGCCGATTACCCACTGAATTATGCACACAAATATTTGCAACATCCTGTGTAATTAACTCATAAAAATAAATTAGTACTATAATGGAGACTGAGTGAGTTTCCATATATTTCTCCACTCCTAAAAAACGATATTATCCAGCTGGTTAATACTATTATACTTCTTAATAAGAAATATTTGAGATACAATGTTAGCTCCATGTATTTCCCCTGGCTTTACTTTAGAAAATCTAAAATAGAGTATCAGTTCTTTTGTGCAGGAATCTCGACATGTTTTTATGTTGTGATATATCTCTGTATAAATTACATTAAGTTGATCTACCATGCTGTTCTAGCTAGAAGGCAAGCAAATACCATCACAAGTTAGCCATGAGGTGTAATAGACAATACCTCACAAGTTTTTAAATCCCCAAGCATTTTTTTTTTTTTTTTTTTTTTTTTTTTTTTTTCCTTTTGCTCATTGTAGCTCTCGACTCACAGATCCGCTGCTTGCTGAGTCTTTAAAGTCGCCCCAAGCATTTTTTAAATGACTAAAATTTGAAGTGTAAGGTTTTTCTTGGGAAAGACTACTTTCTATTGAAGTTTTAAGATATACAGTGTATAGATATTTGACTCAGATGTCTGAGAAAAAAATACTTCCATATTTTGTTATGAGATAAGTGCAAATCGAATTTTACTTTATCTCTTCTGTGTTAATCTTTTGGCTATTACAGTGATACTGTTCTGTATCTGTAGTTAAACTCTTGCAAATTAAAATGTTCATTGTTAAGTGCTGGTGTTATTTTTGATGTATACCTGATAGCTAGATCTGCATCAGTAGAATGAGATGTTTACAGTGGATTGGTCTTGCTGAGTCATAGCAGCTGGACCCTTTCCAGTTGTGAGATAGTTACATAGACAATTCTGTTTCCTATATTTGATCTAGCTAAAAGCAGAGCCAAAGCCTGAGGAATAAAAAGGAACGTTTTGTTGCTTATTCCTGTGTTTTCAGGAATAAAAGCTTCTGTAAAGGATCCAGAGGCTACCAGTCATCAGGCCACACCCGGCTCCTGGCAGATGGTCTAGGGGTGGGTGCTACTCTGTATCTTTTTGGGGAACTCTGGTTCTCTTGCTTTCGTTCAAAGTCTGCCTGCTGTTTGCTCCCCATTTTTTATATGTCCCCTCTTTTTTCACTTCTTGTTTCCTCTTCCCCATTTCTGCTTCTTCCTCTGTACTTACAACATGATTCAGAGTAGGATTTGCGGTTGGTCATTCACATGCTTACTTCCTGTTACTTTAAAATGAAGCCCAAGTCCCCAGTAGTGAGGGTCACGAAGCCTTAGCAGTGAAGCTATTCCAAGTAATTGAACCATCAAAGTAGTGAGAAGCAGTTAATAAGGATTATAACTGTTCTTCAGGAAAGTTTTTATTTTTTGGTAGGATATTAAACTATAGATAAAATTTTGCTCTGGTATAATGCTTTTTCCACTGGATTAGCTTGGCCTTTGTGCCTATGTGGGCCTTTGAATCAGGGCTGATTAAAACTACCTACTCCTTGCTTTCTGATGGAGCCACAGAGACTCAAACCTACGTTTATCATAGGAAGAGTCAGTCTCTGGGACCTGTTGAGTGGTGCTAGAACCAAGTTAAGCTATGATATGTCACATAGCCAAAGAGCATTGCCAGTTCTGTCCGTTTTCATTTGAAGTGTTTTTCCTTTGGGCTTCTGTTATTTGGGGATATATTGTGCCACCTCAGAACTGTGAAGGCTTCAGTGAGCTAATGAATTGCAGCATGTAGAACCATGCTCAGGACATTCTGTGACAGTAAATGTATATTGTCATTCTATGTCCCCAAACAAATTGTTGATAAATTGGAAACCTTTGTTTTGGCACATCTTTGTATTTGGAGATCAAATCCATAGCTCAGAATCCTTGGCATTTACTCCTTTAGATTTATCTAACATTGCATGCCTTCATTGTTTCTGTGATCAGATCTGCCACATTAATCAATTGGTTATTTCACAAAATGTACAGCTGTCAAAGGATGGGCACAAAAACAAAGCATTAAGAATATTTCATCTGTGTTCTGTCCATCAAGAGATACTATAGTATATTTGCTCTTATAATTCTGAGTCTAGTCTCTTTATTTTTGATAGCTAAATTTATACTTTATTGCAACATAGTATGCAACATAATATTGTAATAAATATGTCTCCATTGCTACTACTACTATGATTTTATTTACATCTTCAGTAGTATATACTTACTTGTCTTTTATGTAATAACTAGTGTGGGAGACCAATTCCTACATTTATTTACCCCAGGGACTCTTGAGGAGTGAGGAATAAGAGGTTTAGATAGAAATATAGAGGAGACAGACAACCCAGAAACACAGGATAGCCTTAAGAGGGCCTGGGCCAAAACCCACCAGCCCCCTCTGTCTCTTCTAAAGGGCTTCAAAAGGAACGCTAAGGGGTGGAGCAAAAGACCTCCCCCCAACACAGCCAAGTGTAGACCATCACAAACACCTGGTGATCATGTCTGTGGTCAAGCCATCCCCCAATGCAGCCAACTGTGTAAAGCAAGCTCAGATCTCACTAGGAAGCTTTTGGGAGAGGCTTTTGGGGGCTTCCACAAACCAGAGAGTTATTTGTAAAAATATTTCAAGTATATTTATGTCATTTTTTTGCTGTGGAAATATTTCTTTAAAATCTTCCCCAATTTCTTTAAATAATTCAAATAATATCTAAAAATCCTTCTTAAAATTCTATGGTAAGCCTTTACTTGGAATTATAATGTGTATGTAATAGAGTGACCAGTTATATATATATATATTTATTTTTATACACTTTTAAAAAAAGATTTATTTATTTATTTATGTGTACAGTGTTCTGCCTTCATGTATTCCTGCATGCCATAAGAGGGCACCAGATCTCATTATAAATGGTTGTGAGCCACCATGTGGTTGCTGTGAATTGAACTCAGGATCTCTGGAAGAACAGCCAGTGTTCTTAACTTCCGAGTCATTTCTCCAGTCCTGAACTGGTTATATTTATAATTCTACCAGTAGTATTTCTATTTATAAAATGTTTATTCTTATTCTGCTTGTTTATCATGTAGTGAATAATTTCAAATTAAGCTGGAGACAATGGAAATTCAGTAGGAATACTTGTTCTATCAAGCGCTACTGAAATTCCGGCTGGCCTTTGGATACTCTGTGGAAGGACTTAGAACATTGACAGAATGTATAGTGATGCACCAATTGCTCTATCGTTAGCTCTCTGCTCTCAAAGTCTCTGTTTCTCAAAACATTCAGCTGAGCAGTGATCATTAATATTAAGTCAATACTTTGTAGCATCGATCTTACAAGATAATTTTCCTGTCCAGGCATAGCAACTTTTCTGAGTACCCAAGAAGTAAAGCCATTTTCGCTTTTCTTTCCAACTGTCACTTTGATTGTAGTTTATAGTTTTGGCAAGATTTAGTTTTCTTTCCTGGAAGCTTTTCAGATTGTTCAGAATTACCTTTATTAAATTTATCAGAATATGGATTTGCTAAATGACATTTACATTTAATAATTAGCAGATAGGCACTAAATAATGCTTAATATGGCTGAAAAAACCTACAGATATTGATTGATGGCCATGTATAAGCCCCCAAGGAGGCATTGCAGGTGCCATATTTTTGCCTCTTTGCTCCTGATGCCTTGCCCAGAACATCACAAACTTGAGTAAGTGGGATTTAAATACCTACTTGGATTATATCAAGTCCTTCTTCCTCTAAGGATTACCACATTTTTCACGTGATGTATTTTAGTTCAGGTTTCACACATTTTTCTTTGTAAAGTCTATTCTCAGGCATTTTTTTCCTATATATTGAACATTTTGTAAGAATCAACTTGCTATTTTTTTCCTTTAAAATACTGATAGTATTATATAGGAAGACTGGATAAATGAACTATTTACATGTAAATTCCAAGTTATTTTTTGTATTTTTGTTTAGCTTAGCTTCTGGTAGCAAATTCTTATGCATTAGTTTTTGAGGATATACTGTGGCTAAAATTGAGCGTTGAAAACTGGCAATAAAATTAACTGCTTTCTTCAGATTAACTTTGTTTGCTTTTGAAAAATTCTAATGGCAATATATGTATCAGTTCTAAAAGTAGAGTTTTTAATAACATTTGTATTATATAAAAGGGGACTCTAAATTCCAGTTGCATTCCAGGTTGTTTGTAAAAGTTTGGATTGAAAACAGTGCATGTGTCCTTGGAGAATGAGCAATGGCCATTACCTGTGAAGGAGCAGGTCAGAGACCTCTCTGCTACATGAGTGTCTATACTCTTAAGGTGGGAGTTGCAAAACCCAGGGTTTCTTTCACATGATGCAGTCAGTGGAAAGCTTTGCAATCTAAAGTCAAGAAATTATAGGTTGACTTATCACTTCAGTTTCTGTTCTTTTGACTTTTTAATCTGCTTTAGTGTGGGGATCAGCTTCTTTATTCTAGGGGCTTATTAGATTTATTTGTTAATTGATCTGGAAACCACTTTAGTTAACTAAATAGTTAGTGTAACTTACCCCTGCTGACTTACTACAAGGAAAGTATATTTAGACGCGGTTAGTAAGCAGAAGTGATGTTCACCAAGCCAGCACACCCAAGCATGAAGTCCTCAAACTTTCAACCTCCTTGGCCGTCAAGTCCTACTTCCATTTTTTCTCTCAGATATAGACAAAGGCTGAGGGAGGAATAAGCTAGCTTTCCGTTTGTCTGATTGCAATGCTTGAACTAAACATGTTTAAGAATTTATAAAGACAGAGGAAACCCTTTTTCTTGCCAGAGTCATACAAAAGCATACATTGTAGACAAAGTCATACAGAAGCATACATTGGTTGTTTGAGATCAGGTCGAGTAGTATTAAAGGAGACAGAAGCTAGAGAAAGCACATTGTGCTAGCTGGAAACATGAGAGAGAAAATGGAAGGACTTCTTGGCCTCTTCCCTACATCTTCAAATCATTTGAAGTATGGCAAAAAAAATAAAACTTTAAAAACCTAACACACACACACACACACACACACACACACACACACACACACACGAGGTTCATTTTAATTTTATGGTACTTCTTACAGGTCCCACCTCACAGTTCCTGGTGGGTTTATCTCACTGTCTGTCCATTTTCAAAGTCTTTTTCTTCAATGGCAGAAGAAGAGTTGCACAGATTACTTCTGTTCTGTTATTTCTTCTTGCTACATCAATTACTCTAGTGAGGGCTACCTTCCCTGGCTCTTCTTCATCTCCTAATCTCAGCTTTTGTTATCTTTAAGCATTGTGTCCAGTTTCATTTTATTGCTGGTTTGTTCATTCTGGTCAAGCAAATAGGACTTTCCCTTAAGGGTCATTCCATAGTTAGAAAATATATTCATATCTCCTGGTTGCCTCTTCCTAGAGGTGTGGCTCTCAGACAGATGGTGAGACTGACCAGACTCACAACAGAGAGGAAGCAAGAGCTGCTTGGTGGCCATCCTGGACACAAGCAAGTTTCCTAGAAGGTAGCACCAGGCTTCTGACTTGTTTCTGCACTGTTTCCTCCCATACCTCTTCTTCAGTTACCTATGCAGATTCTTGTCTCTGAGGATGATGCCAGGGTGTGATTTGGTACAGCTTGCCTTGCTCTTTGGTCAATGAGCCCTATTCTACAAAATCTTCAACAGCTTCTAAAAAGGGGTAGAATGTAGCCCCACTCAAAACCTGGGATTCTTAGAAGTGCACCGATTCCCCCGGGGAAGACGTGGTTGTGTTGCAAAGATGTTGAGGAGCTGCCATCTCCTATGATGCCGCATGCCATTTTTCTTAGGAGTGACTCCAGAGTATAGAGGTTTGCTTCCAGTTGTTAGTGAGCCCTGTGCACTGCCAGGGAGTGGTCTGAAAATGGGAAAGATCTGGAAAGTATGCCCCCAGCAAATTACTGTTTCATGAGTAGGGAATACATTGTGTTATACTAGATGAACTCCTCTGAAGGATCCATTGTAACCAAATCAACAGAGGTTTCCTATCCCCCTAGAAGAGCTGCTGCCATGGAACTAACACCCTATCAGTTCGGATAGCCTTGTTTACAGGCACCCTACAGGCACTTTTCTGCTTTGTAATGCTGAGCAGAGAGGTCCATTCGTTCCAGGATACAGGCATGTCATGACAGTTTCAGGCCTTTTGCTTTTATAGCTGTCTGTTGACAATTACAGTTGTTTTTGAGGTAGAGTGTAGTATTGTGGTATCCGAATTCCTCATGGACCAATTAAATCAGGCTAGTTAGCATATCCATCACCTCAGTTATTGTTCACCACACAAAGACTGCACCAAGACTGTGTCTAGCATTTTTTGTCATGGTCTCTGTTAGTAAAACAGTAATAAAAATGACAGAGTAGTTCACCATGTCACATCCCATGGCTGGTCTCGGCCATCTGGTTACAGCCTGCCCCATGTTAATCCCTTGAGTCAATAGTCAGGAACATTCAGTGATACACTTGAAATATTTTTAACATGTGGTATTTAGAATGTTTAGAATGTCAAAGGGTCCTTTGTAATGGTCTTCCCCTTGGTTGGTTCAAAAGATATTTTAAAGGACTGTGTATCAAAAGACTTTTATAAAGTGCTTTGGAAGAAAAAGAGCTCGATTTTTAAGGAGGAAAATCATGCCACACTCTTCGATTGTATATCAGTCAAATAGCCTTGGAGAAATTCAGGAGAACAGTATGTTGTTCATTTTTGGTTGTTTTTCTATGAATAAGAAAATGTGTTTGATGCTCCCGTAGGGAGCTTACACCTTTCTCTATAATCATGTTTTTCACATTTTATGTTCAAATGTAAATGATCGAAGAGATAGCATAACCTGCTCATATTTATCTTAGAATATATTAAATTCAGTTTCCATGGCAACATTTTTTAATTGGCAAATCCTATTCTGCTGGTACTCTCAAGCCTATTTTCCTTGGGTACATTGAATTGTCAGAAATGCTTCACACAGGAAAAGGTAGACCTGACAGTATTCTTTGGCAGGAAGCATGTTCATGGGCCAGGGTTTATTTTAATAAATAATTATCTGTACTATGTTGGCATAGTTACTTGCTATGGCGATTATGTGTCTCTCTCAACACCCTGCCCTGTGTCAAGAAGTTAGTGAGGATTGATGTTTTTGTCAATGCTTTAGGCTTACAGGTAGGTGACAGACAGCCTTTCTTACCTAAAATAAATAAATACATAAAATGGCATTCGAACCCCACTCCCGAAGTCCATTTCAGCAACATTTTGGGTGTTTCAACAGCTTATTTTATTATCTCTTAGTCTTGACTGTAGTAGTATAGGCTAAACTGATTTATCAAAAAAAAAAATTTTTTGGTGTTCATCTTACACCCTGTCTCTTGAGTCAGTGTGGTGCAGAATGTTGAAGCAGGTATTTGGTAAGTTGGATTTGGCTACTGCAGTGTGACAAAAATAGATTAAGTAAACAGACACAGCAGGCCAATGCAGCTTGGATTCGGAATCCTCCTGAGACTTAGTATAACTTTAATAGGCTGTAGTTCTAAAGAGAACTATGAATCTCTAGGGTGATTTTAATATTATATAAAGGTGGAACTATTTTACAGCAGAGAATCAGGTGTTATATCTTTTAAAATTATTTCAAGGAGGTTTATCTGAAAGCTTCAGTTTTTAAGCTATTATAGTCTATTGTGGACTTCTTTATTTATTTTCTGCCTTTGCTATTTTTATACCACTGCAGTACCATAACCCTGTGCCAAGCACACGGCAGCATTGCAGTTGGTGTTGAATCTAAAATTGCCATTAAACGAAAGCTAACAAAGCAAATCCTTGGAAAGAAGGAAACTCTACATTAAAGACTTGCAGTATTTAAATAAAAGTTGTAATATAAAAATTAGAATGTAAAAGGGTAAAATAACCACTTCCCCCTCCAAAAGACGTGCCTGTGTTCAGTAGAGAATCAGAGTATGTGCAGTCACTCACCTTACTCTGCCACTGCAGATGTTCTGAAAAAGTGGTCCTTTCTTAAGAGTGTTCCATGTCCCTTTTGGTTTTGTTCCTTTTATCAGAAGTCATGGAAAACTTTTATAACTGAATGCATATTTCTAATCAATATGATTCCTGAATAGTTATGACTCCAGTAGCCTAATAATTATATATATGAAATAATAACTTATATGTGTATAGATAGCTGCATTTTGCAGGTTGATTTGACATGTGCATTTATTTCCAGATGTCTTAAGAAAAATAAGATATTATCAAGTAATAAAGTGTTAAATCATCTTTAAAGACTATTCTATAGAGGAGTGCAGAAAGTAATGGAGATGAAGTGGCCTATAACTCCTGCCTAGTGAACCATTCTCAGAGCCGCCGGCCCTAAACTTTATTCTCTGATCAGTATGAGTCTATTAGACTGTTTCTATTCTTGTAGTCTAGCTTTCTGGTTTTAAACATTTTAAAACAATACCCAAGAGTCATGACATACAATTGATTGTGTTGGTGCTTAAGAGGAAATTTAAACCATATTCTCTGAGTTGGCCTCATGCACCTAGCTGGCTGTCAACCTCAGTATCTCTTTGTTGACTGTTCAAGTAAATAGTAACGCTGATGAAGTGGATATTTGTCCATTTGGGAATTTTTAGAGGTCTCGGGAACATACTACATCAGATTATCAAGATTCTTCTCATACCCATGCTGTACAAACAGTACTTGAGAAATTAGTGCAGAAAGGGTAGTAGCTTGTAGACTTTAAATCTTTGGCTTTTTAACTCTCAGCAACCCAGTCTAATAGTGGAGAGCAGCAATGCATCCAGCCGCCTGTTGCCTTCTGCCTTCTCCAGCAGTTCCCATGCTGACAGAAGTTCTCTCAGTTTTAGAAGGGTCACATGTCCTGTTGTCACATCTTTGTCCACACCAGTCTGACTTTGAGCATTACTGCCTGCATTCACTACAGGGAAAGGGTAGGAAAGGGTAGGAAATGAAGTGTCTCCAATGGACAATATTATAGCTCCAGATCCAGCAGACAAGACAGCTGCACATCTGGAATCTATATTTATGATTTTAGCAGGTACCTGTGAAGCACATCTGGTGACCTACAATTATATGACAGATAAACGAGCTAAATTATTAAAGAGCTTTCTTCATTATGCAACATGTTCTAGATGAATGACGAAGAATGAAGGTGAGCAACAGTGGGTTTCAAAGTTACTAAAACAGGAATGTGGTATATAATGTTGCTAGCCTGATTTAGTTACTTTCATGTTTTCCTGTGTTGATATGAAACATACTTTTCATATTTTTAGACCTTAAATGAGGCTCAGTCTCCATACCTGATATCTCTTCTCTGTACATACATACCCCAGTGCAGATATGCACACGCATAGAAGCTCATCCTTAACATTTAAGTACTTACTGTGAGATCAAGTGTTTGGAAATGAAATGTTCATTCGTCTTCCTTCCTTCCTTTTTTTTTTTTTTTTTTTTTTTTGTGATATGGAAGTACAGCCAAGCAGCAGTGACACCATTACCAGATTGGAATCCTTCATGCAGGAAGAGAGTCCTGGGGACAGGGCCAAGGATATTCCTGTCTAAACCTCTTGAGAGTAGAATAGAAACCAGTACCTTGTATAGCTCCAGTTGAGGCAAGACAGCACAAGGGTCTTTGAAGTGATCTGAGTGAGATGGGAAAACCCATCTAACAAATGCAGATAAAGCTGCCGTAACAACTGCCACAGTCTCGTGGTATTCTCCAGGCACTGGACGCTGAAACAAGGGCTGCCTACAGGCTTTCACTTAAATGTCCCCCTTGTCACCTTAACAGGTAGATAATATAGTTATTACCATTTTACTGATGAAGGAATTGAGGCCCATAGGATTAAGTGATAAGTACAGAGTCCCACATGGAAAGCTTAGCATTAATTTTTGAATCTATGTTCCTAATTTTGCATCTTTGAACCCCAATATGAAAATTTATTCTCATATCATTTTTAAGGAAACTTACTTTGTAATGTGTCACACAGTCTCATGTTTGAAGAACAATGTCTTCATGGCAATATATGCTATGTAACTGTTTGAGATTTGTTCAGTGTTTGAAGCTACCATTAAATTCTCACTGTTCTCTTGCATGTCCTTTTTCCTCCAGCTTCTCATACCAATAAACTTTCCTTCCTTCAACTTTGCCATTTGCATTAGAACACTTGGTTCTTTGGACTCTGGGGTATCATCATGAGAGCAATAACTTGTCTTCCAGCTCCAGAACTGGGAAAGCTGACCACTTTTGAGGACTTATTCTCTTATCTGATACTGTTTTGTCTTTGCAGCATGCTGATAGCATGTGCCAGGCATCATTGCCATGGTAGTTGCCAAGTGAACACCTTACCACACATCAGGGTGTTAAAGTATATGTGAGAGATGAAAAAGCAAATTGACTAACAGGATGCTGCCATCCTAGTTGGAAGCACTGAGGAATAACGTACAGTTGCCTGAGGCAGGCAGAGTATGGTTGTCCATTACCACCCCCATCTAATAGGCTCACAGCAGAGCACATTTTGAAAATTCTGAGGAACCCATTCCAATTCTATTTTGGTAGGCAAGGCAAATTTAGAGAAATGGTAATGAAATATTGCCAGTCTCTACTGTCATCTCAATGAATTGCAAACTTCAGCTTCTTTTACTCATACAGGGAGAATCATTGAGTCCCTTTTTCCAATTTTGTTTTTAGGGATGCATCTCTTCTCAGTGGGGAGAGTTGAAATTTATACAGTGTGGCAATGTTGGCAAAGTGACTTCTCTTCACTCTACAGGGTCAGACCCAAGGAAACTTCACTCCCCTGAGTTCTGGTACCTATTCCCCTCTACCAAAGGAGCCATTTCCTTATCACTTTCAGAAGGGGGAAATGGATATCTGTGCTGCCTGTTAGCAGAGCAAACGTGCTGGTCTCCAGGATCTCTCAGTATCTACCACCACCTGTGGCTCTTCTCAGCTCTCCTCATCCCGCCCGCCCCACTCCCCAAACTCCTCCAACACGTAGACTTCCCTCCTCTAGTTTCACATTTCCTTATAACCCTGCTATTTCAGCTGTGCTCTCTCTCCCTTCTGTCTTCTCTCTCAGCCTCCTCTCTCTTGCCCCTCTCTTGGGCTCCTTTGCCCACACTCTGTCTTCTCTCACTTTCCCCACGTCTCTCTCCTCTCCTGGCCACATCCAGTCTGCTGGCCATGTTCAGTCTACTACCTTGCTCTGGACTCCTCAAGATGCCTCTGGGCTGTGCCCTCCCTCATATCTACAATAAAACTCTTCCCCACAACCATACCTTGGCGCAATCATGTCCTCAGTTGATACATCTAGTGCCTAAACCCTCAGTTTATACATCTGGTGTTGAAACCTCTGGGTGGGGCACAAATGGATCCCTTTCAAGGGGCCCGGCGTCTCCTAAGCAAACCAAGCTGCTGGCTTGACTTTCCTAAGGTGTGTGGGGATCATTTTTTTCTGCTGGCTTCTGCCACCCACCATATTTGAGGCGAAATTCTAGAGTCTAGCCCCTCACCTGCTTTTTCCCTCTACCTGCTTTGCTTCTCCACTGAGATTCAGGGTATCTCTTGGTCTGTCTGGCTCCTGGTGCCTGCTTCACCCTCCTGGGTACCCTTCACAAGAAAAAGCTCTGGCTCTCCCTCCACCTCCTCTCTCTTCTTCTACTGGATAAGAATCACCCCAGAACTGCCTGCTTTGCCCCTCTTGGCTTGCTGGAGCCGCTGTAACTATAAACACCCTAAGGGGTCTCTGTGATTTGGGACATTTCTTTCTGACAAGCCTCTGAGTCCACCTGGAGACGCTCAGATTCAAATTCTCTTCACCAGGACACTTACCCTTTTATCTCCCACCCTTTTAGCCCTCCCTATATGTTCTCAGCTCCCTCCTGAAGCTTTCTCTTCTCCTTCTAGGAGCTGCCTGTTCTCTGCCCCCCTCCTCAGTTCACTGGAGCCTGCTGGTTCTTCTTTCTTAGGCCTGCATGGTATTGGAATCCTTTCTGGGGTGGAGGTCCTGTTTGCAACCCCTGTTCCTTCTGTCTCTAAGCTTCCTCCTGGAGCTTATTGGAACCCTCCTTGTGGTGAGTTCCTGGTTTTGACCCTTTCTCTTTTCCTCCTTGGACCAAGAGATTATATTAAGTCTTGATGTCTGACTGCAAAAGACTTGGCTTCAGCACAGCTCAGTGGTCACAAAATCGCTCCCTTGATTTCCAAATTCTCCCATATTCTGACAACTCCTGCCACCACACAAACCAAAGATGCTGAAAATCTCTCCTCCCTAAGCCTTTTTTTAATTTTTATTTCCCACTCTTGAAAATCTTGTATCTCTATGCATTTGCTTTCTGCTCTCAATAAAAATCTCTTAAAACTATTATGTAGACTCAATCTCAGGATTTGTAAATTTATTGGATGTGGCTTAATAATCTGTAAAATCTGTAACAAAAGTTAGCTTAAAACTTTAACAAAAAGCTGATATTTATAATCTGTACCTATCTTATTTTAATTTTCTATATGATGCTATATATGTAATTTGGATTCAACTCATGTTTAGAAAACTAGATGTGCTGCAGCATTCTATATATGTAACTTGGATCCAACTCTTGTTTAGTAAAATAGATGTTTTTAAATAGCAGTCAAGTTGTTTGCCTCTATCTTGGCTCATGACATTATCAGGATGGAGGCAACCATGTGGCAGGCAGCCATCTTTATTAAGGTTAAAAGAAAGTACATGCCATGTAACTTTACCATCATCTTGATTAAGATGACCATGTGGTATAAGCCAACTAAGGCTGTTATAAAACAAAAAAACTTAGACCTACTGGGCCCTCTGCTTATTGTGTCTCCTTTTTAGACTAAGGAGGCAAGAGCAGGTCTCCAAGATATTTTGGATTAGGATGGATCTTTGGATGATAATGGAGAGTTGAATTTTATACATGACAGTAGTAGCAAAATGACTTCACTTTACACAGTGTGCTAGAAATGAGAACTCTGCGAAGATGGACCTGAAGATGAGCCTTGGCTGTTCTTCTCACTAATGCCTTACTTTGGGGGTGGCGGAAGAAGGGAGAGAGAGAGAGAGAGAGAGAGAGAGAGAGAGAGAGAGAGAGAGAGAGAGAGAATATGAACATATGTGTGAGTTTCATTGTTTATTGGTATGTGACTTATTTTATGAAGTAAAATTTCATGCATCTTTCTGAGAGAGGCAAAAATGTAGAACTGAAATTGCAAAGTGACAGCGTAACATTAATGGGATACAAAGTTCAACCACATAAGCCTTTTCTACATTTTATTTCACGTACTGCTTGAAAACTAAAAAGAAAAGAAAATGAGTGGAATTCTTTTGAAAGTCAGTATACTTATCCTACCTCTGCCTCTGAATAAACAACTACCCCAGAATTTGTGCCTTTGCAAAGCACAAAAGGCGAACAAAACGCCCAGTGTTAGTCATTAGTTTTTGAATAATAAATGTCTGATTTAACTTTTTCTTAACCACTTGCTATTTTAGTACTCCCTGGCAAATTACGTAAGAGCCATAATTGGGCGAGCTGCAATCTCTGGGCAGGGAAATCACTTGAGAAGAAGGCTGGTATGTTACAAAAGCAAGCAGCTCAGAACAGCTCAGTGTTCTGCCAATACTATGGTGTTCCTATGAAAGGCAGATACTCCAGTGTGTTATAGTAATGTGAGGAAAACCTTCTATAAGATGCAAACATATCCCCAAGGAAAAAGCATCCCAAGGGTTCACACTTCTGTATGGGGCCTTTTTATGTCATTTAAAAGAAGTAACTGGCTAGGTATAATTTTCTTTCTTAATGTGATACATTATAAATGATTTTGAAGTTTTGATTTGCCCAGGTTCAGGCCAGTTGTGTTACTCATCAAAGGATAATCCTGGTAATTTCTTAAATTAATAATTTGAGACTTTTCTGGTGTGTTCAATGTCAGGATGGCTTTGTGTGCTCCCTTGCCCCTCCTCACTTGATTAGTTTAGGCAGCTGTTTTGCCTTAGGTCGTTAGATAGTAAATAACCACACAAACTGCTATTAACTCTTGGATTTGTTTAATGAGTGCAGTCTATCTGTACCCTTGGGCCATCTCACCTGGTGTGTCTGTGTTCCTGACATCCAAACAGGCAGCTGCAAAGACACCAAGCCAGGGGCTAATCTTTACTTAGATTCAGGTCCCTACTGCTGGTTGAGTTATGCCTACATACTCTGCCTTAACTCTCTGGCCTAGCTGCCCTGAACAAAGCCTTCTCCCTAACCTGATTGGTTGATCCACAGTGGGCTGACACTGATGAATTCCCTCCCCCCCCCAATCTATGATATAGTTCTTTTTTCTACTTTCCCCGGGAAGGCCTCCTGGCTCTTTGGATTCCTTCCTGGGAAGTCATTGTGTTAAAAGAAAATACAGTTGTAGAAAGAGTGTCAGACCTAGATGTGAGAACTGAACTGTTACCCTCTTGATCTTGGGCAAATTGTGTACCCTCTCTAACCTTTTTTTCCCCCCTTTTTGTGATGAAGCATTTAATCCGGGGCCGGTCTCATACAGTCCTTGTGAGGTTGACTGAAGAAGCTTGGAAAGTTCTTTCCTCCCACTTTGTTTCCCCTCAGCCCATTCTGTGTAGCTAGTTTTCTATTTTCTGAAATAATATGCTCTGTCTCACTTTGACCCATCTTTCCTCTTCTCCTTGTCCCCTTCATTTCCTCCTTCTTTTTTTCTTTCCATTTCTTCATCCTTTTGTGTTCCATTCCTTTACCTGCTACCTTTTGGAGTCGGTCATTAGATACAAGAAAACGACTAAATTTCTCAGGAAGTTTGAGAATTATATATTTTATTGAGACATGTATTCATTTAATTTTGCATAGTAGCTCATGAAATTAGGTAGAAGTAATGGTTTTTGTGCATTAAAAATGGTTTTAAATAAAGGTCCTGTGGAAATACACATATGTATGCATCATTTTTAATTGATGTGTTGAGTATTTTGCTTGCATGTACTCTTGTGTTATATCTATGAGCAGCAGATGTAAGACCTCCTAGACCTGCAGTTTTGGATGTTTGTGAACAACCATGTGGATGCTATGAACCAAAGCCAGGTCTTCTGCAAGAGGAGTAAGTGCTCTTAACTGCTGAGTCATTCCATCCCCAGAATGATCTATTTTTTTTAAAGCTCATGGAATGGAACATGTTTTTAAGTATAATATTGGGAAAGCAACATAAGGAAAAAAATGGCAATTTGGAGTGGGCTGTCAGGCTAAAACAAAGAGATAACAGCAAGGTGGTATTTTGAAAACTAAATTACTAGGATGTTATGTAGGTAAATACGTGTCTAATTTGAAAGTTTCATTACAATTTTAAAAAATCTTTAAGAAAAAGTGGGATAAGTAAATTCCAATTTGAGGTGTTCTTTCTCAGTTATTGAGGAGACTGTTTCAAAGCTGTTGATTTGCACACTTTTATTTAAACCTGTTTAAGGCATTTTGGTACTTTCATACTAATTTATTTATACTTTGCCTGAAATAGCCTGTTGATTCTCATGTTATATTTGTTTTCTCTTGGTATCTGTCAGTTCCATTACTTTCACCAGTTTACCATGTGGAAAGGAACTTAACCTAGCCAGCTCCTTCACAAGGAAACTTGGTTTATTAAAACTCCTGCTTGGTCCACAATTTATTTAAAAAAAAAAAAAGATAAATCAAAAACAGTAGCTCCAACCATAGTATAGACAGTCTTCCTTATATATTAAAAACCGTTACTTTTAAAAATGAAATCTGAAATCTCTTGTGAGCCTGGAACTGATTTTGATGTCCTCAGCTGTTAGTTTTATTTAAATTTAATTAATTAATTTGTTTGTTTCTTTTGAAGAAGGGTGGAAAGTGAAGAGCCATGGTTTACACCCTCACTGATATAGTAAATGAATGAGTGTGTGAACCTGGTAAACAGGTTCACTGCTGAAATATCCCCAGGCACTGTTACAGCTGGAAGAACTCTGAACAAAGACTGCAAAACTTCTTGGAGGAGGTGACATTTGACCAGGATCTTTAGCTCTCCTGACAAGTTAGCCAAGAAGGGGCAGGGGTGGGGGGGTGCACAGCAGTTTATATCTGGGGTGCATGGATACAGACATATCTTGGGCAAGGGCTTAAGCCTGATTTAGTGCAGCCTGGAGACAGTGTGTGTGTGCATATGCTGTGCTTCCCGTCAACACATCTAGTTTTCTAAATAATTGTATAGAGTTAGTATATTCATAATGACTTTGGGAAATATAAATAATGTATTGTGGGAATATGTCTTCATTTTCTGTCTATGTAATAAGTAGTGTGTTACCTGAAAATAAAGACAAACTAAAGGTTCTTTTAATCCCTTAAGTAGACCACCCGAAACCATTGGTGGGATCCATGGGGACCCTGACATGGCCAGCAACTCCTAATAGCATAGCTTACCCTTGTCATGGGCTTATGGGATATTTAACTGTTGGAACATTATTTCCTCATTTGCAATGTGAGATTAATAAAAAGTATTTCAGAGAATTGTCATAAACAATAGGTCTCATGAGAATAATGAGACACTATAGTTCTGAATGGGGCAACTGTAGTTATCTTTAATGGAAATTAAAAGAATCTTCTACCCGTTTGTCTTCCACAGAGTATTAAGTTGATCTTAAGACTCCCACTTCTGTTTGCTTGAGAATTTATAATATGACAATATCCTTTTATGAGTATTTACTGCAACTATTAAAATTTTCTGTTAAACTTAAATAAGTTTTAATGGAGCTGGAAAAATCAATATTGGCTAGTTAACGTAGGAATTACTAGCTAAATTGTGTAGGATTCCTTATTATCAACATAATTTGTAATATGTATCCTGACTACCCTTTCTGAGGACATTTCTAATAGAATACTTAAACTTAGGGTGGGTACATTGGTGACAGAGCTGCCTTTTACTTTTTCATTTTTTTTTTTTTTTTTTTTTTTTTTTTTTTTTTTACTTTCCAAGAACGAAGAGTTCAGAAATAGTTTCTCATCACATGGTGGTGTTCCTGACATTCGTCTGGGATCTTATGTCTAAGGGTGCTATGGGCAGCAGATCTCTCATGCAATCTATTTTCATGAAGTCTTCTTTCTCCTACTTCTCCCATTCAGAAGAGCTGCTAAACACCTTCAAAACAAAACTGAAAGTTACTCGAAAGATAAGAAAATAGTTCTCTTCAAGACCCTAGTAAAAACTAGTCTTAAAAGAACTGTGCAGGTGATGGAAAGCAAGGCTTGCACGGCTCCAGTGAGGTGGAGAATGTGCTAGGAAGGTGACTGGGGTCTAGTCACTTCCATTTATTGAATCCCAGACCACAGCTGAAGTTTGTAGATGTCATCCTTTGGTTTGTCTGGTCATCATTTTCATGGAGAAGGAAGTTGCATTCAGATAGAACTTCTAATAGATATCAAAGGTGAGACTTGAACAAATCTAGCGCTCACTTACTTTTTCATATCAACTCTGGGAACTATTCAAGGTTGTGGTGAGTCGGAGCACTCCATAAGCCTAGGACACAGGGGCATCCATTGAGTGGCCATGGGTCCTACCTTCAGGGGAGCGGAGCCATGCTTGGCCAGCAATGGCAAGTTAACCATGAAGATGGAGCATATGGTAGGAAATTAGAGCAGAAAACAACCTTAGTCAAATGAAAAGGGGCGACAGGATATGAGTCAGTGGAGATCCCGGAAAAGATGCAGATAAATGTTTGAGACTGTCTTTTTCAGCAAAATGTCCTTGCTGAATGGACCGACCAGGAATCTATGTTTCTGATGCCTTGTTCCCAGACTCCACAGACTGCTGAACTCCGAAAATAAATTTTTAGTATTTGTAAGCAGCTCAGCTTATGCTATTTTGTTGTAGTCCGAAGAGACTAAATACTATGAAATAAGATTAAGAGGTATTAAAATAAAACAAGCTCCATTAACAAATCCTTTCTGAAATACACTCAGTAACTTTAGTCTGCTTTGTGAGACATAGGCTGTAGATACAAGAACTATGAGGCATAGTCACCCCCCTCTGGAAAGCTTTTACCAGGGGAGGAAGATGGGTAAACAATACACAGAGTGAGGAGAAAGTGTTGCTCAAAGGAAATCCAAAATGGTTCTTCCTATGAAGTCCGCCTGCTCCGTGAGAGGTAGGATGTAGGAAGGACAGACATGCCACTCGGTACACAGCCCATCAGCCTGAATATTGTGGGTAACTAGGAGAAAAGCATCACATGACATCTGCATGCGCCTTTTCTCTTACATTCACATTTTGGCTTATTACAAAAACAGTGTTGCCATGTCTGTACTCCTGCCAGGCTCCACAGCTCCATCCGTGCCATCCTAATCACTTAAAATATGCTCTGCAGCTTCGGGTTGCCATTTAGAACATAGCGACTTGGGATGACTAAGCTTTTTCGGGATCCCCTGCTCACAGGAAGATTTCACTATCAAACTCATCTATACTGGTTTTCTAAATTTCTGTCGTTTGTACTTACTTTTATTATTTGCTGTTATGGATCCAGTCTCCCCAAACACCGGGGATATAAAATGTGTTCTTATACTGTTTCATTCCTTGAGATAAACTTGAGGGAATGTTGTTGAATGTTACTTTAGATATTTTAGGGGCTTCTCTGGGAAGCCAGTGGGAGATTGGGGTGAGGAAGGTGGACAGAGCAGGAGACAAGCTCACATAACTTGTGTCGTGATACCACTTTTTACTTCAGATCTTTTCTACCCTGGTTGCTTATGCCACTGCAGCCAACACCAATGGAGCCGTGTTCTGGGCTCAGGAAACCGTTTTCTGTCTCCCCACTGTAGCCTCAAGTCTGAGAGAGGCGATAGCTGTGCACAATTTTAGTAGATCATCATGGGGAAGGGGAGCGGGTGTTTTCCCCATAGGAACAGAAGAACCAGTGTCAGTGAGCACATTTTGTTCAGGTGCAGAGTTGGTCTGTCAGGAAGAGACACTGGTGAACCGGTGCTGAACACTGTCGTCTCCCCTTCCTTCTCTGTCTTTGGCGTTTACACAAAGCAGTATTATTTAATGCTGGACTTGAGCAGCGTTATTGAGCACAGAAAGTGTCAATGTATTTTCAGTTAGAGAATTATATAGGCTTATGAAGCACCTTTGGAATATTACGGGGGGAAAAGAATCTCATATTTGGCAAAGTTAATGATGTATGTAAAGCTGGAAGAGGAGTGTGGTGAAATAATTTTAGTAAAAAAGCAACTAAAACTGTCATACGTTTTAGTGTAAGAAATTGTTTAATCACCAAGTCTATGCACTAGATATATTATCACAGCTAGTAGATTTTGAAGATTTTTAATGAAAATATTAACATTATTTGGTGAAAATATGTGACGTAGATGCTTTTAAAATTGTCATGTAATGACATTAATGTCGTTACATGTGTAAAAACAAGGTTTACTTCTATATATTTGTAGGCATATCAGGGTCTAACAGGAATAAATATAGTGTTTTTGTCATATAAATATAAGTGGACTTTATCGAAATGTTACCACTCTGATTTTCTTTAGTTTCTTTTATATCCATGAATAAAAAAAATGCACCCTAAAGCACACCATGGTGTATTTTTCTCTATATGCTACACTGTATATGTATGTACATATATACATATAAATTTTATATAATTTCAGATGTATGCAAATTAAAGAGGTCTGTGCAATACATGAATAATTCACTCACCTCTTACCACTTCACATTTCTTGTTGAAATGAGGAGTGTGGGGATTACTCTAACTCCCTGCACTCTACTGTTGGTGATGTGGAAGGGCCAAACATGACAGATGAGCTGAAATTGAGAAGCATAGCTAATTTTTCCATTATAGTTTGGAATACTATGTGGATTAACTTCCAAAGTTAGTAGCATACATCTTGGAACATTTTGTTTCCTTTGTAGAACTCAAAATAGGTTGAAGTCTTCATTTAGTGTTTACCTCTTCTTGCTAGAGCCATTTGTGGTTTTATTGTGAGAGGTCAGTGATTAAGTAGTCATACTTGAAGATGAACAAGGATAATGCCCTTCGTATGAATGTGTATCCTAGTACAGTGTCTAGAAGCACCAGCTCAGTGAGTAGACTAGGGTCTGCTGAGTTCAGTGATGTGTATATGTGTAATCTACATATACCACCTGCGTTTCAGCAAATGCAACAGAAACTGTAAAATAACTGATGCCAGCGCATTAAGTGATCAACATCCATAATGTGCTTAGCATAGTGCTTAACACAGGAGCATCATGTAAGCTTTATTATTCCTTTATTGTAATATGGTATTTTGATTTTAAATCAGTGCTTTAAGGAGGGAAAGATAGAGGGTGGACGTTTTGTTTATAGATGGACCAGGAGCTAGCATGTGTCTGTAAAAAGCTGTGTTAATAAGTCTTCTAAGAGATGGCTATGAGAAGTGTGTGTGTATTTCATCTATGTTTACCTCCTTTTTATCTCCGCCATGTTGTAATCCACCTAGTAATGGCACAGGGATGAGTTGTGTACTGTTCGTGAGGCCGTTTGTGTTCTTCAGCTGGAAACCATGCCCTACAGACACACCGCCCAAGATTCTTATGTAAACATTGGGCTTTGGGCTTATTAGCTGGTTTGATTTGAAACTCATAAAATGGCACAAGTGTTTTGGCCATTGTTTTAGAAGTCTGATAGTCACTATGCTGAAAAATAATTGAAGGAATTGAAAAAGAGAATATAAATATAGTGATCTGGCATCTCCAGTTTTATGACTCTATAAAAAAGCAGCCAACACACGTTGGACTGTTTCATGGTACTGGCCCCTATCCAATGTCACTGGACTTCACAAGGTCATTTAGACTCTCTTTGGTTCATGGGTACAGACTGGATTCATCTTGGGAGTCCACAAGGACTGTGAAACCAAGAACATCGATGGTGCTGGAAAAAGCTCCACGATGTTAGTGTCTGTGGCACAGGTGTAAGAGAAAAGCAAAACTGTTCCTTTGTGTTCCATGCCGTCAGAGGTAATTCTAAAGAGATCGGGGTTTCTGACAATGACTGCGTAGACGTAACCTGCTGTCACAGTTGCCTGTGTATGTGATCTCTTGCAAACAGAGGCTACTGGAGGGAGACGTGATATTTTTGTCACAAGAATGTCTGTGATTTGCTGCCTTTTCACTTTCTTCCCCCGACCCCTCAGGCAGCCAACCCAAAGCTCCTGCGTTCAGAACACTGAGCAGAGGTATAGAGTTTCACTTCTGTCGTTTCCAAGATGATTAATGCAGTTGTGCAATGCGAGCGCCTGAGCACTCTGGGAAAGCCACAGTATCCCAGTGAGGTAGAGTGCCTCGATACTGCGTCAGCAAGGAGGGTATTTTGGGATATTGTAAATGTCACTGTTGGTTTTAATATACAAGAATCTTCATCATCAAACCTTAGGAATGTTCTACAAAGTAGTGCCTAGAACAGATATTGAGTTCTGAAAATGGCTCTTTAAATAGCTGAAACTATTACCTAAATTTCCTATTTGTAACCCAGTTAGATATTGATGAGGAGGAGGCTAGTGCATAGCAAATGGAGCCAGTATTCTTTCAAGTAATGATAAATTATCAAGTCAACAGGCTGTGTGTGCTGTGTGTAATAAGAACTTGTCAAGGGACCAGAAAAAAGGAAATCTTAAATTCCCAGCACATCCTATTTCAACTGGATATGTATTTCATATCTATGATAAACTAATTTTAAGTTAGGACATAATTTATTTCTCACTAGCCTCTAGTAAGTAACTTTTAGACTTTTTATAGAAACATTAAAGACAGATAGATAAATATTGAAACTCATTTACTCATACTTTAGAAGTTTTCAAAATTTGCAGCTGTTGATAGTTGACTAAATGAGAAGGAATAACTGGCCAACTACCTGCTCCCTTTCCTTCGAGTTTCTCAGTACCAAGTTAGTACTTTATGTTTGAGGAAATTTCCGGACTAAGCCCCTCCATTTAAAATGGCGAAATGTTTATAAGTACATAGAGCTAACTTTAGATTACCACCTATTGTTAATTATATGTATCCCTGTTCATGATGAACTAATAGACTAAAGTCTTAATCCCAAGGCATATTTGTAAATGAGGTTCTTAAGGGTAGAACTAATATTAAATGAAGTCACAAGACTAACTCTGATCTAACAGGATCGGTGTCCTTATAAGAAATCCCAGAGGGCTTATAATAGCAATGTCTCTGTCTCCTTCCCTCCCTGTCTCTCCCCCTCTTCCTCCTTCATTCCCTTCTTTCCTTCCTCTCTCCTCTTTCCATACACAGTAAGGGAGGTGATATGGATCCAAAGACAAAGGTGCCCGTGAAGAGAGTTCTGATTGAAACCTGGATAGGATAAACCTTCATCTTGGGTTTTTAGCTTCTAAAACAGAAAATGAATTTCTGTTTACATGCCCTAGACTGTGGTATTTGTGTTGTGGTATCCTTAGCTGACTAATAGAGCCTCCATTGTATTTCACTGCTTATAAATCAGAGGTTGTCTCTCACCTGGTAATCATCTCAATGACAGCCACTGCTTGTCCACCCTGGGCATGATAGTGTTATGGGGATCTGGTGTAGCCCAACTACCCTGTAGTACTACAGCCAGTACAACAACATTATATATGGCCTTCATTGCCAGTAATGCTGAGGTTGAAAAACATAGAATGTTGTTTTAGGATACAGGTACTCTTGCAAATCGTAAGTTATAAAGAAATACTCATTTAT
The DNA here is from genome assembly GCF_004664715.2 of Peromyscus leucopus. Taxonomy (NCBI): domain Eukaryota; kingdom Metazoa; phylum Chordata; class Mammalia; order Rodentia; family Cricetidae; genus Peromyscus; species Peromyscus leucopus. Next base: position 39,621,329 of record NC_051068.1, read on the forward strand.
GAACTACAGTTTCGACTTTTTAGTTGCATTGATATTTTTTTTTTCTCTACACTTGCAAAATCCCATAAAATGATTCCTGGTGTTAATTGAATGCACAACCATCTTTAAAAAACAAATTGAAGGATTTATTTATGGGTCTTAGAATGTTTGGACAAAATATAGTTTTCTTAAAGTAATTCATATAAACTGTTGTAAATTTCCTACTACTAAAAGCTAGAACTTAAAATTATAATATATGTTAGGGCCTGGAGCAGTGGCTCTGCAGTGGGCCCAGATTCAGTTTTTAGTACCCACATGAGTACTCAAAATTGTTTGTAGCTCCAGTTCCAGGAGATCTGATCCCCATTTTGGGTCTCCGTACCCTCAGGCACACACAATGCACTTATATACATGTAGGCAAACAAAAATAAATATTAAACTCTATTAATGTCACATAATATATTATGAGTACCATAGAAGAATAACTAGTCAATGAGGTCGATTCATAAGAAAACATTCATGGAAGTGAGAAATCATATGTCTTAGTGACCAGTGCCATTAATACTCTTTTTTGGGGAAAATATGTACTTGTTTGGGGGAAAAAAATGGTAAGAAGTTTCAGTAGGCAGCCACTTGGTTTCACAGTCAGATTTCTGGCCAAGATCTATGCAGTAATTATCTCCAGAAAGTGCTTCAGAAACATTGTGTGTCTCTGTTGTCACAAGGGAAATGATGATTTGAGGAGCCTTACTAGAATCCAGTGTTGCCGAAGGGAGCTGGAAAAGACTTCTGAGGTGGCACCACTAGAGTATGTTCATTACCTCCTTATTCTAGAGTCTACTCGGATCTGACTGGGTAATTTCATTCTACCCAGCGTTATTGTTTGGCAGAATGATACTATGTCTTTTTAGACTCTGACTACACAAATCATAGTAATCCTTTTATTTCAGATTAATGAAAAACAATAGAAATATAATTTTTACCTTTTTTTCTGATATTATCAAATTTGCCCACCTTCTAACTAAAATGCTGTTTTATTTTTAATTATTTAGCAGGCTTTTCTTTTAAAATAAATATGAAAAATCTCCCAGGAACAGCATTCCCATTTTAATGAATTCCTGCCCCTCGGTTCACTCAGTTTTATCCTTTCTATCTTGTTGGCTGCCTGACACTCACCATGTTATACATCTTCTCTCCATGTACTCGCTTCATGAATCACATCCATATACTTGGTGAATTCATGACATTTACACACCCCTACAGTGATTTTTAAATGTGTTTTCTTGAGTTGTAAGGTTGAGGGTTAAAAGAAGAAACATGAAATCTCCCTTCTTTTGGTCACAAAGTTGATTGTAATTTTTAAAGCTAAAGGAGCTTATCCTTAAGTTCAGAATGAAGGAATTTTAATGTCAGAATTTGCAAGTTTGATGGTTTCATTCAGTTGAATGGTGATCTGAAAATAAGACTGCACTGGAATTACCAAATGCGAGACACAAAGCCCCGACAGGACCAGATGGATTCGAATGGAGTCTTTTTTTGGTGGGTGATGGTTAAGGGAGGCACAGCCTCTTCATTGTTGACGATTGGCATGCATTGTTACTGGGTTTGGTGCCTGTATTTGTTTTCTTCTCTACTTTTTCTATATTAAGAAAGTTTTTATTCATTCTGAGGGGCTAGAGAGATGGCTCAGTGGTTAAGAGCACTGACTGCTGTAGCTAGAGTTTTCCTGCCTTGCCCACAGTCAGGACAAATCTCTATCACCTTCTAGTCCCACAGCCACTCAGACCCAACCAAGTAAACACAGAGACTTATATTGCTTACAAACTGTACGGCCGTGGCAGGCTTCTTGCTAACTGTTCTTATAGCTTAAATTAATCCATTTCCATAAATCTATACCTTGCCATGTGGCTCGTGGCTTACCGGCATCTTCACATGCTGCTTGTCATGGCGGTGCCTGGCAGTGACTCCTTCTGCCTTCCTGTTCTTTCTTTCCTCCTCTCTGTTAGTCCCGCCTATACTTCCTGCCTAGCCACTGGCCAATCAGTGTTTTATTTATTGACCAATCAGAGTAATTTGACATACAGACCATCCCACAGCAGACTGCTCTCCCAGAGAGCCTGTATTATTTTTAGTTCTTTTTAAAGATGCAGTGCTAAGTGAGCCATTTTGTTCTTACTTGAAATTTTTAAGGAAAGAGAGAACAATATTCAGTTATTGATGGTCCACTCTGCCAATTATCATGTAGAAAGCCATCCTGAGCTCTCCTCAGCTTCCCTTATCACAATGGCAGAGAGACTGCTGTGGTTATTCGGATAAGAAGACATGCCACATAGTGTTCACTAAATTCCATGAAGTCACACAACCAAGTAACAAAGCCACTGTTTAAAGCCATCTTTGTACAGTTACAACATAGGTACAACTACATGTGTCTGTGAAACCAAATACCAGTATATTTTATGGGTTGGGAGCTTGGCTCAGTGGGCCTGCAGGACATGCATGAGGACCTGAGTTTCAATCGTCAGCACAGCACTGGAAAGCTGGACAAGGCTTTGCTTACCTGTAGTCACAGTGCTGGGAGGGAGGGAGGAAAGAATTCCTCAGCTCCCTGGCCAGCCAGTCTAGCTGGTAAGTGTCCTCCAGATCCAGTGAAAGACATTGACTCAAAAGATAAGGTAAAGACGACAAGGGGCACCGTAGTGCTCAGGGGCTTGTACACACACATACACACACACACACACACACACACACACACACACGCACACCACACACACCACACACACACACACACACACACACACACACACACACACACACACACACACACACACACACACACACACCTGGACCCTTCTTGTGGTCATAGGCACTAGAAATAACCCTCACTCATGCTCCTGTATGTAACCCCAGTAAATGCATTGCTTCACCAACTTGAACTTTGGTGGAATCCTTACTTTAGTCTGCTACTTCTCTATCTGGAATGAGTAGACATCTATTCAAGTCTCCCCAGGAAAAGTCATAGGACAGAGAGGATGAACAGGAATGTTCTGTTTAAAACATACCCACAGCTTTTTGAAAGTGAGGGACCAAGACAATAAAACTAAGCAATAGATAAGAACTGTAGTCAAGTGATGCCTTTACCCCAGATTAGCTACAGTAAACACAGGAAGGAAGCCATGTGTCTGAGCTTCTAAATTTCAAGATGATGGAATAGCAAAATGGCTCAGCAGGTATAGGTATTTATTTTCAAGCCTGGCCAAACCTGACAACCTGAGTTCTTTTATCCCCAGAACTCAAATGATGGAAGGAGAGAACTGACTCTCACAAGTTGTTCTTTGGTCTCTATAAGTGTGCTGTGGCATATAATAATTTTTTAAGTTTGAAAGGATGTACTGATGCAGAATTTATGACCAGCACATAAAATTCCTTTCCATTATTTCAATCCAAGCTCATTGATAGCAGACCTTGGTGATGTGTGGTCAAGGAAGGTACTAAAAAGGAGCACCAAGGAAAAGAAAATGTGTTAGTATTCATCTGATTCAAGGCCAAGCTTCATTTGTGCTATTTATGGGACCAAAGAAACTGACCAGTCAACTGACTGCAACTGAATCATCAGGGTGGACATACCATTCTTTCTACACTTCATTGCAGCTTTAGTAAATAATGGGATAATAATAATAAGAGGTGGGGATATGGAGAACCAGAAGTTCTGTGTTGTATTCAATTTTCTGGACCTATCAAGAGCCATAAATAGCAGAAAATGTAAAATTTCACCTCCAGTCAGTGTTGCATTTTTCTTGTTTGCTGTGCCATTAGGTTGTATAAGGGTGATATGTTTCTAAGCATGCTGTGCTGAACAAAGAGTTCAAGAATGAAAGAACTGAGTGTCTCAGGCCATTTGCTCAGCTGATGACTATAAACTAGGGTTTGGGCATCAGATGGATAAGTTGAAGATATGACTGCTCCAAGGTGTGGTGGAGGGGAAGATTTTTACTATAGATAGAAAGGAGGGTACAGCCAGAGGCATCTGGGAGAGTCCAGAGCAGAGACAGAAAGTAGTAGATTGAACGTGGTCAGCAGACTGGACTTGGCCATAATGGGGATGGGGAGTGAGAGAGGAAGACCAAGAGAGTGTGGGCAAAGGAGACCAAGAAAGGGGGGTAAGAGGAGGCTGAGAGAGGAAGACAAGAGAGGGACAGAAGTGTGAGAGCAAAGAGCATTCTAGACCAAAAGTCCAGGGTGATATGGGAATAAGAAGCTGGGGGAAGGGACGCACAGGACTGGAGAAGTTTAGGATAGGGCCTGGGGTCAGAAAAGCTGAGAAAAGGCATAGGTAGCTGTGCAGTGAGAAAGCCTGGAGGCTAGCACTCCTTTGGGATGCTGATAGATAGCACAGATGGCCATTTGTCCCTTCTGACAGTGATGAAGACTGGCCCCTTTGGTTGAGGGAGTCTGGGGAAGGGGAATCTCCTTTGGACCTGAGAAAGACTAAGGCAGCTGTAGACCACTCACAGTCCTAAACTCATGGGCAATGTCCTGTATTCACACAGTATAGAGACTTGTCCTAAAAAATCTTACAGGATAAAAACCTAAATGGAGCATTTGACTTACGATTGTGGCAGCTTTATCATAAGCATCAGTTTTCAGAGTTAATTTATGCAAAGTAAAATGAACCAGGATTTACTGTCTTATAGGTCAAAATAAGGGTAAAGAAGGTTATGGAGAGATGAATCTTTATGGTATCTAATGAACAAACAAGCAATCCTGATTAGATTCACTGGTGAAAGAATTGTCAATTTAGTTGTAGTTGTTGTCAAGTAGTTGTTGAGATGTATCAGTCAATATAATTAAAATTTTCCCCACAGTATGGCATATTATAGTCTTTAATAAATGCTTCTGATGAATCATCCCAGGATAAATGCATACTTACTGTTATTAAGCTTTTTGTGATGTATTCTGTTTCTGTTTTTTTCCATTGTCAGTTCTTTGCAGGGTGAGCATATCCACCTCCAATTATTTTCATAGTTTGGGGTCATGGGACATTATTATCTTTCAAAGGTTAAAGGCTCATTTCTCAACCCGTATTTGATTGTCTTTGAATCTCTATTGCTGTGAGAACATGGTAGTTCTCTTTTCAGCCATAAAATTCCTAATGCATGGGGCTTTTGAAAGCTCAGTAGCAATTCCCATTTTATTTGTTGTGAGGTTCATTTGGAGGCATTTCTTGAAGAAACAATGTTCTTTGGGTCCTCTAAGGTAATGTGTTTGAATTCAGTCTACGTAAAATACCAATGATAAGCTTTCATGAGTCACTCCATGACTTCATGATGTTAAGGGAGAAGACGTGGCCAACATTCAAGGTGTTTTAGTTGATACTCTGTGCTTTAGACTTACTTTGTAAGTATAGACTTTTAAACTGGAAATAATATCACTGAAATTATTACATTGAAGGAACTTCCTGCAGCTTTTGAGCTTTTCAAATGTCTTAAATCCTCATTTTGATAATACATTTGTGGTTGAATTCATTACTTTTTCTTAATGTGTAAAAAATGGTATAAATGATAAATTTTATGAAACACTCATAGATTTAGATGGCTTATTCGCTTATTATTTCTACAATTTACTAGTTTTATTCTATTTAACAATGGAGCTTGCTTCTTTTATCTTTTAGGGTCGTTGCTCCAGGGAGAACTGCAAATATCTTCATCCGCCCCCACACTTAAAAACACAGTTGGAGATAAATGGAAGAAATAACTTGATTCAGCAGAAGAACATGGCCATGTTGGCCCAGCAGATGCAGCTAGCCAATGCCATGATGCCTGGTGCCCCACTGCAGCCCGTGGTGAGCACACTTTCAGCCCCCTCCTTGTTTGTGTGGCCACGTGCTCTGTGTCTGTGCTGAAGTGATGACTGTGTGTGGTCTTTTCACCCTGTGAAGTTACTCACCTTCGTGCCAAAGGACTTTGGCCATTTACCGTCTAGCATTGCTTCCCCTAACACTCTTTTCAAAATGAATCATTTAACTTTCAGGTGTTAACCTGATATTTGTTAAAATAGTCATCAGAATCGGTTTAGTTAAGATATATTCTGTGTTACCTTTAAAGGTAATAATGATGTTTTACTTAAAAACAAGAAAGAAGACGGATATATGATAGTCGTTGATTTTTGAGGCTGTTTCTCCCTTTCTTCCCTCCTTGAAGAGAACCCCTGTAGTTTTTCTCTTTCAAAAAGGAGACTTTGTGAAAAACTTAACTTGAAATTACTTTGTATTCACAACGCCTAGGCAGTTTTTCACAGTGGTGAGTCATAACCACAGGCTTGAAAGTCTTATCTGAAGAGAACTAATCAAAGACAGAACTCCAAGGGCCTTTGCAAATAGCTAGATTTGATAAGATATGAGTGATCACAGATATTTAATATTTTCCTAGCTGTGTGCGTGGGTAACTTGCTTATGGATACACATACCTCTTTAAATTTTTAGATTGTTGATGTGCATGTGGTAAATGACTTTAATCTTATTTATGCCATAGTTAATGTTTGTTTGAATGTTAATTATAGTACAGAAATCCTGAATTACTTAACATATGCTGAAATTTGTAGTGATCCGAATAATGTCTGACAGTAATTTATCACTAACGTATTATTAATGTATTATAAGGTCATGAAAACACATTTTTCTAGTTTGTTAATTATAGCATGCGTGCTAACTGATTTTTTTTCTAATACATTTTAATCCCTGAACTCAATGTAATTATTATTCTCTCTTAGAACTTAATGCAACAATCATTCCAAAAAAGAGGGGGGGATTGCAATTCGAGGTGGGAGGGATCCCCATATTACACCGGCAGTGATACCAATTATCAATACTGTACAGTCGAGGTGAGAGAATATTATAATTAATTCTCTATCATTTTAATCTGATTTTTATTTAATTACATTATTGGGGGCTCAGTTAAAATGTGATATCTTTATTTTTATGGCATCTTCTATTTTTATATGTCTATATCGTGATAACATAAGTATTTTCATTTGGTTAAAAATGTTGAATCATTCTTTCTTCCAGAAAATACAGGCAAACATACTCTCTTACACTTGGCCCTCATATATGGTTTCAAAGATCTGAGGCAGTTCCTACTTACTAACAACTCATTTAAGGTTGCTCCTCCTTGATTGGAAGTCCTCTTTCCACCTAAACTTGTAAATCATACTTACTGATGTTCTGTGCTCTCTGTGACCCAGAACACTTCTGAGATGGGCAAGTGTAGGTCTGGGATGGAAGAGGACACTCCCCACGATGGCCCTGAGATGCTCCCTCTGATGTCTCGGGCCATTTCCTGACCTTGTCCTTAAGTCCTACTCTCATGGCTGAGCCAAGGTCATATATACTTAGCTCTGGGACAGACTGACAAAGACTTTTATTCTCTTTGAAATGCTAGTGACATATGTGTTTACATAGTCACTAAATCATAGATTTCTGAAACCATCAGTACTTAGATTTCTGATACTTTTGTTAGAAAATTTTCTGCTTAGATAAGATAATTGTCTGTATTAGTTATGAGCACAGGCTTTATGTTAATTTTCCCCTCACATCATTATATTTCAGTGGGAATTACCCTCTGCAAAGGTATTGTGAAACCATAGTTGAAAAGTCTCTATTTAGGATGATGTTTTTATAATAAGTATTGAAATTATTTTAATTATTCACACCTAAAGCACTTTTACTATAATGACTGTAGTGAAGGCTATAATCCAGGAAATTTGCCTTCACAACCCCACCTGAGACTTTCTGATCCTCTTTGTAGTCAGCCTTGTTTTGATGAGGATAATGATACAGAAATAAATGGGATAGTCATAACCAACTGCTTTCTGGGACTTTCATTTGGGCTACCTGTAGCGAATACAACTGAGCTATAAACTACCTTGTCGCTAACGTAGAGAACTGTGGCCCTGAACACACATGGCAATGTTTGGGGATATAGGAAAACATGGACACACAGCTCAGGCAGTAGTGGTCTGAAAGTGGAGATTCTCTGAGCAGATCCCCAGCATTGGAGCATTGGGATATCAGGAGCCTATGAGGAGAGACAAAGATTGCAATCAATAGATGACAATATTATAGTTCTCAGGGCTCAACCAGTTAAGCCCCAAACTTAGTATGAACAGCGAGGGGAGAGAGAAGGGGACAGAATGAAAGGAAATGCAGAAGTATCCAGGTTTATGTCTCAGATGTAGGAGAGGTCCATAACTGACAGAAATGGAAGGAAGGAAAGAGTTGCCCAGTCATCTGTAATTCAGACAGAGATTCATAGTGGTTTCTCCACCCCGAAAATAGAAGGAATTATAACTCAGAGCCAGGGCACAAGTCAGACATGGCAGCTTCCAATGGGCCGCAGTGGTCAGTGCTTGTCAGCAGCATGTTTCCAAGGCAGATGAGATGACTGTTAGGCCGACAGCCACTGTACCATCAGACCATGACACGGTGCTGGTAACTTGGGTAATGCAAGAACTTATAGGAGACTTTCCTGCTTTCACTAGAGTGCCATGCGGTATACCAATTAAGTAACATTTTAGAGACAAATTAATAGCTTGAGGGCATCTAATGTACTTAGCACTTCTGTATATACCTTTCTCACAACTTTCCTGTGAGGTAGGTAACATTATCTCAGATTTAGAGATGAAGGCCCAGACGTTCAGAAAGGTTGCCTATGCGGCTCAGGCTGCACACACAGCTAGTCAGTTGGCAAAGTCAAGATTTCAACCAAGCCTTGCTGATGCGGAGCTCATGTGTTAAAAGCATATAATGAACAGACTATCTTGCTACTCTGGATCTTTGGCTGACTGTTTAAGCTCTTTGATCTTCAATATGGAGATAAAACATTAAATATATTATCTAGAAAGTCTTTATAATGGTATAAACATCATTCCCATTTCACAGGACTAGTAAAAAAGGGAGTTGGTTGTAAGAAATGGAATTCTATGTATGTCTAATTCCTTGAAAGTTCACACAATGAATTATAAATTTTTTTGGCATTAACTCTACTTGGCATTACAATTCTTAATAAAAATATAAATGATCATTTTTATTTGTTTATCATGTATGATCTTTAAAAATAAATGAGATTATAGCATTAGTTAAAAAAAACTGTGTTTTTTCGTAAGTGCCACATCATAGCTGGCAGCTATGATCTCATGAGAAATTGGCATACAGTCTAACTGATGCTGAAATATATCCTCTGGTGACAACCTGGAGGCACCTGATATGTCTTTAGGTCCCAGAATCCTTCTTTAGAAACTGTGTTCCTCCAAGCTCTCTGCATTGCAAAGATCTGAGTAATCAGTGGGTACCAATAATTGAACATGAGCTCAGGAGTTCTATTAATGTTCCTGCATCTGCTTTACTTAGGACCTGGGTTAGCAGGAACTATCCAGAGTTTCGGGAGCAGGTTCCTCAGGTACCTTGGGACACACAGCCTGTGTAGAGAGTCAGTGGATCTGATGTGTGTGTGAGCATTTCAGAGTTCTCAGATTCAGCTCTTGTCTCCAGTTGCAATGATTCTCTTGTCCCCTTGCCTTTGGGTTCCCAGGGTTTCTTAGCAGTGGGGTGCAGAATGCTTTGAAGACATCTGTTGTCACACTTCCAGGAACACCTAGAAATCACCAGTACTTTCTGTGCTTTATTGTCTTGGCTATCCACCTCATGACAGTAGATAGAGCCTATAGTGTCTCTAGAAAAGATGTTTCTACATTGATCACATTGACTCGTTCATCTGTCCTGCCACGCACCAGTGAGTCTATAAATTCTTAAGCAGCCTGAGATCAGGACCTGAACTCTAACAACAGACCTGTGTTCCTTTGAAACCTTTTTCCTGAGAGAGTCTCAAGTGAGACTTCACTGTTTAAATGTTTGTTTCAGTAAAACTGGACCAAAAGATACAGTGAGGCAGAGTAAGGGAAGCACTCCTTATTCTTCCCATTCACAGGCCAGGCTGGGAGTAGAGTCTACAACAGAGCCCTCAACAGAGTCCACAACAGCCTTTGCTTTATTCAAGTCACATGCGACATTCTTAGACAAAGACTTGAATGTGAATTTATGGGGATAATTCCTGTTAGCTTTGAGTGTTGTCTGTATGCAAAACAATTGCTCACCTAGACTAGATCTGTCTCTGGTTACAGAATGGTGCTTACCTGGAAACAGCTGCCCACACTCAGGATGTCCTGGAACTGTTGTAACAGAGCTTTGTTTTTCACAAACAAAGATTTGTTTTGCTTGCAAGTTTGACTGAAGCATACACATGTACACATACACACGTTATACTAAGCATATACACATGCACATGTTATACTAAGCATGCACAGGTACACATACACACATTCTAGTAAGCATACACATGTACACATGCACACGTTATACTAAGCATGCACATGTACACATGCACACGTTATACTAAGCATGCACATATGCACATGCACACATTCTACTAAGCATGCACATGTACACATGCACACATTCTACTAAGCATACACATGTACACATGCAAACATTCTAGGAAAATCTGACTTGTAAAATTTCTGTTCCATAAATCTCACAATAATAAATTTTACATTATAACCCTTCCATTTTATAAAAAAAAAAAAAAAATACTATTTCAGTGTTTTAAAATAAACAACCCTGTGTTGTTTGCATTATTGCAGGATAGTAATTATAATACTTAAGATGTAATGTTTAATATAAAATTAGGAAGCCAAAAAATTAAACTTTTAAATAATCATTAAAAAGTAACAGCTAGCCGGGCGGTGATGGTGCACGCCTTTAATCCCAGCACTTGGGAAGCAGAGCCAGGTGGATCTCTGTGAGTTCGAGGCAGCTGGACTACAAGTGAGTCCAGGAGAGGCGCAAAGCTACACAGAGAAACCCTGTCTCAAAAAACCAAAAAAAAAAATAAAATAAAATAAAATAAAAAAAAAAAAAGTAACAGCTAAACGCTGAGGTGGAAAGGAATATGTAATTAAATCTCTTTAGTATCCAAATAGCTATGCTAGAAAATATATCGTGTATTTGCTACTTTCTCTGACAAAGAAAAGCAGTTAGCAAATCTGTGATGGATATGTTGTGCAATAGTCACAGAGGTGGGCACAGTGCCAGTTGCCGGATGGATACAGAGTTGCAGGTACAAAAGTCACTGCTCTTTGGGAACCTGCAGCTTGGTGGGAGCAGAGGAAACACAGATGGCTTGGGGAATCAGTGCTACCTTCCAGTGAGGGTGGGGTTTATGAGACAGAGGGTTGTGGTGTGGATCCACTGGGGAAATGTAGAGGTAGAATTCTGGCTCCTGAAGCTTATTTAGGAGTTAGACAGGTGGGCTGAGAGCAGTCAGTGTTGCCTGAAACCCACATTCGTCAAAGGAGAACCACAGAGGAACTGGACTCCTTAAAAACCTTGTGTCCAGTCAGGAAGGGAACCTATGTCTTTAAATGCCTGGGAATGGTATCACCTAGAAGCTTTCAAAAAATACTGCTTCCTAGATACCTTTCCTGGGAATTCAGACAAAGTGGTATGCGTGGCCTAGAAAACCACAGTTTAAAAGTCTTCCAGGTAATTATAATTCTCACTTGACCATTATGTGAGGACCAGCTTTCAAACAGATTGGAATCAGACTCAAATGTGTTCAATCTCTGACCTTCCGTTCACTCATTTATAAATGATGGGCACATAATATTTGTGAACATTTTATTAAGAAAATAGACATAATTATATCCCCCCAAGAAGTGGCAGTTCGTTCATTGAATGCCTGCTGTGGGCCAGGCATAGTTCTGTGTTATGGGGACTTAGAAGGGAACTAAAAGATATCTTCCTACTCTCCCAAACCCCCAAGAGAAAGTTCAAAGGAAGAAAAGCCTTATATTAGAAAATTAAATATAACATAAGTAAAGTACTTATCACAATGCTGGCAGGCCACAGACAGGGAATTACTAGTAATAATCATGTTTGTGTAGTTAACTAGGATCGTAATATGAAATTGAATAATGTATTCAGTTATAATGAAGCCTGATTACCTTAATGTAAGCAGAATGTCTCATTTAAAACAAAACAAGTGATAAATAAACAGCCTCACAATTAGTAAATGTGCACTTTGTTTGTCTTACCAGAAAATGTCCTGGAAAAAGGAAATCATAAACCAACCTCCTTTATGTCTTCTTGGAACAAATATATCTATAAGTCATTGTTACAAGGATTATTCAGTACCAATTATGCCAGTTACATAGTTAGACATTATCCAATCAGTACTTCAGAGAAAATAAGGGCTTCTTTAAATATCAGTATATCAGTTCCCATCTTTGATATCTTACGAGCCCTCTGCAGGATAGCTCTGGAAATGCAGGAGTGGCCATGGTCACAAGAGCGAAATTTCCTAAGGGTTAGTGGCTAACAGTAAACAACCCCCAGCACAAGGTGCTCATAATTTGTAACATCTATATTTTATCCATACTTTGGTTTCACTGTATTGTATTTGATGACATTTAACAAAGCTGAGTTTTATTGGCCTCCTGTCATTATTTTGTCCAGTCAGAATACATTTCTTCATCTGAATGACTTTATGAATTGAACCTTTGCCTTAAAGTAATTATTATAGTGTACAATGACAAAGTCATTTCAGTAACTTTCTAAAGGAAATGGGCTTTCTGGAAATCTGTTTTAACTCACAGCAATGGAATGCAAAGAGGATGGATATTAACTAGCTCCCAGTCTTTTAGAACTCGGCTAAATTTCCAGTAATTCTTCTATCTGGTTATGGCACTGGTCTGGATGGGATTCCATGCACTATGTCTGACTTGTACAACACAATACAGATTTGACTACAATATTCATGGACAGAAGTTGAAGTGTAATTGTATGATCACCATGCAAGACTGCTCTTACCATGGTGCTGGCCTGGCCTCCAGTACACAAGGAGGCATCCTGAAGTCAGCTGCTGTTCAAGGAACTGCTGAGAGACAGATGCCACTGGGCCCAGTTGTAGATATGGATGCTTGTTGTTAATAGTGTAACATATGAAACAGTTTCCTATCGCCTGAGGGTAGCTGCTTTGCCCTAGGATAGGTTGGAGGGTTGGAGTTGAAAGTCTTATTTCAGTCTACTTCATCTTTCAAGAGCCATAGACCTGTCAAAGTAGCTAAGCTTGGTATTCAAAACAACATGCTTGGAGGACTAGGTTTTGTTAGCTTGAAAATATCAGTGTGAGCTATGCTGTGTAATAAGTTCTTCCCAGTGAATCAAAGTACATATTAAATATTCTATTTTTCCTATTCTTCCTAGCACAAATGTGTATGCAATGCAGAGTTGTCATGTAGAATGCATGCTCAACCTTAATGCAGAAGACTTTTGGGACCTAATACTTTTCTTATGGAAGAATGTTACTTGCACTTAGTAGTATCCCTGGCTTTTCTCCATTAAATGCAGTAGCACCACCCTAGTGTGACAAAAGAATGCAGATATTGCCACATATTTACTCGGAGGTAGGGTCACCCAGAATGAGAACCACTGCTTTGTGTGGAAGGGTCTGAGTGAACACCATTTTATCCCTCTGCATGCACAATGTCATAGAGAGAGTATGGAAATGACATATTTTACTTTGTAATTTGTTTAATTTCATGTTATAGTAATAAATTTTGTAGTGTATATCTTACCTTGCATAAAGTTTTATTGCAAAGCTTTCTTGGATCTTTCCTATACTCTGGCATCTTCTAACTTCTTATCAGAGAGAATGGGCAGCACTTGAATCTAATACCACCTTAGTATAAAATTTCCATGGACCTATTTTATACCGCCAGAAAAAGAAACTAAAATGTTAAAACTTGCCTTTAAGTATGAGTACCATTTTTCCATGAGAGAGAGGGAAAGAAGGACTTAGAGACATACATATACATACATGCAGACAGACAGACAGACAACACACACACACACACACACACACACACACACACACAGACAGAATTTTTACACAAAGCATTAAATTTTAAAACTTTAAATTTTCGAAAATTCATAATCAGTAAAATTGTAAATTGTATCTTGTTACCCTGGACAAACTGTTAAAATAGATTTCAGCAAGCTATTTAGAAGGATCAGATCTATTCTGTGGCATTCAGATTTGCATATCAAAAAGTAACATAAGTCTCATCTATCCAAGTATTTCCATCATAAATCCTATTTGATGACAGCCCATCCTCTGCTGCCAGGTGTAATTCTTGAATAATTCTGTGGCATTTCCTTGGAAGTGTTCTGTTTCAGTCTTCACATTCTAGACATTTCTTTTTCTAGTGAGGCTTATTCTACTGAATGCCTCACAAGGATGTGATGGGCTCACAGAACATTGACCATTTCTTCTGAGAAACCCACATCCAGTGACTAGGCCAAATGCTATCTCCTCTACACTCAGAAGACAGTGTAATCTTTGCCTCTCACAGCCCACAAGACTTGCTAACAGTGTGCTGACTAGGGGACTCAGTGATCCCCTGGGACTTCTGTGCCTGCTCCAGATGATAGGACCCTTGTATCCAGTTAACACTTGTCAACAGACCTTTCGAGTGTATCTGACACAGCAGTTAGAAAATGTATATCTCAGACAAGTTTCTAGCCTTGACCTACCACAAAAGTGGAGACTGGGTGACCACAAACAAGTGTCTGCACTGAGATATTCAGGAAAAAAACCCAAATATTTTAGATGCAAAGCTTCAGAAACCCTCTGGAGGTTTGCCTTCTAGATTTTAGGAGAAACAATGACCTAGCAAATGTCTCTTTACTAAAGCTGTTTAGACTAAATTAAAAACAGAGTTAAATAGAAATGAAGGAAGGAAGAATGAATCACAGATGAAGAATAAATGATAGTTGTGTAAAGTAGGGTATCAATTTGGAATTGAGGTCTGCAATTAAATTTTGCTTTCTGTTTTAATTTTCAGCCAATGTTTTCAGTTGCACCAAGCTTAGCCACCAATGCATCAGCAGCCTTTAATCCCTACCTGGGGCCTGTTTCCCCAAGCCTGGTTCCAGCAGAAATCTTGCCTACTGCACCAATGTTGGTCACAGGGAATCCTGGAGTTCCAGTGCCAGCAGCTGCAGCAGCTGCTGCACAGAAGTTAATGCGGACAGACAGACTCGAGGTAAGACCAAGAATTGGATCTTCATCGTTTCTGTTACAGTTCTTCAAGTGTTTATGGCCAGAATGACTTTAAAAGCTGAAAGCAATGATTTTTTTTTTTTTTTTTTAGTATTTGTAGCATTTTGTTAGAATAGTTATGCTATTTTGATTAATGTAATGGTTATAAAAGCTACAAAAACATCCATGTTTAGGCTACTAGGTGAAGGCTTGGAACTGGGATGGGGTGCCTGTTACTTCACTATGCTCCAGTTTCCTTAAAATCTTTCACATGGTGCTAATACACATACCTCAAAGAATTAAAAAAAAAATTGTTTGGCACAGAAGAGTTGCTTCTTGAATGTTTATCATTGTGGTATTGTAGCAATCAAAAATAACAAATGATTAATGTCCTAGGGCTCTCATAGACATGGAACACATTGGCTACTGTGCATGAAACATTCCAAAACTCACTACAGATGTTCTCATAAGATCTGGAGTACTTCCATTGAGACAGTGATGCAGTTTTATGAAATGTGCCCTTATAAAAGCGTTTTTCTTAGAATGTCTCTTCACTATTATAGTCATGGGGTAGAAGATGAGCAAATGCTCAGGCTTTAATGTTGCTGACTGAAACGGAAATTAACGTTACACATCCTAATTTGAAATTATTGTTCAGAATTTCAGCATGGCATGAATTAGCAGACTTGATAAAGAGTCTGTGTAGGAAAATGGACTCTGGGCTGAGATGTCCTGTGTGGACTAATTAAGGAATAAGCAGCAAAGAAGGGTGGTATGTGAAGATAGCTGAGTCTAATAACTTGTCAAGTTATCAGAAATATAATAAGTGCTAATATCTTATTTATTCAATAAATTTTATTGGATGCATTAGAAAGAATATCAAATTACAGCATTTTTGGCAGAAAGTTCCTCCCAGACACAGAGACATCACTCTGTCTACCCTTAGAACAACCTGATGGGAAGACACTGTCATTACTGTTGTTTTATAGGGAAGTCAGAGTAGGAAAGGGATGTGACGTAACCTGTCCTTGCCATAGAGATACACTCTGGTGTTTGGCTTCTCATTACACAAGCATAGTTGTTCTCTAATGAATGCTGTCTGCAAGTGAAGTAGGACAGCATTTGGATAAGTTTTATTCCCCTGGTCTTCATAAAGGATTCTTAATGCATGATTGTTAATTGACTAATGGGACTCAATTCATCTGAGAGGAATGTCAGTATATTAATTATTCATAGGTAATAATATTTAAAACATTGAAAGAATGGGCTTAAAAAAACTGAGCTACATTGTCAAAACTCTCTTTACTCCCCCAAAATTTTAGGTAGTTTTTCTATAGTTGTGTTTTGTGATTGTGTTTTTCTTTCCATGAAGAGCTGCTTGTGTGTTTTGTCATTACCTTTGCGACTGCTAGAACAATCTTTCCTCCTGATAGCAGTGGGCATGCCGTCCCTTCTGTTGACAGGATCTGAGTCATTGTCACAGTCACAGGGCCTGCAGTGGGAAACATGCATGTGCCTCTCTCTGCTCTGCGTTGTGATTCCAGAGCACCCCAACACCTCCATTGCTGGCATGCTGGAGGGAGATGGACATGGAAGGAGTGCCCACAATTCTGTCCTCATGGTTGACACCTATGATTATTTAGAGATCAAAGTCATGTTCTAGCCTAAAATATTTTTTGAATTTTTTTTCTTCTAAAGTAAAATTGGTCTAAAACAGTTAGGATCTTGGCTTGGTTCTTCTTGCTATATCTTTTCCTCCTTGTCTATAATTGTCACACAATAAAGAGATTTAAAATGCTTCTGGTTTCTATATATCACTTAGAAGTACTAGTGTTGACAGTACCAAATGGGATACAAAGATCTGAAGCTGGAAAATAGGAACCCAATGGTCACTGCTTGTATGGTAGTTAACTACATAAACTTGGTTTGTCACATTGGCTCTATGTTGCTTATATGTAAAATTTGAGGATTGCACTGTTTTATCTTTAATGTCACAGGGCATTTAAATCATTCTTTGGCTTTCAACAGCAACTATAAGAAGTATTGAAACATTTATTATACACATTTCACATATATATATACACATATATGGCCATGGGAGCTTTTCTGTAATTCCTAAGCATCACTTTAATGCTTAAAGAGTATTTTAAGAAATTATAGCGGGGCAGTGGTGGCGCACAGCCTTTAATCCCAGCATTCGGGAGGCAGAGTCAGGCGGATTTCTGTGAGTTCGAGCCAGCCTGGGCTACCAAGTGAGTTCCAGGAAAGGCGCAAAGCTACACAGAGAAACCCTGTCTCGAAAAACCAAAAAAAAAAAAAAAAAAAAAAAAAAAAAAAAAGAAAAGAAAAAGAAATTATTACAGTGTGTACAGGTATTAGAAATGGCTAAGACTTAATTTAAGGTTATGCCTATGCTTCATTACAAAACATTAATAATAATGGAAATCATTGACTTATTCTAAAGAGTCATAGTAAGCTTTCATGGTACAAAATGGATCCATGGATGCATGTATGCTCCCATATCCAGTGGAGAACTATACTGCATGTCCTTCAAGTTAAAGGTGCTGTGAATATCTGTGAAGCCTTTTACTTGCTGTCTTTTACCAAGGGCAAGAAAGGGCCCTCCTAAGAATAGTACTGCTCATGTAACTTCTACCCTGTAACTTAAAATGTCAACCCATTCATCTGCTAGTAAATTAACTAGTCACAGAAAGATACATTCCCTCACAGAGATCTTTGGGTAATCCAACATAGGTGATAAGACATAACAATTTTGAGGAAAAGTTTTAACATTTGTTGACATACCTTTTGGGGATATGTTTAGGTTTTTGCCATTCCGATTAAAAATGTGTTATCTTGGTTGTGTTTTTAGACATGGTGCAGGGTTTGTTTACTGACTTACCTAGGACTTGGATCACTTGGGATGGTAGTATATATGTGGCAGCCTCATCCAGAGTCTCTAGAATTTTTTCACTTATCAGACAAGTGATTGCCACTGCAAATAGTCTTCAGAGCACTTGCTGTATAACTTCCAACTTTTCACAACTGTCTTCAAGTGTTGTTGTGTGTTACTCTGAACTGAAAATGTACTTATTCTAAAGCACGTATTTTTGTAGACTGCTAAGTTACAGTGAGCATTGTTCGCAGCATACTGAAGGATTTTAGACACAGTGACAGTTATTAAAGTAGTTCATACCACACAGTAGTAACCAAGCACACCTAAGTGGCTGCATGTTTCAAAGACTAAGTAAGACATTTCTTTGGATTTTTTTTCTGACTGTTTTTCCTCTATTAACTATTAAGGTTTACAATTATCCTACCAAAGTTTTGTTAGATATGGGATTTAGAATGTTGTTGGTGAGGATTGCAATTGAGGTGCTGCATTTCCTGCTAAAAGCATCTTTTTCTCCATTTCCTGTTACAGTGTAGACACCAGCCTGGCGTCTGATATCAGCTCTGTTTTGATGTTCACTGTAGCTGGAGAATTTCTCTCCAGCTACTGCCAAGCCCCGGCCGTCCCTTAGCCCACTTATAAAATAAACACACAGACACTTATATTATTTAAACTGCTTGGCCATTAGCTCAGGCCTATCATTGTCTAGCTCTTACTCTTATATTTAGCCCATTTCTATTAATCTATACCTTGCCACGTGGCTCATGGTTTACTGGCATCTTCACATACTGCTTGTCATAGTGGCAGCTGGCAGTGTCTCCCCTCCTCAGCCTTCCGCTTCCCAGAATTCTCTTCTCTGCTTGTCCCGCCTATACTTCCTGCCTGGCCACTGGCCAATCAGTGTTTTATTTATACAGAATGAAATCCACAGCAATTCACAGAGTAAGAAACTCAGTGTTTGATTTTGACTGAGTCATTTTTTTTGTATATGACTTATTTATTATATATCATCATTTTAATTTAGGTTTGAAAAACATTTATCAAACTACAGGAAATATGCAAAATTTTTGGCCCACAAATTTCTTTTCTACATATTCACATTAGAAAATTATCCAAAATGCCTATTGTTGTATTTCCTTTGCAAAATTATTTGTAATATGAAAACAATGGAAGTAATCTATATTATCTACTTAAGAGTCACCCATAGTCTGTGCAGTATTTGATATCTGCGGTGCAATCAGAAATGATGACTTAGAGCTTGTATAGAAAAATGAAAATGTTGATACTATTAAGGCATTGTTTTCTGAAAAAGGTAACCAAGTTGTAGTAAATTGTGATCATAGTCATATAATAGGTGTGCAAACAGAAAACTGCTCACGAGGAAAATGGAGTCAGGATGTTGCTTGGATATTTTTTATTTAATTTTAATCATCTCTGCTGTAAATTTGCTGGTAAATTTTGTAAGTTCTCATCTTATTTTGAATTATGAGATTAAATATGTTGAAAATTTTGTCAATTTTATTTTACCAATATAAACTACATCTAAAAGTTTTGTTTTAATTGGGTTTGTAAACCTAGTCTGAAGTTTTCTCAAATTTTCAGAAAAAGGAAGAAAGCAAACCCACATTCAGCAGTCAGTGGGTAGAACCTATTTTACTGGTGGTGACTGTTAGGAGAAAATATGTTTTCAAATTGGCTCCATTTAGTGCCCAACATTCCAGAGTCCATCTATCTGCCAAACCTTCCCTGTAGTCTCTCAGCAATCAAACTTTCCTGAGGTTTCTCCTTCACTATTTCCCCAAAATGTAAATGAATGTGAGGGTAGCAGTTTGTATGTTTCTCCAGCACCAACCCCAATAGGACAAAAGAACTGGAAAAAAAAAAAAAAACCAAAACAACAACAACAAAAAAAAAAAAAAACCCCGAAAGTCAAAAATGCAGCAAAAAAAGAACAATTGACTTTAAAACCTTTAAAATTTACTTGAAAGCTTTATTGATGCCTAGTTATCACCTCTGATTAAGCATTTTTATGACTCTTTCCTGCTTGCATTCCACAAAAGAATGAATGAAGTATGCATGGTAGTCTTTAACCTAAAGAAACCATACATGCACAAAGGGAGCTGACAAATGCATCCCTTTAGGTTTTAGGTCTTCCTGCCCATGTGGCAAGAGTGAAAACGGTGTTAGCGCTTTGCTCTTGGTTCTCTCTTAGCAGACTTAGTTTAGAGTTACTGAGAACTGACTGGAGAGAGCACGTGGGGACCAGTCTGAGTTTCCTCTTGGGTGAAACCATATTGACAAACTGGCTTAAGCACAGAAGTGACCTTTCTGTTTATAATGTGATGTTAGAAACATTAAAACAGAATATGTATTTTATGGGCAGGTTTGCTCACTACGTTGTAATGTATTTCTTGCAGGGTATGCTTTCCTGGCTCCTGTGATAAGCTTGTCATTTTTAGCAGGCTCCAGGAACTGGGTTCCGAAGGCCCCATCACTTCTTTCTGTACTCAGCTAGAGAAGGGATTGTCCTGAACATAGCTTGTCCACATTTGCTTTCTAGATTATGAACTCGTAATTACACTTGAGTTTTATTTGTTCTGTTCAAGAAGGTGAATATATTAATAAGAACAACCTTTTGTAACTTTCTAAATCATTTGTGTCCTTAGTTATTCAATATACTTAAAAACTGAATAAATGAGAATGGTGGAGCCAGGCTGTTGCTGTGCTGTGGAATACAGCTAGTCTTACTAGCTGGGAGTGGTCCAGTAGCCACATGGTTTTTAATACGTAGCCAAACCCAATTTCTTAGTATGAACCGCTTTCCCCCATTATAGGATATTGCCATAGTAGGGCCTGGGTTTAAATGTAGTCATTTTTATTAGTACCTTTAAAATCATAGCATCTCTTTCTTGCTTAACTACAAAACAGTGTCCAGTGTCTACATTTGCCAGGATGGGGGAGGAGGCATCCTTGAAGTATAAAAACTCTGTCTTTGAAGTGTGCATTGTAAACAGTTGAGGAGGTTGGAAGCTAGCACACACAAGTAATAAAAAATCAAGTCATTCAGTGTTTTAGATGGCCCTCTGGTGGTCAAAAGATCAAACTCCCAAAGGGAGACTTGGAAACTTCAGTAATAAGATTCAAAGGGCAAATGAATGAGAAAGAATCCATTTTCCCTCTTCCCCAGGACCCCCACACCGAAATTAACAGGTAGAAAGTAAGTAGACAGTAACACAGTGAGTCTTTCTCCACCTACTTTATACAGCTGCCAAGTGAATGTCTGCTGCTCGAAAGTGACTCCTGGAAACATGTTAGTGGAAATGCTCTCAGCTTAGAATGTTTTGTGTTTTTCACTGAGCACTAATTTCTGTTTAACCAAAAGTTACAAGTACATAACCAAAAGTCCTTGCCTGACATTCACTAAACTAAATATTAACATCATAAATAACTTCAGTACCACTTATAAATCTAATAACTTAACTTTGATTTACTATGAGTTAAGTGATCTGTAGATCTGAATCAGATTTAATTTAAATTTTTAATTACATTATTTATTTATTTGTATATGTGTCTGGTCACTTGCATGCCACAGAGTATATGTTGAGATCAAAGGACAGTTTTCAGGAGTCAGTTCTCTCCTTCCACCATGTGGGTTCCAGCGATCAAGTTCAGGTTGTCAGGTCAGGTAGCATCTCATCGGCTCCTGTGTGAGATCTAAGCAACCGTCCCACTAGCATCCTTTTTCTGGTTCCATGATGCCCAGTCCATGACAGTACCTTTCTTATCTCAATGGTCTTGACACTTTGAAAGAATGTTTAGTTATTTTGCAAAATGCTTCCCATTCAGTGTATCTAGTATTTCCTCAGGATTAACAATTGGCAGTGATTACAAACAACATGTGTGATGTGGGGTTTTTTGGGGGGAGGGGAGTTGTCACATTAATAGAGAGTAGTGTTCCTGTGTCTCATTCTTTCTGAATATTCATGTGTTCACTTGGTGCATGTGGTGTCTGCTGGCTTTCTTCACTATAAAGTCCATATTTTTCCCTTGGTAATTCTTTAGTACACCGACACAGTACTTGAATAGGTGTTTTATTATATGCTTTCCACTCACCATGAACACCTTTTCTTTCTCAAGGACATTTCACTAGAAAGGTGCTATATTTGCACACTAAGCACCACCAAATTATGCTGCTGCATTCGTTGCTCTAGTTTGCCGTTCTCCTCCATATCTACCCTTGGTCATCAGTTTAGATAGTTGAATTACTGTCTTCAGAAGGGACCTGCTTGCTCGTGTTGACTGAATCCCGTTCATTTAATGACCTCGTAGGTGTGTCGAGAGTACCAGCGAGGCAACTGCAACCGAGGAGAAAATGATTGTCGGTTTGCTCATCCTGCTGACAGCACAATGATTGACACCAATGACAACACAGTCACTGTCTGCATGGATTACATCAAAGGGAGATGCTCTCGGGAAAAGTGCAAATACTTTCATCCTCCTGCACACCTGCAAGCCAAGATCAAGGCTGCCCAATACCAGGTCAACCAGGCTGCAGCAGCACAGGCTGCAGCCACTGCAGCTGCCATGGTGAGTAGAGACAGCAGCACCCTTCCTGTCCGCCGTCCAGAAGAAGTGAACAATGTGTCTACTACAAGCTCTTCATCTATTAACCTCTTCTTTATGTTTTGCTGAAGATATGTTTGTTCAGGTATCCCATACAATACATAAAGAAGCTCCCATTCACAGAAGGGAGGGTAACTCCTCAGATGGTTCAGATTGTTTCTCCTCTTAGCCTAACTCCTAAGAACCTGTCTTATTCTGGATGTAGGGTTTCTGAAATTTCTGCTTCATAAAGAACCACTTGTCTCCTTTCTGACTTAACAACACTGTTGTCTCCAGTCTCTGATTTCTGCATACCATCGAGTCAGCCATTGTTCTCCTCGGGTGTGTTCTTTTGCACATCATGGCTCCTCTTTACATTTATCTTGCTTCTAATAACATAATCTGAAACTATTTAGGAGAATTGCTTCAACAAAATTGTTTTCAAATTAGCTGCAACATTTTGAATAGCCCACCATCTAGATAGTTTGAAGGCCTACTATGGCATAAATATGATTATTAAAGTGCCAAACCTTGTCTGAGCCATTATATAGGAAGGAAAAAAACCAGCACTACTCAAAGAGTTAAAAATTGGATCATTTAGACAAGATACTAAATGGTTTTTCTTAAGATAAACTTCAGTGTGACCTAGCTTAGTTTAGGAGTCCATTTCTTGGCTTAGCTGTTTCAGTGTTGTCCTTTCTATATAAATATATAACTTATTTAAATATTCATAAAACATCATTGTCACTGCACAGTAAAATGATCATGAGAGAGGTCTTTTCTGTGTTTGTTTATGGATACTTGAGCAAAAATACAGAAGGCAGACTCTCTCCTTTTCTCTTTCCTTCACTCCCTTTTTTTTTCTTTAGAGTATTGTTTGTAATTAACTACAAAGGGGAATTATCCTCCAATAACAACTCAATATGCCTTTATTGTGCATGCTTAGTCTTGTTATTCGTTGTATATGGCATTCCGATGATTTGTTTTTTTATTTGTTTTTTTCTCACCTACCCAAAATGCACTGCTGCCCCCATGATGCACCTCTGCTTGCTGTTTATGTTAATGCGCTTGAACCCCACTGGCCCATTGCCATCATGTGCTCGCTGCCTGCTAATTAAGACTCAGTCGGCTGTCAAATCACTGAAGCGACCCCTCGAGGCAACCTTTGACCTGGTACTATGACCTTTCACCTTTTAGCTTGGCATGTAGCTTTATTGTAGATACAAGGTTTTTTGGTTGTTTTGTTTTGTTTTTGTTTTTAACCAATTAAAAATATATATATATATAATCCTTTTCCTGTTTAAAGTGGTAAAGTGCAATGAAAAAACTGAGTGTGGTTTCCTGAAACATGAGCAGAAAGACCTAAAAATGGGTACATAGATGACTATGGTACAATGAAAGACTGGAATCCCAGCAGCCCACATTCAGTTTAACTCCATTGTAAAGCGTTCTAATGAAATACTTGGAGGACAATAAAGTGTGGTTTTCACTGTATATTTATGTACCTGTGTGGTTAGCATGGCTTTAGTGATAGAAGTCTTTACTTTTTAACATGTCTAGTGCAGTATTTCAGGAGAGTTTGCATGCTCTGGGACATTTGCATGTGTCAGCAGGTTGGGGAGGGCAGAGCTGGCAGGATGTCGTCTCCCTGGCCAGTCACTGTACACTTAACTATTAACAGTGCTTCTACTCGTCAGTCCTCATGGAGCTCGCACTGCAGCTTTCCTTCTTTCCCAAGTCAACGGCTTCTCACAGAAAGCCTGAAGCATTATGGGACATAAAACACCTTACTCATTATAACATATGCTCTCGTTACTAGTGGGCTTTTGTTGTGGACGAAATAATGCTTCCTTTAAAGCTTTTACCTTGCTTAATTTCTTTAATTGGTTTTGTCGACTGGATTTTTTTCCCTGGGTAGTTAAATGCTCCGCTGCTTGCTTGCTCGTGCTCCCTAACGGTTTTAGCCGACAACTGATTTTTCTTTTTTCTTTTTCTCTTTTTACTGGTATTTGTTTTTATACTCATTCACCAAACAGGGAATTCCTCAAGCTGTACTTCCCCCATTGCCAAAGAGGCCTGCTCTTGAAAAAACCAACGGTGCCACCGCAGTCTTTAACACTGGTATTTTCCAATACCAACAGGCTCTAGCCAACATGCAGTTACAGCAGCATACAGCGTTTCTCCCACCAGGTAAGGGCTTGGATTTGCTACGGAATGCATCTGTGGTGATCTACGCAGGGTTCTACCGTTAGAGCAGGCACAGACCTGCAGCCCAGGTTAGCTGTCAGGCACAGAGAGGGTGTACGGTAAGGTAGTCAGTCAGCTGGGGAGACACTCAGTTCTCATGAATGGCTTTCCTTTAAAACTGAAACGCTTACTGAGACAGAGATGTTTTATATATTTATTGGTGTTTCTGCTATTTGGAATTGAAATATTCTCTCTTTCTCTCTTTCCTCAACACTGTTGTATGTTTGTCAAGCTGTGTTATGATGCTCTCCTGCTGTAAGACCCCTTTGCCTTCAAGATTCCACAATTTTATGAAATGACTCAAATTTGACATGAAAAACCTTTAGTTTGCAAAATAGACCAAGACCATTAAAATTTATTCATCTTAGAGCTCTTAAGATGTGCTCTTCATATTAATTATGCATTGCTAAAATTATTCATGTTCCTATGCTGAAGTCAAATAGCTCTAAGTTCCCTTGGTATTTGTATTTACTGCTTAGTCATCCCATGGTATTCCTGTTTAGTGCTGAGTCATGCAGCTGTGTTTCCAGTTCGTTTTCAGCTTGGTCACATACACATACTCTTACTCATAGAGATTTAAGAGTTAAAAACACTAATAACTCACTTAGTTGGTTAGAAATTTACTATTTCAACATTCTTTATTTTATGTTTTTTAACTTTTTATATCTTATATTTTGAAATTAATTACCAAGACTTGCTAATCTTTTTATTTCTTATGCATAAGGTTTTATTTTGAGAACACAATGAAAATATATATATATATATGATAGTTTTGATAAAATAATTTATTAAAAATTTATTAAATTAATAGCTAGGTATGTACATCATGTATCTAGTACCCTATGTTAGTGACAGTATTTAGAGTATCACATTCCTGTGATATTAAATAATGGGATAATTTTCTTTTAGATTTATTAGCAAATTAATACATTATGCTCATATTAGATGTTACTGGGAAGTAAAACTTTTGTGCAGTTTATTTCTGAATAAAATATAGAATTTTTTATATGGCCATCCACACATAGAATAAACCAGCTGGCTAAAATAGTTCATTAAAATGCTGCAGGTTAAAATAATAACTATACTCTTGAGTTAACATTGTTCAAGTTGGAATTTGTCCATATTAGGATCAAAATTAAATGACTTTACTATGTAACATGGTCATTGATCTTAGCGACGTTTTCACACTAAAGCACACAATATCTGTCATCTCCTTCTATAGGGTTGTTCAGAGACTTCCAGTAACTCATCTTTTTGCTTTTTTGTTAAGTTTTGTTGCTGCTAGATTTTTCCTGTTTTCAGTGAACAGTTGCTCACTTTCTTGTAATCAGATCCCAACCTAGGTTTGAAGGGATTATTAGAATATTTAAGCAAATTAAAATTTTATTTCTATCATTTTTTCCCATTGAATAAAATATTACCCTTAAAATGATAGTTTCCCTATTTGAAATCTAATAATAAAATAGATTATCTTCTTCCACATGTTATGTAAAGAAACTTGAAATAATCTGTCTTATTTATGGGATTTTTGCATTAACTTCTTACCAATATTGAAACATTTCATTCTTCTCTAAATTAGTGTATGTTAAATGTGACCTGCACATATGACAAGTTTACACTTCAACAGCTCCCTGGTCTGTTTCTAAACTAAAATATGCAGGTTCAAGTTAGGGAAACATTAATTGTATCCATTTCTCAGAATCAGTTGCCTGCTACTCTTGAAAGGTAAATTGTTAATTTAAAACATACTGAAAATAGGTTGAAATTTCAGAGATAAACTTGTGTCTTATAATTAATTTTTGTATCAAAGATATTCTATTATTTATATTTACCATTATGTGAACTATTATAGCAGAAAAATAAAATAATATATATTTGCAACCTGATTTGAAGGGTCTAAAGCTCAGGTTGACTTGTTCACTAGCCATATAACCAGAGATAATTGCTGCCATCCTGATTTAAAAATAAAAATAAAAATACTGCCATTTTTACATATGTGCCTGCATGTACATGAAAAATGCCCCTATGATATCTTTATTTTTGCCAAACACCCTTGTCAGAAAGGTGGAAAATAAAGAATTTCCACAGAGAAAGTAAACCAAATACCCCAAAAGCCACACAGGGACCAAAACGGTGATGTGGCATAGAACTAAGTATGGAACTATGAAGTCTGCAAGACTTTGGGAGTACAGACCCACTGTAAGGAGACTAGTTAGTGTTTGTATGGGTAGGTGGTACCCAAAGACTTCTGAAGGTCCATGTCCTTCGCCTTGTGTTTGTGAATGGCAATGGTTGGCTCTTTGTCTTTGACCAGAAAAAGCTGCATAGACAAACACAGCAGACTTTGCTATGTGTAGTGATTTTTGTTCAGATTTTGGGGACATTTTGTGTATTTACATACAAAATCCTTTGATATGAAAAATACTGGCAATTTTATTTTTAAAAAATCTTGCTAGAACTAAAGGAAGTCAATCTTACCATAGATTTATATATAATTACATGTGTAATATCTTGGAGAAAACAGACTCATTTCCCAAAATCTAGGTAATCTTCTATGTATATAATACATATACATAATCTTCTATGTATATAATATAGAATTACATATAAGTGAAGCATTCTGTCTAATCACAGCATAGTAATTAAGAAGATACACTATCATTTTCACACCTGAGATTTTTTTTAGAGCCCTGTGATCTGTGGCCTCAACAGTAACTGTAAAGATATGTGAGTCTGTTTCATTCAAGTTACAGTGAAGCACAGTTTGCTAAGTCCATAGAGCATTTGACTACATACATAGGAACTAGGTTGTTGGCAAAAGATCAGTGATTAGTGTCAAGCTAGTCAGCTAGCAGAGAAATATACTCACGTATTTAAGAATAGAACTGAACTTACATAGCACCTGTCCACCTAATCCACCTTTCATGAGTATATCCATCCAGTTATCATCTGTCTTAGATCCCTGACTTCTCTTTCTCTGTATCAGTCTTGCCTTCTATTCAGTCAACACATACTGATTTTATGCCCTGTGGTGTGCTAGTATTTACACTAGAGATTCCAAAATCCTTACTGCAGGGGGAAATCTTGTGTCCAGAAATAGGTAGGGCACATGCTTTCCAGCCCCAACAGCTCTCCTATTTCTTTTCCACTTTCCATTCCATTGGTTGAGTAATGACTCCATGCTGTGCTAGCCAAACACTACAGACATCTTTTCTCCTTTTTTTCTGAAACCCATAGTTTGGCTTGATAAAGAATATGCCAATACCAACAACATGAGAAAGCATATGCCCTACCTATTTTGGAGCTCATGGCTCCAAAGACTTCTGTGTCCTCCATCTTGAGTTTTCCATTATGTTTTTGTCTTCTTTGGAAGCGCATATCACTTTTTTCTACCTCTCCGTCCACTGTTAGCAGGAGCTAAACTATTTTACTTACTGCAGTTTCTATGCTGGCTCACATTACAGCTCTACCACATATAAAGAAAAGGCCAGGAAACTCTGTTAGTTGGTGGTATAGATGTTTGGGCTAGGGCAGCAGGAAGATGGTTCCATTTTTATATAAGAGACACCACAAAAATCTCTAGCCTGTCACTTTTATTATAATCAATATAAGTATAAATAATTATAGTTTTATTTATGTTAAAAATATTTATAAATAATGAAAAATAAGGAAGCTGTTTCATACTTGAGTATCAAATTTGACAATTTAATGACTGCAAGTATTTAATAATAAAATACTATTCTTTATTTTTAGAATACCTCAAATTACCTTTACACCCCTTACTATAAACTAAAATAAACAAAAATTATCACATAGAAATTCTGATCAGATTTCTGATTATAACGTTTTCTC
Source organism: Peromyscus leucopus (assembly GCF_004664715.2). Lineage (NCBI taxonomy): Eukaryota > Metazoa > Chordata > Mammalia > Rodentia > Cricetidae > Peromyscus > Peromyscus leucopus. The sequence continues at coordinate 39,650,051 of NC_051068.1, forward strand.
TCTTGTATTTATTTTTCTTTCTTCTTAATATAATAGTAACTATAGCTGCATTTCACTTATAAATTGTCATCCTATTTTTCATATTCTCACAGATAATTAAAATTTTAATTTAAAAAGTAATTACAGTGACACATTTCTCAGAACCACACCGTTCATTCTGCTGTGCAAATATCTTTGTGGGGACAACTGGGAATTGACAAATACATTCACTTCAATTTTGTCTTATGCTGAAAACTGAGGGAAAATTTAAATTGACTATTTGTGCATCATTATTAATCAAACAGCCAATTGGAAGTAAGGATGGATATTATGGTCATTTCAAAAATGGTTTTTGGTTTTGGTAAGAGGGTCCTACAGCACTGTCTTCATATTTGTGAGTTACTGCACCCCAGCTAGTGTCTTCATTGCTGCCTTGTGTTTATTTGCTACAAATCCCTCTTGAAGCTGTGTGCATTGGTTACAATGATAATGAGGATGATAACCCAAACAAAAATTCAATCCTAAAAGCTAAAGGCTTTAGAGAGGTGTATAAGGTCAGCTCACTTCCAGCGCGTGCAGGCCCAATTATGCATGAATGAATGAAATACAGTAGGCAAATTGTTGCATACTACTAAATTTAAAACCTGTAACTTGGACAGTATTTAAACTGGCTTTAATGTTCCTTCATAGCCCACTGTACATCGTCATTTATCTTTTCACATTTTCTTTCCCAACCTTCCTGCCGTAGAGGGTAGTGCTTTCACAAAATCCAGACCCAGTATTAAGTCCTGCTTGCTCTGTTGTCTCTAAATATATTCTTTGTTATTGGTCTGTTTTGTTGCTCGTTGCCCTTCACAAGTCTTTATGCAGTAGTAGTAGCAAATTACAAAGCTCTTCCAATGTCTTCAGTCATGCCTCCCTCTAGAATATTAGTTTGCTTCCGTAAGATCCATTTCTCCGTCTTCTCTGGCCTCGGTGCCGTGGTCTGATTGCAATAACGGATGAGTTGCAGATGGGACAGCAGCGCCAGTTGAGTCATCTTCGTTTCAGTTATGTTTCTCAACGGCAGTTTGTTGTGTGCAACCATCTCTGACAAGACTCGGTTGGCAGATATTTTTCTAACAAATGTTCATCCCAGATGCTGCTAGTATTTAAACAGGATGTGCCAAGACTCAGATTTAGATAGAAATATAAAATCATTTTATATTTTAAACCTTAAGAAATCTAAAATAATCTTGTAGAAAGAACAGTAGTTCTCCATATGTGAATGTGGCCTGTACTTGATAAAAAATAGATTTTCAGTATTTGTATGTCAGAAAAAACCAAGAGCTATGAATGTGGCATTTATATTTGGTTCTTACATTCACACCTCTGTGGACATGAGGGCTGAAGGCCCCACATGTGACATGTGCATCCTCATTATCTCCCACGCAGGGTTTTCATTGAAGTCTAATTAGCAAATTCTTGCCTTTGAGTTTTTGTAAACTGGCTACTCTAAGAGGTCTTGAATGTCTAAACTAGCACTGAAAGTCAGTCTCTTTTGCCAGATGCCTACAGGTAAACTGGTTTGATTCCAAAGAAATTATGCTCCCCCGCAATGCTTTTTCTGCATTTGAATCCTAAACTATAGAAATGAAGAGTTTTCACTTTTTTGCATACTGTTTATTTATTGCTTGGTAGCCCTTTGAATAAAGTTTCTGTCTGGATGGTCACAACTTTGTTTGTGTCTGTATGGTTGCTGCTACAGTGAGCAGAGAAACAAAGCCCAGGAGTTTAAATTAGTTTCTGTTTCATTACATTGTCCAGTCAGTTTCATGCATTGAAGTATTTAGCATTTTAATAATAAACACTTCCTAATTATCCAGGGTGTTTAGTCTAAAGAAAACAGCATTCATTTGTCAGATTTTGAAGTAGCAAAGCAATAAGATAGCAGCTAGATTAAAACAAAACATTACAGAATTTGTTCTCAATGAATTAAATAGGTTTAAATTTTCCTGAAAGTACTCTATTTATAGGCTGCAGTTGAGAGAAACAAAGTATACCAGCACACAGTTAAACTGGCCTTTACTCTTCACTTGGGACTCGTTCTAACTGATCACTGTGCTACTATATGATTTGATTGTGCTGACAGTTACATGCCACTGTTCCCGTAATAACAATTTTTCTTCTTTGTTCAAATGAATTTCCTAATTACACGTGTGATGGGTTGTTTTAATTCTTTTCCCTTTTCAAATCCACCTTCCTGTTGCAATGCATGATGGGCAGGCTCAATATTGTGCATGACACCCGCTACAAGTGTTGGTAGGTGCCAGCTTTGTTTCTTGATTATCTTAAACCTACGGTGCATCTCACAGCCCCTCAAAATCCACTGCTAAGTTTAACGTGTATCTATTGGGCAAATCCATTTCCTCTTTACTAACACCTGTCAATTAAATGCCAATTTCTATTTAATTGACATGGCCCCACATAAATGTTTTCTTTCCACACAAGTTCCCTTTAGTCACTATTAGTGGATTTTGATTGGACTATGAGTTCTGGTATATAAAAACAAGTCTATCTCATAAAAGTAATGACTGTATATTTTCATAAGAGTGAATAATAAAAAAAAAGAAATTTTATTCAAATGGATAACTGTACATACAAAGTAAATACCTGTATTTTATTTATATTTTAATGTCTTTGAACACTATATAAAATTCTTGTTTTTTAACTTAGCAAATTAAGCCTGTTTGTGTCAATTTTCTTGATTTAATGGTAACGAGCTTTTTCCCCCCCACCCTTTTTTTTTTCTCTTTCATCCCTCCCTCCCCTTCTCTCCTTGGAATGTTGTCCTGCTTTGCGCTGTGATTGCATGTCACTCGCTGGTGATGATGTCCTGTCACATGGCTTCTTGCTATGATAAATACCATGCCCAATGATCTCCTCCATGTTGCCATGGTTTCCATATTGCTACACTCTTCTGTATGTTTGCTTATATGATTTTCCCTCCGAAAGTTCCCATGGTGCACGGTGCTACGCCAGCCACTGTGTCCGCAGCAACAACATCTGCCACAAGTGTTCCCTTCGCTGCAACAGCCACAGCCAACCAGGTTTGCTAATTTACAGCTTTGTTTCTTACAAACCAACTCTTAATAGGGCCCAGTCCAGCAGCCTAACGCACATGGATCTCCCATTGTGCTCAGTGGGAATTGTGTGGACGTGAGAGCTGTAGAGGGTGCTTTCCTGAGCATGGGGTTTCAAAGATACCTCTTGTTGGCCTACACATTCTGTCTATGACAAGCAGCCAATTGCTTTTATGCCATTGATAAGTGCTCCAAAATTGTCGCAGCTCCATTTCTGAAGCTACTAAACTGATATTTACACAAGCAATTCTCATTTTTCTCAACCAATTGTGTAACTAATTTGGCCAACCAAAATGGAAGCAATTACAAGGTTATTATTGAAGCATCTGATATATATAGTTTTTCAGTTCATTCCTAAAGTCTTAATAAAAAGGAAAATATTAAAATGTATTCCTATGCCACAAATGACCACTCTTGTAAATAGAGTTTGATATATAATTTTTATAATTTTTAATAAGCAGATTGCCTATTAAAATTACCTTTATATGCAGCATCTCTCCAGTTTGATTCTTGCTGCTTTAAATGGAAAAGGAAATTAAGTGCTCTAGTTTATACAGTTAGCCTGCATGAATGAATACTAGAGATTTAGGAAGGAAGAAACAGAAATCATACATGATAAATGACAGATATCCTATGTTCATTGAAAGTATGGAGGATAAACAATATGTAGAATTCTGCCAGGCAGTGGTGGCACGCACCTTTAATCCCAACCCTTGGAGGCAGGAGGCAGGCAGATTTCTATGCACTTGAGGCTGGCCTGGTTTACAGAGCGAGTTCCAGGATAGCCAAGTTAGAATTATTTTAAGCAGATGGGATCTACTTAAACTTAAATTGTATAGATGAGAATGGACTAGTTAAGCTAAAATAGTCATTTAAAGTATTTAAAATTCAAAAATAGCATTACTCCCACCAGCATTTTCTGAATTTTCTTTAAAGGAAGTATTCTGTAGCTCTGGATTAATTATGCTCACATTTCAAAAATAAATCTGGTCTTGAATGTGCAGATTTGCCTGTTATGAAGGTACAGTTCAGTAAGGTTAGTAGTGTATGAAAGGACTAAACCAAGTTAGGCATGTTCCACTGACAGAAGTTAGATGGAGTCTAGTGAGACTGAAAAGAACCCTTGTCAGATGGGGTTCAGCACAGCGCCCTTGGAGCAGGCAGACCAACAAGGAGCCAACAGTTACTGCTATGAGGAGCAGCCACCTTTTTTCGATTTTGTTTTTTCAATATACATCTTCTGTTGATGAACTTTCCGCTATTAGTATAGTTATTAAAAACTTTCAAGATCATAATGCCAAATGGATTTAATTTGAAGTTTCAGACAAGCCTTAAATGCTTTTTGGCCAAGAATCATTAGTTTTTCAGACCTATCAAAATACTCTTGGATTTATGTTAACACATAAGACTCATTTACAAGAATGCTAGCTTGTGCATATGTGGCATGATAGTTTGGGAGAAATATCGATAGATTCAGTGCAGTCCATTTATGGTGCACATTGATGATGCTGGAGTCTCCTGTATATAACATATATGACTGTAGAATTGCTGGTGTAAGCACAACTATAGCAAAGCAAATTCAAAACGCCCTTGGCCACTTGGGTTGTAGGGGACACTTTACTTTTTGCATTGTGCTGTGACCATTTCATGCATAATTCCCTGGGTCTTCATACTATTACTATTTTACAACCAAAGAAAAGGGAATGGATATATATATACACACATATATTATATCTACATATACATACATATGTATATGCCTACAGTACATTAGCAATGCTGGAAATAGCTGATGCCACAAAATGCAGCCTGCATGCATGCAGAAGTTTATAGCTGGCCCTTCATCTGCATCGAGTGGTGTTGAAGGTCCTTGGTATGTTTCGACAGCCCCATCCTTGATGCTTCTACACTGTTGGGTGCAACATCCTGTCCTGCAGCAGCAGGAACAATGGTATGAGAAGCTTCATTATGCTTGGAGCACATTTTCGTGCCATTTGCCAATGCTGTAAAACTGTGTAAAATGTCAGCTGAGAAATGAAAATTAAGAGCACATAGTGATATATACTCCAGACTGTGAATTATAGTTTTTAGCAGATTGAAATAGTCTAGGATATTTAAACTAAAACAACAAAAGCCTTCTTGTATGTGAGTTCATTGTTACCCCAACAAACGTTCTGAAATGGGCTTAGTGTCATTGTATAGAATAAGTTTAAACACAGTCAGCAGTTGCTTTGCTCAGGTTCACACAACCAGGAAACAAATTAGTGTTGTTAGAACCAATGTCCTCAGGCCTCTGCTACACTCACCCTGTAGGGCTGCCTTGCCACATTAGCAGCCTTTAATTGGAGGTTGAAGAAGAATCAAGTCACAAGTTTGATTTCATATTGAAAAAAGCAACCTCTGTACTAGTTTCTCATTGTGTTTACTCCCAAGTTCTCTGAGTCCTGGCCTATTTAAAATGCAATGAGATGTGTAGCTGAGGTTCTGAAGTCAGTTCATGGACAAACCTATTCTCTTTCCAGTTATTTTTGAACTACTATTTTATAATTCACACCTGGTATATTTAATTTGGGTCAGAAGTTAAACACTTCAATCTGAATGAAAATGTTAGAAATTTGGTTGCACAAATTTAGGCAAGATATTTTTTACTGTTGATTTCATTATCATTGCTGAGTATTTGAAACCACAAGGGGGTGTGTGTGTGCGTGTGTGTAGGCCAACAAAAAGGGCTTCTTTTAATAACTGCTCTGCATGAATTTTTGGTAGCTGTACTTCTCTTTCTAAGTACTGGTGACATCCGTAGAATAGGACTTAACACGAAGATTACCAGCAGTGAGGTGCTTCTCTGGCATTTGCGTTGACATTAACTTAATGTCGTGTGGACCAGAGGAGGGCTGTCACCTCACAGCTGCATCTCACTGTTTTTTATAAGTTTAATATTAAGATGGTTTCATCTCTTGGTGGTTGGCTTGCTTGCATGGATCATTCATTAAATAATTTTTTTATTTGCTAGATACCCATAATATCTGCCGAACATCTGACTAGCCACAAGTATGTTACCCAGATGTAGAGTTGTCGTCACAAAACAGTAAGTTTATTATGCAATATAATCACTATATTTGTGGTTGGAATATGTTAATATTTAAAATACAAAGGATAATCTATTATCTGAGTTTTGTTTCATGTTACAAATAAATACAAGCATGAATAAAATATGACAGGTAGTTAGAAGACATGAGTTAGGGATTGATGGACTTTTCTTAAAGGTCTACAGACCAGCTATTTTTGTCTGTATGGAGCATTTCAGTTTCTGCGGCAAGTTCCCCAGTTTGGTGTAAAAACACTTAGAGAATATATAAATAAGTAGATGTTTTCATATTAGATAGTGGACTAGATTTGGCTCATAGGCAGTCATTTGGTGACTCTGGGCATAGGTCATTAATTTTATTTTAACTATTATTTCACTCATTCCTATATGAAAATATATACCCACTTGTACCATGTATCACTGTATACAATATCAGTAGGGAACAATGGGTCTAACTTTTAAATAACTTCATTCACACACACACACACACACACACACACACACACACACACACACACACTCATACATATGGAACCATTAATTATCAGTTGAATAGTTAGTAGTTCAAGAGAGCTAGCTTAGTGATAATAGGATTCTGAAGATGCTACTGTTCCTCACAAAGGCTTGGGCTCTTGTGTTTGCTTTCTGTAACATTGTTTTCAATACCTGCAAAATTGGCTATTTTTCATCCTTAAGTTAGATCATGTGTGAAGAAGCATGACAAGTACTTATATTTTTACATTTACAAAAAGCCATTTAAACCTCAGTCTGGCCAGTAGGAGGATGGTGGTTCTTTGTTGCTTTTCTTCATATTTATTTGCTTATTGACATATTTGCAAGTCAGGTTTTGCACTGCTTTGTGTTAGTTACCATGTCAATGATGTAATGACGTAAATGATCTCTGAACTGTCTGCTAACATAAGGGAACTTTGAACAAGCTTCCTGTAAGGCAGAGTTGCAGGGCTCCTCTTCTCAACAGCCACAGATGAAAGCATTTGGACAGGGAAGGTGTTGTGTGTATGTGGAGAGTAAGCACCTTTCGGAAGGGACAGAGTCATGTCTTCAGTGGTGGTTAGAAAACCAGGTGATAAGAACCCGCAGCAAGAGCCAGATACAGATAGATCCCAGAGTAGAGAGAAAGGTGGGCAGCGTTTGAAATCCACTTGAGGAAAGATGTGCCACAGTCAACAGTCATTTAAGTGGATTTTGATCCATTTTGTAAGCTCTTACAAAGCAGTTCTGTCCAGGTATGGTGGCACACAATGTTAATCCCAAGACTTGGGGCTCAAAAATGAGTGAATTTCTGTATGTTAAGATCAGTCTGGTCTATATAATGAGCTCCAGGCTAGGCAGGATACTATCACAGGGAGACCCTGTCTAAAAAAGAAAGAAAGGGGGGTGGGAGATAAAAAACAGTTCCTTCATAGTTAATCAGATACATGGAATAAAGATATCACTTTGTTGGTTATAAGTTTAGAAGGAGTTTTTTGTCAGCATGGTATCTATGTGTTGGTGTATGTGTGTTATGTATATCAACTATATATTTATTGAAAAATGCTTTAAATAACTGTGTTTTAACAAAGACTATCTCTTTTCCCATTTTAGATCATACAAAGAGGAAAGGACAGTGTGCTTGGTTAGAGTAAGGACGACGTCATTAGCCATATTGTATATACCGTCAAGCAACACACACAAAAATCCCTCAGCCACAAGACATCCACATATTGCATGTTAACCAGAAGAAAAGACAACATGGGAACTTGCTGCACACTGTTGCCTACACACTTTGTACATTCAATTGGTATTTGTGCTGAGGTGATATTCCTATCTAAAAGAACAACATTGTCTTTCTTTTGTAGCACAGAGTTATGCATTAAAATATGCATACATAATTAGTTTCCTATATATTCATGCCATCTTGAAAAGACAGACTATGGTGTAACCATGATTCTATTATGTATTGGTACGTCTGTAGACCAAGATATAATTTTTTAAAAATGAGTTTATTTCTTTCAAGGTTTACAAGTAACAAAGGTGCACCTTGTATTTAAAATTGCCATTAGAGCTGAGAGCGCGCATGCACAGTCATTTTTGTTTAAGAGTAATATTTTTACTGTAATAGATTGTAAGACGTGGTGAGGGAGGGATCTGACAGAGATGAATGTGCCAAGCAAAACCACAACTGTGTATATGTTAAAGCACATCATGGCTTTAAGTACCATGTTGCTAAGGATTCTCATGAAGTGCCATAGACTGTACATCAAACTAGAGTATTATTTCTTCAGTGTTATTATTTTCAGAGCCACGATTTGTTGCTTATTTGCTAGTACTAATCAATCAAAGGGCACCATTCTTCTTTTTCTTTTTTGTTTTTGAAACCAAAGCTGTCTCAGAAATGGCCAATTTAACTTTACAGTAACAATAGACAGCACAACACACACTCAATACAGATAAACTTTCACATACTGGAGATATATATAATAGATATATAAAATTATTTTAATGCATTGTAGTGTAATATTTATGCATACTCTACTATATAACATGTTATTCAAAAGGGATATGCCATTTCTGAGACACAATAACAAAAAATGTTTGAGGAAATTATTTTGCTTCTATTTATAGCCTCTGTCAAAAGTCAAAAGACTATAAATGCTTTGCAGAAATGGTTTCACGTTTGCTTAAATGCTTCATCACAGTCACATTCAAAATAGTGACTCTAAACAAAGAGAACAGCACTGTCATCAGATGCATGATAAACCAAAATATGAAAATGGGAAATGTTTAATTAACCTAGTAATTGGGTGGGTTAAGTACATGGGTGAATTTTATATGTGATTCTTTTGTTCAGATTAACTGCTTATAGCCTTAGAAAGCCTTTTAAAAATTTTAAAAATAGATGTGCATTCAGTTTTTAAGAATGGATTCATCCAAAGGAATTCCCCTTTTTTGTGGTTTGGATGTTGCAGCTAGTAAAGGATATTTTTGCCCTGTTCAGCAGTTCTAAAGTCGCTGAGTAGGGGCCAGGTCACTGGCGGTTCTAGTGTGGAATGGGAGAAGTGAGAGTTCCGTTATAGAACTTTCCATACTTCCAAGTTTACTGCAAGTTTTTATGCTTGAGAGAGATGCTTTCTAATATAAGACTGATGTGTTGATTTTACTGATTGTACTGTACATCTATTAAAGCCTTAGATTATTACATTACGGGTTGGAACCCATACCAATGTAATTTCAATCGTGTTAAGAGAGTAATGGTGACTTCACAAGTTAGTGTAGTTAGTTACATTATAGAATATTACTTATTTTTCTTGTTAAAATGTAGTTTTTCATTTCCTACATTTATTAGATTTTCATTTTCTATTAACAATTGAATACCATTTCAGTTTATAGACTATTGTTTTATTAGATTTTACCAATGAATTTTTCAAAATACAAAAAAATTAAAGTAGTTTTTCCTTCATAACATACTCAGTTTTAAATTACATGTAGTGTCATATGAATATCCGTATTATTGTTAACTAAATGATTTATATTTTACTGATTTAATATTACAGTGTAAGAATGTCAGTCATTGTTCTTGTCTAGTTTTCATTAAAAGAACAAAGATCTTTTATATGGATATCTTATAAATATATAATCATTGATAAGTAAGAAGTTAAGTTGTTGCTATGGCAACAATCCTGGCAGACAATTGAGTAATATTTTGATGATTTATTTTGTTTGTAATTAGTTATTATGAGAAGATCTAGATCCTAGATATTAGAATAAAATTTATTTTCTACTGTATCCATTTCAAATGTTAAAGTATTGTTTAATATTTTTGAAATCCCTGAATATCAGGCCTTGTTATAAATAAGCTGCATAATCAATAAATAGAACAAGGGACTTTTTGTTGATAATCCAAATACTCAAAGTTTACGTAATGAGAATTTTAGCGTGTGTGCAAACTCTTGGGGGTTGATGATGCTGCAGTTTAGCATGTTGGAAAGTCTAGAGAGAAAGGTTGACTTTTTGCACTTCTGTATATAGTCAAAAGAGAGAAACCTGTATAATAGCAAGATCTTATTTTGAATAAAAACGTCTATAATTACAAGGAGTTTTGTTAAGGCTAATGAAATGACAGACTGAGCAAAATTGCTTGCAAAAGTGGCACAGAGTTAGCACTCCATACCCTTCAGACACGTTGCTTTGCTTTTTGTGGACAGCTTGTAGTTTGCCAGGATTTTTCAGCTGGAAAGATTTGCCATCCTTCCAAGATCTCATGACTGACAAAACTCCATTGGGCCAAATCTGCCTGAAGATCATTACCAAAAATAGCAGGTACTTCAGCCATTAAGGTGAAATCATGGATCAGATATTCCTTACATTGTTTTCAAAACTACTGCATGTTTAAAACTTCAACAAAAAGAGAGAAAGAACTATGCTAAGGACATATATTATTCAAATCGGTTTCTGCCAATTTCAATGGTTTATTGTTCACAAAACGAAATCTTCAAAACAAGTATTGACTTTCACAAAATTTAAACCATAAACAGGCAAACCAAACAGCACACCTGTAGTTGTTATGTGATTGTTTTTTAATTGCTGTAGATCTTGTTCTTTCCGCAGGTGAAAAAAAAGAAGTTCAAATTTCACAATTTTAATTTTCAACTCAGAAGCACTCAAAAGAGCAAAATGTGACAATGGCCACTTGTTTAATGACTTGGTTGCCCAGCCTTTATTCCAGCTGGCTACTGATGTTGCACTTACCAGCAACCTGACCACTTTCATCTGCTGAAAGGACAAAGCGCTTGGTTTTACTATTATGTAATCACAACTTACTTTCCGCTTGTAGTTGCTTAAAATTATGTATTCTGTCTAGGGCTGCAATTTGTTTTATGCTTATTTTATTATTACTGCAGTAGTTGACTTTGCTGTATGGAAAAATAAAGTGAAATTGCCCTAATAAAACTTCTCTTTCTTAAGTATATTTGTGTATGTGAGATTTGAGTAGTAAATTATTTCTGTGCCTATCACATACATTACATACACCTTCATGAACATAGGAATAAGTTGGTTTTACAGGATTGCAGCCAAGGCAGATAATGCCTTCTGACCAATCATCTCTTGATGCTGAGAATCTGAACTGAATGGATAACTGATATTTGTCCAGTGCTTCCCAAAAGGTCTCAGCCCACTTCTCCTAATGCTGTACTGATTTAAATGGTATATGAGGAAAATATATGTAAGTTTAAAAAAAAGTTTTTCAATTCTAGATCTTTCTATTAAAGAAATGTAATTTACTTGACTGATCCCACTGACTAGCACTGAGAATCAGACAGTCTGAGAGACGTTTTTTATCAATAAGATAAATGATTGCACTGGATTCAGAAGGACACAGTTTATACACCTGGCTGAGCCACACTCGCATAACTCCTCAGCCTGTGAGTGTGTGTGTGTGTGTGTGTGTGTGTGTGTGTGATCCTGTGACTGTTTGAATTTGTTGACCAATAAATTGAAATCTTAACAACACTACTAATGATACGTGGAACAGTTCTAATTTGAAGAAACTGTGTTTCATCATTTAGTTTCATTGCATGTTTGCTCTGACCCTCGGTATTTGTCAAAGGATGCAAACTTCTCATTTGAAAGTTCATTTCCTTTTTTTCCCCCAAAACTTATTTCAGGAATAATAATACTGATGGTAAATGCAGTATTTATTGTTGATTTGACCTATAGCTAAAGGTTCTCTCAGTGGTTTGAGTTCTCAACATATGTAGCCATTCTGCACGGCACTCATCGAAGAGGAAGCTTCACAACTTTTCTGAATACCATTAAAAAAACAACAACAACAAAAACTATGGGGCCTGGAGACACGGCTCAGCAGTTTAGAACACTGGCTGCTGCTCTTCAAAGGACCTGGGTCCAATTCCCAGCACCCACATGGCAGCTCACAACTGTCTATAACTCCAACTCCAGGGCACCCGACAACCTCACACAGACATGCATTCAGTCGAAACACCTGTGCACATAAAATAAAAATAAGTTATTATAATAAAAAAAAGAGCTAGTTCTCTCTAGTCTCTCAGGTATCATCAGGTTTTTTGTTAACAAAAAAAAAAAACAAAACTTTTTTTTTTTTTTTTTTTTTGATTTTTTGAGACAGGGTTTCTCTGTGTAGCCTTGGCTTTCCTGGGACTTGCTCTGTAGATCAGGCTGGCCTCAAAATCAGAGATCCACCTGCCTCTGCCTCCTGAGTGCTGGGATTAAAGGTATGTACCAACACTGCCTGGCCAAACAATTTATTTTTATTATTTTACTTACATATGTGTTTGTTTGACTGTGAGTGTATGTCACATGTGTGTGGGTGCCTTTGAAAGCCTGAAGAAGATGCCAGTTCTCTGGGAGCTATAGTTCCAGACAGTTGTGGGTGCTGGGAACTACACTCAGGTCCTCTCAACCATTGAGCCATCTCTCCAACCCCTATTTCAGGTATATTTTAATTGAATGAAAATAGTATAGCAAAAATCCATTTTAATATTTGCATTTCCACATGAAGCTGTCCTCTGTCACAACAGCAAATGAGTGTACTGAAAAATATCACATGTAATATTTTCCCCTCTAAACATCATTCAGAAGGCATTATTACTGAAGAATCTATTAAAAGTCTTCAGTTCACAGGGTGCCCTCTGCTAGGCACCAACTCTTGCTTACACACATGGAAAGAGCAAAATCATTTGCTAAATCCAATAATTCACACACACAAGGGGTTAAGTTTGTGCTCTGGAATGGCCCTGAAGCTTGGCAGCATATCATAGTGTGTAATCTTTCTGAGACACCAGAATGGTAGTTTCCTTCATAGAGATGTATAAGAGCCTATGGAACACAGCAACACAATGTTGATATTTTTCTGTTTGTTAGCTCCATTCACTGAAGGGTCTGACAGTCGCTTTCCTGGTTGAGGCTGTCTGCTATATCTTTGGGAGAATATCTGTTATAATTATGCTTAAGAATTTGGAAATTTTTGAAAGCTTAGGATATATTCATTCTAAATGTTCAAAACCCAGCAAATTACCATCATGAAGTAGGAAAAAAAAAATGTGAAGTTTAGAGATGGAAATGTCGAGGATCTGCTTATTCACCTGGCACTGCCAAGATGCCACACTGAAATGACTTTATGGTGACCCCAGTGTCATTACCATGCTTAGCCAGCCTTTGACACTGTCCACAGCATTTGAAGTGTTCACTCCCTGGTCATGTTTACCCAGGGCCACACTGAAGAGCAGCTGCCCACCAAAGTTTTCAAGAGGTGGGCAGCAGCTATCACAGGGCCGGTGGAACAGCAGGAAAGTAGTAGCCAGGCCGGGGCTGGGGCTCAGGAACTCTGCTGTCAAACTCCCTTGTGAGGGGAAGGATGGAAATGACCCAGCAAGGCTAGGTCACGAAGATGGATAAGAACTGAACCCACAATAAGCAAATGTCACAAAATGTTTACTGTTAAGATGTGCAGAACTATCTCCTTGTTAGCTAGCTTTTCTGGAGCTGTGGGTTGTAGTCTGGTTATCCTTTGCTTTATAACTAGTATCCACTTATGAGTGAATACATACCATGTTTGGCCTTCAGAGTCTGGGTTACCTCACTCAGCATGATACTTTCTAGTTCCATCCATTTGCCTGCAAATTTCATGATGTCATTTTTTTTTCCTGCTGAGTAGTACTCCATTGTGTATATGTACCACATTTTCTTAATTCATTCTTAGGTTGAGGGGCATCTAGGTTGCTTCCAGGTACTGGCTATTATGAATGATGCTACTATGAACATAGTTGAGTATGTGTCCTTGGGGTATGATTGAGCATTTCTTGGGTATATGCCCAAGAGTGGTATAGCTGGGTATTGAGGAAGATTGACTCCCAATTTTCTGAGAACCCACCATATTAATTTCCAAAGTGACTATACAAGTTTGCACTACCACCAACAGTGGAGTAGTGTTCCTCTTGTTCCTCTGCTGACTGAAGCCTACCCTTTTTTGTTCGTTTGTTTGTTTGTTTTCAAGACAGGGTTTCTCTGTATAGTTTTGGTGCCTATCCTGGATCTCGCTCTGTAGACCATGCTGGCCTCAAACTCACAGAGTGCTAGGATTAAAGGCATGCACCACGTGGCCTTACTTTCTTGTAGGAAGGAATGGGTGTGGGTTGGGGGGAAGGCTGGAGGGGTGTGAGGAGGAAAGGGGGATATCTGTGCTTGGTATGTAAAATGAATTAAATTTTTTTTAATTAAAAAAATGTGCAGAACTGAAGCCACATTCTGGTGGTTCAGATGAGGGGCTCACAGCAGGAACATGTCAGTTCATTGTTCAGTGCTTTAGGGCTTTGACCCTGATAAGTTTCTTCAGCTTTCTGTGAGTTTCTACTTCAGTAATTTAGGAACAAAGGTACAAACATTGCAGAAGAGTTCAGCAGTTTCTAGATTTTGCTGCAGTATGGAATTGTCTCCAGGATCTTTAAAGCATAGATACTTCCCCAGAAACCTGGCAAGTTTAATTGCTGTGGGAAAATTCATAGGATGACATCTATAAAGTGCTTTTAAAAGGTACCTGGCATAGAGCAAGTAATGATAATGGTAACAAGAATAGCTAATTTTACTTTATCTGTTTTGCTAGCCCCCCACTTGATGTTTAACTTTCCATCCTAATTTTGTGGTCACCCATTGCTTTTTTTGCTCCAGTCAGACACACATACACTGCCTCCATTCACTTGGGCCATATGTAGTTCTGTCCTTGCTCAGTACCCCACCACAGCAGATCTCCTGTATTGGAGAAATTATTTTGGCCACTCCACATAGTTAAAAGGATATTTATTTAATGTATTTAATGGCGTAACTCACAAATTAAGTAATAGGTAGATCACAGGGTCTGGGAAAGGTGTATTGCAGTCCAGCGGTGTTCTCCAGAGCTCTGCTCAGTCAATCTCCACCTTTCAGCGTCCTGGCACAGAGAGCGCACGGAGAGAGCGCTGGCCCATCCAGCTCTGGGGTCTCCTGGCGCCTCCCCTGGCCCCGCCTCGTAGG
This sequence comes from Peromyscus leucopus, assembly GCF_004664715.2. Classification (NCBI taxonomy): domain Eukaryota; kingdom Metazoa; phylum Chordata; class Mammalia; order Rodentia; family Cricetidae; genus Peromyscus; species Peromyscus leucopus. Next base: position 39,665,285 of record NC_051068.1, read on the forward strand.
CGTGACAGTTGCCAGAGTCTCAATGGGGGTTGGAACTTCCAGATCCAAGCTGGAATGGCTACCCACTACTCTCCTGTGCTACATCCCTTCCGGTGAGAAGTTTCGAAACTACAGCTAAGGTCACTTGTCCTAATTTTCGTTGCATATATGATTCCTGTTCCAGCTGGATATAATAATAATATAACATGCCTAAAACTTGTCAGATTGAAAGCAACCACTCAGAAACGTGTAGCCTTTACTGTTTGACCCTTTAAATTCTTAATTATATAGTCAGCATCAAACAATAAATGTATCACCATGAATAGTGTGCTATTAAATGTATTTGAAATATGGCAGCATTTAAGTAACATGAATACACTTTAATATATGTGTCTGCTTATTTGGGTGTGTGGAAGATTGAACCAAGGACCTGGTGGATGCTAGGCAAGTGCTCTACTGCTGATCTCAAACTCTACCTGCTACATGTTTTATTATAAGTTTATTATATGTGTTTAAATTAGCAATGACATCTCAAGAAACATCTGACAATATGTTGTGGACTGTGCTATATATATTCTTAGATACAAGGGAAGATGCTAAGAACCGTATGATGGGGCTAATGCAAAGCAAATAAATAAAGGATATACTTCTTCTAACTACATGATTATCCTGTTTTCCCATCTCCACCCCCAGTCTCAGTCTAGTTAACTATACTACAAAGTAACTTAAATAAGATTAAGTAACAACTACCCTCCTTTCTTCAGTGGAATAAATAACAATATCCTTAGTAACTCATTGTTCATTAAAAATAACCCAAGTATTAATACCTACTCTCACACACATATGTATGTATAAAAGAAAATCATTGTTGTGTACACATGTAATCCCAGAACTTGGGTTGAAACAAGAGTGAATTTGAGGCTATATACCAGCAGCATGTTTCAGAAAGTAAAAGAAATATTACTGCAGAAGTTTTTTAATGAAATTTGTTGTCAACTGAGGCATACAAAATAAAAATTTTATATACCATGAGGAAACTGATATTTTTAATGTGCACATTCGTTAATGGAAAACCAATTTAAGCATGTGTTGCCTCAAACATTTTTCATTTCTTTACAAGGAAAATGTGTTCACAATGCTTTCTTTTAGCCTTTTAGACCTACAGCACATAATTGTTCTCTGCTGTCACACCCTAGAGCTGTTTCCTGTTAATTGTAGCATTTTTATTAAAAAAAAAAAAGCCAGGAATACTGTTCTTTTCAGAAACTAGAAATTTTAGAGCATTGCTTATTCATGGAGCATTTTTTTTCTTTTTTGTTTCAAATGTTATTTTATTGCAAGATGGCATAATTTGTTACAAGTTTAAACTATAACTTGGTAATTTTCGTCAGGCAGCAAGTTGCTGCAAATTACTAATTCAAAGTGATCACCAGACAACTCCAGATACACAGCAAGGATCAGAAATACCTGACTGGCCAATAGTGTTAAGTCATTAAATCAATCTCGATCATCTCGGGAAAGGTACACTGTAATTTCAATAGACAGCAATACAGGAAGAGTTCTTCACATAGACTACTTCCCATTTAAGTTAACTCTCTCTGGCCATCTCAACTGATATAGGTACATTCACGTAACTGACTGAGCTTGAACCTTCTTTGCAAGCAGCTTTAAATCTGCAATGCACTTGGCAATGGTCTCCTTTTCCTGCTGTGCAGAAATGCTCTCCACCACATTCTTCTCCACCCAGTTTGTCATGTGCTCTTCTTCCTTGCAATGCAGCATGTCCTCTACAGAAATATGGTAGCCCAGGCGCTTCTTTACCTCCTTATATGTTCTATATAGCCATTCCCGGTAGTTGACTTCTAAGGCCAAGGTAATATTATTCCTCTGAACATCAAAGAGGTAACAGCGCTTCTGAACCAGTGCCTGCTGTGCCTTCTCCATGTCATTTGCATCCTGGATCTGTTTCATGCTTGCTTGACTTCTTCCAGTTGAGCAATTTTTTTTTTTTTCAGAGAGAAGTAAAAACTTAATATAATGACATAGAATAGGGGCGCTCACAATGGACTGAGCAAGCAGGTGTATCCTTCCTGGTGCAGTTGAGCAATTTTTTTGCTCATTAAGTTTATCAAGAAATTCTCCAATAGAAGCACCATATTTCTTAACCACATAGCCAATCAACCCTACTACTGTTATGGTAGAGAAGGTCTCTGGGGTAATCGCATACATTTCTTTGGAGGGAAAATATAAGCTGAGCCCAGTTCCACACACATAGGGTTCTGTTACACCAGTTTTAGGGTAAAGGAACTGGAAAAATTCAAGGATCAGCCCAAGATGCACTTTTCCTCCATATTCGGGAAGAGGTGGTACAGAGGCAAGACGCGGCTGTCCTGTGTAAAAGACCTTTGTTGCCTGCAATACCCCTAGTCCCAGGACAGCCGAATTTTTCAGACACAGTGCCCCCATGCCTGCAGCAGAAAGTACCACCTGGGACAGCCTGGTCTGCAGACACCCAGACAGTGATCTTTGCGTCCCTTTGACCCCAACCCGAGACTATCAGGGCCAGGAACAAGATCTCATGGAGCATTTTTTAATTCATTCGTTAATATGAAAAAGCAACTTTAAAGTAAGATTATGATATCTTGAATTTACAAGTTTTTGAATTTTTGCCTTTCACTTTCTTTTTAGTAAACACTTTTAAAAGGTCTTTAGTAAACCTTGGTTTATAAAAAATCTTTTTGGTATTCTTTTGCTTTTTTTTTACTTTGAATTCATCTAATCTTCTTTCTTAGAACATTTTTCCATTTAAGTGAGCCAGTTCTTCAAATTTTGATTTTTTTTAAAGATAAAACAAGGCTTTACTTAATGTTGAGAAGGGATCCAAAACATTGTATCAAAACAGCTATTTTAATGATGAAAACTAAAGGCCCTTCTTAACTTGTAGGCTTAATTATCTGTGATGGTGATATTTTTCCTTGTTACTATTGTTCCTTGTTCATATTTAGAGTACCTATTTCTAGTTTAAATTAGCACATTAAATTATTTATGCAGATAGTTATCTCTTCACCCTTCCACCTCAAAAAGATACTTTCGATCACCAGAATTAGATACATCCCCTTATAATAATTTTCACAAAAAGTCAATTATGTAAAATGACTTGTGAAGACTAGTTAGCAGGAAAGAATGGTAACTGGGGACACGAGGGCAAGTGTTCTCAAAGGTGACATTGAGCAGAGAGTCTTGAATGAAGTAAAGGGGACATAATGTGACATGACATCACACTCTGTGCCATCTTTGCTGTGGAACACTGACTCAGCTTTCCTGTCATATTATGTGCCACAGAATCCAGGAACGTTTCCTTAACTTCTGATGAAGCCTGGTAGAAAGATGGAAAATTAAGGGCCATAGAGAAGAGAGGGGACCTCTCCCCTTGGATCTCACTGGCTGAGATTCAAGAAAGTGCACACAACTGATGGAACCAACTATAAAGATTGCCTTCATACAGACACTACTCCTTTATTCTGGAATTTCAAACAGAATGTTAAAACAGCTAATCACTCAGGCCTAGGGCCAGAAGTGCATGGAGCTTAACGTCATCTACACTCCATTCTCATCTGTAAACCCAAACACTATACATCATAAAGAATGCTGTACTTTTCATTCACCAAAGGAATTTCTGTAATGAGAAATATACATAAACCAGCTCATACTTTTTCACTTAAACTTTGTTTATACATCGATCATGGTTGTGAATTATGTTTTTTGAGCCATCTAAGTTCAAAAGCCACACAGTGATTTGCCCAGCATGAATAAGACCTTGGGTTCAATCCACAATACCATAAAAACAAAACCAAACAAACCATAAATAAAACGTATAATCTCTTGATAAATTCCAACCCTTCTTTGTGCTCACTCACCCTGGAATTCTTGTTTTAAGTACAGATCAAAATTCTGGATGGGGAGATAGCTCACTAGATAAAATGCTTGCTATATCCAATTTGATTCCCCAGAAGCACATAAATATTCAGGGAGTGTAAAAAGACTTAGAACCCTACCACTGGCCACACTCTATGGTTAAGAAGGGCATTGAGACTGGACCTGACCTTCACCTGATCTTCAGTCACCCTGGGAAGTCAGGCACTGAGACTTAAGACTGACCCAACCACAGATCATCCTGCGAGGCCAACGAGTGTACCAAGACTCCCACCGGAGGCCAGTCCCCAGCCAGCCCTCTATTGCTCATTGCCTTTTGTAGCTATTTCTTGTCTATAGTCTATCCAAGATCAGTAGAGCAGGGTGTCTGAAGTTTTTCACCCTTTCTCTTCCTCTTTACTCTTTCTTTTACTTTTCTCAAATAACGTAGGCTTCCCTGGTGTACAGGAACTCTGTTCCTCAGCCTCCGGAGCAATTGAACTCTGCTTTATCTGAATGCATAATGTTACTGTTTTTCCAGTTTACAATCACCCAAACTTCATACAGCCTACTCTCAGTTTATTGTTGCCTCTACCATTCCCATTTCTATGCACAACATCTGCTTGACTTCCTACTTAGCAATGAAATAATTAGTAATCCCATTTCTTGTTTCTTTTTCCTTAATTTCTATACTCATACCCTGCAATAACCAATGGAGTGTTGCTCACAGTACTATCAGTATTCTTTTACTCCTGAAAACAATGGGTCCTTAAGGAGTAGCTGAGTTATATTAAACTACTACTCCATTTCATGGCTATAGCAGAAGACTCTTGACTCTCAGGGGAGATCTGGACTACAGCCTGGTGTTCTGAACATCAGTATAAAAGAAGAAAATATCACCTCAATCCTACTGCACCCTACCTACCTAGTGTCTCTAACATTGCAAACAACTCCATTAAAAGAAGAAAGGAGACTGTGGGGAGGCCTGCCCCCACTTTTCCCCTTGAGTAGGGAGAAGCAAGAAATATTTAGATAAAAATATAGAAGGGAGAGAGACAGAAGGAAACAAAGGATAGCCTCAGGAGGGCCTGAATCCTTATCTACTGGCCCCTCTGGCTCTTCTAAAGGGATTTTTATAGAAATGCCAAAGGGTGTCGCAAAAGACCTCCCCCTAGCACAGCCAAGTGCAGACCCTTCCAAACACCTGGTAACCACACTCAAGGTTAATCCATCACCTTATGTAGCCCTGCTGGGTAAAGCAAGCTCAGATCTCACTAGGAAACCTTTGTGGGCTCCCACAGGAGACCTGAATTGAAAAAGAAGAGAAAAATAACTTAGCCGGTGATCTAATCCTAGATAGACTCAGGTGGGCAAATACTAGCACAGGAAATATAGAATGTAAGATCATATGTCTCCTCCAAAAGTTACAAATTTCACAGCAACTCCCCATGGGAGAACATTAAATGAAACTCTAGAGACATTAATCAAAAGAACAATTATAAATGTGTTGAAAGATGTCAAAGAAGATGTGAATGAACTCAATGAGTTCCAAGAGAATACAAACAGATGAATGAAGTAAGGTAGTCAATTAAGGATATGAAAATAGAATTTAATAAAGAGAAGTGCTAAAAAAAAAAGGAAGTGTAATATGATCGAAATGAAAATTCAGTTAGTCATAAAACATTCAGTGGAAAGCTTTCCCAAGGGAATCAAAGACACCGTAGAAGACAAAGTTGTCAGAGCTTGAAGACAAGGTTGAGGAATCAGATCAGTTAGTGACATCTCTCTCTCTCTCTCTCTCTCTCTCTCTCTCTCTCTCTCTCTCTCTCTCTCTCTCTCTGTGTGTGTTGTGTGTGTGTGTGTGTGTGTTTAATGTATGCAGAAGCTGGAGATGTTGCTCGGTTAATAGAGTGCCTGCCTAGCATGTATGAAACTCCAAGTTTCACAGGCACCTAAGAAAAATAGGTGGCATTAGCCTGTAAGTAACTGCTCAGGCAAGAGGACCAAAAGTTCAGGGTCATCCGCAGCTATATAGTGAGTTTAAGGTCAGCCTAGACTATATGAAACTCTGTCTCAAAAAAAAAAAAAAAACAATAAATGAGCCGGGCAGTGGTGGCGCACACCTTTAATCCCAGCACTTGGGAGGCAGAGGCAGGCAGATCTCTGTGAGTTCGAGGCCAGCCTGGGCTACCAAGTGAGTTCCAGGAAAGGCACAAAGCTACACAGAGAAACCCTGTCTTGAAAAACCAAAAAAAAAAAAAAAAAAAAAGAAAAGAAAAAGAAAACATATGAAATAAAACATGAAAAAATGAATAAGTAGAACACACAAGATCTTTAGGATATCATGAAAAGAGACAATTACGAATTATGAGAAAAAAATGGAAAATAATTATATGAAAACAGCATAGAAATTATTTTCAATGATTTCATAGAAGAAAACTTCCATGATTTAGGGAAAGATACACACACACACACACACACACACACACACATATATATATACATACACACACACACACACACACATATAAAAAGCACACAAAGAGCTGGGCATTGGTGGTTCACACCTTTAGTCTTTACTCCCAGCACACAGGAGGCTGAGGCAGGTGGGTCTCTGTGAGTTCAAGACCAGCTTGGTCTACAGAGTGATTTCCAGAACAGCTAGAGTTGTTACACAGAGAAACTGTCTCAAACAAGCAAGCAAACAAATATGGCCAGAAAAGCTGCTTCACATGTCATATCATAGTCAAAACTCTGAATATACAGGAGGAAAAAGATGCAAGAAAGAAGGACCACACACCATATAAAGGCTAGCCCTTCAGAATAGCAGCTGATTTTTCAGTAGAAACAGGAAGTCAGAAGTACTTAGAAAGATACACTTTGAGTTATGAAAGATCACACTGTCAAACAAGACTGTTAACCAACAGAATTATGATTGAAGGAGCAAGAAATACTTTGAGTCATTTTTTTAAAAGCTCAGTGGAATTGATGATGGCCAAGCCACAGGCCTGAAGAGGTTAGTTACTACAAGGAATGCTTTAGGTTGAAGAGAAAGATAAGCACATCAAAGAGGCTACAGGGAAATTTTGAATGATGTTAATTCAAGTGTTTAATAAAGAAAACTGTGAAATGCAAATGCAAAAGACTACAAAATTAACAAAAAGACAGGAATCAATACATCTTTCAATGATAATACTCAATAGTCTCAATTCCTCTATCAAAAGACACAGACTAGCAGATTGGTTTAGAAAACCAGATCCTTGTTCCCCCTGCCTTTAAGACACACACATTCCCATCAAAGAGAAAATATCTTAAGAAGAAAGGATGGAGAAAAAAATTCCAAGCAAATAAAAAAAAGAAGAAGAAACAAGCATCACTATTCTAATATCAGACAAAATAGACCTCAATCTAAATCAAGTGTCATTTGATTCTAATCAAGGGAACAATCCATAAAGAACACATTATAATTTGAAACATGTACATACATGACAGAAGCAGGCACATTTCATAAAAAAGGTATTTCCAGTTATGAAGTCACATATGAACCCTAACACAGTAGTAGTGGGTGACTTCAATGCTTCACAACCATCTTTAAAAAGATGAGATAAATAATTCAAACAAATTTATAACAAATATAATAAAATTAAACAATAATTAAAAAAAAAACTTCCAACTAAAAACAGCCTGAGTCCACATGGATTCACCACAAATTCTACCAGCTGAGCAAGAAGAATTAACATGAATACTTCACAAATTATTCTATAAAATAGAGAAAGATCATTGTAGATGAATTTCATTTTTTTTGCTTTTTTTTGCCTTTTTTTATTTTATAATTTAATTTAATTTTACATGTCAGCCATCGATTCCCTTGTTCTCCCCCCTCCTGTCAACCCCTCCCCCTGCCTTCCCCCTATTCCACCCCCCATTCCAACCTCCTCCAGAGCAAAGCCTCTCCTGAGGATTGAGATCAACCTGGTAGATTCAGTTCAGGCAGGTCCAGCCCCCTCCTCCCAGGCTGAGCCAAGTGTCCCTGTATAAGCCCCAGGTTCCAAACAGCCAGCTCATGCACTGAGGACAGGTCCTGGTCCCACTGCCTGGATGCCTCCCAAACAGATCAAGCCAATCAACTGTCTCACCTATTCAGAAGGCCTGGTCCAGTTGGCGGCTCCTCAGCTATTGGTTCATAGTTCATGTGTTTCCATTCGTTTGGCTATTTGTCCCTGTGCTTTTTCCAATCTTGGTCTCAACAATTCTCGCTCATACAAACCCTCTTCTTTCTTGCCAATTGGACTCCTGGAGCTCCACTTGGGGCCTGGCCGTGGATCTCTGCATCCGGTTCCCTCAGTCATTGGATGAGGTTTCTAACACGACAATTAGGGTGTTTGGCCATCCTATTACCAAAGTAGGTTAGTTTGGGCTGTCTCGTCAGTAGTCTATTGTGGAGGTATCTTTGTGGATTTCTGTGGACCTCTCTAGCACTTTGCTTCTTCCTATTCTCATGTGGTCTTCATTTATCATGGTCTCTTATTCCTTGTTCTCCCTCTCTGTTCTTGATCCAGCTGGGATCTCCCATTCCCCTAAGCTCTCTTTGCCTTAATCCTTGCCCTTCATTACCCCCACTCCCATCCAGGTTGTTCATGTAGATCTCATCCATTTCTCTGTCATTGGGCGATCTCTGTGTCTTTCTTGGGGTCCTGTTTTCTAGGTAGCCTGTAGATGAATTTCTAAATGGTCTTATTAAATAAAAAATTTGAAAGCCTTAGAGAGATCAGGAAAATAGGAAAAACCACAGCTAACCTTACCTGACCAATTCGGCAGCTTCCAAATGCAGTTTACTTCCTCTCTACCCATGCCTATATGCCTTGCTGTTCTTCCCTCTGATTTGCTCTCTGTCCAGTTACATCACTTCCTCTTCCTGCCCAGCTCTGTCACTTCCTGTCTGTCTGTACAGACCTCCAGACCTCCATGGTTAACTAGTTGGAATTCAAGGCGTGTGCTACCACAACTGGCTCTTTCCAGTGTGGACTTGAACTCACAGAGATCCAAACAGATCCCTGCCTGTCAAGTGATAGGATTAAGGACTTGTGCTACTGTTGCGTTTACTTATAATGGCTGCTTTTTCCTCTGATCTCCAAGTAAGCTTTATTTATTAAAGCACAAATAAAATATCACCACAGGTCATTTCAAAAATTTCCACAAAATCAGTATTAACCCTATACCAAAATAGAATATTAAAAGAAAATTGTAGCCCAATCTCATGGATTAACACAGATGCAATAATAATAAATAAACTGCTTGTAAATTAAATGAAACAAAACAAAAAATTATTCATCTTTATCAAGTTGCCTTCATTCCAGAATATAAGGATTATTCAACATATATAAATCAGCAAATATAGTTCATCACATAAATGGTTTCAATGACTGAAGCCACATAATCATTGTAATACACATGAAAACAATCTTTGATCAAATCTAACATCCTGTCATGATCAAAGCTTTGTAGAGATCATGGACAGAGGAAACATATTTCATCATAATAAAAGTTATATATGACAAACCTGTAGCTCGTGTTTCAAAACATAAAGAAAAACTTGGATTCTCACTATGATCAGGAAGAAAACAATAGTATCTATTTTCTCTACTCAGGAAAACAATCTCATTTACAAAAGCCTCAAAGAAACATCTTGATCTCTCATATTCCATTCCCCACTTGTCCCCGCCCCCATCCCCCCACCCTGTGCACCCTCAAAATCTATTCTGGCACATAGGGTGTGGTGGGGAATGTGGAGGGGGAGAGTACGAGGAGAGATGCTGGAATTGGGGTGCAAAGTAGAAACAGTGCAATGGAAACTCCCTGGAATCCACAAAGGTGACCTGAGCGAAGACTCTTAGTAATAGGGGATACGGAGCCTGAACTGGCCCTCTTCTGTAACTAAGTAAGGCTTCCAGCGGTGGGACTGTGACATCAACCCAGCCACAATACCTTAGACCTATAATTTGTCTTGCTTCCAAGATGTGCTGGGGCAATGTTGGCGCAAAAATTTTGGGAGTGGTCAACCAATGACTTGTAAAGCCACTATGGAACTCAGTATAGTGGCTCCCCAGAAAGTTGGGAATGGATCTACTTCAAAATCCAGCTCTACTATTCTTGGGCATTTTATCCCACCACAGAGAAATGTTTTCAACCATGTTCATTGCTGCTCTAGTCATAGTAGCCAGAAACTGGAAACAAGCTAGATGTCTTTCAACAAAAGAATGAATTAAGAAAATTTGGTACATTTACACAGTGGACTATTACTCAGCTGTTTAAAAAAATGTCATAAACTTTTCAGGTGAATGTATGAAATTAGAAAAAAAATTCCAGACCCAAAAGATGAATATTGGTGTGCATTAACTTATATATGACTCATATATGGATATTAGCCATTAAATAAATGATAACCAAGCTACAATCCATAATCCCAGAAAGGTCAGGTATTGAGGAAAGGACTAGGCGGGGGGATACATAGATCTCCTTGGGAGTAGGAAATAGAATAGATTTTTTTTTGGGTGGACTGTTGTAGAGGAGGGGGATGGGAATGAGAAGATTGCTTGGGGAGACAGAGGGGAGACAGAGTTGAGAGAAGGAGTGCAGGGAGGAACAGCTAAAATTGAGGGGCATTTGTGGGGTGTCATGGAAACTTAGTGCAATGGAAACTTACTAAAGTATATGAAGACAATGCTAATGAAGTCTACAAATAATGTGGGAGGCGGAGTCTCAGCTGGTCATCTCATGTCACCAAATGAAGCTTTCAGTACTGGGATTGGGTTACAACCAATTGAGTTGTTGTTGTCCAAAGGAGTCCCATGGAAATCCTCAATAACCCAGATTGTTGGCAAGACAATAGGTAGTTCTCTACAAGCTGACAGCAGGATCCCATTGCTGACAACATCACGGACACAACTCATTGAACATGAAGAGGTAGAGCTGGTGCCTACATAGACCCAAACCCCATGACCTAGTGCTTTTTGCGTGGGAAGGTACACTGCAGGCTACTGAAAGAGAAACAGAAACACCACCATAGCCACAAAACCTTTGATCTGCAATCTGTCCTGCTGCAAAACTCATGGGAGTAACCCACCAGTGACGGATTTGACCTAAGACCCATTCCATGAGATGGAACTTGTATCTAACATTGCTAGGATGACTAAACACCAGAGACTAGATAGCCCAGACACCTAGAAAAAACTACTACTGGTCTTAAAAAGACAATAAAATGACCCCTAATGATATTCTGCTATATTCATAGATCAGTGCCTTATTCAGTCATTATCAGAGAGGCTTCATTCTGCATCAGATGGGAACAAATGCAGAGATACACAGACAGACATTAGTCAGAGAGAGAGAGAGGAGGGAGAGGAGAGAGAGAGAGAGAGAGAGAGAGAGAGAGAGAGAGAGAGAGAGAGAGAGAGACCTTGTAACACACAGCTCTAAATGAGATGTCTCCATCAAATCCCTCCCTGCAGATGCAGATATCAGGGAACTCCATGGAAGAGGAGGTGGAAGGAGTGTGGGAGCCAGAAGGTATAGAGGACACCAGAATAGATCCCTCCAAATCAACTGAGCAAAGACCATGAACTCACAGAGACTAAAGCAGCATGCACAGGGTCTGCACAGGTCTAAACAAGGTCCTCTGCGTATATAGTATGGTTTTCAGTTTAGTATTTTTATGGGATTCCTGAGTATGTGAAGGAGTAGATCTCTGATTCTTGTGCCTTCTCTTTGAGCTCTTTTCCATCCATTGGTTTGCCTTGTTCAACTTCAATATGATGGGTTTTTTTTTTTGTTTTATCTTATAATATTTTATTTTGTTACTATGCTACTATTTTGGTGTTATCGCTTAGAAGCATGTTCTTTTCTAATGGGATACAGAGGGTGGATTCAGATGGGAGAGGAGGTGGGGAGGAACTGGGAGGAGTAGAGGAAGGGGAAACATTAATCAGAATGTATGATATGAAAAAAAATAATCTATTTTAATAAAAGGTAAAAATCAAGGGTAAAAAATAAAGGAAAGAAACTCAAGATTGCTACCACGCTGTCTCCCAAGATGCCAGCATCAGTTATTACCTCCTCTATCTTTTCTCTGAGGGTTTTGATTGCTTTTCCTTCAGTCTCATTTTTCATTTTTCCATGTGATGATGTTACAAGTTTGTTGTTTAGAGCTGGAAATCTCTTCAAGACAGTTCCTTTTTTGCTAGTCTCACTTTTTCCTCAGCAGTGCCACATTTTACATTTGCTGCCACTGGCTGAGTGTTTATTTAAACTGTAATTAACTCTGTTCCTAACCTTGATTAGAAATTTAGATTAAAACCATTCTGTCAAATTCTACTTTTCAGGCTGTGAAAGCAATGTGGCCATGGAGCATCTAGAAATGCTGATAGGCTCACGATGCCGTCCACTCTTTGAAAAAGAGTTTCGAGAAATGAAGTGGCACCTCTTAGCACATGACACACTTTTAATCCCCTGAACATTTTCACTGAACAAAATAACTTAGAATATAGTTTTCATTGCATTAAAACATCTCTCCTTTTGCAATAGAAAATGTGATTGCCTAACTGATTATCAGAGGGGGATCTGAAATGGAATTTTCTGAAATATATTGGAAACAATATGAATATTTACTTATTTTTAAACACATCTATGCAAATATAGAAGACACCTTCACAATTGTTACATCTTTCAGAAAGTTAATACTGAGTCTGAACCTGAGGCTTCGGTACTGTGTATGCAAAAGCCTTTGCTTGCCACCTGCTAAACTGTTTTCACTTCAGTATTTGCTTCCTTTGCCAGGCATATCAAGCCTGTGATAATTAGCATCAACAGCAGAATACAGGAGGAACATAAGACTTGTGAACAAATTACAGTTATTATAGTGTATATTGATTTTGCTGAGTGTATAAACTACAGCCTGGGTACTTTTTAACATTAACTTGTTGTAGTTAGTTTTTATTCCTGCTCATTATATAATCTCAGGAATCTCTAAGTTTTGATCAGTATTTTAGGCTGTCTTGGCTCCTGGAAGAATTCTTGTTATAAAAGATAGATAGAGTAATTCTTCATTTGCTATTTGATTTAGGTCCCCCTCCTTTCATCCCTCCTTCATTCTTTTATTTTTTTATTTTTCCTTAATGATATACAAAATTTTAATAGGTATCATACACTGTGAGAGAAATTAAAGACAACATGATGGATTCAAACAAGTATCTAAGAATCCATGGAAGAGTACTCCAGGTAATGTGCTAAGAGGTAGTTCAAAGACAGAGGAAAAACTTACATTAAAGTATATTAAAGAAAGTCTAGGGCAGGGTTTCTCAATGTGTGGGTTGTGACCCCTTTGTCAACTTCTATCTCCAAAAAAAAATTGCATTATGATTTATAACAGGAACAAAATTAGAGTTATGAAATAACAACAAGATAATTTCATGTTGGGGGTCACCACAGCATGAAGAACTGTGTTAAAGGGTCACAGTACTAGGAAGGTTGAGAACCATTGGTCTGAGGAAAGTGGTATGCTTGCTCTTTAATTCTGAACCAAACACAACCTTGAAATCTCTAGGGAGAGAGTCTCAATGAGGGATTTTCCTTATTGTCCTGTGCATATGTCTATAAAGGATTGTCGTGATTTTTAATTTATGTAGAAAGACACAACCTACAATGGGCATCAGCATAGCAAGGCTTTGGGTCCTGGATTATGAGAAGGCAAGGCAAATACCATGACAGGCTCTAAATACCTCAGTGAAGAATTAGCTCTCACAGGAGACCACTTCCTAAATATAACACCAGACACTGAGAGCAACAATTAATAAATGGGACCTCCTGAAACTGAGAAGCTTTTGTAGAACAAAGGATATGGTCAATAAGACAAAATGACAGCCTACAGAATGGGAAAAGATCTTCACCAACCCCATATCTGACAAAGGGCTGATCTCCAAAATATATAAAGAATTCAAAAAGCTAGACTTCAAAATTGAACAATCCAATAAAAAATGGCTACAAAGCTTAATAGAGAATTCTCAACAGAAGAATCTCAAATGGCTGAAAGACATTTAAGGAATTGTACAACATCCTTAGTCATCAGGGAAATGTAAATCAAAACAACTCTGAGACACCATTTTACACCTGTCAGAATGGCTAAGATCAAAAACACTGAAGACAGTTTATGTTGGAGAGGATGTGGAACAAGGGAAATACTCCTCCACTGTTGGTGGGAATGCAAGCTTGTACAGCCACTCTGGAAATCAGTATGGTGGTTTCTCAGAAAATTGAGAATAAGTCTTCCTCAAGACCCAGCTATCCCACTCTTGGGCATATACCCAAGGAATGCTCAATCTTACCACAAGGACACATGCTCAACTATGTTCATATCAGCATTATTTGTAATAGCCAGAACCTGGGAACAACCGAGATGCCCCTCAACTGAAAAATGGATAAAGAAAATATGGCACATATGCACAATGGAGTACTACTCAGCAGTAAAAAACAATGACATCATGAAATTTGCAGGCAAATGGATGAACTAGAAAATATCATCCTGAGTGAGGTAACCCAGACTCAGAAGGATAAACATAGTATGTACTCACTCATAAGTGGATACTAGATGTGACAGAAGGGATGGCCAGACTGTAACCCACAGCTCCAGAGAGGCTAACTAACAGGGAAAGACTCTAGGAGAGACACATGGATGGCCCAGTGAAGGAGATGTGGATGAGATTACATGAGCAGACTGGGAATGGGGGGCTGGGGGGTGGAGGTCGAGGAGTTGGGGATGAGAACATAGGGAAATGGGAGGGTCGAGCTGGAACAGGGACAGAGTGGAAGGGCAGGGAGGGAGATACCATGATAGATGAGGACATCATAGGAATAGGAAGAGGCAGGGTGCTGAGGAGGCTTTCAGGAATCCACAAGATGACCCCACCTTGGACTGCTGGCAGTGGTCTAGAAAGTGCCTGGACTGGTCTACTGTGGTGACCAGTCAAGTGAATACCCTAACCGTCATCACAGAACCTTTGTCCAGTGACTGATGGAGGCAGATGCAGAGATCCACGGCAGATGCAGGCACCAGGCTGAGCTCCAGGAATCCAATCAATGAGAGAGAGGAGGGTTCCTGCAGGTGGAGGACATCGAGATCATGATGGAAAGACATGCAGAAATGACCGGCCACACTAGTGGAAGCCCATGAACTGTAGACTAGTGGCTGTGGAGTCCCCATGGGACTGGACTAGGCCCTCTGATTATGGAAGATGGTTGTTTGGTTCAAACTGTTTGGGGGGCACCCAGACAGGATGATTAGGATCTGTCCCTAGTACATGGACAGGCTTTTGGGAGCCTGGTGACTGTGGTGTGATACCTTGCACAGCCTTGGTGCAGTGGGAAGGGGCTTGGACCTGCCTAGGCTCAGTGTGCCAGGCTCTGCTGACTCCCCATGGGGAGACATTAATTTGGGGGATGTGGGAATGTGGGGTGGGTAGGGAAGGAGGACTGGAGGGTGGGTGGAGAGAGGAGGGGGGATCTGTGGGTGGTATGCAGAGTGAGTAGAAAATTTCTTAATAAAGAAAAATGAAAAAAAAAAAAGAGAAAAGAATTAGGCCTCAGTTCCTGCTTCTTGAAACTAAGCAGGCAGTTTGCAAGGAAGCCAAAGAAAGGACAATTGATCTTTAATATCCCTCAAAGTATACTAGGCTTGAGCCAGCCCCCCACAGCAGCTCAAAGGTAATGACCAAATAAGAATATAGCCTGGAACTTATTCAGGTCTGCCCTCCAAACAGAAAAGCTATAGCCTTAGCCAGTCCTTGCTAGCCCTATCCAATTAGGAATGTACAAACATAATAACCACTCACTTAAGCCCATCATAGATAAAATGACCTAACTGCCCTAGGAACTCCCTTTAGCTGTGCTTAAAAAATGCCTGCACATCTCTCTCTCATCACAATTTTGTACAGGTGGATGACCCCACATGCATGCTGGTATAATAAATGCTTTTGTTGATTGCATACACGGATGGTGTTCCTTTGTGTGACTTCTCCAGGACCCTAACAGATTATATAGAGGGCTAGCTGAATATATATAGGCAAGCAGCCAACATAGGTACCTTCATTTTTTTCTGCTCTTGACCATGGACATGATATGATCAACTACTTGGTATTGTGCCTTGGCTTCCCTGAAAAGATGGGCTGTAACCTGAATTATGAGCTAAAAGAAACCTTCCTCCCATAAGTTGATTTTGGTCCTAGTATTTTACTACAACAATGGAAATGAGAGCAGGAGAGAAAAGATAGAGAGAAGTCACTGATTCCAAGGGAAATGGAGAAGAGCTTTGACGTGAGTGCTGTGGGATGATCTGTATGTCCTGTGGGAGCCCTTCTTGGGTTCTTTGTGGCGTTACCCAGCAGGTCCGTATAGAGGATGATTAGGACCATGGGCCTGAGTGCAGGTGTTTGAGATGGTCTGCACTTGGCTGTGCTGGGGGATGGTCTGTATGTTAAGTTGTTCTGATTGGTTAATAAATAAAACCTGATCGGCTGTGGCTAGGCAGGAAGGATAGGCGGGACTAACAGAGAGGAGAAATAAAAGGACAGGAAGGCAGAAGGACTGGCTGCAGCCGCCGCAATGACCAGAGACACTGCAGCTGCCGCCATGACCAGCAGCATGTGAAGACGCCAGTAAGCCACCAGCCACGTGGCAAGGTATAGACTTATGGAAATGGATTAATTTAAGCTATAAGAAGAGTTAGCAAGAAGCCTGCCACGGCCATACAGTTTGTAAGCAATATAAGTCTCTGTGTTTACTTGGTTGGGTCTGAGCGGCTGTGGGACTGGCGGGTGACAGAGATTTGTCCTGACTGTGGGCAAGGCAGAAAAACTCTAGCTACACGTGAGTCTATCACTGTTATAACAGTCTACCCAATATCGTTTGTTGGTGGTTTTCACATTTTATGTAACTCCTTGAACATGGTCATGTTCACAGAAGCCAAGGAGAACATTGTTCTATTCCTTCCAAAATTGTACAATACATAGGCCTGAAATTTTTACAGTCAGAATATGATTATCATCTACACATAGATCTTACAAACTTTAATGATACTTTTTACCTTAATTTGATTGGATTTGTTGAGGACATTATGTTAAATTCCCACATTTGTTACTATCAAATACATATTTACTACTACATGTATAAATGATTAAAATAGTTTTAAATGCATATAGGAAATATGAAAATACCTTTTTAAAATTTGAAATACTAAATTATTAATTTATTCATCTTGTTTCAAATATAAAAGATTATAATTTCTAAATATACTTGCTCTTTATGAAATTCACATTTCATCTTAACCTACATACTATCATCCTTCTTATTTTCTCCAGTGTTGTTGTCAGGAAAGGATGGAATTATTCTTATCTGGTCTTGTTCTTATTCTCCTGCTTGCCTACCAGTGGATGTTATTGTAACTCCAAATAAGTACAATTTTGGAAATCACTTTTGAAATACAACTGAGCTGCCTTCCAATGGGTTAAAAATATTTAAGCAAGTTAATTGTTTTTAGGTGTTTCTAAACAATAGCAGTGGGTGAACTATAACAGTGTAAGGCATATTTATTGGTTATTAGAAGATAAGGGTTAGCACTGGGCATATGGGGATGATGTGCAAATGATGAGTCCTTGCCCTGATGGAGGTGACAGTTCAGATGAAGAGGAAGACACAAAGGGAACAATATGTGAGATGTATCACTGCCGATGAAGATAAGGTGTCTAGTAAGGCCTGGCACCAATGTCAGTGTGGGACATTATTGGAAATTCTTTTGGTATCTAACGGTACCACCTGATAAGCCTGTGTATCTAGACAATGAAATGAGAAGCTTATCCCAGTTATAGGAGTCTAGTTTGCCTAAGGAACAGAGGAAAGAGATAGAAGATACAAGAAGACGTCAACAAATTTAGTATTATCATCACATTAAAAAATGTGAGTTGGAGAGAGGAATATGGTGAAATTTAAAAGGAGAGGCTGGAATTATTATGGAATCATCTTGAGCCCCAACAGAGTTTATACTTTTAGAAAGGGACTATAGCCAGAATACTTTGGCTACTACTGGAAGAAGACTGCTGATGGTGAAGCTGGAATGAGGGAAAAAAGCTATTGTTTGTGAGATGGTAGATTAAGATAATGAACTTGAAATATGGGGTTATTCTTTAAGAAAAGAATAAAAATTTTAAAATACTTAGTGAAATGAATGATAAGCGGTGCTGGTTATGGCACTAGTTACCGTGCGAAAAGGTCACACATGCCATGGCCATGCTACCTGGTAGCAGAGAGCTTTATTAGGAGGAAGGGGTTGGGGAGAAGAACTAGGCCTGGGAAAGAGCACATGTGGAGAGCAGAGAGAAAGATGGTGGTGGTGGGGCAGTAGAACAGAGAGAGAGGGTTTGTACCTGTGTCTGGCTTTTTAAGGGTTCCTGGGGAACATGCATAGGTAGGCTTACAAAGGTACACCACACATGTGCTGATTGTGTGATCATGCCCTGAGCACATAGTCACCAGCACACACTGATGACATAAGACCAAGACCCCTTGCTTAACTCCTGAACTGTACATGTGCGGTCATACAGCTGGAGTAAGGGCAGAATTCTAACACTTAGTAGGGAAATCACCAAAGAAAGAAGATATGGAAAATGATCCTAAGTATGATCTAAGATTTAAGATCACATCTGTGAAAGAAAGGAGAGAAGGAAAGATAGGTATTTTGTTTTTTTTTTTTTTAAATGATCCTAAGTATGATCTAAGATTTAAGATCACATCTGTGAAAGAAAGGAGAGAAGGAAAGATATTTTTTTTTTTAAAAAAAAAAAAAGAGTTTAGACTGCAGGATATTTCAAGAAAGCTTTATCTAGGCCAGGTGATTTTCCAAACCGAAATTGCCTATTAGAGGAGCCACTGCATCTGCATTAATGAGCATGGTCTTTAAGGAGCATGACATTTGCAAAATGTGGTGGTGAATTCAGTAAAGTGGCATTAAGACTGCCAGTCAATTCTATATAAATTGCACATCTGAGAAATGCATGTCCACTGATGTTGTAAGGATAGAAGACAGCATGCAAGGAGGTATCAAAACACTCAGGGAAAATTTTCAGTTTATCTCATGTGGAAGAGGAAGATAAACAGAATACAGAATTGTTCTAAAGTTTCTAGGCAGTGTGGTAGAATGCAACATGATGGGTGGAGAGAAAATAATAAATTTCATAAAAGTGAAGGACTTATGAGATAAAATAAAAAAAGAACAAAATAAGGACTTCTTCACTTGGGAAATTCATATCAGCCAGTTAGGCGCTAACTTTTCTACAGATACCCATTTGATGTAAACAGGTATTTTTCATTAAAAAGTAAATAAAACGATTTCCTTGTTTCAGATTTTCTCCATATTGAACAGTTTTAGTAAGTAAGTAAAAATGATTATAGTAATACTTTGTATCTGATTAAACTTTAAAATTTGTATATAAATGAGTTAAAGAAGGTGTATTTTTCATTTAGCCTGCTCCCCAACTGTCTAATTCCTGTCACATGCACAACAACAGAAAGGAAACTCGTGAGACTGGGCAATAAGGTGTTTGTCATGACTGGATTCTCTGTATCCACAAAAACAGGGGTTAGGGGTGATTCAAACTGTCCTCGGTCCCTAAGAGAGCTAGGCGTGTTATTTGTGAAACATTAAGTGACAATTAATTGAATTCCTCAGTCAAGACATATATATGAAATTTTACAGTGAAGATATTAAATCTGGGACCAAGATAGCTCGGTGCTAAAGGCACTTGATGTACAAGCCTGATGACGTGAGTTGAATCCTCAGAGTCCATGTTAAGGTGAAAAGAGAGAACTAACTGTATCAAGTTGTTCTTTGGTGTTCACATGTACATACACTTAACATAATAATAATGATAAATTCACTCGTTAAAACACATCAAAGCCATTTTTGAGCCATGATTAGGGTTACTTATAGGTATTTATAGTCATAGATATGTGATTAAGTTTATCTACAAACATTGTTTTTAAAATAGTATGCTCAATAAAATAAATGCCCAACATTATTTAACTTGATAATTATTTTGTTTGGGTCATAAGGGTTGTTTTTAGGTATTTTCTTAACATTTTGTTTCTGTCTGTTCTTTTCTCTGTCTTTAGACAACTGTACTAACTGTGGGCAGTATGCTTTTCCAGCAGAGGTCAGTGTTTGCATTAGGTCAGATTGTCTCCAGTATGGGGACTTACCTTAGTGGTCATAAGAGTATGTGAAAACCATAATTCTTGGGAAGCATGCAAAGACATTCTGAAGAATTCTGTTCTTTCAGGCAATGTATCTCAGAGCTATGGTTTCACCAGTGTGTGTGTGTGTGTGTGTGTGTGTGTGTGTTTGTGTGTGTGTGTGTGTTACATGTATAGAATGCTCATGATGGATCCAAATAAGTATCTAAGAATCCACAGAAGAGTGCTCAAGGTATGCATGCTAAGAACTACTTTAAACACAGATGAAAACTTACACTAAAATACTTTAAAGAAGATATAGGAAAAATAGCATGCTTAAGCTTTAATCTTGAACCTAACACAGCCTGGAATCCTCTAGCGGAAAGAGTATCAATGAGGAAGTTTCTACATTGGGTTAGCCTGTGGATATGTCTGTTTGTGTGTGTGTGTGTGTGTGTGTGTGTGTGTGTGTGTGTGTGTGTGTGTGTGTGTATGTATATCATCAGCAATATTCAGACCCTTTCACCCTAAAGTCTCTCATATATAATCCGTAAAGGATTGTCTTGATTGTTTTTTTATGTAGGAAGACCCTACCTACATGTGGGCATTGCTTGGGTAACAAAATGCTGTTGTTCTTAGCGGAGGAATACAAAAGACTTATCTTCAGTATTTGTTGATTCAAAATGGTTACTAATAGATAAAGATTCCACTGCTCCAGGATAGTCTTTTTGCCCCAGGACCCCTGTTTCCTACTGTAGCCCTTCTTTCCTTTACAGATTATACACTGGAACTGTACAAGAAGACTTTTAAGATCCCAATGGATGTGCCAGCAGTTCCATTAAAATGAGAAAAAACACAAACTTGCCTTTTTTTTTCCAACCAGGAAAATGTATTTGGTTCTTTGGCTGGAAGTTCTTCGCTTTTCCCAAGGGAAAAGACTTTTAGGTTAGATACTGAAGTCTTGGGCTGCGTTCCAACCCAAGTTGTTGATGGCTTCATAATTAGTATATGGCATCTGAAGGTACTGGATACTTGTGGTGCCCAGACATGCAATGCTGACAAAACACTCATACACATAAAAGAAAATCAATAAACCTTTCAAAATGTTTCAACATTTTATACAATATATTTTAATCACACACCACCTCCCTCAACCCCTCCCAGATCCTCCCCACCTCCCTGCCCACCAACTTCAGGTTGTTTCTCTCTCTCTCTGAAAAGAAGAGCTCAGAAAACAAACAAACAAAAATCAAAAGGAACTAATCTAAACCAATAAAATAAAAACCATCAAAGCAAAACAAAAAATCAAAACATCTCTCAACCTCATCATAGAAACTTCTTCTTGCAATAGATGGTAATTAACAGAGAGACCCATATGAAAAGTTTCTGCAACCTGATAAATCTCTCCATCCCATGCAGCTATCCAAATCAGACCAAATAAAACTGAATTAGAAAAAGCCCAAGTTTAATGGGTAAAATGCTCCAGATGATTTTCTGGCCCCCAGAGAGGAGATGGGAAAGATAGACTGAAAAGCCACTTGTCTGTTTTCTGGGGTGTAGATTAAATACCCATTGGGAGTGGTCTTAAGCATCTCTGGGGGAGGAGCCATGTTTGGCAGGCTTTCTGAGATGAGGCAGAATTTTGGGAGAGAGAGATGGGAGAGGGGAATTGAGGTGGAGCTTCCACTAGAACATTCCAGACTCTTTGGGTGTATGGATGTGGGGTTGGGGGAGCAGGGCTGAGGTGGAGCTTCCACCAGCACACCATACTGGACAAATGTGGTGAGAGTGAGAGACTTTAGGGTGAAAGGGTCTGAATATTACTGATGAAGACCCCAGACTCAAACACTAGGCAAAAACAAAGAGCGTTTATTCTGCAAAATTAACCAGCTTACGGGTCGACCACTTGTACAAAATGGTGACCCCTAGAGAAGCACGCAGACTCTTTTAAGCATAGCTAGGGGAATTCCAGGAATAGCTAAGTCATCACAAACATGATTGGTTAGATAAGCAGCAGTGCATTTCTGATTGGCTGAGGTTTTAGCTTTTCCATCTTTGAACATGCTTGGGTAAGTCTGGGCATGTTTCAGGTGGATTACAAGGAACTGTCCTTTTTGGTCATTGAGATACTATGGGAGCTGACTCAGCCCTTGTACATACTCTCTCCCTCTCTCTCATCCCTACTGTCTGGGTGTTGTTGACTAAAGGCCCTTTGTTTGAAGTAAGCCTGGTTTGCTCTTAAGAAACTGAAACTTAGATCGGATTGTAAAATGGCGGATGTTTAGACCTCTCAAGAGCACTCAGTCCTGAACTGGATGTCTTTATCTAACCCTTACCCTCAAGGACCAGGGAACTATGGGAAGAGGAAGCAGAAAGATTGTAAGAGCCAGAAGTAGAGGATGATTACAAGGAAAGAGTATCAGCCAGATACTCATGAGAGGATTGATGCTCTCATGAACTCATGAGACCATAACAGTACACAACACACAAAATCAACACAGGTTCAAATCAGACAGAATTATGTTGCTGCGAAAGGGAAGCATACATTCCTAACCAAGAAGCTATTTGCAACCGATACTTGGCAAAGGGAAAACCTGTTTTCTAGAGAGTGTGTCACTGGGTATAACAACTACACTCCAGGGCAGGTCCTATGCCCAGGAGCAGTTGGTCAAAATAAATAAATCTTAACAAAGAAAAACAAAACAACAACAACAAAAACTTGCATAAGGAGCCTTAGGGTGGCCATTTCCTACATACTGATTGAGTTTTTGCAAGCTTTCTGTCCAGAGAGGTGAACACGGAGGCTATTTTTCAGGAAGCAGTTTTATTTTAACTTTAATTTTTTTGGAGGAAAGGGTTTATTTCAGCTGACAGGTTATAAGCCATCACTGAGAGAAGTAAGATTAGGAATTAAAGCAGGAACTTTTAGGTAGACACATAGCATTACCTCTAACCAAGGAACTCAGTCATAGCTACAGTAGGAACCATGGAGTATTCTGCTTTTTGAAAGGTTCACAGATACACTTCTATTCATCTACCTTCCTTATACAGTTCAGAAGCACTGATTGTATACAGTAGGCTGGATCCTCCTTTATAAATCAACAATCATGATATCCCTCTCACCCAGAGCTGTCCACAGGCCAATCTAACTTACAACATTTCTCAACTGAGGCTCTTCACTCAGCTTATCTTTAAGCTGTGTTAAGTTGACAGTTAAAGCTAACCAAGATCAGCTATTTTTAAACATAGAGTCTGGAACATCAAGTGCAATCATATTGTTGTATAATGATCATTACTATCCATATTTAGAAACTACCCACCATCACAACAGATCTATTTTATTCTAGTTTCAGTAGTTGCTTTTTTGAGACAGGATGTCATATAGCCCAGACGATCCTGGAATGTAGTATGTAGCTAAGGAGGGCACATGTTGCAATCACAGTATTTGGAAGATGGAGGCAGGATGTAGACAAATCTAAAATGGTCTTATTATTAAAACCAAACTCAGAGCCAGGTATTGGGGTGATTACTGAAAGATCAGAGAAACAGAACACACCACAGCTAACCTCACCTCACCAATTCCTCAGCTGGTCTTGTTTCCTCAAACTGGAAGCCTCGGTGTCCTCATCTGAATGGATGTCAGCTGTACTGCTGCTTAAAAGCCTAAAAGCTTAAAAGGGGCTCTAGTTTCTGGTCCTCATGCCTTATAGAACTTTCTGCTCCCTGCCATCACTTCCTGGGAATAAAGGCGTGTGTCACCATACCTGGCTGTTTCCAGTGTGGCTTTGAACTCACAGAGATCCAGATGGATCCAGATGGATCTCTGCCTTTGGAATGCTAGGATTAAAGGTGTGTGTGCCACCACTTCCTGGCCTCTATCTGTATCTAGTGGCTGTTCTGTTCTCTGACCCCAGATAAGTTTATTAGGGTGCAAAATATATTGAGGGACACAATATCACCACAGCAGGAAGAACAAGAAGTCTTATTGTGTGTTAACACAGACTCCACAGAATAATCCCCCAAAAGCTGAGCTCTAAGTTCAATCAGGCTATGTTATATATATATATATATATATATATATATATATATTATATATATATATATATATATTACTTCTTTGTATCTGTTATGCAGTGACATATACTCTGACTTGATTGTTTTAAACTACTAGGTTAGCTTATTCTATGGCTATAATTTAAAGGGAGGAGCAGGAAAGGGTAAATATCAAAGCTGTATGTCCAGGCAAGGGCACTAACTAGAATTCATAGTTGTTTGTTTCTCAGCCTTGGTGTTTGTGGACTTTTGACGCACGGAAGCAGGCCTCTTCATGATAATAGTTCCTGGTGGTGTGATTGGAGCTTAGGACAAAGCCAATAATCATCAATAAGCCACCTTGTTTTAAACTGGGATCCAGCATAAATGTCTTATTCCTGTGGGAAGAGGAAGTAAAGAAGCAGGAGAGAGCATCAAATGTTTTTTTAATTTGGGCAGGAGAAATGATGTCTTTTTGTTGGGAGCATGCAAGATCTTATATAAAGTTTGGGACTAGAATAATCAGGAGAAGCTAGAGCAAGGAATATTTCAGAACACCTGAGTCAATAGTCATTAGGGTGCCATTTATTCCTGTCTTGTGAAGTTAGGGATATTCCAATGTGTCACAGTTTATGTGTTATTCTCTGGGTGTTCATGTGATTCTCTTGGTTGAGGTCACTGCTTTCATACTGGAGATATGAAGCCAGCTGTCAACTCCCCCCAAGTTTGACAGTCATGGTTGTGCTTAGGATGACTTGGTAAGGTCCCTTCACCAAGCATCTCATGGTTCTGTGGCTCCTTCTTCCCACAACACCAGAAGGACCCAGCTCCTAGTATCTACACTGTTTGTGGTTCTATCCTTTGGTCTGGGTATAAACTTGTTCCCATATTCCTATAGGGCTCACTGGGTTTATTCCAATTTTATTATGCATTGAGTCCTCTGATTGGCCTCAGAGTCTGACAGCAGATTTAGTGCAAGAAAGGTCTTCTGTGCAATATATTGCAGGGGTTGAACTTGACCTAGATTTTGTTGTGGTTCTATCTTTTAGGCAATGGGTAAAATTTTTTAGATGTTTTCTAGCAATACTTTGCTGTGATCTATTTACTAGTTTGGTTAGTGTTTTCTAATTTGCCTGAAGACTTTGGCCTCCAAGCAGAGTGCAGATGATATTTCATGCCTAGGGACCTATGTTCACATGGCATCACATGTGATAGAATGGATGGTCTGTTGTCACTCGGAAATGAACAGGGGAGGTCAAATCTTGGGATAGTTTCCCTTTGTGGGGAGCTTTGCCACTTCAGTGGCCTTTACAACCCTTCTGGGGAAAACTTTTGTTTGTCCACAAACCAAACATAATCTGAAACTGACACAAGGAAGCAATATGAGCATAGTCTCATTACCACTCCTCCTAGATTAGTGCATCTCCTCTGGAATGATTCAGACTGGGGGATAGAGATGCCCAGAGTTGTTAGGAACACAGAGTGCGGGGCCTGACACACATTCTTTACTGTGGCATTTAGTTCCTGCTTTAGGAACAGTTAAATTGTCTTTTCCAGGGTGGCATCCCTTCTCACATGTGATTTGACCTATATTTCTTATATTATTTTTCACTGTAGTGTCTGAGATAACGATATTTTATTCCCCACATAGACCTATGTCTTCTTTTGGTTGTGTCCCCATTCTAAAGTCTATACGTCCTTGGAATATATACTTTGGTTTTAATTCTCTATCTTTAAGGAGAGCAGTGCTAACTACCAAGAGGTCTCTAGGGTTGTCTTTATTGCCTCTTATTCTGCCAGCCAGCCTATTTTCTTGGGCACCATCATGCATGTCCTTCTGAAAGCCTTGTAGTGAAGGAGACTGCCACTTATTAGGCAGTTGAAAAGCTTCCAATACATTTATATGTTGCTGGAGGGCTTCTCTCCAGGTTTCACCAAGCCCCGAAGTCCCACAATCCACGTATAAAATAATCACTCAGATGCTTATATTACTTATAAACTGTATGGCCATGGCAGGCTTCTTGCTAACTGTTCTTATATATTAAATTAACCCATTTCTATAAATCTATACCTTGCCACATGGCTGGTGGCTTACTGGCATCTTTACATGTTGCTTGTCCTGACGGTGGCTGCAGTGTCTCTCCTTCCTTCTTCCTGTTTCCCCAATTCTCCTCTCTCCTTGTCCCGCCTATACTTCCTGTCTGGTCACTGGCTATCAGTGTTTTATTTATATAGAGTGATATCCACAGCATTTATAGTCTCTTATTTATGTATTATGGGCACATTATTGCCTATTAGTAGACGTCTCTTTTTAAGATAGTGGCATAAGCATGTAAAACCATTAAGACTTACTTCTAATCAGTATAGATATAAATCCTCCTCCTTTTTCCCAAAGTGAGTTCCCTGTTTATGGCAATTAGTTCAGGTTTTGGGCCTGAGATAGAAGGGATTAATATGGAAACCTTAATTACTGTTCTTTGCTTGATCAAAGCACAGCCAGCTTTACAATCTTCACTTAGAACATCCCCGGTAAGTAAACCATACTGTGGATTACCTGGGGCTGATCACTGAAGGCCACCCAAATGGTTTTGGTGGAGGAATTTGTCTCAGTGCATAAGTGTGCCAGATTAGAAGTTTTTGTAGGCATAGATGAGGCCAGATTTAGGGGGCCACAAGTGTTAATAGTCACCTCTGGGTGGCTATCATAGCTTCAGTTACCAACTTGACACATCTAAGAAGAGGGAAGCATAATTTAGGGATTGCTTCATAGGACTGCCCAATGGGCATGTCTCTGGGGGAATTTTCTCAGTTACAAATTGATGTTGGAGGTCCCAGACCACTGTGGGTGTTGCCACACCCAGGCAGGTGCTCTTGGATTGCAGAAGCAAGGCAGCTGAGAAATCTAAAGGAATGATCCAGGAAGTAGTGTTTCTCCACAGTCTCTGCTTCACTTCTGGCTTTCAAGTTCCTGCTTGAGTCCCTGCCCTGACTTCCCTCAGTGATGGGATATTACTGGGAAATCTAAACCAAATAAGCCTTTTTTTTTCCCCCTACAAGTGGGTTCTGGTTCATGTTTTAGCACAATGACAGAAAAGCAAAGCTAGAGTAGTTTTAAAGGTTCACCTGATATCTTGCTAGTCTACTTCAAGTTAGCCATAGCTGCCCCTTTAATCCTAATATAACCTTGACATAATGAAGTGTGAGGGCCTCTTAGTGGTTGCTCCAAAGATGGCTTAAAAGAACTTCTTCAACGAGCACTGCTGTGGATGCCCAAGCTCCTAAATAGGGAAGCCATATTGATATCATAGCAACTACTTGATTCTGAGTGTACATTCTTAAGGAAAACATTGGCTTTAATGCTACAGATAACAAGAACTTTTGGAAATTGGGCATGTTTGGTGCATGTGCTCCTTCTCTGAAAGTCAACTTTATTTGACTGAAATCTACTGTGCATCCTAGTTAAGGGACTCAGAGCCACAGGTCCTTTGTAGCCTCATAGAGAGATTTTTGTTATTAATCTGAGAATCCTTTAGGAGGTTTAAAGAAGGGCCCTATGAACTAGAATTCCTGGAAAGAAGCTGTGTCTTAAAGGCTGTGTGACTGATTAAAACTTCCATAATATAAAGACATTGGAATGTAGGTCTGGAGCCTCATTACAATTTCTCTTAGGCTAGGTTAGCCTCCTAAGTAGCCCATCTCTGAGCTGGACCTACCATGCTATGTCTAACAGATAAAACACCTTTTGGAATGTATTCACTCAACACAACCCCTAATTTTCCACTAATCAAAATCCTCAGAATACGGTCCGAATCTAAGGCCTACAAAAGAGTTCTTTGGTTTTACTCTAATATGCCTGCCCAATGTACCAGCCAATGTATTTGAAAACTATTTTGATTTATAGCTTTCCTTATTTTGATTATATAAAATAGTAATACACTGTAATCTCATTCAAATTTAGAATTTGGGGCAACCCAGTCTGTGTTCCTGGGCTCTGGCCACTCATATTTGGCTACAAAGTTAACTACTTTTCGTCCTCTTTTGGGTAGGAGCTGTGTGTTTGTGCTGACAGAGCAGAGAGTAAGAACTGAGTAACTCCGTGTATCTATTAGACAAATGCTCTTGCCTCCCATCTCTAGGGCCAAGCTCTTCAGTGGAAACAGATATCAGGACCCAGAGCCACCAGTCCGTAAGGCATCCTCATTCCAATAAGGTGGTCACTGAGAATGGGGACAGTCCTTCTCTTGCTAGGCTGTTGTGTTCTGATGCGTTGGTGTAGTGGTATTTGCTCTGCTCACGACCCTGGGCTATACAGCCCAAAGGAGGCAGTGCTCGCTGCCATGGTGTGTGGTATGTGACCTCTGATAAGGAGCTGGAGAAGGGACACAGACTCTCTCTCCCAGCTCCTGGCTGCGAGGTGGATTCGCTCCTGGTCAGATCAGAGGATGACTTCTATTGTCTACTCCATTCTGTAATTGTGAGTGTATATCCTCAATTTATATCTTAATAATTTAATGGACTCACATGGATTAATTATAATACGTCAGACATGGGTAGGGTGCACAATGGCACTTTATATATGCATGTGAGTATGTGTATGTATGATACATATCACATATGATATGTGCCATATATAATATTTTATTTATTTTTCTCTCATACATTATATTCCAACTGCACTTTCCTCTCCCTCCTCTCTTCCCAGTTATACCCATCCCCCCAACTTCTCTCCCCCAGATCCACCATTCCCTCTTCTGTTTCCTTTAAAAGGAAAGCAGGCCTCCCCAGCATATCAACCAAATATGGCATAGCAAGTTGCAGTAAGTCTAGGCATGGGAGATCTTCCCATCTTCTGATACTGTCAAGAGCTGCTGGTAGCAATGGCTTTACTAGAGGCCACAATAAAATACAGCAGATGGCAATTGATAGTTCAGGTGTCAACCCACCAGATGAACAATTCTCTGATGGAGAAATCTCATCAGCAAGGCTTACAGGACCACAAACTGAAAACTGGTGGCATCTGTCTGTGGTTTTTCTCAAGTGCCACTACATTTCTTCCCTAAAAACAACTATGGGTGTTTTCCCACTGCTTATGTGTTCATCTTATGCATATATTCCATCTACCGGGCACACTTATAACCGTGGATGGTCAGGAAGATGATTTCTGCTTAATCTGTTTAATTCTGATGAATAGAAATAATACTAGGAAAATTTTCATACTTAGACTGACACAGGAGAATAACTGTATTTTCAGATACAAAGACAGTTTTTTACAATTAGCTGATTTAGACTGCAAAATAAAGTTGCTGCCTTTGTGGAGAATACACAAGGACAAGTTCACAAGTGTCTGTTAAACCAGTCAGGTACAAAAGAACTTTAGTAGACATAATTCTCCCAACAGTTGACTTTCTGTACATACTTCTGACCATTCAAGATTCAGCCAACTAATTGTTTATTGCTTAGGTCCTGTATTTCAGTGTCACTCTCTGTGATGTCTCTTAGGCTATGTGTATGGCCAAGCATTCCTTACTGGCCAGCCAGTGTGACATCCCTAGCCAGAGAGAAACTGTGTGATCAGTATGGCACTGATTCTTGTTTACTCAAGAAGTGCTGTGTGACCCTGAAAATGTGATTCATATTTGTCCAGAGTCTTTGCTGTGGAGAAAAGTGTGTGAGAGAAGTATGAGAGATGTAAGAAGAAGTGTAAGAGAAGTATGAAGAGATGTAGTTGAGTGGGTAGAGAGATATAGAAGATGTAGCTGTATAGAACAGACATGTGTGTGTAAGGCAGAAATATGTGTGTAGAGGAGAGTGAGTGAGAGAGTGAGTGAGTAAAGAGTAAGTGAATGATGTAATAGTGTGTGAAGGAATGTAGCAGAGTAGAGAGAAGAAATGTGTATAGAGAAGAGATATGAAGCTGTATAAAAAGAGATGTAACTGTTTGGCTGTGCAGGAGAGAAATGTATGTATGTAAAGAGAGGTATGTAAAGAATGTAACTGTGTAGAGACAGAGAGATTTTCAGAGAGAGGATTTTTTTTAAGATGAAGTAAAAGAGAAAGTTGCCATCAGAAAGTGTGTGTTTCTTTATTTTTTTACCCCTTAGATAGAAAAGTTTAGTTCTTGCCACATTTGTGGATTTTGTTGCATACCCTGGATGCGGTCTTGGAACTGGCTCTCCCAAAGGCCACCAGCATAATAGTGTCTTCAGTTTCTTTCCTCAGAGACTTGAAGTTTTTTATCATACAAGTCTTTTACTTGCTTGGTTAGAGCTACTCCAAATAATTTTATATTATTTGTGACTATTGAAAAGGGTGTTTTTTCCCCTGATTTCTTTCTCAGTCCAATTGTCGTTTGCATATACAGGAGGGCTACTGATGTTTTGGAGTTAATCTTGAATCCAGGCACTTCCCTAAAGATGTCTGTCAGCTGTGGGAGTGCCCTCCTAGAAATTTTTGGGGTTGCTTATATATACTACCATATCATCTGTGAATAGATACTTTGACTTCTTCCTTTCCAATTTGTATCCCCTTTATCTCCTTCAGTTGTCCTATCGCTCATGCTAGAACTTTAAGTACTGTAGAGAGTAGATATGGGGAGAGTGGACAGCCTAGACTTGTTCCTGATAGTAGTGGAAATGTTTTGAATTTCTCTCCATTTAATTTAATGTTAGCTCTAGGCTTGTTTTAAATTGCCTTTATTATGGTTAGGTGAACCCATTTATCCATAATCTCTCCAAGACCTTTATCATGAAGGAATCTTGGATTTTGTCAAAGGCTTTTTCAGCATCTAATGAGATGATCATGTGGGTTTTTTTTCTTTTAGTTTGTTTATATAGTGGATTACTCTGACTTATTTTTGTATGTTGAAACATACACCTCTAGGATGAATCCTACTGACCATGTGGAAAATCTTTTTTGTGTGTTCTTGTATTCAGTTTGTGAGTATTTTATTAAATACTTTTGCATTTATGTTCATGAGGGAAATTTGTCTGTAATTCTCTTTGTCTAGTCTTGGTGTGGTTTTGGTATCAGACTATGACCTCATAAAATGTACTGGGCTATGTTCCTTCTGTTTCAATTTTGTGGAATATTTTGAGGAGTATTGGTATTAGCTCTACTTTGAAAGTCTGGTAGAAGCCTGTGCTAAAACCATCTGGCCCTGGGCTATTTTTGGTTGGGAGAATTTTAATGATAGCTTCTATTTCCCTAGGTCTATTTAAATCGTTTATCTGTTCTTAATTTAATTTTGGTAAGTGATATCTGTTGAGAAAATTATCCATTTAAAAAATATTTTCCAATTAACTAGAGTACAGATTTTTAAAGTAGGACCTAATGATACTTTGGATTTCCTCAATCTGTTGTTATGACCCCCCTTTTCATTTCTGATTTTGGTGATTTGGATATTCTCTCCTTGTCTTTTACTTTGGATAAGAGTCTGTCTATCTTGTTGATCTTCTCAAAGAAACAACTCTTTGTTTCACTGTTTCTTTGTGTTGTTCTCTTTATTTCTATTTCATTGATTTCAGCCCTCAGTTGGATTATTTCCTGCTGTCTACTCCTCTTGGGTATGCTTGCTTCTTTTTGTTCTAGAGCTTTCAGGTGTGCTGTTAAGTTGCTAGAATAAAATCTCTCCATTTTTTTGTACAGGCACTTAGTGCTATGAGCTTTCCTCTTAGCACTACTTTCATTGTGTCCCATAAGTTTGGGTATATTGTGCTTTCATTTTCATCGAATTCTAGGAAGTCTTTAATTTCTTTATTTCTGCCATGACCCAGTGGTAATTCAGTAGACAGTTGCTCAGTTTCCATGAGTTTATAAGCTTTCTGTTGTTGTTGAAATCCATTTTTAATCCATGGTGGTCTGATAGAATTTCATGGATTATTTCCATTTTCTTGTATCTGTCGAGACTTGTTCTGGGACTGAGTATGTGGTCAGTGTTGGAGAATGTGAAATGCTGAGAAGAAGATGTATTCTTTCATGTTTGTGTGAAATTTTCTGTAGATATCTGTTAGTTTCATAATATCTGTTAGCTCCAGTATTTTTCTGTTTAGTTTTGTCTAGATGATGTGTCCATTGATGAGAGTGGATATTAAAGTCTCCAACAATTAATGTGTAAGGTTAGATGTGTGATTTAAGAGTTAATAGTATTTCTTTACAAATGTGGGTGCCCTTGCATTTGGAGGTTTAGATTTTGAGAACTGAAAGATTATCTTGGTGGATTTTTCCTTTGATGAGTGTGAAGTGTCTTTCCCTATCTCTTTTGATTAATTTTGGTTTGAAGTCTATTTTGCTAGATATTAAAATGGGTAAACCAGCTTGTTTCTTTGGTCCAGTTGCTTGGAAAATCTCTTCCTATCCCTTTACTCTTAGGTAATGTTTAGCTTTGATGTTGAGGTGTATTTCTTGGATGCAGCAGAAGGATGGATCCTGTTTTCCATCCATTCGGTTACTTTGTGTCTTTTTATTAGGTAATTTAGTCCATTGATGTTGATAGATATCAATGACTAAAATTGTTAATTCCTTATATTTTGTTATTGTTGGTGGTGGCTTTATGTGTATGTTTCCCTTCTTTTGATTTTACTGGTGTGAGATTATTTATTTCCTGTGTTTTCAGGAGAGTTAACCTCCTTAGGTTGGAATTTCCTTCTAGTACTTCTATAAGGCTTGATTTGTGGTTAGATATTATTTAAATTTGACTTTATCATGAAATAACTTATTTTCTCCATCTATGCTGATTGGAAGTTTTGCTGGGTATAGTAGTCTGGGATGACATCTGTGGTACCTTAGAGTCGGTAACACATCTGTCCAGTCCCTTCTGGCTTTTAGAGTTAGTTTCCATTGAAAAGGTGGATGCCATTTAATAGGTCTGCCTTTATATGTTTCTTGACCTTTTTTCCCTTAAAATTTTTAATAAATATTCTTTCTTTGTTATGTATGTTTAGTGTTTTGATTATTATTCGGTGAGTGGACTTCCTTTTCTGGTTCAATCTATCTGGTATTCTGTAAGCTTCTGGTATCTTTATAGACATTTTTTCCTTTAGGTGAGGAAAGTTTTCTTCTATTACTTTGTTGAAAATATATTTTGGATCTTTGAACTGGGCTTCTTTTGTTTCTATTATTTTTAGGTTTGGTATTTTCATAATGTGTCAGATTTCCTGGATTTTTTTTAAAATCAGGAATTGTTTAGATTTAACATTTTCATTGACTGATGATATATCTATTTCTTCTATCATAGCCTCAATGCCTGAGATTCTGTTTTCCATCTTTTGTATTCTGTTGGTGAAGTTTGAATATGTAGTTCCTGTTTGCTTACCTTGAATTTCCTTTTGCAAAATTCTCTCAGTTTGTGTTTACTTTATTGCATCTATTTCAACTTTTGGGACTTGAAGAGTTTTATTTGTTTCCTTCAACTGTTTGCTTTTGCTTGATTTTCTTGGCTTTCTTTAAGGGATTTATTCATTACTCCCATTTTTTCTTTTCCTCTATTTCTTTAAGTGATTTATTCATTTCCTATTTAAGGATCTTCATAAAATAGATTTTAAGATCCTTTACTTGTGCTTCAGCTGTATTG
This sequence comes from Peromyscus leucopus, assembly GCF_004664715.2. Lineage (NCBI taxonomy): Eukaryota > Metazoa > Chordata > Mammalia > Rodentia > Cricetidae > Peromyscus > Peromyscus leucopus. The sequence continues at coordinate 39,699,045 of NC_051068.1, forward strand.
GTATATTTGGAGCTTGCTATAGTGGAATAACTGGGTTCTGGTGGTGACATAGTGTCCTGGCTGTTTTTTATTGTGTTCTAACACTAGAACCTAGGCATCTGACTTTGGGGTGATTTTAGGTCTAGGTGCTCATTTTTGAGTTTGTCTTTGTAGGATAGGTATTTTGTTCTTTGGTCTCTGTTTCCTCTCTGGTCTTCTGGCCTGAGTTATGGTCTGGACTTCTGATGGTTTGGGTGGCCTCTGGTCAAGCAGGGGATTTCTGCCTGAGTTGGGGTCTTCAGTTCTAGTGGCCTGGGCATGGCCTCTTGTCCAGCAGGTGGTCCTTTGATGAAGCAGCGGATCTGGTGGTGGGCATGGCCTCTGTTGAAGCAGGGGCCCTCAGTCCCAACTGTGGGCTAGGGTTCTGATGTTGTGGCCTCAAGGTTTCTGGCAGCAGGCATGGCCTCCTGGCCCATGAGTTTTTAATATCTGATGCTTTTCATGGTGATCCCTGAGTGGATGAGTATGGTCAACAGTACCCTCAAAGGCAACCACAATTATTTGGGTCCCTTTCTCTTCTCTCCTCTTTTCCCAGTGACCTCTGTCATATCTTTTTTTTTTGTGTGTGTGTGTGTGTGTGTGTGTGTGTGTGTGTGTGGTTGTTCAATACCATAAAAACAGACACTAACAGTTGAGTTTGTAGTGTATGAGATCCACACTGTAGGTTTTGAAGCTTTACATGAATGTCACAAGCTGACTCACTGAAAATTGTTGACCTAAAAGAGCCTATATCCCAGATGACAAGGTATCCAGGTTGGTGAATTTCTTGGAAACTTCAATTAAATTATTGAAATATAAGGCAGGTTTTCTTCCCTTTCGTGTATGATCTTTCTGACCCTTTTATAGTTAACATGTTCCTTTATGTAAGTTTTCATTCTAACACTAAGGCTTTCTATCATTATCCTACACCTATGGTTAACTGTTGAGTGTTATAATTGCAGTCACTGGGTTCTTGATTAGAAGGACCTGTAAACAGAGGTTATGGGAATTATAGGACTTAGACTAAATATCTCATCATCATGCTTTTTAGCTTTCTCTGGATACTCTGTTTTTTTTTTTTTTTTCCAGAAGAGTACAATAGGTAACTTAGAGGACTACATACAAGTTTTTTTTAAAACATAATTTCATAGGTATTAATATTAAAGTCAAAAATGTACTGGGAGATTGGAATGGGTCTTCTGAGAAGCTTCCCAACTTCTTCTTGCATTGTGGGAAGTTTGTAATTGAGAAAGAACATAGACTTCGATTTTCTCCTGTGTGTTGCAGGAGTAGAAGTCAGTCAGAGGCTCCACTCCTAGTACATTCTGTTGGCTTATTTGCATTTTTTTCTGGTGACTTGTAAATGGAGGAATGTGGAAGTAGAGAAGGAGGGGATATTTCATCTGAGTCATGGTGCTCATTGTTTCTTGTTTGAAAAGCAGGGTTTGGACAAAAACAGAGTTCATCTAAGGTATCATAGGTTTTCTCTTTGAAAAGCCCTGTTTTCTGGAAAAGAACCATGAAACTCTATAATAAAGCACTTCAGAACATTTTTCTTGATGCCTACAAAGTAGAGTGAGCTGTTGGACAATATTATAATTTAAGTTTCTGTACTTTGGCCATCATCCACGCCAGAAAAAAAAGTTAAAATAAAATATTAGCTTCATTTTCTTCAGACTCTTAAGATCAATCTTACCCCAACTATTGATGAAAGGAGCCCAAGGAAACTGAAGAAGAAATTCTCATAATGATCCTAAAGAAGGGGAGGTGTGCTAGAGTCTCTAGAGTAAAAAAAAAGACTTCCCCTTTAGCCTATTCCAAGCCCTCAAACAGATTAGATGATTAAGGCATCCTACTTTCTCTCACTTGAACATATCTGAATGCAGCCACTAAAGAACCAAGAACCAGAGACGTTGGTTTGCATTCAAAGTACTAGGCTTACACTTTCCCTATCCAGGATTGGAAACAACCACTTGGGTTCTCTCCTCCTCCCCCACGCCCCCCCCTCATCCTACTGTGTACACCACAGATATTTCCTTTATCTTGATATGAAGCTCTCAAATACAAGAGTAAAAAGTGAAACGAAACACAAATCCAGAACTATAAGGACGCTAGGTTTAAAGAAGACATTTACATATATGATTAGCTTTGGCTAGTCTTTCTTGAAATTGCCATTCAGGTTAAATGTATAGATGGATAATTTTTCTCTTTAGAATTAATGCTACAGAGAATGTCTTTCTATTTTGGAAAATTATTTTTACAGCTTTGGAGATAAGATTATTTACAATAAATAAATAAGAGTTAAGAACAGTTTGGATGTGAGGAAAAAGAAGTGAATAGTGCATAGAAGATAATTAATTAGGACTCCTGAGAAGAGAGTGAACCTATAGTTTTAGACTTACTGCTCTCTTGTATTTCCCAGGGTGTAGATGTAACCAACTGTCTTATTAAATAAGAAACACAGAAACAATGTTAAAGAGAAAGCCAAGAGGTCAGAACTCAGAGCTAAAATCTCACCCTTCCTCCTGCTGTGTCCCAGCTTCTCGAAAAAGAGCTATTTCCTGTGTGTAAGTCGATTTTCCAGTCATTCTGCCTTCTTATTGGTTGTAAACCCAAACACGTGACTGCCTCGTTACTGTCTGAATGTACAGCCCCCTAGGTCTTAAAGGCATATGTCTCCAATGCTGGCTGTATCCCTGAACACACAGAGATCTATGGGATTAAAGGCATGTACTACCACCGCCACACTCTGTCTATGGCTCTAATAGCTCTGACCCCCAGGCAACTTTATTTATTAACATACAATCAAAATCACATTTCAGTACAATTAGAATACACCACATTTCCCCTTTTCTATTTTAATAAAAAGAAAAAAAGCAAAAGGTTATAACTAACAAAAGAAAAACTATATACAAAAGTACATCAGTTATGATAAAAGATAAGTTAGATATAAAACCTTAAACTCATAAATATAAGATAGATAGGACATCTTCTTTAATATTTTAACTATAATTCTTGCTCAGTAATTGTTTTGTTATATGTAATTTTACCAGGTTAAAGTTAAAACCTTCCTTTTTTTTTTTTTTTTTTTTTTTTTTTTTTTTTTTCGTGAGTATAACATTTTAATATGTGTATTTGTTATTTATTTTTTTTTTGTGATATATATTTTTTATTTTACAATACCATTCAATTCTACTATCAGCCATGGTTCCCCTATTCTCCCCCTCCCACGCCCTCCCTTACCCCAGCCACCCTCCATTCCCACCTCCTCCAGGACAAGTCTCCCCGAGGACTGTGATCAACTTGGTAGACTCAGTCCAGGGAGTCCAGTCCCTTCCTCCCAGACTAAGCCAAGTGTCCCTGCATAAGTTCCTGGTTTCAAACAGCCAATTCATGCATTGAGCACAGGACTTGGTCCCACTGCCTAGATGCCTCCCAAACTGATCAAGCCAATCAACTGTCTCACCTATTCAGAGGGCCTGATCCAGCTGGGAGCCCTCAGCCTTTGGTTCATAGTTCATGTGTTTCTATTCATTTGGCTATTTTTTTCAATAATTGAGTAAAACTGAAATTTATTATAAGCCACAGTCGTCCTAGGGACCTCCATGCTATATATATATATATATAGCCTTTATGGTTCTATGGGTTGTGGTCTGATTGTTCATTTTATATCTAGAATCCACCAATGAGTGAGTACATACCATAACTGTCTTTCTGGGTTTGGGTTACCTCACTCAGGATGATTTTTTCTAGTTCCATCCATTTGCCTGCAAATTTCATGCTTTCGTTGTTTTTCTCTGCTGAGTAGTACTCCATTGTGTATATGTACCACATTTTTTTCATCCATTCTTCCGTTGATGGGCATCTAGGCTGTTTCCAGGTTCTGGCTATTACAAATAGTGCTGCTATGAACATAGATGAGCATGTATCTTTATGGTATGTATCAGCATTCTTTGGGTATATGCCCAAGAGTGGTATGGCTGGGTCTTGAGGTAGTTCGATTCCTAATTTTCTGAGAAACCGCCATACTGATTTCCACAGTGGTTGTACAAGTTTACATTCCCACCAACAGTGGAGGAGTGTTCCCTTTGCTCCACATCCTCTCCAACATTGGTTGTCATTGGTGTTTTTGATCTTAGCCATTCTAACAGGTGTAAGGTGGTATCTCAGAGTCGTTTTGATTTGCATTTCTCTGATGATTAAGGATGTTGAGCATTTCTTTAAATGTCTTTCAGCCATTTGTAGTTCTTGTTTTGTGAGTTCTCTGTTTAGCTCTTTAGCCCATTTTTTAATTGGACTGTTCAGTGCTTTGATGTCTAGTTTCTTGAGTTCTTTATATATTGTGGAGATCAATCCTCTGTCAGATGTGGGATTGGTGAAGATCTTTTCCCAATCTGTTGGCTGTCTTTTTGTCTTATTGACTGTGTCTTTTGCCCTGCAAAAGCTTCTCAGTTTTGAGAGGTCCCATTTATTAATGGTTGTGCTCAGGTCTGTGCTGTCGGTGTTTTATTTAGGAAATGGTCTCCAGTGCCAATGCGTTCAAGAGTGCTTCCTATTTTCTTTTCTATTAAGTTTAGTGTAACTGGATTTATGTTTAGGTCTTTGATCCACTTGGACTTGAGTTTTGTGCATGGTGACAGATATGGATCTATTTGTAATCTTTTACATATTGACATCCAGTTATGCCAGCACCATTTGTTGAAGATACTTTCTTTGTTCCATTGTATAGTTTTGGCTCCTTTGTCAAAAACCAGGTGTTCATATGTGCATGGATTAATGTCAGGGTCTTCAATTCGATTCCATTGGTCCGTATGTCTGTTTTTATACCAGTACCAAGCTGTTTTTATTACTATGGCTCTATAGTAGAGTTTGAGGTCCGGGATGGTGATGCCTCCAAGGGTTGCTTTATCATATAGGATTCTTTTAGCTATCCTGGGTCTTTTGTTTTTCCATATAAAGTTGAGTATTTTTCTTTCCAAGTCTGTGAAGAATTGTGTTGGGATTTTGATGGGGATTGCATTGAATCTGTAGATTGCTTTTGGTAAGATTGCCATTTTTACTATGTTAATCCTACCTACCCATGAGCATGGGAGATCCTTCCATTTTCTAATATCTTCTTCAATTTCTTTCTTTAGAGATTTAAAGTTCTTATCAAAAAGGTCTTTCACTTGTTTAGTTAGTGTTATCCCAAGGTATTTTATATTATTTGTGGCTATTGTAAAGGGTGATGTTTCTCTGACTTCTTTCTCAGCCCTTTTATCATTTGTGTATAGGAGGGCTACTGATTTTTTTGAGTTGATCTTGTATCCTGCCACTTTACTGAAGGAGTTTATCAGCTGTAGAAGTTCCCTGGTAGAGTTTTTGGGTCACTTATGTATACTATCATATCATCTGCAAATAGTGAAAGTTTGACTTCTTCCTTGCCAATTTGTATCCCTTTGATCTCCTTTTCTTGTCTTATTGCTCTAGCTAGAACTTCTAGTACTATATTGAATAAATATGGGGAGAGTGGACAGCCTTGTCTTGTTCCTGAATTTAGTGGTATCGCTTTGAGTTTCTCTCCATTTAATTTGATGTTTGCTGTTGGCTTGCTATAAATTGCTTTTATTATGTTTAGAAATGTTCCTTGTATTCCTATTCTTTCTAAGACCTTTATCATGAAGGGGTGTTGGATTTTGTCAAAGGCTTTTCAGCATCTAGGGAGATGATCATGTGGTTTTTTTCTTTCAGTTTGTTTATATGGTGTATTACATTGACTGATTTCCGTATGTTGAACCATCCTTGCATCCCTGGGATGAATCCTACTTGGTCGTGATGGATGATTGTTTTGATGTATTCTTGGATTCGTAAAACCTTCCTTTTTAAAAAAAAAGAAAAAAAGGGGAAGTGCTGTGGATATCACTCTATATAAATAAAACACTGATGGCCAGTGACCAGGCAGGAAGTAGGTTGCCAGACAGGAAGTAGGTGGGACAAAGAGAGAGGAGAATTCTGGGAAGCAGAAGGCTGAGGAGAGAGACACTGCAGCCACCACCAGGAGAAGCAGCATGTAAAGACTGGTAAGCCACCAGCCATGTGGCAAGGTATAGATTTATAGAAATGGGTTAATTTAAGATAAAAGAACAGTTAGCAAGAAGCCTGCCACGGCCATATAGTTTATAAGTGATATAAGCGTCTGAGTGATTATTTTATAAGTGGATTGTGGGACTGCGGGGCTTGGTGGAGCCTGGAGAGAAGCCCTCCAGCAATACCATGGAGGGCATTTAGTCTTCAGGAAGAAGAAATAAAACAGCACTTGGTCTGGCTTTTAGTCTTTTTAGGCTGTGCCTTTGCTCATGACTCACTCTTTAACCTTTGAGTCCAGTAAAACTAGGTCCCAAACTTCAAAACATCACCCCAGTCATAGATTGTCTTTGTTCAGAGAACTGACAACAACAACATACTTGTAAGCATGTAAGCATGAGTGTATAAGAAAAGGATTATCATTCAAAGCCAGTAGACATTAAGACCTTATAGGAAATGGAACCAGCATTCTCTACATAGTCTTCTCCTATCCCCTATCTATGGAGTCTCTGGGCAAGGGCAGGTGTTCATATTGGATTCCCATTTGAATGTACTGCTTCCATGATACTATCAGGAATTCATGAATTTAAAGGAGAAAAAAAAGGAACAGGGAGAATAATTGTGAGATATACAAATGAGTGCTCATGGGAGAGTCTAGGGAGTGCAGTGGTCCTCCGAAAAACCAGCAGTATTGGGGGACTTAGGTGTTTGTGTAGTAACTCTTTCTCGGCTAACATGTGATTAATGCCATCTTGACTAGTAACATAATCATCACCATCTTTCCTAGGCACATTGTTGGCTTCTGCTTTTGGTGAGGGCAGTTTCACGTGTGCCAGTGCACACCCTCGAGACAGGCTCCTAAAGCATCTATATATCTTGGAGATCAAATATGGACCATCAGCAACATCAGCCTTCCAATTTTAAGTTCAGAGGGCCTAGGCTTGGCCATAGTCAATCTTCCATAAAACTCTGCCTATCCTTTGTAAGTGTTCGAGGAAAGAAGGACTAATAGTTCATTTGGTGCCTTGTTAAGAGAGAGAAAAATTCAGAATTATCTTCTTATCTCTCTACTGGTTGACTCACCAAATATTTTTTTTCATTTTTTTAAATTCATTTTCTATACAAACCACAGATTCCCCCTCTAATCTCCCCTCCCACTTTCCCAACCCCCACTTTCTTATGCACCCTGACCCATCCCTTATCCCCTCCTCCAACAGGGTAAGTTCTCCCATGGGGGTACAGCTAAGCTTGGTACATTCAGTTAAGGCAGGACCAAGCCCCTTGCTGCTGTATCAAAGATGAGTAGGGTGTCCAATCATAGGAAATGGAAACCAGAAAGCCAGCTCATGCACCAGGGATAGGACATGATCACACTGTCAGGGGCCCCTCAAACAGACCCATCCATAGATTTATCTCCTATAGGCAGAGGTTCCAGTTCAGTTCAGTGTGGGCTCCACAGCTGTCGGTCCAAAGGTCATGAGTTCCTTTGAGCTTGGTTCAGTTGTCTCTGTAGATTTCCCCATCATGATCTTGACCTCTCTTGCTCATATAATCCCTTTTCCCTGTCTTCAACTGGACTCTCTGAGCATGGACTGGTGCTTGGTTGTGGATCTCTGCATCTGTTTTCATCTGTTACTGGATGAAGGCTCTATGATGACAATTAGGTTGACTCACCAAATATTATAGGCACTGTTTGAGGTCACAGCCTATCCACTGACCAGGCACTAATGTCACTTTACAATCAAGTGTAGAGACATACATGGATAGTTACAGGAAAGGAAATATTTTATGAAAGGGAAGAGATAGAAGAGCTTGGAATTACACAAGACCTGGACCTCATTTCAGCTCCAAGTGATGACAGGAACAGCTCCTCATGACCATAGATGGGTTATTTGTATATTAGTTATTTTCCATGTAGGTTCTTTTTCCCATATAGAACAGCAGCCAGGAAGGTTTCCAGTCATGTATGGAATCTCCTCCCCACCTTATTTCCTATTCTCTTATCTCAACTCTCATATTTAATCTTCCACCTCCTATGTACCCTAGTGTTTTCCAAAATCACTTACACCTGAGGGAAGAGCCAATAGGGAGCAATGACTGGAGTCTAAATTCTTCTGATTACTGTCCTCCTTCTACTAGAGTGTTAATGGGTCATTGCCATTACCATAGACCTAATGTGGCAGTTCAAATTAAAAATGGTCCCCATAATACTATTTACAAGGACTCCAATGTACAGTATGGATAGTTAAGGAAGGGAATGGCTCAGTTGCCTTTAGCCTACTGGCTATGGGTGAGATAGGACCTCTGTTGGTCTTTTCTATATCAAACACACAGATTGCAAACCCAGTGCCACTTTGAGATCTTTGGCAGTAATTAACCATGCAGCTCACACACGATTGAGCCTGTATGATAATGAGTATTCAGAGATGGGTAATGCCTGGGGGGTACTCACCAACCTAAGACAGAGCACCTGTGTGGCCTGGGCAGGTGTCTCCATGATGGGTAAGGTGACCTGCTGACGTCCCACACAACCCAAGTCAGAAGCTCATTTTTTTAATAAAAGGGGGACCTGCAGGGCCCTGGCCCCCGTTTTGGGTAACTGTTGCCTTGCTTGCGGACCTTGACCTTGATATCCTCCCAATGCTAATCCCCTGCCAGGTTCGACCCTCCTGAATGCTTAAGGGAAGTTCCTTGTCTGTGTATCCTGAATAATGGGCACTAACAGCTTAGATGCAAGATTGTAAAACATCAGTAGTGAACTTCTGCCCTCCACGGTCCTCCCATTGTGCTGTAAGCCTGTATTTAACCTCCTACCCCCTTCAAGAAATGACATTTGACATTTAAAATTAAACACACACACACAACACACATATATAATTGAATGAATACTGCAAATGTAATCTATGAATACCACAAATGTGATTAATATCATGAGTGTAAGTAATGAATATCATGAGTGTAATTTAAAAAATAAATAAAAAAATTAAAATAAAAAAAATGGTCCCCATAGACTTGACTATTTAAATTTGGTTAACAGTTGGTACTATTCAAGGAGATTTAAGTGGTGTAAACTTGCTGGAAAAAATACATTACTGGGGATACGCTTTGAGATTATATAGTCTCACCCTCCTTCCAGATTATTCTCCTTGCCTTGTGCTTACCATTGAGGCTATGAGCTTTCAGCTTCCTGCTCTGGTTAACATGCCTGCCTGTTGCCATTTCTCCACACTATGATAGACTCTTATCCCTTGAAACTGTAACTCCCAATAAATTCTTTCTATAAATTACCTTAGCCATGGAATTTTTTTTATCACAGTAACAGAGAGATAAACAATAAACCTAGATATCATTGTATTGTTTTAGTCATTTAGTTTTCATGACTATTGAACCAAGAAAATTTTGACTGCAAAACCAAGTTAATAAAAATTACATCAAATATAAACAAAAGCATAACCCCCCAACACACTTGATTTATTCATTCACAGAAAAGCATAATTATATTCAGTGATGAAATGATTGTGGCTAAATTCTGTGAAAATCACACCTATAATACACCCCTGGCAACTCTGCTTACATCCATTGTTGTATAGCATCCAATCTCAACTACAAGAGTCAATTCCAAACTCATCATAAACACTCCTTCTTTTAATTCTTCTCTAATATTTATTTTGCTGGTTGAGAAATTATGATTACTTATGAACCACTCTACGATGCCCAGAAAACTCACTGCTTCCAACACTCCTCACAGGCATCTTGATTTTAATCTCCATAATACTTGGCAGCGACATCAGCAAGGCTTCCAATCACCAGAGTCTAGGAAGGATTGGCAATTCACAGGTCTCCTCAGCTCTTGTACCATCACTCAGAAAATTTGATAAGCCTTATTTTTACTCCAAAACCACCCAATTACTTGTGGAGCTAAAGATGGGAGTCACAACACAGAGGACGATCAATATATAAATTTTCTTAATTACACTCTTTGCCTTCTGGGTGTCTCATTTGGTATGAATATGGATGGAAGCAAAGGTTCTGGGTGACCTTTCCTCTCTTGTTAAATCATCCTCTGCCAAACCTTAATGAGAGGTTAAGTAAGATTCCTGTTTCCATCACTGACTTCTTCCTTACTCATGTGTCTTGGTTGGGCATGATAGCTCATATCCTGAGCCAAAACCTACATCTCAAATTATTATCCTACCTCATTACAAATGGACCAGAGCCTGGTAAAGGTATGAGAACAAGCACTACCACAAGTTAAATATGCACAGGAGTTTTTGCAAGGGGTTAATTTTCTCTCAGCTGTATTTGTCATATGCCCTGGGATAAAAACTTTATAACACATACAACATAAATTATCTACAAGTGGTATCTTTCCAATGAGAAAACAAGTCTCTTAACATGAGTAATAGATATTACTTCCTTTTTGTTTACCTTCTTTCTTTTCTTCTCACTCTTATTTATTTATTTCTGGGGGGCTGTATTATATGTACCTGAACATTAAGGATAAAAAGAAAGCACCCTAAGAAAATAGGGTATAGTTAAGATATGTTCAAAATAAATGGGCTAAAAATAATCTTGCTACCAAAGTGCTATATTATTTCAAAAGAATTCTATTCTTTGAATTAGAAAATAGATGATAGCTTAAGAACCAGGTAAAAACCATAATTGTAGAATATTGTTACTTGGTATCTCCTGGACACAACCATGAGAATTACTATGCATTGGAAAACCCGGAGTCAGATAATGTGCTGTATTGACTACTGGGAAATTTTTCATTTTAATTAATTCTCATGTACAGAAGTATTTATATCTTTCATGAAATAAGAGGAAACTGAGGTATAGAGAGAACATTTAACTTCCTAAATATACCTTTAATAATTAATTATTAAGTCAAGTGAGTTCTTTCTGATTCTACATATCTTAAGAAAACATTTGGTTTTCAGCACAAATCGTCTTAATTAACTTAAAATTTGGTTAGCCAGGAGCTGTGCTGTACATCTGTAACCCCCATATTCAGAGGGGTGAGACCAAACACTATGTGTTTAAAGTCTCCCTATCCATCTCAGTGAGGAACTCTCAGCATTTAGGAGACTAAGGAAGCAGCAGATCTGAGGGTAGCTTGGGCTATGCAAGGGGACACTGTCGCAAACAAGCAAGCCAACAAATGAAAATAAACAATGCCAGTGGTTATTTAGATCACCCTGATTTATTTTATTTTATATAAATTTAATCTTATTTATTTATGTATAGAGTATATGTGGTGGTTGTCAAAGGTCAACATCAGGAGCCTTACTCTACAGATTGCCATCTTATTTTTAGAGACACGATCCTTCCCTGAAGCTGGCTAGCAAGCCTCGGAGACTACAGGTACATGTCATTGCACCCAATTTTTTTACATGGGTGAATAGGACCTGAACTTGGGTACTCCTGCTTGCTTAGCAAGCATTTTACGTTAACTGGAATTAAAGGATTTTTGAGGACAAAGCATTTGTTTTGACATCAATTTTTCTTCTTGAAGTGAGAGGGGAGAGTTAAATGATTGATTATAAAGACACTGATTGTGAGTCATGTTAATGAAGAATAAACAGTGGAAACAAAGTATTCTGTTCCAGTTTGTTTTCTGTTGCTGGGATAAAACACCCAAACTAAAAGCAACTTGGGAGAGGAAAGGGTTCCTTTGACTTACACCGCCAGGTTGCATTCTGTCATTGGAGGAGTCAGGGCAGGAAGTTATAAGGGCAAACTTGAAGCAAAAGTCACAGACGACTACTGTTTGCTGGTTTGATCTATGTCTCAATGCCAGACCGGCTCATGCTTAGCAAGCTTTCCTCTACAACCCAGGGCCACCTGCTCATGGAATGCAGGAACCCACAGTGTCCTGGGCCCTCCTGTATAAATTAATGACTAAGACAATCCCCTTCCAACAAGCCACAGTCCAGTCTGACCTGAGCAATCTCAGTTGTGACTCCTCCCAATTGGTTTTAGTCTGTGTCACATTAAGGCTAACCAGGACACCATGCATAAGAATCAAAATAATATTTTGACTTTCATACTTAATGTATGTAAAATGTGTGTTTATAACTATTCTTTTCTATAATTTTACCTCCTAATACTTTGCTAAACTTGAAAGAGACAAGTTTATCTTAGTATTGAGGATCTTCTGTCTGGTGTTGAGTTTCTTGCTCTATGGGGCTTTTTCATTATACAAAATTCTTATTTTCTCCCATAGAGTTGACAAACTGTTTCTAAAGCCATATGCTCTGAGCCAGGAGGGAGCCTTGAAGCTAGTACTTAAGTTATCCAAATTATTTATAATCTAACTAACGCAAATCTCAAGCAGGTGGACTGATCAGCTTGGCATCATCAGTGGGAGTCTTGCTAGATAGACATCAGATCAGAGAAGGAAGCAGCATACAGCTTCCAAAGCTCTGGTTCAGGGAAATGTTCAGCATGCCACCAAGTGGGGATTCAAGCTTGAGGCTGATAAAGTCTACTTGTGATGCCAAATGAAGCTATAGTTATGGTAATTTGCCTCTCAGTCCCACATTGCATTAAGCAAATTGAGAGGTAAATACTTGCCTTAACAAAATAAGTATGTAAATAGATATGTTAGTGGAATGAACAGAAATAACTTTTTTTCTGAGATATATTTTCTTGAAGGAAAATAAAGTTTATAGTAAAAGAATTACGTTAAGATACTACAATGGGGGTCTGGAGAGATGGCCCAGCGGTTAAGAGCACTGACTGCTCTTCCAGAGGTCCCTGTTCAATTCCCAGCACCCACATGGCAGCTCACAATTGTCTGTAACTCCAGTTCCAGGGGATGTGACACCTTCACACCATAAAATACAGTTTAAAAAAAATACTACAATGGTCTCAGATTTGGGGGTTCAAAGGAGTCACTGAGGGAGAATTGTCATTTTGAGTAAAGGGCTCATTAGGAAAGTTATTAATGCCATGGAAAGATAGTATGAAGTGAGCTCTAAGGAGAACTCAGGTTCACATGGCTATGTGGGGTCTCCTCTTACAGATATCAGGGGCAGGAGGTATATCCCAGTTAATGTAATTGATGAATAGCTGATAATACATGCTTGCGGTCAGGTTGTCTTTGATTCCTGGGTTTGGGGGGACAGTGTCAAGGGTTGGCTCTTTACTCAATGTGTGTCCATCATATGTAATGTGGTACCTGGAGCCACCAGTTACTCAGTGTGCTTGGGAATCTTCCTCTGTGGATGAGAGGCTCAAAGACTAACAAGTAGACTAACTCTCATTCCGTTTTGGTTGTGGGCAGTACACAGTTAACTGTGAGGGTGACGTAGCAATGCCTGAGAAGCTCCCAGGTCAAAGCTAATCAATACTTTCAGGAAAACTTGTATTTTGAATGTTATACAAAGGATAAAATTTAATTATTACCAGATTTTTAAAACTTTCTTTTTTATTTATTCTTTGTCTTTTATATCATGCCTCCTGATCCCATCCATCTTCCCACCCCCACCCCGCAAATAAAACAAAATAAAATTTAGGAGAAAAAAGGGGAGAAGAAGGGGGAAATCTCATCATGGAAGCTGCAGTGTGACACAGTAAACCCTTTTATCCACACATTTTTACATGTAGATGTTCATCATAAAGAATCACTGGTCTGGTTCAAGGTCTCTGGTCTCTGCTACACCTGGGCCCTCGCTGGGACTCTTCCTGGGCATCCTGTTATTCCTCTGTGTTGTGGAGATCCTGCAGCCCTGGGTCCATAGGACCGAACCCCTCCCTGCCCCCCACTTCAGCAGATCACAAATGGGGTGGATGTTGGATCCAGCCTGCCAGCTCTCCCCTATCTTCACCACCAGGGTGAGTTCTCCAGCATTACCCTGGCTAGTTCACCCTTGCAGTAATGAGCAAGGGGCGGGGCCAGTTCCCAGGCTTTTAAGTCCTTAAGTTGTTTTCTCCCATACCCACATCTTCAGGGCCTGCTCTACTCTGTTACCCAGGCTACAGCTGATGAGGGGCAGGAACAACTCTCCTGCTCTTATGCTTTTAGGACCTCAGTGCCAGCTCTTCCACCTGCCTCAGGCACTGGTAGTTGCCGGGGGGGGGGGGGGAGCATATTTCCCCCGCCCATGCCACCACATGACAGAGGAGTAATGGGGACAGTTCTCCTATGCTCACAATGTTGAGGTTGGCTCACTTCCACCAACAGAAGCAGCTCTACTGTGCTGCCCAGATGAGGTGCAGGGACTGCTTCCCTACATGTTGCTGCAGGTGGAGGGATCAGGTCCCTTGCCACCTGGAGGCGGTAAGGGTGAGGGAGGAGGGCATCTTTCCTTGGCTCCCATCACCACACGGCAGATGAGGGAAGCAGTACCCACCAGCTATGCCCCTCTCACGCCCTCAGGGCTGGCTCACCCATGCCCCTATCTACAGGGTCAACTCCACTGTGCTGTCCCAGCAAGGCTCAGGTCCCATTCTCCCGAGTTCTGCAGCTGGTGAGGGATTGGGTCAGCTCCCTTACCTGCTGCAGGTGGCAAGGGTGAGGGGAGGAGAGAATCTTTCCCTTACCCATGCTGCAACAGGGCATATGAGAAGGGCACTACTGCTCCCCCATTCTCACGCTCTCAGGACCAGCTTGCCCACACCCCTTGAACAGGCTTAGCTCTACTGTGCTGCCCGGGTGCGATGTAGGACCCTCTCTCCTGGGGGCTTTAGGCAGTCAGGAGCAGGACCAGTTCTCTCCAGCATTACATCCAATGAGCGGCGGGGCCAACTCTGCACAGCCCTATCCTCTCTGCCTTTGGTGCAATCAGGAGCCATGCACTTCAACAGGGACTGCTGCTGCTTCAGAGCCAGAATGCAGATAAGGGCCGCAGCAGAAGCGTAGAGCCAGACATCACCATGGCCCTGCGTGGCAATGAAGCCACCCACCCCACCCACTCCTCATCTCTCTCGCCTCTTCAGATATACCTCTGTCCACAGGACATGAACCATTTTGTCTCTCTCTCCCCCATATCACATCATACATTTGTTCACCACATGGTGCTGCAAGGTGCCAGGTGGGCCAGTGTTTTCTCCTTGGAGCCCGGGTCACACTGATTGTGGGTCTCCTTGTCCCACCATCATGGCCCTGGGCAGGACCATGCTTCCTCATCACAAAGAGATAATAATAGTGCCCAACCACCCAGCCTAGTTGGTGTGGAGATGTTGCTGGAGTCCTCTGGCACGCCCGGGCTGCGATCCATCGAGTTCTGCCAGTCCCGGACACATTGTTTGGCGAAGGGTTTTGCTGGAGTCCTCTCATGAGCCTAGGTTAGAAAGCACGGACTGTGATCCGTTCCATTGTTACCAGATTTTAGAGATTTTTTTTTTTCCACTTTCAGTTTCATTTTCCAGGGAAACTCAGAGCGTCTCTGAGTCTCCTCATCTAAAACAAATTTGTGAAACATCAAGGATTCAAACAATGCCAGCTTCTCTCACGTGAGCATTTGGCTGCATGTGTATGTTTGTGTACATATGTATATCGGTATATGCTTCCTGAATTATTTGTTTAGAATATCATGTGATATTCTAACAAAGGGAGACAAATGGTTTTATGTTATAGAGAAAGAAAACGACTGGCTATTTAAAGTCCAATTTTATGTTGGCATTTCTGCCTAAGAGGCATAGCAAATCCTTATCAACAGTATTAGTAACCTTTTTTATTGCTCTCTTCCCCTGAATTATCAACTTTTAGAATGACAAGTCAAAATTTTAAATGGCTTTTGTAAGTAGAATATTTTTTTGTTTCCGCTTTTATTTCTGTTATGAATTTGCATCAAGCCAAGTGCAAAGATGCAATCTTAGCCATGATGTGCAAAAGAGAGTTACAAGGAACAAAGAGTGAAGAACCTAGGGTGACCACAGACCACTGATGCAGAGGAATCTCGTGGGAACACTTGGAACAGGAGGCATCATGGGTCGATGAGCATATTCAAGTGTGTGCTGTCTTTATTCACACATGGTACAATAAGAACCTGGTCTCATTCGTTGATATTTGCTGACAGGTATGCCTCTCCCTTCCCTTTTCCTCTTTTGTTTCACACTGAGCAAGCTGATTAAAAAAAAAAGTCAGTACCTGCTGCCTTAGATGCCTGCAGGATGTTCATGCCATACACAGGAATTCTCATTGTAGCCTAATTCCCTACCCACCATTAAAATTGCGATCTATATCATCCCCCTCCTCTTTCAAATCACTTTTGCACCTGTGTGGAGGACACCTGATATTCCCCAGATAGCCTTGTTATGTGGTTATGTAAGTAATGAAACTTTTTCATGCCCTGCAGCATAGCAACATTCAAACTAAGATGTCATTATCCATTCAGCTCCTGTGTAGAGTGACTAAAATAAATCTATAAAAATATCCTAGTATATCCACACTATACAAACATGCACACACACACACACACACACACACACACACACACACACACACACACAGAGAGAGAGAGAGAGAGAGAGAGAGAGAGAGAGAGAGAGAGAGAGAGAGTTAAGTTGAATTTGTAGTACAGTGGCTTACTTAAACTCTACTGCCAGAAAGGAAGGGAGGGGAAATCTCAAAACTCATAATGAAAAAGAGATGTGAATAATCTATATATTTATCTTGTGTCCTTTTCTAAGACACGCTATATTATCCATTGTTCTCTAGAGGATAATAACTGATAGAGTGAGTATGTATTAGAAGAATATTTATTAGATTGGTTTACCAGGTATATTCTGGATAGTCAAGCAATGACTGTCTTCATGCTGGAGAGCTTTAGAATCTGGTAGCTTCCCAGTCCATAAGGCTGGATGCCTCATGGGTCCTAATTTGGTACTGAAGGCAACGATGATTCCTGCTTTGGTATCGGTTTTGTTATTACATTTTAGTATCAGTGAAGCAATGCAGTAGTAACAGCAGCAACAGGGTAAGTGAGCTTGCCAACAAGAAAGGCAAAAAGGCAAAAACCAGCTTTTCCCTAAGATACCTTTTATCTGCATGTCACCAGAAGATGCTGCACACATTTATGTGGGTCTGCACACTACAAATAACATCATCAATAAAACTCCTTACAGGTGTGCCAGCTGCTATATCTTAACTGATTTCAGATCCAGTGAAACTGTCAATCAAGATCAACTCTCTCTCTCTCTCTCCCTCCCTCCCTCCTTCCCCCTTCCTCCATCTCCCTTTCCCTCCCCACCCCAACACACACTGAATTTTCAAGCATCTAAAACGTCATTTTGGAAATTATAAAGATTCTAAGAAAAAGACAATCCCAACTGTATTTGAGTATAAAACAGCCTTTGGTGTCTGTAGGAGGCAAAGACATAGATTAATACTTTCTTATACCTGCAGGGGTCTCATCTCAATAATACCAAGAGCAAAGATGGACTGCTGAGGTAAACCAATGATTAAGTCCATACATGGATTTGACACTGTAGCAGATGGAAGCACAAAGAAAGCCTCTATCTCAGCTCTTGTAAGCGCAGTTACAATGTAGTTAAGGGCAGCATACTGTAACTAGGTCCATAGATGGCCTTTATCACATGATACCCTGTTGCTGGAGGGCTTCTCTCCAGGTTCCCCAAGCCCCGCAGTCCCACAATCCACTTATAAAATAATCACTCAGACGCTTATATCACTTATAAACTGTATGGCCATGGCAGGCTTCTTGCTAACTGTTCTTTTATCTTAAATTAACCCATTTTTATAAATCTATAGCTTGCCACGTGGCTGGTGGCTTACCGGCGTCTCTATATGCTCTTCTCCTGGCGGTGGCTGCAGTCTCTCTCCTCCTTCTTCCTGTTTCCCCAATTCTCCTCTCTCTTTGTCCCGCCTATACTTCCTGCCTGGTCACTGGCCATCAGTGTTTTATTTACATAGAGTGATATCCACAGCACTTCCCCTTTCTTCTTTTTTTTAAGAAGGAAGGTTTTAACTTTAACATGGTAAAATTACATATAACAAAACAATTACCAAGCAAGAATTATAGTTACAATATTAAAGAAGATGTCCTATCTATCTTATATTTGTGAGTTTAAGGTTTTATAGCTAACTTATCTTTTATCATAACTGAGGAAATTACGACTATCTAGTCTTCAACCACATCAAAGACCTGAGAAGGAACATAATGGTACCTGAGAAATGGTAGATGGATGCAAGCAACTTTCGGGAATCTTGCAAGAGTAGACCAAGACAGCTGGCAGCCTGGACAGTCACCTAATGTTTCTCAGCATTGTTGGTGCATTCAAATTGGCTACAGGCCTAGAGTATCTGACAGACCATTTTTAGAAGCAGGAATTTTAAGAGACCATCTTACCCTGTCTTGGCAGAGTACAGTGGTCGCTTTCCTTGTGTCCCGCTTGTCCAGAAAGGACAGCATTGCATTTGTACTGTCAGCCATCAAGGCAAGGGCAGTTCTTTGCCCAGTAGGCCATTTTGTGTCAAAAAGACAAACTTCCAAATGGAAATGTCTTAGAAGCCCAACATTCTCTCGGGATCAATTGGTGTAGCCAGGAGCAATTGTGTCTCACGTCAACAGAATTCTAAGTTATTTAAATGCCATATTCTCCAGGTCTATGAAGTGTTTGAAGATTACCTATCTATCTGAAATATATCTATGTATACCTAGAAGACTTAACTAACATGGCTACAGATATGATTATCATAGATGACTAATTATTAATCTATTTTTTAATTATCCATTACAATTTTGGATATATAAACATAATACCTCAAACAAGAATGGAAATATATATATATATATATATATATATATATATATATATACAGTATAACAAAATTAACTTCAAGTTTGTATCAATGAACTAAAATTTATACCAATGTAAAACATTTTAAACATAAACTAAAATCTATACCAATGTAAAACATTTTAAACAAGTTGTTCTTTAAAAGTAGGTTCATTAATCTACCCTTTTATCTTATCATCTCCATATCCTCTTATATATCATATCCCCTTTTCTTTTTTAGAAAGAGATCACATTTATAATCAACCTGTTTTAAATAAAAATATTGGTTTTTCTCTGTCCCACACCAGAGGGCTCTTCTGATTTGGGACACAAGAATCCCTTAACTATTTTTTTTTTTTAAAGCAATATGTCTGGGTTTAGAGGGGGAGTGAGCCAATTCCACCTCTAAAGCCAGCTTGGTATATTTGGGAATTTGGGCGTAGCATCTCTTACTACTTCCTGCTGGAGGGGGGCGCTGTATCTTATGGGGACGCAAAGAAAATTTTAGACCTATGGGGTAGTCCGCGAGGCTGTATTGTGTGAGCCAGTTGCCTTGAAACCGATCTGGATGTTGGATCATCTGGGCCATGGTGTCATCGGAGTCCTTTCAGGGGGTCTTGGCTGGTGAAACCTGATGTATCTTAATCTGGAACAAGTCCACAGCCTCTGGCTTTCTGTGGAAACAAAAGCAGAACCTCTTTTCCAAAGTAACATATCCTTATATCCAAATTTTGAAGTCAAGGTACCTTTAAAATATACATTTTGGCATAACTCAACAGCTTTTGTAATCAAATGTTTTTCTTTAGTTATGAATATCAAAGAGAACATAATCCAGATTCTCTGTGTGGTAGCCATCTTTATGTGGCTTAGGTTTTATATTACTTTGAGCCTTGAGCCTATTGCTTTAAACTGTACCATTGTAAGCCTGAAACGGCGCTGTGGCTGCTGGCTCCGCCCACTTCAGCTTCCCAACATGGCAGTGGTACATTTTTCGCCAGCTCTGGGAGTCATCAAGTCTCAGAAATAGTGGGTCTAAGCTTTTATCAAAGCAGCGTGTAGCCCAGAAACCTCTTTTTTTTAAAAAAAAAAAAAAATACTAGTAAAGACTAAATCTACCACACAGCTTAATTTGCCGCTGGCAGATGCCTCATTTCTGCCATACTGCCGGTCAAACGCACCTGCCAGGAACCCGCCAGTGTCCAAACTTGCGTTTTGCCGCATCTAGCTGCCCGTATGAGACAAGAAGCAGGAACCTGGTTTTGGCTCTGTTTAGAATTGGTTATTAAATATTCTCAGGTTTAAGGTGGAAACTCGAGCCGTTGGGCGCCATTTGTTGCTGGAGGGCTTCTCTCCAGGTTCCCCAAGCCCCGCAGTCCCACAATCCACTTATAAAATAATCACCCAGACGCTTATATCACTTATAAACTGTATGGCCATGGCAGGCTTCTTGCTAACTGTTCTTTTATCTTAAATTAACCCATTTTTATAAATCTATAGCTTGCCACGTGGCTGGTGGCTTACCAGCGTCTCTACATGCTCTTCTCCTGGCGGTGGCTGCAGTCTCTCTCCTCCTTCTTCCTGTTTCCCCAATTCTCCTCTCTCTTTGTCCCGCCTATACTTCCTGCCTGGTCACTGGCCATCAGTGTTTTATTTACATAGAGTGATATCCACAGCAATACCCATTCAAAGAGGCATTTGGACTTTGAGGATTGACAGAGAAGTTACTTGAGGAGAAGAAGTTCATCCCATAAGAGGGAACATTCCAGTCATTTCATGTCATCAACAACTCATGCAATCTCTTTAGAAAAAATAAAATTTTCTATAGTGGCTACTAAAATGGCCTTTCTGGCTCATTCTACTTGTAAAGAAATGTCTGAGATTTAGATTCTCAGATAGACCATCCAATTTAAGTCTTGGTCTCTTACAGAAATAATTGTTCCTTCTAAACCATATTAAAATATAGCCAACTCCCCCAGGCATTATTAACATCTTGTCACTATATAAATGTTAAGCAGAGAAGCTGGAATAATTTTATCCTGGGAGTCAGTGTGACAGATTACAGTTTGAGGTCTTAGTAAAGGTCATAAAGAGAATTAGAATGCCTTTATCCACATGATTTATCCATCACTGTAGGAATAGCTATACCAAACAGCTACAATAAGAATGAGAATTTCCATTTTAATTACATGAGCACCAGATTGCTGAAACTCAGACAATTTTAATCAATACCCAATGGAGGTACTTCAAAGCACTTTCAAATAATAAAATCTTCATGTGATTCAAAAGTAGCTAGTCTTAAATATTTCCACTTAACATATTTCTTCTACTTACATGAAATACTTTTCTAACTTATCTAAGTGAATAAACAAGTAGATGAAGGCATTATGCCTCCTAAATGTGACACTTTTGGATATTGAATTGTCCTTAGAGACAACATATGTGTAATTTTAGTTTTATCAATAGAATTTGGATAAAATGGGGCAGCTGATAGAAATATGTTGCATTGAGTATGTTTAAAAAAAACATGAAATCAGGAGTCTACAATGAAATTACTTCCAAAGAAGTCTTGATAGAACCATATTGGATTAAACACTAATACTCCACCATCCCTACCTCCTTTGGAGAGAATACCTATAGATAGTGAGCAGAATCAAAGTCAAGATGAAGTTGATTGCATTAAAAGACAAAAGAAATCACTTTCCAGGGAGATAATTAGGCTCACGAGACTCGAAATCCAATCTTTTAAACAGTATGAGTTCTTCATTCTTCTCCTCAATCAATTATTTAAGCCCATTTCAGGAATTTACACAGTGAACGCTGCTAGGTTACAGAGATTCTGGAGGACATTGAAACTGCCTAGAGAAAGACCGAGCACAGTTTAGTCTACACCGGAAAAGCCCCCAATATGTGAGTATTTGCTAGAAGGGCTAAAATGAATTATTTTCTCCCAATTAGAGTTTTGGCAACAATTAAGTACTTTAGTGACTCTCAGTTTGGTAAGTCCCAGTAAGTCACCTAGAAGCATTAGACAGACTATAAATCCATGGATTCTTATAACCGAAACATAAGTTAGCAAGTATCTCTTAAGCACCTAACAAATACAAAGCACTCTGATAGGTCTTTTACATATGTAACCTAATTTGCTCTTTCTGAAGCTCTATAATCTGTTTTTTAGAAGATGGAATCATTTTTACTTTAAGACCTTAAATAATTATCACAGGTCGTTAAGTGGATTAATAACAAATAAGACTGAGGATTAATAGCGTACGCTGCTTCAACTCTACCTAGATTAACATTGAGATTGATGAAAGTGACTTAAGTAATTTTAGCTCTACACTCATGATTCAGCTGTAAAGTTTACAACCATGTTTTGTTTACTTATTTATGTATTATTTATGTCACAAGGTACTACAGACTGATTGTTAGTGTCCACCCTGAGTTCCTATTCCTATTCTTATATGCACTTGTAATCATTCCACCAACTCTCAGTTTAATGATATTTGAAGATAGATGGTTTAGAAGATAAGCAAACTGACATCAAGTCTTGAGGGTGGGGCCCTGGGATAGGATTAGTTACTTTAATAGGAGAGGGTGAGATAGAGATTACATAGAGTACGCTCCCACAAGTGAGGCTATCAGGAGAAGATGTATATCTGTGAGCTACTAAGAGATTCCTAACTAGGAAATGAATAAGATCCTTCATCTTGGGCATGTAGCTTTCAGAACTGTGAGGATTAAATATTTGTTGTTTGGCCTCTCAGTCTTTGGTGATTTTGCTATAGTAGTTCAAATGGAGACAAGATAAAGACAAAATACAGAAATTCAGTAATGTGGCTCAGGCCATTCTCCCACACCTTCCTTATGACAGGCTGGTTTATACTTCTTGGATACAACCTTGAATACTACTTGATTTGTAGTGGTTGAGGTATGTAGAGACTAGTTTTGACTTTGTCCCTGTGATGGTGAACCTATAGAATCGTTGAAACATTATTTTGCTAAGTAAGTCTTCAATGGTATTGACAGAGGAGAGTGAATGTGTTGATGAAATGAGTGGGAAACTACTATTAATGAGAGTTAATTAGGGACACCTATTAGGGACAAGGATTAAAAAAAAAACATGCCAGCCTGGGCTACCAAGTGAGTTCCAGGAAAGGCGCAAAGCTACACAGAGAAACCCTGTCTCGAAAAAACCAAAAAAAAAAAAAAAAAAAAAAAAACATAAGCAGAGGACAGTTGATCCTGGAACTTAGACATTCTTCTGCTGCTCTTGAACATCAGAACACTGTTCTTTTTGGGCTGAACAAGACTGAAAATACTGGCTCTCCAAGTTCTCAAGCCTTCCATCTCAGATTGAGTTACACGATGACTTCCCTGATTGCATGTGGATTGGGCCATGCTCTCAGCTTCTGTGTTTCTACAGCCTAGAGAAAGACTGAGCACAGTTTAGTCTACACTGGAAAAGCCCCAATATGTGAGTATTTGCTAGAAGGGCTAAAATGAATTATTTTTGCCCAATTAGAGCTTTGGCAACAATTAAGTACTTTAGTGGCTCTCAGTTTGGTGAGGCCCAGTAAGTCTTATCGGGAAACTTCACAGCCTCTATAATAT
The DNA here is from genome assembly GCF_004664715.2 of Peromyscus leucopus. Lineage (NCBI taxonomy): Eukaryota > Metazoa > Chordata > Mammalia > Rodentia > Cricetidae > Peromyscus > Peromyscus leucopus. The sequence continues at coordinate 39,722,481 of NC_051068.1, forward strand.
TAATGGGAACAATGCCCTCATACATGTTTATACCTCACTTTCTATCATCTATCTTTTTTATATGTCAACCTATTTATCTATATCTATTCTCTATCTACCTCTTTCTCTGTCTCTATTTTTTATCCCCCTGAAGAACAGTTATGTTAACTGTTAAGTGATCATTATTTAGCTATATGACCCCAATAATGTATCCTCTCTTTTTACTTCTCTTTCTTCATGTTCCAATTGCTAAGACTGCTAACAGTTCCTATGCCATCAGTCTGAAAAGCAAAATTAAATAGAATATATGCAAACTACTTGTTCTCTGTAGTTATGCAACTAATGAAGACCCACAGGAAGGTGCTGACAGAGGGTAAAAGCAGCATCACTGAAGATAAAAGGAGAAGAGCCTTGACAAGAGGTTCTCCCAACTCCCAGGTAAGATGGCAGACTAGAAGCTGACTTTTTGTTACCCAGTGAAGGAAAAAAATAAGAAAAAAAACAGACTATTCCAAAGACAGAAAGAACTTCAGAAATCCACAAAGGAAGTGAGAACATAGGAAGAAGCTGAGGCTAGTGCAGTCCCAGCCACAGGGGTCCCTGCCAGGGAGAGAGGACACAGAGACTTCCAAAATGTAAACCAGGCAGCTTCGGTGAAAAGAACACCCAAGACAAGCCCACAGCACTCAGAATAACCTACTATTTGAAACAGAGCTATTCTGGAGGTCTAAGAACTCAGACAAACAATGAGACGGGGAAGCCTAAACTCCCTCTGACACCGGCCCAGTGTAAGTGACAGACCTGTGAGCCAGTTGTGGAGAGCAGGAAGTGATGCTGACAAGCTAAAAGGTACAGGCAGCAAGAAGCTTGGTTCAGTCCATGAAACACACTGGGAAAAGATAGCCCCATCCCCAGTGGCAATAGCAGATTTCAGCAACTGACTGTAGTGCAGGGGTCTGATAGTTCTAAGTGGATCAATGCCTGGATCCATCTATGTGTGAGTCACAGCTATATAGCTCCCATATCCAAAGTTCAAGCAGACCTCATGACAGACAGATGCATCTCTCTAATGGGGGCTAATGCATGAGAGGTCTTGAAAATAGAGAGATAATTCCTCCATATTTTAGGTCTCTGTTATCTTCACTTCTGCACTCACAGTACACTGAGGATGGATGCCCAGTGAGAGGAGGTGCCATCCACACAGGTGCTGACATTCAAAAAGAAACCAGAGATCTTTTTATATTCTTTGCATACATATGTGTATGCAGTATCCAAGTGTATGTGCATGCATATGCATAGTCACGTGTATGGGGGCACATGCGCGTGTGTGTATGTGTGTATGTGTGTATGTGTGTGTGTGTGTGTGTGTGTGTGTGTGTAGGCATGTATGTGTCTGTGAATGTGGGGGCCTGAACTTGACATTGGATATCTTTGTTGATAGCTTTCTATGTATTGAGTCAGGGTATCTCCTGAAACCAGAGCTTAGTTTAGGCAGCCACTTATCCCGGAGAACCCTGGTGTTTGTGTCCCAAGCACTGGGATTACAAGTATCAGGTGCAAATGATCAGCTTAAAAAATAAAATTATTCTTTGATAATTTCATAATGTGTATAATGTGTTTTGATCATGTTCATACCTTATTCTCTCTCTTTTTCCTCTTTTATTCTCCCTTCTTCCTAACGTATCACTCTCCTACTTTCATGTCTTTTAAAAATTAACAAATGGAGTTTGTTTAGGGCTGTCTTCTTGAGAATGAGGGTGGAGTTACTAACTGGATCATGGGCTCCTTATCACTGGCTGCACCCTAAAAAATAACTCCCCATCCACTAACAGCAATTTATTAATGGTCAATAGCTCCCTTCTGAGGATAGGACCTCATGGATCTCTCCTTCATCAGATCTGGATAGCTGAATGGCTTGTGTTTTTACAGGACTTACACAGATAACCACATTTCACTGTAGCCCTTCCCATCCTCCAGCTCTTCCATTTTTATTCTGTACCTTCTTCTATGCTGCTCATTGAACCTTAGGAGGTTTACAGAGTTCTGTTAAGGGCTGAACACTCAATATTCAGTCCTAGTCAGCACTCTGACCAGTTATGATTCTCCACATTAACCACTATGTAATACAAAAATTAACTTCTCTGAGAAATGATTGTGAGAGCCATAAATGATGGATGACTCCAAGCAGTGTCTTCCAGACACAACAGGACTGATAGGCATATGAACTCACAGAGACTGGCAGTGCCCACAACACAGACACAAGCCAGACAAAATCCCTCCACTGAAAGGGGGAGGTGTGTACAAAGTCTCATCCCTAATCAAGAAGCTGTTTCCAATGGATACCTGCTCCTAAAGTGAAAATTCCGTTTTCTCCAGTGGAGTGTTCCTGGGTATATCAACCATACTCCAGGGCAGTTTCCATGCCCAAAGAGAGTAGGCCAACCCAAAATGAACTCCATGATTTTCTGTGGGCTTTTTGTTTTGTTTTGGCATATTTTTGTCTTACTGTTTTTTGTTTGTTTTGATTTTACTTTTGTGGGTTCTTTTTTTTTTTTTTTTTAGTTGAGAGAGAAAGTGAATTTGGGTAGGTAGGGAGGTAGGGAGGATATGGGAGTTGGGGGAGGGGAAACATCAAAATATGAAAAATAAATAAATAAAAATAAATATTTAAATAATAAAAAGAGAGAGAAAAGCAATAATCTATGAGTACAAGCAAAATATTTAGAAGGCATTTTGACAAAATGACCATTTTCGTGTGGCACTATTCTTGGGGAGAAAAGAAAAATATGAAAGAATATCGACTCACCCCAGAAAAAGAACTTACGACAGATCAAAGTACAGATACTGCCATAGTTCAACTTGGTGAACCAAAGCGTTTTGTTGAAATTATTTTCAGGGATCAGAAAAAACTTGAAGACAGTTGCATTGCCAAAACCCACCTTAGCATGGGTGACAGCTCATAAAACAGGGAACCCGGAGCACACTGCACAACCTGTGGGCAGCTCTACAGTGTACAGAATGTCCTTTCCTGGTGACTCGGTTGGTCTGATCCTCTTCCAGACAGTTCAGTTGATCTTTGTTTCTTCTAGGCAGTTCAGCTAGTCTCTGTGTTTCCCAGGCTGTTTGACAGGTTTGAGCCTCTTCTACACAGCTCAACTTTGTCTGGGAGTGACTTTCAACAGTCTGGACTGTTTATGTACTCTCAAGGAGGAAGGAACCTAGTGAATCTGGCCAGTTTCAGCAACTTCCTGGGGCGATATTGACTTGTTTACCTACTGAGCCTAAGGAGCTTCCCTAAAGAAGGATGGACTCACAGAATGTATTTTTTTCCCTCAGAACAAGTCCCCGTTAGGATCTGGGGTTTCCCCCTCGATGGCTGTGACTCTCAGGAGGGTGGCGCTGGGCCTGTGGCTGCAGAGCTGGACCCACAGAAGGCCCCGTGGAGCAGGAAGTGAGGGACTTCCATGTGGGGACAGTAGCAGCAGAGTGGCGGCAGCCAGGTGGCTGAGTGTGCGAGCATCGAGCGAGGTCCTAGTGCAGCTCAACCGGGCCTTTCCGAATCCCTGGTCTGAGGGGGCCGCGGGCATCTCAAAAATGACATTCATTCGGAGAATAGAGGAAGAGGCCTAGCACAGCGCCGAGCCAGGCCTCAGGCTTTGCAGCCTTCATGGGAAGCCCACATGCTACAGTCACTGTGCCGAAAGTGGGGCGCCCTTGTCTCATCTAAGTGCTGTTTTAAGTTTCTCTTCTCGGGACCAGTTAGTTAGAAAAAAAAAAAAAAAAAAAAAAAAAAAGAGCCTGTTCAGCTGTGGTGAAGTTTCTTGATGTTCTGTACTTGTACATCACTAGAGGGGAGTGTTTCACTTCCCCTTGGAACAGCCTGTTGTTTCACCCCCTCCTTCAATGCCCTATGCCTTCAGGAGAATCCCTCCAAGATGGAAGGTTTTAATGTTGGAGGAAACCACTACCCAATACCACCATTCAGCAAAACAACAGTAGTAGATTCCCACTTAGGATCTAGGATCTCCCAGCCATGGGGAAGCATGTTTATAGGACCATGAATTTCATCCTGTGGAGTGGGTCTCAAATCCAACAAGAAAGCAGGTGATTCCTACCCATAGTCGTCATGCCATTAATGCACAAATGCGAACCTCTTGCCTGTAAGGTTGGCGTTTACACCATACTGGGGTACCTCATTTAAAGTCCTTTGCATTTTTTGAATTTATTTACTCAGCAGTTTTCATTAGGCTTTCCACATATCTTTGGTTTGGGTTGACCTCTCCTACCTCCTCCTGTCCTCCATCACGGACTCCTATACTCAAACTTTTCATTCCACTATTCCCTTCTCTTTCTTCTGTATCATGTGTGTTCTAATACCATTTCTCCCTCTGTGGTCTTTTCTTATTTTCCCTTTTCAAGCTTCCAGACTTCTACAGACATTCCAAATTAAACGTTCAAACCCAACATTCAAATCTAGTACTTGATATGAGTGAACACATGCGGGAGTTGTCTTTCTGGGCTTACTTAATATGACATTTTTTCCAGTTCCATCCACTCTAATGTGAATTTCATAATTGTAGTTTTCTTTATAGATGAATAAAATTTTATTGTATATGTATAACATAATTTCCTTAGCCATTCATCTATTGATCAACTTCTAGGCTTGTTCTATTTTCTAGTGATTATGAATAGGTAAATATGGATGTTTATCTGTAGAGGCTAACTGTGCTGTGGATGTATGCCCAGAAGTGGTATAATGGAGTCATTTAGTCATATAGTTCATTTTTTAACCCTTTGAGAAATCTCTAAACTGATTTTGATAGTGGCTATATCAGTTTGCATTGCCATCAACAGTGTTTAATTAGCCCCTATTCTCCACATCTTCAGAATTTGCTGATTTTCTTGGGGATATCCATTCTAACTGGAGGAAGATGGAATCCCAAAGTGGTTTTAATTTGCATTTCTGTGATGAGGAGGATGTTGAACATTTATTCACAAGTTTAGTAACTTTGTACGCCTACTTTTGAGAACTTTCTGTTCAGTTCCATAGTCCATTTTAGATTGATTGTTTATTTATTGAAATTGATTAATTCCTTGATGCTTAGTTTCTTTAGTTCTTTGTATATTTTAGATACTAATTCTCTATTGGATGTATAACTATTAAAGGTTTTCTCCAATTCTCACTAGAAAAAAATCATCCAGAGTGAGGCATCCCATACCCAGAAAAATAAATATGGTATATATTTGCTTCTATGAGGACAGCAACTGTTAAATCAATGTTAACCAAGCTACTTACTATCTGCTGACCCAGAGAGGTTAGGCATAGTAGAAGGGACTAGAGGAAAGCACATAGATGTTCCTTGGAGAGGGAAATAAAATATGTCAGTGTCTTTTCTTTTTCAACTATTGCTTTTATCTGCTTTTTTAAAAAAATTTAACTCTAGTCTCTGTCCTTTAATTAGAAAATTAAAATAATTAGTATTCCTGCCATTTTGATCTTATAATGTTTGGTTTTCCTGCTTTTGTCTTGCTTAATTATTATTCAAGTGTAGGCTCCTCTTTCCTGTGATTTCATGGATAGATTTTTCTCTTAAGTCTTATCCCCAACTCTCCTGCCTTCTTTCCTACAGATATCTCCACAGACTTAATAAATTCATTTACAGACCTTTTCTTCTTTAACCATTTTCCTGCTGAGTTTCTGTAGTGAGACTTTTTTTAAATTTTAACCTTTTTATTGATTCTTTGTGGATTTCAAATCATGTACCCCAATCCTACTCATCCCCCTGTCCCTTCATATCCATTCTCTGCCCTTGCAACATCCCTTCCCCACCAAAAATGTCTCATTCTGGAAGCTGAATTATGACACAGTGAGTCACATAGTATAGTGTACTCTTTAGTCCAGACATCTTTATTTGCAAATATTCATTGCAATGAGTCACTGGTCTTGTCCAAGGCCTATGGCTTCTGCTACACTATCAATACTGGATCTTCATTGAGACTCATCTTAGATATCCTGTTGCTAAATCAATGGCATGGTGACTAAAAGTACATTTAGGACTCAATGCTCAAACAAAACATTGGTTGTTTCAAAAGATAACCAGGTTTACAACCTCTTGGTTGAACTAACAAAAATAAGGAGAATAAGACTCAGTATAATTAGAGATGAAATCAGAGGTTACAATAGATTCCAGTGATATCCATAAAAGCATGAAAATAACCATGTTACTTAAAGTGTTCAACAGATTGGAAGAAAAACTCAATAAAATTCTAATTACATTATTTAGAGAACTAGAAAATAATCAGTACATTTGTATGAAAGTACATATACACACACACACACACACACACACACACACACACACAGAGAGAGAGAGAGAGAGAGAGAGAGAGAGAGAGAGAGAGAGAGAGAGAGAAATTACCAAAGGATTCCAAAGCAGAAAGAGCAATACACAGGTCATTACAATACCTCATCTCAAACTATACTACAGACCCATAATAAAAACATCATCTTGGCACAAAAGCAGACACATGTAACCATAGAATAGACTAGAGGTCTCAAAATTCAAACAATTAACAGTCACATAAGTTTTTATAAAGGTGTCAAAATATACATTGGGGAAAGAAAAACTCTTCAACAAATGCTAAGTCTTAAAAAATGAGAGAGAAGAGGAAGGAGAGAGAAGAGGTTCATGGAAAGGAGCTGACATGACAATCCTGTAGAAAGAGCTTCCTTAGAAGAGACAGTGTCATGATAACGGGCACTGTGATTGGGCCTTGAGACGGGAGCATGAAAGGAACGGGGTTTTCCTGTCAAATTCAGAGAACCAAGGAAGCCTGATGCTTACAGACTTTTAGGAAGTAGAAGACAACTCAGGACACACAGTCTAATCTGGCAGAGCAGACATGGCCGGGGTCTCAAAGCAGAACAGCGCTGGGGACCAATTGCAAAGCCTCCTTGTCAGTGGGCAGATGAGAGGAGACTGCCCCTTCCCAAAAGAGGAGGGCAGGATGGAAAGACAGGCAAAACTGTGGGAAAATGAGACAGGAAACGCAGATAAAAGAAAGAGGCCCTTCATTCCAGGACCTGGGATCTTTCTGCTGATAAAGGCAGGAAACTTCAGATACCACCAATAAAACCGAGGTTTTCCAGGAAGACAATACATATTTTCCAAAAGACATCTGTCAAAAACAATAAATAAAGCGTTCATACCTAGGGCAAGAAAGATACTTGATTTTCTCAGTGATACCGCAATCAAAAGTGTCAAGGTGGCTAGGGAGGCTGGGGGAGGAAAAGACTAAGATCAAACCATATTGTATGAAAAAATGAATATATATATATGTATATATATGTATATATATATGCCATAAATTTGGTCATTTTGAGACAGGCCTTCCACTGTAGCCCAGGCTGGCCTGGCATTCATCTTGCCTCAGCCTTGCAAATGATGCTCGCAGCTGTATTCCAGCATCACCACTTCTGCTTCTTTCATTTTTCTCGAAGGATAACTTTTAGAAGATTTTTGGTCTTCTGATCTTGTTTTATGATGTATCAATGTAACGCGAATCTTAAAGAGTCCTATTAATAAAAGCAAACCTGGAGCCAGGTATTGGGGTGAATGCTGGAAGATTAGAGAAGCAGAACAAGCCACAGCTACCTCACCTCGCCGATTCATTAGCTGATCCTGTTTCCTCAGACTGGAAGCCTCTGAGTCCTCATTCAAATGGATCTCAGCTGAACTGCTGCTCAAAAGCCTAAAAGCTTAACTAGCTCCAATTCCTTATTTCACAACTTATATACCTTTCTGCTTCTTGCCATCACTTCCTGGGATTAAAGGCGTGTGTCACCATGCCTGGCTGTTTCCAGTGTGGCTTAGAACTCAGAGAGTTCCCTGTCTCTGGAATGCTAGGATTAAAGGCGTGTGCTACCACTGCCTATCCTCTATGTTTAATATCATGGCTGTTCTGTTCTCTGACCCCCAGATAAGTTTATTGGGGTGCACAATATATCAACCACATACCAATGCTAGTCAGGTCCTCTCTGCATCATTTTCCCACTCCATTTGTGTCATTTTCCTTTGCTCTCAGTGTTTTTTTGTTTGTTTTGTTTTAGTTTTGAGTAGTTTAACTCCTTCGATTCATACACCCTGGTTCCTCTGCACCTGGAGATTTCTCTGAAAATTCCAAATGGTCCACTAACCTCAGGCTCTTTTCTCTGCATTTCTAGCAAGATAAACTTGTTGTTTCTTTTGTGGATTGCCATGCGAGGGATGATATTCATACAGTGAAACAACAGTAACCACACAGGGCCCTGGTGAACCTTTCAAGGATGTCTCCAACCTCTGCACACGGGTGTTTGAGGTCAGTCCAGAATTTCTGTAAAATGTCAGATGCAGATCATTCTCCTCCCCATTTCTGTTCCAACTTCACAAGACAGAATTACTCATCTGCCACTCTTGAACACAGTGCTTTTCTGTCTCCTTCGGCTGTGTAGCCTGTACGTTTTTTCCTCTTCCTTATCAATTAAAGGTCTTTGGAAGAATATTCGGCTTTACTATCTTTCTGTACAGCTTTTTTTCATCATTAAAATTCCACAGGCTTTTATTTGGACTTGAGTACTTTCTACTAGTTTTTTTTTTTTGTCCTGTTGGTTTGTTTGTTTTTAAGATTTATTGTATGTGTGTGAATGTTTTGATTGTGTGTGTGTGTGTGTGTGTGTGTGTGTGTGTGTGTGTGTGTGTATCACAGGTGTGCCTGGTACCCTCAGAGGCCCAAAGAAGGCATTAGAGCCCCTGGAATCAGAGTGACATGTGGTTGTGAGCCACTGGACATGAATTTTGACATGAAACCTAGATCCTCTGCAATATCAGTGTATGTTCTTAATTGCTGAGGCATCTCTCCAGCCCCTTAATCTTTTTTAAAAACTTATGTCTATGTTCCTCAACTTTTCTCTTTGGAAAGGTTCATAGACCATCACTTCATCAGAACTATCAGGAATCCATGCAGCATCCTTCCAGACCATGTGTACTCCATTCCTGGGCCAGTTTCCACAGGTGTTCTGGCTTTCTTTACAGTAGTGAGGATGAAGCTTGTACTCTAAATAACCATTTTAAAGGATTCTTCTAGGAGGTTAACCTTGGGGATTCTGTCTCACTAGTAGGAGATCTGTGCTCTAGTTTCATTCAACTAGCATTGCTTGGGTGCCTTGTATCATAGTGTTGTTGTATAAAATTTAAGAAATTACATGATCCATATGACCATTTCTGTATTATCCCCACCCCCCATCTTCAAATCAGAAACAGGATCTCTACTAACCGTAAGCACAGGAGTTTTCTCCTCTTGATCCCGCTTCCTCAGGAGAGAAGTGCTTTTCCAACTGCCATTTTCTCTGTAGCCTAATGCATTTTATCAATTTCACTGTGGCTTTGTATATCCTGTTTTCAATGTCAAAGCCAAAATGGTCAATAAGCACATTACTCTTAAGGTGAATTTTGCAATGTTCTCAAATTTCCCATGGTGCTGTGCTTTTCTTTCCTTGATTTGCTGGCACCCATCCCTTCTTCTTTGTCTTTGCTATCACTCAACTCCCTTCTTCTTTGTCTTTGCTATCACTCAACTCTAACTTCCAATTCCTTCTCAGGATTTTTCTCTCCAGTTACATTGTTCGTAAATAAAAGAAAAACTATCACTGCCTGTCTTGACCCAAATAATTTTTACTCTGAACAATTTGAAAGATGGATGCTGAGGGACTTATTCTCTTCTGAATGACAAACTCAACAAAGTAAGAAACATGTCAAGAAAATGTCCTTAGCAGGAAGTAGGAAGTAAGAAGATGAAACAGTGCTGGCAGAATTCTGCAGCAAATGCGCTCACAGGCTATGAGGAATAGCTTTAATTTACTTTTATGCTGTAGATATTGAGAAAGTAATACTCATCTCATTGATTCTCACATTTATGATACCAGCTCTATTTTACTTTAATTAGTTAGTATTGTTAAATACATATTGTCATATGTCATCAAGCAACTAGGAACATAATTCTTCCTGCTCATCTTTGCCACCACTTAGGGGACAACGAGAAATTCAGAGTGACTGCGATGACTGTTCAAAAGCTGAGAGAGACTCTAAGACAGCAGGGCAAGTTGTTACTCACACGAGTAAGTGATTCTGAGATAAAATTCCTTCTGTATTAATCTTCAAGGATTCATTCATTCACTGTTTTTATGTGTATGGGTATGTGCTTATATGAATTCTGAGTATACGAGCCACAGAGCCCAGAAGAGGGCATTTGATCATCTGGAATTGGAGTTTCAGGCAGCTGTGAGCTACCATATGGGGGCAAGGAACAGAATTCAGGTCCTCTGCCAGAGGGTGAGTGCTCTTAACCACTGAGCCATCTCTTCAGCCCTGACACATATCTTTTAAAGATGAGAATATGACAGGAAATGAATGATCAGAGAGTGTCAAATATTAATTTTTCCTTTTTTTTACTGAATCAGTTAGTAAAACTTCCAATTAAATTTACTAACACCTGTTTGTTTTGTTTTGTTTTTGAGATAGGGTTTCCGTGTATAGCCTTGGCTGTCTTTGCACTAGCTGTGTAAACCAGGCTAGTGTTGAACTCAAAAGATCCCCTGCCTTTGCTCCTGGAGTGTTGAAATTAAAGAGTACCCCACTGTGCCTAACTTTATTATCATCTTATTATACCACAAAAGAAATATCTAATCAGTTTTGCAATTCAAACAACAATAGAATTTGAAATTATGTTTTATGTTCTTTTTCAAAACCAATGGTTTTTGTGCTGTTGTGTCAGTAATAAATGACTTAATATGTTTTCTTTTATCTATAAGGAATATGGAAAGAATACATTGACTTAGGTAATATAAATGATATAGCAAATATGTTGAATCTTGTTCACTTAGATGCATTTGTAGTAGGCATTGAGATTAATGTGTATATATTTCATACATATATAATTGTATTGTGTGTGAATGTATAATAAATTTAAAAAAAGAACTAACATTCATTAAAAAATCCCACTGTAAAATTCTAAGTGAGTAATGTGGTAAAATAGTTTGCTGAAAATTTTCTTGAAATTTGTTTTCTTGTAGCATTAGTAGTTTAGAAGACTTTGGGTTAGGGTCTGCTAATGTATGAGGACAATTTAAAGTATGCTTACTCTCTCATATATTACTTAAAGAAATTACTTGAATCATAAATATTGTAAGTCAATAAGGTACAATAAATTGATATAATATAAAATATGGGAAAGCTGGAATATTTGGATATGTTTACTTCTACATATTACACTGGAGATGAACAGAACCCCAGGACTATCTTTCAAAACCCTTTATTTTCCAATCCTTTTATTCTGAGGTGGAAATGAAAAGGGAAATGGGAATTTCTTATCTACATAATAAGTTGGTAACTTGATAAAAGAAATGATTCTCTTTTCTGTGAAATGGTTCACCCTATTTAAAAATCAGATGTTTAGTAATTACATAAATGTGCATATTGTTGTCAACTACATTGTGTTTTTTCTTTTGATTTCTAAAATTTCCTCCATGATTACTCAAGAGTACATTATTCATTTCTTAAAAATGTTTATATTTGATCTTTATGTTTATATCTAGATTTATTCCATTATAAAGTCCCATAAATTATTTCAGTTTATTTCTATTTGTTAAGATTAGATATGACTCAGAATGTGGCCTGTTCTAGAGAAAGTTCCATGGGTTGCTGAGTAGAATTTTATTCTAGCTATTGAGTAGAACATCCTATAGATGTCTTTGATATACTTTAAGCCTGAAATTTCTTATTTGACTGATTTAATTGGACAATTTATTTATTGGTGAGACTCTATTATGCATACTACCATAATTATTGTATATATACCTATCTGTCCCTTTATATTCAGTAGCATTTATTTTACAAAATTAAGTAAACCAATATTCAATGCATACTTATTTTAATCATTATATTTTCTTGGTGAATTGTTCCCTTCCTTAACATGCAATGACCTTCAAATCTTTTCTGAACAAAATTTGGATTGAAGTCTATTTTGTCACATACAGAAAGATACTCCAGCCTCTTTTCTCCTTCCCCTTGCTTGATAAATAGTTTTTCACATTTTGGCCTTTTGAACTTTTAAGTTTGTATGTCTTGTAGACTAAAATCAATTGGATTTTAATCCAATCAGCTAGTCTGTGCCTTTTAATTGAAAAGTTAGACCTTTAATATTTTAGATTACTCTTGAAACATGGTCTGATTCCTGTAATTTTTGTTGTTTTTTTGGTTGGCTTGAATGCTGTTCATTCTTTTCTTTGTCCTGTATTCATCTTAGATCCTTGTTGATAATGAGTAGACACATGTGATTTTTTCTTTGTTCTTGCTCATTTATTAACTCCTCTCGACAATATTTATTCTTTCCTGTGGATTTATGTCATTGCTGTTCTTGCTCTTCCCTACCTATAATTCTTTTAATTTTTTTCTATGATTATGGCTTAGTGGTCACAAATTCCTTGAGTTTATTCTTTGCTGAAAAATTTTTCCTTGTCTCAGCAAATTAAAAAAGCTAACTCTGAATCTTGGCAGCAATTCCTTTCTTTCAGAGTTTGAAATGTCTCATTTCTTGATTTCCTAGCTTTTTAAATTGTATCAAAACTTAGATGGTGTTCTTATAGGTTTGTCTTTTAAGTCTGTGTTTTCTATCAAAAATTTAATATTTTTTATTTTTTCTAATAGTTTTTTTTTGTGTGTGTGTGGGGGCAATGACAGTATTTCTCTGTGTAGCTTTGGAGACTGTCCTGGAATTCACTTTGTGGACCAGACTGATCTGGAACTCACAGGTATCTGCCTGCCTCTGCCTCTCAAGTGCTGGGATTAAAGGTGTGCACCATCACCAACCGGCTTTTTTCTGTAGTTTTATTATTTAAAAGCACCAAATCCTAGCCACTAGACCACCAAGGATAGCTTCTTCCATATCTGAAAGACTATCTTGGAGTAATTCTTTTCAGATCATATCTATTTGGGCTTCTAAATGCCTTCTGTACTTTATATCTAGATCTTTAACAAGATTTGTCAAATTTTCTGCTGTTATTACACCTAGTAGTTTTCAGTGCGTTTACTCCCCTCCCCTCCCCACTGACTTGTTTTTACTACTCAATTGTCTCCTGATCATATCCCTGAGTACTTGAAAGCTGTGGTCATGCTTGATACTTCTTCTGTCATGATATTTGTAAAATGCTGAGTCTTCTTAACCTTATTTTCCATTCCTAAAAGCCTTTTTGTTGCTTAATCTGGTCTGATGGATTCTACTCCTGACTGGCCTATTTGTAACCTGTCCGTTGCTTGTTTTACATGGTTTGAGTTTCCCTGCTGAGTTTTGCCTCTGTGATTTTTAAATTTCTCACCCATGTTGCTGACTTTCCTGTCTATGTTTTGAGTTCATTTCCTCCCTCTGTGGTTGAAAGCTGATTATGTGGTGAGAATCCATCTTCAGTGGCCAGTAAGTCTGTAAAGTCCTGTTGGGACTCTGAAGAAGGATGTGGTGGTCATTGGACTTGTTTCCTTACCACATGTCACCACATTAAATCTTGTTTATCTGTCTTTCAGTGTCATGATGGGGGAATGTCTTTCTGTATGCTGCGAATATGTGCTGGTCGGATTGGTTGATAAATAAAGCCATTTGGCCTATGGCAAGGCAACTTAGAGGCAGGTAGGAAATTCAAAGAGAGAGACAGGGAAGAAAGCAGGGAGAGATGCTGTCAGCCGCCACCATGAGAAGCAAGATATAAAAGTGCTGGTAAGCCGCAAGTCATGTGGCAAAGTATAGATTTATAGAAATGGGTTAATTTAAGATATAAGAGCTAGTTAGCAAAAGGCTTGAGCCATGACCATGCAGTTATAATTAATATAAGCCTCTTTGTGTTTACTTGGGGGATGCGAGTGGGAGAGATTTGTCCTGACAGCCAGCCAGCCGGGACACAGGAATACTTCTGACTAAAATGTCACTTTTCTCTTTTAAAAATTATTTTTATTTTTTTGTATCTGTGTATGTTTCTCTGTGAGTGTATTTGCATGCATGTGGGTGTCTTCGATGGCCCAGAGAGGGTACCAGGTACCCTTGAACAGGAGTTACATGTGGGTGGTTTTGAGCTGCCTGACTTGGATGCTGTGAACCAAACACAGATCCCCTAGGAGAGCAAGAGGTGTTTGTAACCACTGATGAATTTCTGCAGCCCCTACTACTTAACCATTAAATTGCCATATTGAGGAGGGGTGGCTGAACTTACCTTAGTAGGATTATTAGTGCCCGAGCTTTGACCTTCAAACTTCAATAAAATTGAAGAAAATTTCAGTGTTTCAGACATTCAGGCACATGTGTAGGAAACAACCAGCCAGCACAGTAAAGTCAGAATCCGGGTGGGTAGACTGTCTGAATCACATTTAATGTTGCTGGACATTTTTCAAAGCATAATTTTGACTATCCAACATTTCAGCTTGTTTGCTTTTTGGTTTCAGTTATTCAATTGTGAGCTCTTGTCATGTTGCTCTGCATTTTGTACTTTTGTGCATTTCTGTGTTTTGTTTGTACCTCTGTTTGTGACAGATACATTCATCAAGCATTTTTCTTTTTCCTACTGTTTTAGTTTTGTGTGAGACTTCTTAGTGGGTAGTCATCTGTTTATGATCTTCACGACCATTTAGAGGGAAGAAACAGACAGTGGTAACAGAGCTCCAAGTTTGCAACACACTAGATATAAAAGGAAGTAAAAAGCAATTGGAACCAATTGTCCACATCCCATTCCTGGGTCATATGGACAATACACAGGATTTGCAGGAGGAGACGTCACCATAAAGGCTAATCTCTCAGATAATCTAAGCTATTCTCTTATCTCCAAATGAGAAACACAAGACACAATGGGAAAGGTATTCCCAAAGGCAGCACATTCTAGATCTAAACTGTACTTTGCTACTCTCAACTGGAAATCTATTTTTTAAATATTCTTTTATGAAACTTTTCACACAATATATTTTGAGCATGTTTTCCTTTCTCCTAATTCCTCCTAGATTCTCCCTACCCATCCAACCTTAAGTATTTTTCTTTCTTTCTCTTAAAAGCAAAATAACAAGAAACCAAAACAAACCAAAATAACTGCCCCCTCCCACACAAAAAAATCAAAACAAACAAGCAAAAGACCCATAAGACAAAAAATGCACAAAAAAAGCAAAATGAGACAAAAAGTTCACAAAAAATAGCAGTGATTTTATTTTGTGTTGGGTAACTACTCTTGGACATAGAGCCTGCCCTTCAGTGTGTTTCATAAACACAATTATACTCCATTGGGGGGAAAATGATTTTCCCTTTGTCGACTGGTGTCAATTGCAGACAGCATCATGTTGTCTTTAGGGGTGGGAGTTCATGTCCACTTACTCTTTTCAGTGTTGAGATTCTGTCTGGCTTGAACGTTTTACAGGTCTTTTGCATACTTCTGCTGGTCTCTATGAATTCATATGTGCATCAGTCCAATTGTGTTATGGAAGACACTGTTTCCTTGGAGTCATCCATGATGCCTGCCTCTTACAATCTATCTACCTTCTCTTCTGCATAGATCCCTGAGCCTAGAGGGGCAGGGGGTGGGGAGATATGAAGATATCTCATTTAAGACTGAGTACTCCAAAGTCTCTCACTCTCTGCACATTACCCAGTTGTGGGTCTCTGTGTTAATTAATTTAAAGCTTCTTTCTTCTTTTTCTGCTTGTCTTCTGGAGCTGTCTTCTAAAGGCATTAGCTGATGATTCTATCTTTGTACCATGAAAGTGATAGCCTTAGGCAAAGAAGAACTCTGTTAGCCTTCCTCTTCAATGTTATTTTATGAATCTGCCCTACAACCTTAATTAAGGGGACTCTAACAACCTCCTCCTCGGTACTCTCACTAGAAGATGGCTTGAGAAAAAGGCTTTTATAACATTCAAGGCCCAAATAGTTGAATTTATATTACATGTTTCCCCATTTTATGAGAAATGAAAAAATCTAGTGGCTGTGTGTATTGATGTCTTTAAACTTTACACCAAACAAACAATGGAAGTCATCTGATCCTGGTGGGCAACTCTACAATGGTTATTCTGTGTTACAAATACTTACTGGAGAGAAGAAGTGTGTTCTATGACAAATTAATGGATAATGATAGATGGGCTGTATTGTTTCATCCAGGAGGGGAACTGTATCCCAGATTGGTATTGGACAGGCACTTGGTGCCTGGTCCGGGAATCTATCCTTCTTTTACCTCTTTCCTTTGCCTTTCCTTTTTGATGCATGAACAAGTAGGAAACATAGTTTAGTCTCACTACAAATTATAAGGCTATAAGCTTTGGCCTCAAATGACATGGAGGAAGGAATTTCCATCTGTAAAGCCACCTCTCCCTCTGCTGTTTCGCTCTAAAAGGAAAAGCATATTTAAACCTGGATGACTAGCTTCATGTTTTGACTTTTGCTTTTACTTGTAATCTACTTGAACCTTATCAATGACAAAATTAGGCTGTAAGTCTATGTCATAATGCCACGTTATTGCTACATCAGTCTGCTCCACGAGAATAAGCTACAGTGAATACAGAGAATAAGCAGCAGAGAGTGGTCCAAAAACTCCAAAGTAACATTCAAATTTAACTTTGGGAGATTTCCACAGCACATATAAAAGAAAGATAGTACAAATGGGTTAGTGAGAAATATTATAGGCAAGGGAACAAGCCCAGCTAATGTAATAGCTTTAGCCCTAGGTAATGACACATTTGTTCAGGAAGATAACTACCAGTTGGTTCAGAGACACTTCAGGCTAAAGAGATGATATTGAAAGTATAATATTTATCAAAAACTGTGCAGAACCAAGGCACTCATTGAAGAAAAATCCTTCTCAGTGGGGCTCTAAAATAACATGTCTCTGCCCTCTTTATAGAAAGGTTAACCACTGCAAGAGATGATGTCCCACCCTCCAAAGGCAGACTAGGCCTTTAGGTCCAACAATGGCTACCTTTAAAAATGCTGCCCAAGGTTCCCTATTCAAACCCCTACTATCAGATGTCTCAGGTAACTCTTGATTCTTACAGGTAAAAAGGTATTTTCAATATGAATGTGTTAAATACAGTCATGCAGCAGTAAGAGCAATTGGCAGTGCAAGGTTGGGGGTAGACTGATTTCATAGTCACTGAGGTAGGATGTGGGTGAGGGAACAGGATATTTATTGACACATGCACTTCTGCAGATGAAGTCTTCAGGCTCTGGCTGAAAAGAAATGAGGATGTATACAACTGAGTCTCTGGGGAGAACAAATGAAAGACACACTTTTACAGTGTTTTTCCTGGACAGTGGGTATTTTTGTATAATATATGGTCTAGCTACAAGTTACATGGCTCAAGGGCATCGGGGGTTGACTACAGGTAGGTCAAAGAGTGCAGGGATAAGGGAAAAGATTACATTTTCCTGTCATTTTTTTTTATGTCTTCTAGGTATCTAGGTTTCAGAGGAGCATGAGACTGGGATTCCTATGTCTTGGATTGGTTTACTACCCCTACACCTCATATGGGACCTCCCTGTGTATTTATTCTTCTCAACAGGCCATGGAAGCTCTAGGAGAGAAGCTTGGCCTGATTCTTCAAGGATTTTTTTCTTTGTTTCCCCAGTGCTGTGTTATAAACAAATTTGCATAGTAACCAGCTTCAGTGGATGTCACTTAGCTTTGGGAATTTCTTTTTAATAATATTTTTAAAAAGGCTCTAGCTAAGATAGGCAGAATGCTTCTAGCTTACAGCAGTGGTCTGAGGCTACAGGCATGGCTCTCAAATCTTGGTCTTCCAAATTAAGTGTAAGACCACTTTATGTAGAAACAGGAAATAGGGGTCACTAAGTAGACATAAGACTAATAGAGGCAATAATATTCTGTTGTCTTAACAGATTAAACAATTAAGGTAGTTTATGACTCAAGTCACCTAGAAAGGAAGATACTAATGACTTCAGTTGCTTGCATCTTTGAGGAAATAGGAGTATAAACTCTACATTCAGGAAAAATGCCCTAAGCACTTGTCTTCTGTACTAAACCAAGAAGTGGAACTAAGCCTCCAGCCCAATACAATGGACAGATGCATTAAAAAAAAAAAGAATAATAAATGCTTCCTTGTCCAGGCTTTACATATTTTCTGAGATCTGCTGCTGATACCTCCTCAAGATAAATAAAAGCCTTTCTTACCCTAACTAAGAGAACTCAAGACATTTCTCTCTTCTGAGTCTCCATGACTCCAGGTATCCATTTATTCCTGGGAACAATTAAGAGACCTAAAATTATCTTTGAACAATAAAAATAATGCCTACTTAAATACAAAGAAAAATCCCATTAAATATCAATAATTGTTCACTACTTTATCAGTACAGAACCATTAGAATGTTTTTTTCAGTCCCTGGTATATACTGGGTAGATTATAAGATCTGGTGACTCTCAGGATTCTGACAGCACAAGGAGAACCTGTCCCATTATTACAATGACATATATACTTAGCTCATAACTGAGCTGCATCAACAGTATGTATAGAGCCTAGCTAAAGTTCCAAGGACATTTAGTGAGCCATTTGTTTGCTGGTCCTACCCAACACACACACACACACACACACACACACACACACACACACACACACACACCAGGTATGAAATGATAGGGTAGTGTGGAGCTGTGCCATCACAGTGTTAGAAATCTTTCTCTTTAAGGGGTCTAGACTCCTCCATGTGCCCTTACAGCCTCAACTCACCCCATGCATATATAGTATGCCTCCTTTCCAGTCCCAGAAATAAGTCACTTATTAGTCCATACTGGACATCTGATGACTGTCAGATCCTGCAGCTAATAGGTTCACCTAAAGGCTGGAGCCATTCATTCTGCTCCCTCAAAATGGAGTCTCCTAAGGCAAGGCATACTCTAAAAAGCACTGTTTATGCAATACCAAATAATTCCAAGCAGAACATCCTTATAACAGCATGCTTTCCCTGGCATTCTAGATTTTCTCAGTCTGCATATTAACTAAACTACATTTTAAAATAGTTTTAAAATTTTTGCATTTTTAAAGATCTCTCTTGAAATATGGAATGTTTTAAAAGCAACTAAAATGGAGCAAAAATGACATAGAAAAGAAGAATGTCTGAAATGCAGTTAAAAATTATATATAATGAAGCTTCAAATCATTACTAAAACAGTTATGGAGGTAAGGTTGGGAAAGGCTATCCTGTGCTTCAGAGGACATGCTCGGGAGGGGGGGTGGCTAATATATAAAGATGCTCTAGTAGAAGGATGTGCTAAAGCACATGAATGTGACAGTGTGTTTTGGAAACTACAAGTAGCCAGTCTTCAAACTATTTGTATAGTACAGATCTTACTTATAAAACATAGCTTATGGCACATCAAGGACTCAAAAATCTCTCCTGTTGGTGGAGAAGAGCTATTAGCATGTCAAGGAGTGTAGCACCATGTTTAGATTTGTATATCATAAAAGTTCTCTTGATACAGCAATCCAAAATAGCCATCACATATTCCATCTGGGAACACTGGCATAGAAATGCCATGAAGTTAATTTGACTCAAGTTAATACTGGTACTGAAAAACAAAATCTATTTATATGAGCAAATATAAGAGAAAATATAGTCTACTGAAGTGATTGTAGAGGTGAAATATGCATATTTATATATTATATAGTTACTATATATATGATATTATGGTGTGATCCACAATAAAACAGTGAAGGAAATTATCTGGGGCTAGAAAAAGAAAACTAGTTAGGGGTTTTTAATATCCACAGGCTAGAATTGACTTGAAAATCTCTCCAGAATAATGGGAAAAGGATTATTTTTCAAAGATCTTCCAATTATTGTTGCTCATAGGTCAAAATTAGGGCATATGGCTTCCCACAAGCCAAAGTCAGCACAAGTGCCTTTTACTCAGAGGAGGAGACATCTTGTGTTGTAATCTCACCAAGGAAATTTCATGGCTCACAAAAAGAGAATTAATGTTATAGAAGATGATGGCTGTTAGCCAGGTAATAATGACAGATAGATAAGTCTTATTGTCATTGTGTGTGTGTGTGTGTGTGTTTTTTTTCTAGTCTGAACCAAAGCGTAATTCCATTGGGCACAATATATCACACATCATAATATTATCATAAGCACTTTGGATACATGTATCTGAAAGCTGAATGGTTGAAATATATTTCTCTCACATAAAAAAGAAAAGTGCCCAGAGTCATTTGACAGTTAGCTGGCTTACATCCTCATATTTCCTTCCAGATGGTTTCGAGAACTGCATCCATCAAGTCTGATGTTGAGGAAGTCTGTGGAAGAGGGGGAAAAAAGAAGACATTGCTTTCTTCCCAGTAGAGCTAGCTTCTGATAAACAGCCTTCTAGAACTTCTCCATGACACTTGAAGTCAAATGCTTCTCCAGAGCTTTCTCAAATAGCTGCAGTGTGGGTGGACTTTTAAAGAATCCCATTGCAAGACAACCTTGCAGCCCTAGTCTGATTGGCTTTCATCATAAGATGGAGAGTAGACACTGCCACTGTCATACTTAGGAATTAACTCTAATCTTCAGAGTACAGAAATAATTCTGGGTAGTTTAAGCAACCTGAGGCTTTTAAACCACCCATTTTATCAATAAATCAAGCTATTATGTCTAGGTTTTAATTTTTTTCATTCTTGCCAATCATTTGTACTTTTTCTCATAATTGGCTGCTCTTTTCAATCAAATACATTTGCCCTAAAGTAAAGTTAGAGTCATATTTCACTGATTGGAGTTGTCTTCTAGTGATTAATGAGCTAGCCTGAGGTTCACACTGTGCTTGTTTGTAACATGATAGCATCACTAGTAATGGAATTTAAGATATTACCTTTCATTTCTCATTGCCACCCTTTTAATCAAGTGTTCATATACATAAGGAATGCTCAAGATGAATTTGTCTTTTGCCTTGTTTACAGTAGTGACCTTACTGGAAACCTTAGATATGTTGAGGTAGATTGTCTAAACAGATCTGAACATGAGGTGCAATATTTCAAGGATTGTTAAGCCAGTAAAATTTTACCATTTTTAAAGTTGTATGAACATGGTTATGTGAACTTTTGTGATTCTTTCTTTGTGACTCCTGGTTAGATATCATTAATCTAACCACCAGTGGTGGTTCTTTGACATATTGAAGTTGACCTTTAGAAACTGAAAATATTTCTTGTCAATACCTTCCAGGTTGCCCTATTGGTAGAACACTACTATACTGAGACAGACCGTATTTACCTTCCCTACCATCATTGTTAACTTCTTTTCTGCTGTATGTACTGGATATTCATTTTGACAATGTAAATAGCCATCAAATTGCACACCCATATGAAAATGAATTTTAAAGGTGCAGAAATGACTCTGAGTATAGGGTATCTCTTGCCTTTCTAGAGAACCAAAATTCAGCTCCCGGCACCCATGAAAGGTGGCTTTTGACCACCTATCACTTAAGTTCCAGGAGATTTGATACCCTCTTCTGGCTTCCCCAGGCACTGGTACTCATGTGCACACTCTCCCACCCCCCAATATATATACAATTAGAAAATAAATAAATAAAGTTTAATCTCACAAATGGATAGTATAAACAATTCTTAAAAAGGAAGTTAGAGACAGAGGATAAAGGATTATTGATCAGAGAGGCATGGGGACACTTACTTCAATATGTAAGTTCTGACTATAAACCTAAGAGAAATGAGGAACATATACTTAATTATCTACTCAGTTACAGAAAATAGAAAATTAAATCATCTAGAAAAGAGGTTGGTATGGTGTATGTGTTCAAGAACTAGTAAGAAAACTATGTTCCCAAAGAGAATTAAGGGACAATTATAGACGGATGAGGTAGAGAGGCAGTCAAAAACCTGTGACAGGATATGAAGCCTATAGTTTTGAGCAAAGAAGAGATACAAAGCTTCTTAGATTTAAAGTACCCATTCTGTCTGACATGTGGGGATGAGAGTACAGGGCAGAGGGAAGCAGAGAGATCACTTGTGAGGCCAAGTTTGGACAGAGGCTCACGTTGATGGGAACAGAAGACAGAAACCCAAAGCAGCAGTTCTCACTGTCCTCGTTTGAGACTAGGGGTTGCAGAAGAACACTCAGGCCCTGTTTCTTTGTTTTCTATGAAATCAACACCTCTGCTGAGATGCTCTCTGTGCGTTTCTACACAATTGAAGCTGAGAAGAGGCACCTAGACATCTGATTGGGACAACTGGGGAGAGTTCATCCCCTTCCCACTCCTCATCCCAAGTTCGGTATAAGCACTTCGGTGGTACCTTACTTCCTGGGAATCTTCTTATTATACAGAATATCAGCTCTGTCACTGTCTCTCTAAAATGCATCTTCTGAGATCCATGCATTCCATTCAGACAATTTGTTAGACAAGAACTTGAAAGCCATTAGATCGGGGCTGCTGTAGCGGCCACTGAGGTTCTGAGACCCTGCCTTTCTGAGAAAGGCTTCATCATTCTCAAAGATATCTGAGTATTCTATCAATAGTATGTAAGTGATTTAATGCTAGACATGTTTTGAAGAAAGAGTCTATATGTTCACTAGTGGATTGTGTATATACAAAGGAAGAAAATATAGCCAGTAACATGATTTCATCTGAACAGCTGCAATAATGACTCTACTATTTAATGAAGTGAGGATCTTGGGAGAGTGGGATATTTATGCTGAAAAAATGAATTTTAAATATTTATTCTAAGGTTTTTATATGGGCATCCAAATGGGGATTGCGCGTAGGCAGAGATCTTTAAATTAGAATTCAGATGAATTGGGGCTGGAGAGATGGCTCAGCAGTTATGAGTGTGTACTGGTCTTGGAGAGGACCTGAATTCAGTTCAAAAGCAACCATGTCTGGGGGTTTACTGCTGCCCCCAGCTTCAGGGGATCAAGCACCCTCTTCCTGTTTGTTTAGACACTGTACTCACTGCACTTACCATAGACATACATGTATACACACAATTAAAACATAAAATATTTAAAAATAATTGCCGTAAGAATTCAGATGAAAAAACTAGTTTATAACGTAAACTAATGTTTATGTTATATTTATAGTTGCTTAATTTATAAGATGTCAACTATGCAGCTAGGTTATTTTCCCTGTTGCTGTCCAGAATTAGTAAGATGGATTTGATGAGGATAGACACTATTTACAAGTGTAAATTTCTATGTTAATGATATCAAAGTCATAATAACAGGGTATACTGAAAGATAAATTTTGTTGAAACTGGTAATAGATACTGTGATAAACTATCACCCTTAGGATGAAAGAACTCATGTCCTTAGCTGCTGGGTGCTAAGAAAGTAGAGATCACAGGTGAAACTTGGAGAGCTGTTCTTGCCATGCAAGTACTTCTTGATGGTTTGTTCACATCCAATGATTGGCCAATGTGGGAAGTATAGTAAGGCCAGGGCTCTTTGCTTCCATTTGAGAACACTCTTAAGAGTGCATCATATTTCAACTTCTTCCCCTGTTTTATTTCCTTCCTTTATTACTTAGAGGCACTTCTGAGACCTTTCTCTTGCAATGCTCAGTCAAGTCTACATCTCAGGATGTGTTCAGCAGAGAGGTCAACCTTGGAGCATACATGCTCTACAAATGCCAGTGTTCCTAAAGGAAATGTTGTAAGGCAAAAATGTAAGGAAACACTAGTGATACAACTGAAATTGTTATTATTGACATTATTTATTATAATCATACAGTAATGCTGACTAACAAGAATATTCAATTAAATTACATCCCTGTTTTGTTTTTGTGTTTTGGGGGACAGGGTTTCTCTGCATAACATCTCTGGATGTCCAGGAACTCACTCTGTAAACCAGGCTGGCCTTGAACTCACAAAGATCTGCCTGTCTTTGCTGCCCAATGCTGGAATCAAAGTTGTGCAATATTCACCCACCCTGGTCAAACCACAAATACCTTAAGTAGGTATTAATTACTATATAGCTATTTTACCTACATTCAGAAATAATTATTATGAACTCTGTTTTCTTATTCCTAATAAAATTATTTTATGTGATAGATATTCATGCAGAAATAATCAGTGTCTTATGAGAAATATAATTTTTTGCCTTGTATCCTGCTTTACAGTTTAATTATAGTTTAAACTAAAGACAATTACATTTTAAAAATTGTAGCAAAATCATATTTAAAATATGGTAAGTAAAGTAAGTGTGATGGGTAATCTCCATTGACAACTTGATGAAAATCTAGACTCACTTAGATGGAGAGCTCAGGACACACCTGTGAAGGATTATGAGGAGTTAGGTTAGCCTTTAGACATATCTATGGGGCATTATCCTGATGTTAATTGAAGTTGGGAAACACATCCACTTTGGGTGATACCATTCCCTGACTGAGATCCCAGATCATGTATGTCTGGAAAAAGGGTGCTAGGCAGTGGCATGAATTTGTCCCTCTCTTCTTGTTGCAGTATGACCAAAGCTTTTGCACAGATTTTAATTTGTCATGCAGATGCTTTTTCTGAACATATCTTCCTATCATTCCAAAAAGGTAACATTTCCGTGATTCAGATCTTATTATTTAAAAAGTTCTTTACCCTAGCTTTCTATGCTTTTTAGTAGTATTTTTCCATGCTAATAAATGTTCTTCTGGTGGATTGTGTTTATTTGAGTTCTTATAAACCAGCAACCTTTCCAAACCACAAAGAATATTCTTCATTTTTAATTCTTAAAAGATTTAAATTTATTGAGTATTCTTGCTTTTATTGCATAATTTCTAATACAGATTTAAAACTTTTTGGAACTGTGGAAGAAAAGCATAGCCAGCAAATGAAACACACATGTGAGGACTCATTATTTAATTGCTTTTTGAAGCAGTGCCTCTCAACACAGGCAGAGCTGTTGGCCAGTTTCCTGGTGTTGCTTCACCTCAACTACTCTGGTTTTTTTGTTTATTTACTTTTTTAAAAAGGAATTTTAATCCTCAATTTCTTTCTATTGCTTGATAGAATAAAACTCTATTATAAAAGAGAACTTGAGAAGTGTCATTCAGATAATTTCAAAGAGAAATAGCATAATTATGTTTCACGAAGATTTAAACAATTACAATTTGCAAATCCCAGTGAGTAGTGACTTACAGCGTCCTTGTCATAGACATCTATTGTAGAATGGACTAGAGTACTGGCCAGGAAAGTTGAGATCTCATTCATAGTGTGAAATTCTCTAAGTTAAATTAATGGCTTTCATAGTGTTCTGAGACCAGAGGCTCATGTAGCCCAGACTGACTTGGAATTCATTATTCTCCTGCCTTTACTTCCTAAGTGTAAGGAATACATGCCTGTACCATCATACCTGACTCAACAGCATTATTCAACAGTCCAATTCTATTCCAAATCAGAAATGTTTCAAAGGTATATTGGATAATATTTTATAGTGAAGCTGCAAAGGCATTTTGTTAATTTTATTCCTTTCAGTGCTCCAAAAACAATTCCCAAATTTTAATCTGTCATGTTTCAGCTAGGCTACGGACAAATTTGACTTGTCTTGGTATTTAGGATTATGGAGCTTGTCCCAGAAACCTTTGTGTCTCTCTGGGGAGGATGCACTCTAGGCCTTCATAGTGATCTTCCTGGTTGCCCCATGGAGCTGGCCCTTCAATGCTAGGCATATATTTCCATCTATGCCACCCACATGTGGTGTGAGAAATCATTATTTCTTAGAGATTTTTCTCATCTGGAAGTTATGCATAACAAAAAGACTTCTGCAGATGTGAGTAATGTAATATCCTTGAGGCAAGATTATCTGTGTCATCCCTATGTTATCATGAGTTCTTAAAAGCTATGAACATGACTAAAGATATAGCTTTCTGGCAGATCACATGCATAGCCTAACATGCACAGGTTCTTAAGTTCCATTCCAGTACTACAAGAAAGAAAGGGGAATGTTGCAGGATATATAATCATACTGTGAACCCCTAGTTTGCATCTGCATTAATTAAATAAAATCTACTTTGGGTCAAGAGGTGGAGCCACCAACTATTTGACAGAAAGTAACCAAGGAGAGTCAGAAGGACTCCAGGAGATAGAGTTGCATAGGAAGTAGTAGTGAGGGACTACGAGTGTGGTGGTACTTTTTGGTTTAGAGCTATGGAAGAGACACTCTCTGAGACACTGGCAAAGAGGCAAAATCAGCTAGTTGCTCCTTAGCCTCTCTGAGCTAGCAGATTTTCACCCCAGCCTCTGACTCCTGAGTCTTTATTGGTGAATAGAATGATAGAGACTTAGTTTAAAACTACATTTGGTGGGAATGGCAGGAGACAGATATGGTAGGATATAGAAGTCCTGCTGAGCCACTGCATGAGAAGTGGGCCAGTAACTGTGCAGTTGCAGTTAGTGACTGAAATACCTGTAGATTCAGGTGCAGCCACAGTGCTGGTGATAAAACAACATTTTGTTGCTCCAATGTGAGGCACAACCATATGAATGGAGAAGAGAGTCCACATCAGTTGGCCTCTGATCACAGGTACTCCAGAAAGTGGGCTGGCACTTGGAAATCACTGGATGGGGTTGGACCCACCACCAATACCAATGCTGAAGACAAATGGAGAATTCATTAGATTTGATGAGACACTGAGAAGTCCTTAAGGAGAGAGTTAAGTAATATTAAAAAGAAATCATTCCCACGTTAAGAATGGTAAATATCACATTTCAGGGTGCTAGAACCCTGCATAGTGCTACTATGGATGGCTTAAAAATGGAAACAGTAAATGAAGGAATAAATGACTTAGCTGGGATTGACATAATGTTGACAATAATTATTATTAGTCTGATAATTTATATTTTGCCCTTAATAGTCACTATGTTTTTATGCCAAATATAAAAAAGTAGTCTAATAATTATGTCAAATGTGAACTTTTGACTGATAAGATACAAACTTTAGAAAGACTTACTAATGAAACTAAGAAAACTTTGACTGGTAAGATACAAGCCTTAGAAAGATCTACTAATGAAAATAAGAAAAATACTTAGACACAGTCTGAGGAATTTAGACAAGAACCTAACAAACCACTGAATGATGAAACTGAACAGGAGTGGCCCAAGGTTATTAGAAAACCAAACTTAGTTCTTCCAGTTACTATATAAGAATGATCAGCAGACAATAGGCACCCCTGAGGTTATACAGAAGTCAAATGGACTTCTATAAAAATGTTATATTTGAGGATATTTAAAGAACTAGTCATTTCATATGATATGTATTCACCCTACATGAAGCAGATGTTAAATTCATAGGGAACTCAGAATAGAATTATCCCCAAGACTGGAAAGATTGAGCTACAGCAATATTGGAAGTTGGTCCTTATTTACAATGGTGAACATGGTGGACATAGGAAGCCAAGGTCATAGAACAATAAAAGAAGGCTAGAAGCATTAATATTTCCCAAGATCAGCTCCTAGGTGAAGGCCAATATACTGAGTTGCAAAGACAGTGTGAATTGGATAACCATACCATGGTCCTATGTCATTTAGCAGCTTTAAATGCTTGGAACAAAGTTGAAGAATCAGGAAAGAGGTCTAAGTCATTTATTAAAATTATACAAGACTCCAAAAGAGCCTTCACTGATTTTCATTTTTACTGACTTCAGGTATAAAAAGAATAGTATCAGATCCAGAAGCAGATGAATATTAATTGAATTGTTGGCTTTTGAAAAATACTAGTCAGGTGGTAGTGGCGGCGGCGGCGGCGGCGGGGTGCAGCGGCAGCGCTGCGACGGCGCGCAAGCAGCAGCAGCAGCAGCAGCAGCAGCAGCAGCAGCAGCAGCGGCGCACGCCTTAAATTCCAGCACTTGGGAGGCAGAGGCAGGCAGATCTCTGTGAGTTTGAGGCCAGCCTGTTCTACAAAGTGAGTTCCAGGAAAGGCACAAAGCTATACAGAGAAACCCTGTCTTGAAAAA
The DNA here is from genome assembly GCF_004664715.2 of Peromyscus leucopus. NCBI lineage: Eukaryota > Metazoa > Chordata > Mammalia > Rodentia > Cricetidae > Peromyscus > Peromyscus leucopus. The sequence continues at coordinate 39,750,451 of NC_051068.1, forward strand.
AACAAAGCAAAACAACAACAAAAAAAAAAAAAAGAAAAAAAAAAGAAAAAGAAAAAAAAAAAAAAGAAAAATACTAACTCAGAATGTAAAAGAATGATTAGGCCTTTAAAGGCAAGATCAGCAGCAATAGATGAATGGATTAGAAATGTTCCATTCTGACGCATTATTATAAATAATATAATCTGATATGAGATCTCATGCTTATGATGCTGCTTTGATAAAAGAAGTAATTCCTAGAAATTTAAGAAAAATCAAAATCTCAGAGGTTTTAATTATAGTAAATAAGGTCATTTGAAAAGAGAATGCAGGCAAGACATTCCTGGAAACAATTTTTTCTACTGATAATCAAAACAGAAAACTACAGACTTATGAAGTATGCAGAAGGTATAGCAAAAGTCAGCACAAAACTAATGAATGCAGATCAACAAGGAGCATGCAAGGTAACCCTTTGCCATCTGGAAATGCCTTAGAAAGCCTTTTACAAGCCCCAGTATCAAATTAGGTTCATCATTCCCTGCCACCATCAGGAAACTCATCCACAGAGCAAGTAAAAGAGTTAAAACTTGTTGTTAAAAGCCACACTGCTTTGGATGTGATCAAGGACAGAACAACTCCAGTAGAAGCAATAAAAATTTCAGGAGATAAAAAAACAAAACAAAACAACCCCCCAAAACAAAAAACAAACAAACAAAAAAACCACAAGTAATTTGGCAAACTGATGTAAATGATCAGAGGCCAAAACTAAAAATATAAATAAATGGAATTGAAATTGTAGGTTTATTAGACATAGGCACAGATATAACCATAATATCACCAAAATCTTAGCATCCAGATGGGCCTCTTCAGGAGGTAAATATTCAACTTCTAGGAATCCAAACTTTATGTCAGTTAAAATAAAATACAAATGGGTTGAGTGTATGGGGCCAGAAGGACAGATAGGAAAATCAAAGCCACATGTGGTGACATAACAATGAGCTTATGGGAACATGATTTGTTGCAGCAATGGAAAACACAGAGTACCATTCCTCCATTCTCAGAAACAAACCATGAAATAAAGAATACTTCTAAGAAAAATATTAAAAGGTATTATCAAGAACAGTCACAGACCATTTAGGTTGTACATATGCAAAGCATA